>NC_091482.1:70531772-71137697 GCF_036971445.1 Narcine bancroftii | reverse complement strand
TGTCTCTCTCTCTGTGTATCTCCCTCTGTGTGTGTGTCTCTGTGTCTGTTTGTGTGTCTCTGTCTGTCTGTTTGTCGCTCTGTGTGTGTGTCTCTCTCTCCCTCTGTGTCACAATTTGTGTCTCTCTGTCTGTATATGTGTGTGTGTTTCCCTGTCTATGTCTCTGTATCTGAGTCTCTGTGTGTGTGTGTGTCTCTCTCTCTGTCCCTCTCTCTGTGTGTCTCTCACACTCTGTGTTTCTCTCTCTGTGTCTCTGTGTGTGTTTCTATATCTGTGTCTCTGTCTCTGCGTGTGTCTCTATGTCTGTCACTCTGTGTCGTGTGTTTGTCTCTGTGTTTGTGTGTGTCTCTCCTCATAGCATCCCTGATCCCTCATTGACCTCAACGCCAGGAATCCTGGCGCTGGATGGGGTGGGGGGAACATCACTGCCGCATCTACTTTTTTTTTTTTTTTCACACCATAAATCACAATAGCCATGATATACACTTTTTCTTTTCCACACATTTAAAGTGACTTTTTCTCCCTCCTCCCAAGCCACCCCCCCACCCCCCCCCTCTCATCCATTTTAGGTATACAATCTAGGTTGCATTAATTCAGTTAGACAATGTTGTCATTCAACAGAAATACACCAGAAATTCTACTGAGTCCATTCTTTTCTTTTCTTCTCCTTCCATCAACTTAGGTCATGTTTGTTCCCGGTAGGTTTTCGCTATTGTATTTAATGTAAGGCTCCCATACTTGTTCGAATATTTCAATATTATTTCTTAAACTATATGTTATTTTTTCTAATGGAATACATTTATTCATTTCTATATACCATTGTTGTATTTTCAAATTATCTTCCATTTTCCAGGTTGACATAATACATTTTTTTGCTACGGCTAGGGCTATCTTGACAAATCTTTTTTGTGCATCTTCCAAGTCAATTCCAAATTCTTTATTTTTTATGTTACTTAGGAGAAAGATCTCTGGATTCTTTGGTATATTGTTTTCTGTTATTTTATTTAATATCTGATTGAGATCATCCCAAAATTTTTCTACTCTCTCACATGTCCAGATTGCATGAATTGTTGTTCCCCACTGCCGCATCTACTTGAGGAACAGAGAGTCCTGTGGAAAAGTGGAACCTTTCTATTATTGGCCCTGACCACCCTTCCCACTTGCAGGTCCCCATCCCCAGCCCCCTCACATCGCTCACAAACTTCCCGCTCATTCCCATCCAAGGGTCCCGACCCCCTCACACTCACTGGTCCTCCTCACCCTCGCAGTTCCCAAACCCCGTCACCGTTCTGGGTCCTCAACCTCCTGAGCTTCACGGTTCTTCCTCAGGCTCTCAGGTCCCCCTCACCCTTCTGGGCCCCCCTCCCTCCTCCCCCCTCAGCCTCACGTGTCTCCGATCCCCGCTCACCCTTCTGGGTTCCCGACAACCCCTCAGCCTAGAGGATCGCCGACACCCCTCTCAGCCACGCAGGTCCCAAACACCCCTCACCCATCTGGTTCCCCCCTCACCCATCTGGTTCCCCCTCACCCTTCTGGTTCGCCCTCACCCTTCTGGTTCACCCTCACCCTTCTGGTTCCCCTCAACCTTCTGGCTGGCCCTCCCTCCTCAGCCTCACCGGTCCCTGATGCCCCCTCACCTTTCTAGGTCCCAACCACCCTCAGCCTCGTGGGGTCCAACCACCCTCAGCCTCGCGGGGCCCCAACCCCCATCAGCCTCGCGGGAGCCCGACCCCCCCTCAGCCTCTTGGGTCCCCGACCCTCGTGAGCCACGTGGGGCCCGACCCCCTCAGCCTCGCGGGCCCCGACCCCCCTCAGCCTCACCGGGCACAACGCCCCACAGCCTCGCGGGGTCCAACCCCCCACAGCCTCGCAGAGCCCAACACCCCACAGCCTCGCGGGGCCCAACCCCCTTCAGCCTCGCGGCCACCGACCAACATCAACCTCGCGGGTCCCCGACCGACCTCAGCCTCGCGTGTCCCCGACCCCCCTTAGCCTCGCGGGTCCCCGACCCCACTCAGCCTCACGTTTCCCCCTCCCCCCAACAGCCTCACGGACCCCGACCTCAATTCAGCCTCGCGGGTCCCCGACTACCACACACCCTAATGTCACCCCGACCCAAACTCCATCACGGTTCCCCAGCCCACCTCACAACCATCCCTCTGCCCGTTCCCCTCCAAGCTCCGGCCGCCCCAGACCCAAAGTGCGACCCGTGGAAACTCCGCCCTCTCTGGTCTCGCTCCCAAAATGCCTCGATTCCCGCCCGTGAAGAACCGACACGAACCTCTCTCTCCCTCCCGCTCGCGAACTATTCATCCAAAGGCGGGAAAGATCAACAACATGGTGGCCCCCAGGGGTCGCTCTCGCGAGAGCTTTGGCCACCCCTCCACGGGATCTCTTCTCCGCCACCCCGAGCCCCTGGATGGAGCCCTTTGGAGCCCCCTCTGTCCTGAGAACCTCGTCCCACTGGGGAAGGGTCCGAGAGCTGCCTCAGGCCTCCAGTCCATCTCCCCTTCAGGCTGCACATTTCCACACCAGGACCTGCACCACATTCCCCCACAAGATTCCAGTCCATCCCACCTCCACCACCTTGGCCCAAAGCTCATTCCACACTCCCACCCCTCTCTGAGGGAAAAAAAATCCCCCTTCAATCTCAATCCATGTCCTCCTCTTTGAATCTCCCCCACTCTCCTTGGTAACAGCCTGTCCCCATGGACACGATCTGTCCCCACTCACAATTTTCAAATCTTCCTCAATCTTCTACGGTCCAGGGAATAAAGTCCCAGCCTGTCCAACCTTCCCCTGGAACTCAAACCCCGAAAGCCAGACCACCTTCTTGTCCCTCTCCTCGACGCGCTGTCTCATTCCTATCCTTCCTCTCCTCCGGCCACCCAAACGGCACACAATGTTCCCAAGTTGGCCTCACCCATGCCTCGTCCAACTTCCTCGTGGCCTCCCACCTCCTGCACTCAATCCTCTCATTTCTGAAGGCCAAAATACCAGAAGCTTTCTTCACTCCCCCCACCACCCCCCCCCCCCCATCTCCACATGGGACTCCACTTTCGGGCAGTTCTGTACCACAGTTCCTCAATCCCTTTGTTTGACAACACTCCTCAATGGTCTGCCATTTAACATTCAAACTCTTACGTTTTAAGAATCAATTGCAGAGATCCATGGATGTGGGAAGTCAGGAGGGTTAGGGACTGGCTGCAGGTCAATCAGACTGGCAGAATGATATTTCACCATGGATGAGAAGGGCCGAAGGTTCTCTTTTCTTTGCTGTGGGGTTTCTAGGGTAGAGTTCACACCATTCTCAGGAAGGAGGATGAGCAGACAGATGTCATGGTCCATGGGTAGGAAAGGTGATGAGATCCTGCCAGGAGAGATGAGAGAGTTAAGTGCGAAGGTGAAGGGCACAACCAAGGGGTCTCTCTCTGTCTGTTTGTGTGCGTGTGTAACTACGTCTGTGTGTTTCTCTCTATGTCTGTGTGTGTGTCTCTCTCTGTCTGTCTCTCGGTCTGAGTGTGTCTCTGTGTCTGACTCTGTCTGTGTCTCTCTCTGTCTGTGTGTGTCTCTCTCTCTGTGTATCTCCCTCTGTGTGTGTGTCTCTGTGTCTGTTTGTGTGTCTCTGTCTGTCTGTTTGTCGCTCTGTGTGTGTGTCTCTGTGTCTGTTTGTGTGTCTCTGTCTGTCTGTTTGTCGCTCTGTGTGTGTGTCTCTCTCTCCCTCTGTGTCACAATTTGTGTCTCTCTGTCTGTATGTGTGTGTGTCTCTCTGTCTATGTCTCTGTATCTGAGTCTCTGTGTGTGTGTGTGTCTCTCTCTCTGTCTGTGTCTTTCTCTCTCTCTGTCCCTCTCTGTGTGTCTCTCTCTCTCTGTTTCTCTCTCTGTGTCTCTGTGTGTGTTTCTATATCTGTGTCTCTGTGTGTGTCTCTCTCTGTCTATGTCTGTCTCTCTGTGTCGTGTGTTTGTCTCTGTGTGTGTGTGTGTCTGTCTCTCTGTGTCGTGTGTGTGTCTCTCTTTCTGTGTGCGTGTCTCTTTCTCCGTCTGTGTGTGTCTATCTGTCTGTCTGTCTCTTGTCTATCTCTCTCTCTGTCTGTGTATGTTTCTGTGTGTGTCTCTCTCTGTGTGTCTGTCTGTGTGTGTGTGTCTGTCTCTCTGTTTCTGTGTGTGTGTGTGTCTGTCTGGGTATGTGTGTCGCTCTCTCTCGGTGTCTCTAATATTTGCTTATTCATTACCCACCATTATCCATCCCTACTGGTGGTGCGGGCTTTGTTCCCCAAGGCGTCTGTATTGGCTGTCCATAGACCATATCTGCCCCAACGCATTCCTCAGTGTCACCTGCATTAAAATCAAGATGGCATCAGCACCTTTTTGGGCACTTTTAGCCGTGTTTCCTCAGTTGTTCTGGCCAGTTTTGTGTTTCGTTCACACATTCCTGCTGCCTGGGGTTCATGGCACTCGTAGAAGATCGCCAGTTCCTGAAACAATTCTTCATTTATCTTATTTGTAACATTTTTACATTTAATTTAACATATGCATTAAAAAACTTAAATTTCTTATTTGAAAATAAGATAAAATTAATGCATAGTGATTTCAAAAGTAACCCCTCCCACAGCTGCCCAATAGAAAACAATAAAGAGAGAAAACATCTAGATAGTATTTATAAAAATTGACCAAAACTCTCAAATAAAATCTTGCTTTTCTTGGTTTTAGGAGTCAGAAAGTTCGTGTTAGGTGATTACCACTTAATTCCTACAATTGGTAAATACACATCCCAAATCTTCAAAAGAGAAATTCAAATTTGTTCCGTGAATTCGATGTAATTATTTCGTGGGAATCAATGGCCTATTTCAGTGTGGCCATCGACCCATTCCCAAATACGCATCGGACTTCCAAGTTACTGCCACACATTTTAACCCTATAACAATTACAGCACAGAAACAGGTCATTTGGCCCTTCTTGACTGCACTGAACTAAATACTCTCCTCTCGTACCACCTCTCTGCATTCCCCTCCCCTCCAATTTTTCCTGAAATGACAAAATGGACCTTGCCGCCACTATTTCTCCCGGAAGCTCACTCCACTCAGCCACCACTCTGAGTAAAGAAGTTCCCCCTCATGTTACTTCCAAACTTTTACCTCCTGTTTCAATCTCTGAGATTTTTTCATTATTTTTTTCCTTTTGAATTGAACATTACGATATATGTTAATGCACTTTTCAAATTATTTTACAATGTAAACAATATTTTAAAGAAAAATCTGTAGATTTCACCACCTGAGGTGGAGGAACTAAACTGTGGTTTCGGTGGGTCCACGCCTAGGGGTATTCGGATTATTTTAAACTGGACCGTCTTCCAATGTCTGCAGCGGAACTGGCAGAAAGAGGATTGGGCTGTCGGTGTCATTGTTAATGACGTCTCATTCCAGTACAGAAACCTTCCAGTCTGTGGTGAACTGATTTTCTCATCCCACTGACCAGCACCCATTTCATATCCCTTCATACCCCTCCCATCCATGCCCATATCAAATGCTTTCTGCAGTTAAGCCATTTCTGAATCCACACATCCATAGATCCCAAGCCTTATGACTGAGTCTGTGGAGCCTATCAAATGTCTATGTTTGTGTGTGTCTCTCTGTGTCTGTGTGTGTCTCTCTGTGGGTCTCTCTCTCTCTCTCTGTGTCTGTGTCTCTCTGTGTCTGTGTGTGTCTCTGTGTCTGTGTGTGTCTCTCCCTCTGTTTGTGTGTCTCTGTCTGTCTGTTTGTGTGTCGCTGTGTGTGTGTCTCTCACTCCCTCTGTGTCACAATTTGTGTCTCTCTGTCTGTATGTGTGTGTCTCTCTCTGTCTGTGTCTCTGTATCTGTGTGAGTCTCTGTGTCTGTCTCTGTGTGTCTGTGTCTCTCTGTCTGTGTCTCTCTCTCTGTGTCTCTCTCTCTGTGTCTCTGTGTGTGTTTCTATATCTGTGTGTCTGTGTGTGTCTATGTCTTTGTGTGTGTCTCTCTGTCTGTGTGTGTCTGTCTGTGTATTTGTGTGTCTCTATCTGTTTGTGTGTCGCTGTGTGTGTGTGTCTCTATCTGTGTCACAATTTGTGTCTCTCTGTCTGTATGTGTGTGTCTCTCTCTGTCTGTGTCTCTGTATCTGTGTGAGCCTCTGTGTCTCTCTCTGTCTGTGTGTGTGTCTCTCTCTGTGCCTGTGTGTCACTGTCTGTGTCTCTGTGTGTGTTTCTATATCTGTGTGCCTCTGTGTGTGTGTATCTGTCTGTGTGTGTCTGTCTCTCTGTGTCGTGTATCTGTCTCTCTGTGTCGTGTGCCTGTCTCTTTGTGTCGTGTGTGTGTCTCTGTCTCTGGCTGTGTGTGTGTGTCTGTCTCTTTGTGTCGTGTGTGTGTCTCTCTGTGTGTCTCTCTGTCTCTTTCTGTGTGCATGTCTCCCTCTCCGTCTGTGTGTATCTCTCAATCTGTCTGTGTCTGTCTGTCTGTGTGTGTCTCTGTCTGTCTCTCTCTCGCTGACAGTGTCTCTCTCTCTGTCTCTGTCTGTTTCTCTGTGTGTCTGTGTCTGTCTCTCTGTTTCTGTGTGTGTGTGTGTCTGTCTGGGTATGTGTGTGTCGCTCTCTCTCGGTGTCTCTAATATTTGCTTATTCATTACCCACCATTATCCATTCCTACTGGTGGTGCGGGCTTTGTTCCCCAAGGCGTCTGTATTGGCTGTCCATAGACCATCTCTGCCCCAACGCATTCCTCGGTGTCACCTGCATTAAAATCAAGATGGCATAAGCACCTTTTTAGGCACTTTTAGCCGTGTTTCCTCAGTTGTTCTGGCCAGTTTTGTGTTTCGTTCACACATTCCTGCTGCCTGGGGTTCACGGCACTCGTGGAAGATCGCCAGTTCCTGAAACAATTCTTCATTTATCTTATTTGTAACATTTTTACATTTCATTTAACATATGCATTAAAAAACTTAAATTTCTTATTTGAAAATAAGATAAAATTAATGCATAGTGATTTCAAAAGTAACCCCTCCCACAGCTGCCCAATAGAAAACAATAAAGAGAGAAAACATCTAGATAGTATTTATAAAAATTGACCAAAACTCTCAAATAAAATCTTGCTTTTCTTGGTTTTAGGAGTCAGAAAGTTCGTGTTGGGTGATTACAACTTAATTCCTGCAATTGGTAAATACACATCCCAAATCTTCAAAAGAGAAATTCAAATTTGTTCCGTGAATTCGATGTAATTATTTCGTGGGAATCAATGGCCTATTTCAGTGTGGCCATCGACCCATTCCCAAATACGCATCGGACTTCCAAGTTACTGCCACACGTTTTAACCCTATAACAATTACAGCACAGAAACAGGTCATTTGGCCCTTCTTGTCTGCACTGAACTAAATACTCTCCTCTCGTACCACCTCTCTGCATTCCCCTCCCCTCCAATTTTTCCTGAAATGACAAAATGGACCCTGCCGCCACTATTTCTCCCGGAAGCTCACTCCACTCAGCCACCACTCTGAGTAAAGAAGTTCCCCCTCATGTTACTTCCAAACTTTTGCCTCTTAACTCAATACCTCCTGTTTCAATCTCTGCTCCCCGCAATGAAAAAAGTCTATCCACATCAACACTTTCCATCCTCCTAGTAATTTTAAAGACCTCAATCAAATCCCCTCTCAACCATCTACAATCCAAAGAATAAAGACTTCATTTGCTCAATCTTTCTTTGTAATCTAGTTGCTGATATCCAGGTAACATTGACGTAAATCTTCTCTGCACCCTCTCTACTTTGTTGATAGCTTTCCTCTCATTTGGTGACCAGAAGTGCACACAGGATCTCAACAGGGCCTCACCAATACCTTGTCTAGTCTCAACCTCACTGCCCGACTCCTGTATTCTATGCTATGGTTGATCAAGGCCAGCTATTTGAACAGATTCTTTTCGAGGTACTCTCTGATTACCCTCCAATAATTTACCTATCACTGTCAGGCTCACCTGGTTGGCTTTTGAAGCCGTTTTTCAACAAAGGAACATTAGATTACATCCATTCCTCTGGCACCTCACCCGTGGATAAACAGGTTTTAAATATTTCTGTCAGAGCCCTTGCAATTTCTACTCTTCTTTCCCTCAAGGCCAAGGGAATATCATGTCGGACCTCCATCCACCAACAGACAAAAATCAGCCATCACAAGGTGAAGGCAGGACAGTAGTCCCACCTCTCCAGCACGAGTCACCCCAGGATCAAGTCAGCACTGACTGCAAGAAGTTTCTACATCCTCTCGGTGTCTGTGTGGATTTCCTCCCACACTCCACAGCTCAAGGGGGCCTTAAGTTCATTGGCGATTTGGGAAGCTCAAGACCATGGGGTGGAAGTGCACATTCTGGTCCTGGGGGCATCAATTCAATTCAACAGCACAGATGAACCTTTGGGCACGACCTGATCTTTTTCTGGTTTCAAACTCATTATTTTTGAAAATTGTATGTGCACCTCTAATGCAGCACGACTGCTGCAAAACAGGCTTCATGATACATATCCATGACAAGAACTCGGAAGAATCTGATTTGGTTGCTAGACTTTTGAACAGAACAGTGTCTGGACATTTTATCCCTAAACTGAAACTTTATAGACATACAGAACAAAAAGAGGGCAAAACAAGCTTGTGTCTCACCAATACCACAATTCACAGACACTTTTTAAGTTCTCAAGGGTGGCAGAAAACACAAAAATAGACAAACTCCTTCCACACTGTCACTTTGAGAGTTTGGACTCACCATGCTGTAAATATTGCCAAGCCATCACTCTCTCTCCAAATCAATGACCAAAAGTACTGGCTGAGCGATAGATTTGAGACATTTTACCCGCTATGTAGCAATCAGGCACAAGGAAAATTGCTGCTTCCATTGTAAAGTATTTAGGAATCTCAGACCACAAACAACCTTCACCCCGAAAAACAAGCAATTCTCCACAATAAAACTAGGTTTCCTTCCTGTCTGCAAGCATTTGCTCTCTTGAGTCTGAATGGCACAAGTGGGGAAACCGTTTCAAACCCATGACCTGAAACAGCATATTCTCTTCCCCTAATTGGAGCTGTCTTGCAATTGGCCACCACTGCCCAAGCAAGAATGAACTGGGAGATCTCACACTTGCTCCTTCACAGGTGAGACCTCCCTGTTCATTGGAGCTCCATATTATCCATCTTGCTCTATTTTGTTAACCTTAATCAAGTCTCCTCTCATTCTCCAACACTCCCATGAAAAATAAAAATCATGTATCCTGTAGTTCGCGAGTCCGGACACCAGGTGGTGGTATTATACCTAGATCTCTCTCCCTCGCTTCATGCATGCAGTACTCGGTGTGAACAGGCGGTGGCAGCACTTTACAGCCCTTGCAATCTGCAGCTTGGACAGGAGATGGTTGCTTTGCACCTCGTGGGCTCTTGCACCAAGATTGAAGATTTGGAGATTTCCCATTGATTGGCAGAGAACATACACGACATCACATCCAACCCTGAGATTCCCTTTTTCCTGTGGACACGGCCGAATTCCCACGCATGGGTCGTGCAAAAATAAACGGTTCAGTGGAAACCTGGAAAGATAAAAGAATTGAAAACAAAGAAAATCAATAAAGTGCTGCAAGAGTCCTGAAATGAGTTCCTGATTGAGTCTGAAGGTGGAGGGGGAGCAGCTTTCCTGAACCTGGGGGTGTGAGTCTTGAGGCTCCTTGTGCTCCAATTGTTGCTTTGGTCTGGGCTTCTGTCCTTTTGCCTAGATTCTCATCCTCTGCTTTTTCAGTCTGAACCTTGCCATCAGCCCCAGGAATAAAAACGTGGAGATATGGATCGGAATTCTTTCTGGCTGGGTACACATTGTAACACGGAGCCTGGAGCACCTCAAACACTGCTCTCATCCTCGTGTGTTCACGGCTAGAGACGAGAACAAATCTGGTCCTTAGCCACTGATAAATCCATCTCCAGGATGCTGGCACTTTATTCCTGTGTGTTTGCTTTGAACCTTGCTTCGTGCTAGGGCTTTGAATTAAGAATTTTTCATTATTTTTTTCCTTTTGAATTGAATATTACAGTATATGCTAATGCACTTTTCAAATTGTTTAACAATGGAAACAATATTTTAAAGAAAAATCTGTAGATTTCACCACCTGAGGTGGAGGAACTAAACTGTGGTTTCGGTGGGTCCATGCCCAGGGGTATTCGGATTATTTTAAACAGGACCGTCTTCCAATGTCTGCAGCGGTACTGGCAGAAAGAGGATTAGGCTGTCGGTGTCATTGTTAATGACGTCTCATTCCAGCACAGAAACCTTCCAGTCTGTGGTGAACTGATTTTCTCATCCCACTGACCAGCACCCATTTCATATCCCTTCATACCACTCCCATCCATGCCCATATCCAAATGCTTTCTGCAGTTAAGCCATTTCTGAATCCACACATCCATAGATCCGAAGCCTTATGACTGAGTCTGTGGAGCCTATCAAATGCCTCACCAAAATGAAGACAAACCTCATCCTCTGCCAGACCTTCATCCATTCCTTTTAGTAACACTTGATGGTTGAGGTCAGGGGTCCCCAAACGGGTCAGACTGTCCTCATAGCATCCCTGATCCCTCATTGACCTCAACGCCAGGAATCCTGGCGCTGGATGGGGTGGGGGGAACATCACTGCCGCATCTACTTGAGGAACAGAGAGTCCTGTGGAAAAGTGGAACCTTTCTATTATTGGCCCTGACCACCTGTCCCACTTGCAGGTCCCCACCCCCAGCCCCCTCACATCGCTCACAAACTTCCCGCTCATTCCCATCCAAGGGTCCCCGACCCCCTCACACTCACTGGTCCTCCTCACCCTCGCAGTTCCCAAACCCCGTCACCGTTCTGGGTCCTCAACCTCCTGAGCTTCACGGTTCTACCTCAGGCTCTCAGGTCCCCCTCACCCTTCTGGGCCCCCCTCCCTCCTCCCCCCTCAGCCTCACGTGTCTCCGATCCCCCCTTACCCTTCTGGGTTCCCGACAACCCCTCAGCCTAGAGGATCGCCGACACCCCTCTCAGCCACGCAGGTCCCCAACACCCCTCACCTATCTGGTTCCCCCCTCACCCATCTGGTTCCCCCTCACCCTTCTGGTTCCCCCTCACCCTTCTGGTTCGCCCTCACCCTTCTGGTTCGCCCTCACCCTTCTGGTTCCCCTCAACCTTCTGGCTGGCCCTCCCTCCTCAGCCTCACCGGTCCCTGATGCCCCCTAACCTTTCTAGGTCCCAACCACCCTCAGCCTCGTGGGGTCCAACCACCCTCAGCCTCGCGGGGCCCCGACCCCCATCAGCCTCGCGGGTGCCCGACCCCCCCTCAGCCTCATGGGTCTTCGACCCTCGTGAGCCACGTGGGGCCCGACCTCCTCAGCCTCACGGGTCACACCCTCAGCCTCGCGGGCCCCGACCCCCCTCAGCCTCGCGGGCCCCGACCCCCCTCAAGTTCGCGGGCCCCGACCCCCCTCAGCCTCGCGGGCCCCGACCCCCGTCAGCCTCTCGGTCCCCGACCCCCCCTCAGACTCGCGAGCCCCGACTACCACACACCCTAATGTCACCCCGACCCAAACTCCCTCACGGTTCCCCGGCCCCACCTCACAACCATATCCCCGCCCGTTCCCCACCGAGCTCCGGCCGCCCCTGACCCAAAGGGCGACCCATGGAAACTCCCTCCTCCCTGGTCTCGCTCCCAAAATGCCCCGATTCCCGCCCGTGAAGCACCGACACGAACATCTCTCCCCCTTCCGCTCGCGACCAACTGCTCCAAAGGCGGGAAAGATCAACAACATGGCGGCCCCCAGGGGTCGCTCTCGCGAGAGCTTGAGCCACCCCTCCACGGGATCTCTTCGCCAGCCCAGTCCCACTGGGGAAGGGGCCGAGAGCTGCCTCGGGCCTCCAGTCCATCTCCCCTTCAGGCTGCACATTTCCACACCAGGACCTGCCCCACATTCCCCCCCAAGAGTCCAGTCCATCCTACCTCCACCACCTTGGCCCAAAGCTCATTCCACGCTCCCACCCCCCTCTGAGGGAAGAAAATCCCCCTTCAATCTCAATCCATGTCCTCCTCTTTGAATCTCTCCCACTCTCCTTGGAAACAGCCTGTCCCCATGGACACGATCCGTCCCCCCTCACAATTTTCAAATCTTCCTCAATCTTCTACGCTCCAGGGAATAAAGTCCCAGCCTGTCCAACCTTCCCCTGGAACTCAAACCCCGAAAGCCAACCCCTTCTTTGTCCCTCTCCTCGACGCGCTGTCTCATTCCTATCCTACCTCTCCTCCGACCACCCAAACGGCACACAATGTTCCCAAGTTGGCCTCGCCCATGCCTCGTCCAACTTCCTCGTGGCCTCCCACCTCCTGCACTCAATCCTCTCATTTCTTTTTTTTTTTTTTTTTTTTAAATTTTTTTATTTTTCACACCATAAATCACATTTGCCATGATATACACTATTTCTTTTCACGCATATACAGTGACTTTTTCTCCCCCCCCCCCTTTCCTCCCAAACCACCCCCCCTCTCATCCATTTTAGGTATACAATCTAGGTTGCATTAAGCCAGTCAGACAATGTTGTCATTCAACAAAATTACACCAGAAATTCTACTGAGTCCATTCTTTTCTTTCCTTCTCCTTCCATCAACTTAGGTAATGTTTGTCCCCGGTAGGTTTTCGCTATTGTATTTAATGTAAGGCTCCTATACTTGTTCGAATATTTCAATCTTATTTCTTAACCAATATGTTATTTTTTCTAATGGAATACATTTATTCATTTAAATTTGGTAGTTTCTTCCTTTTAATTTGGTTATGTATTCCATTAATATTTAAAGACATATAGTTCAGCGTAGCCCTTTTATATTTTGTTTATCTTCTCTTTCCGTTTTTCCATCATTACCTTTCCTCCTTTTCCATTTCTGTTTTCTTATTTTCAACTCTTTATAAGACAACATTCCTACAACATCTAACATTTTCCTTATTCTCCTATTTCTATCTTATTTATCCCCAATCTCCCCTTCACCTCCTGAGTTGTCCTTTATCCCTTGTCGGACAACCACATCTCCCCTCTCCATTTGGATTTGCGAATCCACTCGCAAGCGTCAACTGATTTTGCAGTGACCGCTATTTCCCCCCACCCCGCCTCCCCCAGAAAAGATTTCACTTTTCATATGTCACAAAGGTCACTCTTTTAATTCCCTCCTTATTCTCTCTATTCCATTACCTTCCCTTATTAATTCTTGTCTATACTATCTATATTTTCCTCTAAGTACAGATACATTCACGTATGCTCCTTGTCTCTATTCACTCTTATACCTCTTTACCCGCATACATATCAATCGTGATCATTTTTACTCTCATTACCCGTCTTCATCCCTCAGTCTATTTTTGTCTTTACCCACATACATATCAGTCGTGATCATTTTAACTCTCATTACCCGTCTTCCTCCCTCAGTCTATTTTTGTAATTGTTCTGCAAATTTTCGTGCTTCTTCTGGATCCGAGAATAGTCTGTTTTGTTGTCCTGGAATAAATATTTTCAATACCGCTGGATGCTTTAGTATAAATTTATACCCTTTCTTCCATAAAATCGCCTTTGCTGTATTGAACTCTTTTCTCTTCTTTAGGAGTTCAAAACTTATATCTGGATAAATGAAGATTTTTTGCCCTTTATACTCCAGTGGTTTGTTGCCCTCTCTTACTTTTTCCATTGTCTTCTCCAGTACCTTTTCTCTTGTAGTATATCTTAGGAATTTTACTACAATAGATCTTGGTTTTTGTTGTGATTGTGGTTTAGAGGCCAATACTCTATGTGCCCTTTCTATTTCCATTTCATGCTGTAGTTCTGGACATCCTAGGGTCTTAGGGATCCACTCTTTTATAAACTCCCTCATATTCTTGCCTTCTTCATCTTCCTTAAGGCCCACTATCTTTATGTTATTTCTTCTGTTATGGTTTTCCATTGTATCTATTTTTTGAGCTAGTAGTTCTTGTGTCTCTTTAGTTTTTTTATTAGATTTCTCCAATTTCTTTTTTAAGTCTTCTACCTCCATTTCTGCTGCTACTGCCCGCTCTTCCATCTTGTCCATTTTTTTTTCCATTTCTGTTAAGGTCATCTCCATTTTAATTATTTTCTCCTCTGTGTTGTTTATTCTTTTTCTTAAATCCTTAAATTCCTGTGTTTGCCATTCTTTAAATGATTCCATGTATCCTCTAATAAGAGGAAGTATATCCTTTACCTTGCCTCTCTTTTCTTCTTCTATTTCACCATACTCTTCCTCTTCTTCTTCCTCTGGGTTGACCATCTGTTGTTTCTTTGGTGCCCTTTCCTCCTCTTCTATCTTGTTTCTATTGTCTTCTGTGGTCTCTTCTTGCTGCAGGTGTTCTGCAGCTGTCGTTGCCGGCTGTGGAGATCGACTCCCCAGCTGGTCCCCCCTCCCGTCGGTGTGTTTTTTTTCATTCGCATCGCGCATGCGCGAAACTTCGCGCATGCGCGGTTGCGCACTTTTGTTCGGCTCTGCGAGCCATTTTTGTAGTCCATTATTTACCGACCTGAGGGAGCGGGTTTCTCTCTCCGCAGCGGGCCTCTTCGGACAGGTAAGGCCTTCACCTTTTCCCTCCTTTGTCTTCTCTTCCTCTCTTCTTACCGTTGCTTTCGACTTTTCTTTTTTTGTCGCCATCTTCTTTCCACCTTTATACTCACTTTTCTGTAACTTTTATTTCTGTGCCTTTGTGTTTTCTCTTGTTTTTCCCGACTTTTCTGGAGAGGGCTGGAGTTCACCGTCCGGCCACTACTCCATCGCGTGACTCCTCCCAATCCTCTCATTTCTGAAGGCCAAAATACCAGAAGCTTTCTTCACTCCCCCCACCCCCCCCCCCATCTCCACATGGGACTCCACTTTCGGGCAGTTCTGTACCACAGTTCCTCAATCCCTTTGTTTGACAACACTCCTCAATGGTCTGCCATTTAACATTCAAACTCTTACGTTTTAAAAATCAATTGCAGAGATCCATGGATGTGGGAAGTCAGGAGGGTTAGGGACTGGGTGCAGGTCGATGAGACTGGCAGAATGATATTTCACCATGGACGAGAAGGGCTGAAGGGTCCCTTTTCTTTGCTGTGGGGTTTCTAGGGTAGAGTTCACACCATTCTCAGGAAGGAGGATGAGCAGACAGATGTCATGGTCCACGGGTAGGAAAGGTGATGAGATCCTGCCAGGAGAGATGAGGGAGTTAAGTGCGAAGGTGAAGGGCACAACCAAGGGGTCTCTGTCTGTCTGTGTGCGTGTGTCACTACGTCTGTGTGTTTCTCTCTATGTCTCTGTGTGTCTCTCTGTGTCTGTGTGTGATTCTCTGTGTCTGTCTCTGTGTGTGTGTCTCTCGCTCTGTGTGTGTGTCTCTCTGTCTGTCTATCGGTCTGTGTGTGTATCTGTGACTGTGTGATTCTGTGTCTGTGTGTCTCTCTGTGTCTGTGTGTGTCTCTCTGTGTCTGTGTGTCTCCGTGTGTCTGTGTGTCTCTGTGTCTGAGTGTCTCTCTGTCTGTGTTTCTCTCTGTGTCTGTGTCTCTCTCTGTGTCTATCTCTCTCTCTGCGTCTCTCTGTGTGTATCTCCCTCTGTGTGTGTGTCTCTGTGTCTGTTTGTGTCTCTCTGTCTGTGTCTCTTTGTGTGTCACTGTCTGTGTGTGTCTCTCTCTCCCTGTGTCACAATGTGTGTCTCTCTGTGTCTGTATGTGTGTGTCTCTCTCTCTCTCTGTCTGTGTCTCTTTCTGTCTCTGTATCTGTGTGTGTCCGTGTGTGTGTCTCTCTGTCTGTGTCTCTCTCTCTCTGTTAGTGTGTGTCTCTCTCTGTGTCGCTGTCTGTGTGTCTCTCTGTCTGTGTCTCTATATCTGTGTGTCTGTGTCTCTGTGTGTGTCTCTCTCTATCTATGTCTGTGTGTATGTATCTGTGTGTGTGTGTCTGTCTCTCTGTGTCGTGTGTTTGTCTCTGTCTCTGGCTGTGTGTGTTTGTCTCTGTCTCTGGCTGTGTGTGTTTGTCTGTCTCTTTGTGTCGTGTGTGTGTCTGTCTCTTTGTGTCGTGTGTGTGTCTCTCTCTGTCTCTATGTGTGTCTCTCTGTCTCTGTCTGTGTGTGTGTCTCTCTGTCTCTGTCTGTGTGTCTCTCTATCTGTCTGTCTGTGTGTGTCTCTGTCTGTGTGTGTCTCTGTCTGTCTGTGTCTCTGTGTGTGTCTGTCTGTCTCTCTCCTGCTGTCAGTGTTTCTTTCTCTGTCTCTGTCTGTTTCTCTGTGTGTCTGTGTGTGTGTATCTGTCTCTCTGTGTCTGTGTGTCCGTCTGTCTGGGTATGTGTGTGTCGCTCTCTCTCTGTGTCTCTAATATATGCTTATTCATTACCCACCATTATCCATCCCTACTGGTGGTGCGGGCTTTGTTCCCCAAGGCGTCCGTATTGGCTGCCCAAAGACCATCTCTGCCCCAACGCATTCCTCGGTGTCACCTGCATTAAAATCAAGATGGCATCAGCACCTTTTTGGACACTTTTAGCTGTGTTTCCTCAGTTCTTCTGGCCAGTTTTGTGTTTCGTTCACACATTCCTGCTGCCTGGGGTTCACGGCACTCGTGGAAGATCGCCAGTTCCTGAAACAATTCTTCATTCATCTTATCTGTAACATTTTTACATTTAATTTAACATATGCATTAAAAAACTTAAATTTCTTATTTGAAAATAAGATAAAATTAATGCATAGTGATTTCAAAAGTAACCCCTCCCACAGCTGCCCAATAGAAAACAATAAAGAGAGAAAACATCTAGATAGTATTTATAAAAATTGACCAAAACTCTCAAATAAAATCTTGGTTTTCTTGGTTTTAGGAGTCAGAAAGTTCGTGTTGGGTGGTTAAAACATAATTCCGACAATTGGTAAATACACATCCCAAATCTTCAAAAGAGAAATTCAAATTTGTTCCGTGAATTCGATGTAATTATTTCAAGTGGGAATCAACGGCCTATTTCAGTGTGGCCATCGACCCATTCCCAAATACGCATCGGACTTCCAAGTTACTGCCACACATTTTAACCCTATAACAATTACAGCACAGAAACAGGTCACTTTGGCCCTTCTTGTCTGCACTGAACTAAATACTCTCCTCTCGTACCACCTCTCTGCATTCCCCTCCCCTCCAATTTTCCCTGAAATGACAAAATGGACCCTGCCGCCACTATTTCTCCCGGAAGCTCACTCCACTCAGCCACCACTCTGAGTAAAGAAGTTCCCCCCCATGTTACTTCCAAACTTTTGCCTCTTAACTCAATACCTCCTGTTTCAATCTCTGAGATTTTTTCATTATTTTTTTCCTTTTGAATTGAACATTACGATATATGTTAATGCACTTTTCAAATTGTTTTACAATGTAAACAATATTTTAAAGAAAAATCTGTAGATGTCACCATCTGAGGTGGAGGAACTAAACTGTGGTTTTGTGGGTCCACGCCCAGGGGTATTCGGATTATTTTAAACAGGTCCGTCTTCCAATGTCTGCAGCAGAATTGGCAGAAAGAGGATTGGGCTGTCGGTGTCGTTGTTAATGACGTCTCATTCCAGCACAGAAACCTTCCAGTCTGTGGTGAACTGATTTTCTCATCCCACTGACAAGCACCCATTTCATGTCCCTTCATACCCCTCCCATCCATGCCCATATCCAAATGCTTTCTGCAGTTAAGCCATTTCTGATTCCACACATCCATAGATCCCAAGCCTTATGACTGAGTCTGTGGCGCCTATCAAATGCCTCACCAAAATGAAGACAAACCACATCCTCTGCCAGACCTTCGTCCATTCCTTTTAGTAACACTTGATGGTTGAGGTCAGGGGTCCCCAAGTGGATCAGACTGTCGACCGCCCTCATAGCATCCCTGATCCCTCATCGACCCCCACGCCTGGAATCCTGGCGCTGGATGGGGTGGGGGGAACTTCACTGCCGCATCTACTTGAGGAACAGAGAGTCCTGTGGAAAAGTGGAACCTTTCTATTATTGGCCCCGACCACCCATCCCACTTGCAGGTCCCCATCTCCAGCCCTAGCCCCCACACATCTTTTCTAATGGAATACAAGACCTCCTTTCTGAATGCCACCATTGAATACTCGTCATTTTCTAGCCCCAGCTAAAGCCAATCTCAAAGAGCAATTTGAGACTCATCTAATTTTAATTCTAAACTCAATTTCTTCATATAACCCAGTAAAAATACCTTAGGATCAAGTGAAAGTTTAAATTTTAATAAGTTCCTTGATTCTATCCCAGAAAGGTTTCACATAATCAAGTCGAGTGCAAGAAAGAGCCAACTTGCTCATGGCACCTAAAGCACCGATTTACGTGAAACTCCACGAGTTCCACCTACCTACTTCCCTTGCCCATAACCCTCCCACCCCCTCGCATCCATGTACTCATATAACCTCATCTTAAATGACAGAATTGACCCTGGCGCCACTTCTTCCAGTAGATCATTCCACTCAGCCACCACTCTGAGTGAAGAAGCATCCTCTTGTTTTACTTCTCAAGTTTTGCCCCTTAACTTATGACCCCTTGTTCCAATCTCTGCTCCCCTTAGGGGAAAGAGCCTATTCACAGCTACTCTATCTATTCCCTTGATAATTTTAAATACCTCTATCAAATCCCCGCTCAACCCTCTACGCTCCAATGAATGAAGTCCCAGTCTACTCAATCTTTCTACGTATTCAAAATACTGCAATCCAGGCAACATTTTCTTCAAACTTCTTTGCACTCTCTCAACCTTATTGATATCCTTCCTATAATTTGGAGACCAGAAGGCATACAATACTCCAAACTTGGCCTCACCAACACTCTGAACATCACCTCCCCAGATCCTATATTCCATGCTATGATTTATAAAGGCCAGCATTCCCAAAGCCTTCTATCTCCATGGGAATCCACCTTCAAATTTAAAACTAATTTGGCAGGGGGAAGGGAACAGGACTGATAGGGAAGCAGATAGGAGAGTGAATATAGGGGTGGTTCTGTTAGACGGTGAAACAATAAGGAAAAAGGGAACTAAAAGTGATAGGAGAGTAGGGGCAAGTGCATCGAGAACAAAGGTGGAGGGAGAAAGGAGATATGTTATCAAGGTATTGTGTATGAATGCACGGAGTGTAAGGAATAAAATGGATGAGCTTGAGGCGCAAATGGCAATGGGAGGTTATGACATTGTCGGAGTTACGGAGACATGGCTGCGGGAAGGGCAGGATTGGGAAATCAATGTTCCCGGGTACACGTCCTATAGAAAAGACAGAAAGTTGGGAAGAGAGGGTGGGGTAGCTCTGTTGGTAAGAAATGAAATTCAGGCGTTTGAAAGGAAAGACATTGAAACAGGTGGGTAGAGTCTGTTTGGATAGAATTAAGAAATTGTAAAGGCATGAGGACCATAATGGGGGTCATTTACAGGCCTCCGAAAAGTAGCTCAGATATCGGTATAAATCAGGAATTAAGAGTGGCATGTCAAAGTGGTAGCAATACGGTAGTTTATGGGGGACTTCAACATGAAGGTGGACTGGGATAATCAGACGGGGGCAGGAACACAACAGAGTGAGTTTATTGAATGTCTAGTGGCAGCTAGTAGAGGAACCTTCCAGGGGGAAGTCGATTCTGGACTTGGTGCTGTGCAGCGACGCAGAGTTAATAAGTGACCTCGATGTAGGGGAGCCATTAGGGAATAGTGACCATGGTATGGTTACTTTTGAGCTGCAATTAGAAAGGGAAAAAGAAAGGAAGTCGGAAGCATCTGTACTGCAGTTAAATAAAGGGGATTATGCAGCTATGAGGGAGGAGCTAGCCAAAACAAAATGGAAAGATACACTAGCTGGGAGGACAACTGGGGAAAAATGGCAGGTATTTTTGGACATTTTTCACAGTATTCAGGACAAATTTATTCCAAAGTGGAGGAAAGGCTCTTGGACATGCAAATGGCAGCCGTGGCTAACTAATGAAATCAAGTGCAATATCAAATCCAAAGGGAGTAAGTATAAGATAGCGAAGCGGAGTGGGAAGTTAGTGGATTGGGAAACCTTCAAGGAGCATCAGAGGGTAACTAAGAAAGTCATAAGAGAGGGGAAAATGAAGTATGAGAGGAAATTAGCAAATAATATAATGGAGGATAGCAAAAGCTTTTTTAAATATGTGAAGAGGAAGAAATTGGTTCGGTCTAAAATTGGTCCATTAAGAATGGAAAAGGCTGGAATTATTACCGGAAACAAGGAGATGGCTGAGGAATTTAACAAATACTTTGGATCGGTCTTCACCAAGGAGGATATAGGTTATGGTCAGTTAGTGGGTAGTGGTCATGCGGTATCAAGAGACTTGGGGAACTTTCCTGCGGAAGTAGGGGATCTAATGGATATCCGGATCTAGAAGCAGGAGGTTGTTAGTAAATTGTTTGGACTGAGGTCTGATAAAACCCCAGGGCCTGATGGGCTGCATCCCAGGGTGCTTAAAGAAGTTGCTATGGAAATTGTGGAGGCACTGGTCGACATTTTCCAAAGTTCCATAGATTCGGGGGAGGTCCCTGAGGATTGGAGAGTGGCTGATGTGGTGCCGATTTTTAAGAAGGGAGGGAGGGAGAAAACGGGAAATTATAGACCGGCCAGCCTGACGTCAGTGGTGGGGAAGATATTGGAATCTATCATAAAAGGAGTAATAGCAGGACACTTAGGCAGAAATAATAGTATAAGGGCTAGTCAGCATGGATTCCTTAAGGGTAAGTCATGCTTGACTAACCTTCTGGAATTTTTCGAGCATGTGACAAAGAGGGTGGACTTGGGAGACCAGTGGATGTGGTGTATTTGGACTTCTAGAAGGCCTTTGATAAGGCACCGCACGGGAGACTAGTGGGCAAGAACAGGGAGCACGGTATTGGAGGTAAGGTGCTGACATGGATAGGAAATTGGTTAAGAAATAGAAAACAAAGGTTTGGAGTAAGCGGGTCTTTTTCAGGATGGCAGGATGTGACGAGTGGGGTGCTGCAGGGATCGGTATTGGGTCCTCAGTTGTTTGTAATTTATGTAAATGATTTGGATGAGGGAATTATTAATAACATGAGCAGATTTGCAGATGACACTAAACTGGGTGGCGGTGTGGGGTGTTAGGAGGATATCATGAAAATGCAGAGGGACTTGGACAGATTAGGGGAGTGGGCTGTTGAATGGAAGATGACGTTCAATGTGAGCAAATGTGAGGTTATCCATTTTGGGGGCAATAATAGGAAAGATGAGTATTATTTAAATGGAGACAAGCTAGGGAGTGGGGAGGAGCAAATGGATCTGGGTGTACTTGTTCACCGGTCACTGAAGGCTAACATGCAGGTTCAGAAAGCTGTGAAATGGGCAAATGGCATGTTGGCTTTCATAAAGAGGGGATTGGAGTATAGGAACAGAGACGCCCTTCTGCAGTTGTACAGGGCCCTGGTGAGACCCCACCTGGAGTATTGCGTCCAGTACTAGTCTCCAATTTTGAGGAAGGACATACTAGCTATAGTGGGTGTGCAGCGCAGATTTACAAGGTTAGTTCCAGCGATGGCGGGGTTGACATATGCTGAAAGGCTAGAAAAACTGGACTTGTATCCGATGGAGTTTAGAAGGATGAGGGGGGACATGATTGAGGTCTACAAAATTATCAGGGGGATAGACAGGGTGAAGTCGGATTACTTGTTCCCAATAATGGGGGAGACGAGGACTAGAGGGCATAGTTTAAGAATACAGGGTAGGGCCTTTAGGACGGAGATGAGAAAACATTTTTTTACCCAGAGAAGTGTGAATCTGTGGAATGCTCTGCCAGAGAGGGTGGTTGAGGCAGATTCGCTGATTATGTTCAAAAGAGAGTTAGATAAGACTCTAGTGGGCAAAGGAGTTAAGGGTTATGGGGATAAGGCTGGAAAGGGGTACTGATAGTAGTGATCAGCCATGATCTGTAAAATGGCGGTCACTGAAGGCTCGACAGGCCGAAGGGCCTACTCCTGCTCCTATTGTCTATTGAACCATTCCTCCAAGATCCCTCTGTTCCTCAATACCCACCCCTTCACTGCATACGTCTTGGTTATTCTTCCCAAAATAAAGCACCTCACACTTACCTACATTAAACTCCATCTGCCATCTTTCCAAACAGTCCAAATCCTTTTGTAGTCCATGAAAACCCTCCTCACTCTCCACAACTCTTGAAAATAAGCAAAATGTATTACGTTATGTTAAGCTTCTCTTTGAAAATTTTAATTTCACATGCATTAAATGCGTACATAAATTTCTCATTCAAAGATAATGAAAAATTAATACATAGTATTTTTTTTAAATTCCCCCTGCCCAACAACCCAATAGAAAAGAAAGATAACATCTGGAAAGTATTTATAAAAACATTACTAAAAAACTATCAAATAAAATCTAACAAATTTTCTTGATTTTTGGAGTCAGAAGGTTCAGGTTGGTCGATTACAACTTAATTCCTACAGTTTATAAATAGGATTCCCAAATCTTTCCAAAAATTTCAAATTTGTGACATAAATTACATGTAATTATTTCAAGTGTCAAGGGACTTGGGGGGTTCTCGTTCAGGAAAACATAGTGAGTGAGTAACCACCAGGTTGGATCGGCAGGAAAAGAAAGCAAATCCTATGTTGGCCTTTGTTTCAAGGGTAGGGAGGTGTTGATGGGGCATGGGAGACACCTCATTTGGAGAACTGCGAAGTTTATCTTAAAAAGGATGTGCTGATGTTGGAGAGAGAGCAGAGATTTACCAGGATGATATATCTCCACTCTTCATTGGAGTATAGAAGAAGGAGAGGAGATCTCAGAAACCTTTCCAATGCTGAAAGGATTGGACAGTAGATGTGAATAATGTTTCCCTTGGATAAAAAGACATTGTCTTAGAATTAGAAGATACCTATTTAAAGCAGATGAGAAATTTATTTCACCAGAAGGTCATGGAATTTGTTGCTGGATTGTTGAGGGAGTTTAAGTGGGGGGGGTGGGCAGAATTAATAGATGTTTAATGAGTCAGGGTATCAAGGGATCAGGGCAAAAAGCCAGAACTTGGAATGAGAGGCGAGAACTGTTTAGATCAGGGGATAGCAGACACAGTGGGCTGAATGGCCAACTTCTGTTCCTTGTGATTTGACACCATTTTAACTAATGTACCTTTGAGAATTTTAACATCCATCCATATGTCCTCTGTATTTTGGATGTGAAACAACGGCTGTGCAGGAGAAGCTAGTGAGTGGCTGTGGCCAATTGCTCCTCAGACTGGAGGCCTGTGACGAGAGATGTGCCTCAGGGATAGGTGGTGGAACAATAATGTGGTGAATTGGATTCGCAAGTTTGCAGGTGACACCAAGAACGGAGGAGTTGTGGACAGCCAGGAAAGCTTGCAGAAGGATCTGGACCAGCTGGAGAAAGGCCAGATGGAATTTAATGCAGACAGTGTGAGGTGTCACATTTTGAAGGGCAAACCAAGAAAAGATAGACACGGTGAACGGTCGGGCACTGAGGAGTGAGGTTGAACAGAGGGACATGGTAAACGGGTGTCATTCCATGCAAGTGCTGTCACAGGTGGATTTGGGCAGGAATTGAAGATACCCAAGTTAACTAAAATTGAAAATTGTAAATGGGGCCAAAAAAGGGATCTATTTCAGAAATATTTGTGACAACAGAAAATGGCTAAACCAATGGGAGATTCTTCTTTAGAATTAACCCAAGAAGAATGGACTACTTACTATGTGTGAAGATGGTGGATTAAATTAATTAATGTGCGATATAATTGGGTGAATTATAATTTTTTTTTACATCAGTTGTATTTAACACCAGGAAAAAAAGATAAGGATTTAGTCATTCAGATTTATGTTTTCATTGTGGGATTCAAATTAATACTTTTTTTTGTCTGTCTGGTTGTGTGATAAAGTTAAGCCTTTGAGGATTTATTTGAAACTACTTTAAAGAAACTCTTTTTATGTTCGATCCACTGCTTTTTCTAATGCGGTATATTACAACTTTAACAACGGGATTAAGAATCGATAAATCTCAAATTGAGTTTATTCAGTTAGTATTAGCAGTGGCCAGAAAATGCATTGCGATGACGTGGAAAATTATGTTTGGTGTTTTCATTCTGCCGCAACAAATTGGTATGATTTTTCTCTCCCTCAGTCGAGGGAGTTTGGGGGGGGGAAATATGGGGCGGGGGGATGGAATATAGTTTTTTTTTGGGAGGTTGGTTTCTTTTGTTTACTATTTATTTTATATATTCATAAATAAAGTTTAAAAAAAGATACACAACCAGTGTTTCAGGCTTGAGCCCTTTATCAGGGCTACGAGTATCTGTACTTATAAGGTTCACTGCTTGATCAGCTGAGCTTCTCCAGCATTTGTGTCCTTACAGAATTTAGTTGAGTTACTATATGTTGACATCAGGACATTTTTTTCACCCTTAAACTGTCCATCCACACAGACAGGAACTTGAAACATTTCTTCTTTTTCACACAAATACTCCCATTTGGTGAAGTGTGTGGAATATTAGCTGTAGAATATCTTGTTCTGGGAATTATGATGAAGAAACCATTACACAGACTTTGCCAGAAAGCTGGGAAAGAGAGTTAAAAAGCACATTCCAGACAGGAATCAATTCTCACCTCCTCTACTGAGCCATACATATCCAAATGCCTGCCTGATCTTCAAAACAATGGTGCTAATTGTTAGACCTGATCCAAAGGCTGCAATAAGCCCCCAGCACCACTCAGACCCTGAATGGCATTGTTTCTGCTTTGAAGTGAAGAATTTAAGACTGCTATGAAATTAAGACACTTGGGTAAATTGGAAACCAGAAATCAGGCAGGCAGAGGATTACTAATGTGAACTGTTGGAATCTAGGGGTTAAAACATTATGAAAGAAATGATTCATTAATAATTTTATATTTACTGCATGGTTCAGGGAAAAAGAGGAATGTGATTAAGTGGCAATCACATCATGGAGCAAAGTTGGCTGAGCAAAATTGTCTGCTCCCAAATACAGGGAGAGGAAATGCACAAAATGATTTAGGAGGAATGCTCAAACTGAAGGAGGTGGTGAGTAGCACAGGAGACACAGGCCAGACCAGAACAAAGAATGGCCTGCAAGAAACAAAGGGAATGGAAAACCAGTCCAGGAGGAAGATTAAGGCATGAGGAGGTGTTAAAGAGAACAGCAGAAATTGGCCAGACAGGAACAGAATGGTGATTAGAAATATCTGGGGATGAATTAATTTCTAATCCAATCAACAGGATAGTCTGGCCTGGAGGATTAAGATGGGAGTGCTACACCCCAGATATCTGCAAAACAGGAGATGACTTGTGATAACCCTTAGGAAAAAAACATCTAGCAAAGGAAGACAACTTTTGTTCTGTATGATAAGGTTGATCTATATAAACTGAGCCAACTGGACAATAGGAGTCAGTCTTGAGGAATAGCTCACTGTGCAGGTGACCTATGAACTAACGACTGATCCAGACCTCTGTTAAGTTTTATTCTTGTGCTGTGTAATAAATTGACTGTTGAACCGAATACTTTCTCCTATCACTTCATTCAAAGAACACGCTGGACTCAGACCACACATAGACTAAATTAAGAGTAAAGTAAAGCCAGAGTCCGACAGAACTGTGAGCAACTCTTCCAGACTCCTGTTGATTTTTTTGTGTTCCCTAACCCTAACTGGTACATGAGATTAGATGACCAACAAGAAGTCCTTTCCATGTCTTTAGGAAGAGGATATGCAAAATGTAAAACACAGTGGCAGATAGAACAGTAACAGGTCATAACAAGCCCTGACCATCTGAAACAGGTCATGGGAATATAAATTTATTCAGTAATGTAGAAATGACTGCAAAAGCTGAGAAATTAGGAATTCATCAATTGAGGCAAAGATGGGATGGAGATTTGAACAGCAAAAATGGACTGATCGTTATAAATGAGATACAGACTGGTTCAATACAATTTTATTCACCAGACACCTCAAAAGAAAATTAATGGAATCGGATTTGTTTCACATGTTAACAAGTCATTTGTACTTTCCTGCATTTGACTTGGCAATGTCCTAAAGTTGGGCCGCTTGGTTGAAAATAAGTATTTTTTGAAAATTCCCACAGGATCCATTCGAAAGAGATGTGAAGGAATTAAATTTAAATTAAAACTGAATATTTATCAGGTTTAAATTGCTGCAAATTGGACAGCTAGAAAGTGCGTGGCCATATCTTGCAAACTGGCTGAGGTTCGGAGCTGTTCACCACAAGAAAATAATGTATAATTCACGAGATGAACATTCTATCTTTGGAGCCCACATTTCCTAAAGGTGGGTTGAAGTGAAGTTTTGAAATATGCACAATATTATGGTTAAAAAAAACCTGTTGAAGATCTCTGGTCCCTCATATGTGATGTGGAGAGGGAGGGTCTGGGTTGATCTCGATTTGTATTAATCAACCACATGTATCGGGATTTGAATTATATCCTTGTAAAATTAACACATTTATTATGGCTTGAACTCTTAAAAATTATTTTTTTAAAAACCCCTGACCCACACAAATGTCCCTGTACACCTTGCCATTTTGTAAAAGGTGAGGGGGGGGGGAAATCCTGATACAGGGACAGATTTGAACCTGGATCACTGTCACTTTCTGCTAAACATGCCAAAATCAAAATTCGACTGACTGTCCTGCAATATTACACACACGTAAGGTAAGATGGTTACATCAGCAAAAATTAAATGAAATGCTTCTTACAGTCAAGAGCAAAAGAATTCCCTGCAGCCTCCAACCCAGCCCTTGCCCACAAATAACACCCCCACCCCCCATTCTGGGATCAAACCATCAGCAGCGTCCACTTCAGAGACAAACCTCAGCCACAAACATCCCAAAACCATCATCCCAAGACAAGAGCTAAAGTTGCAGGCACCGTAAACCACACACATTAAAGCAACACATTTCTCTGGCTCAATACCCACGAACCACATGGAACACCAGTTTGCAAACGACCCACAAACACCGGATTCCTTTCACCCCAACAACTCAAAGAACCACCCCAGAAAAAGCAGCCACAGTAAAACCAGGCTTCCTACCTTCCTCTGATGGCAGCATCACCTCATCTCTGCCTGAAAGCTGCAAGTGACGAGAGTGGGGAAACTCTCCTGTTTTAAACCCTGAGCTGGAATCTGGAGGACAATTAATTCAGGTGTGAAATATCTCAGTAAATTGTGGCTGGCCCTTTAAACAAGGCCCATCTCCGCCCTTCAAGAGAGCTGCAATTAAGGGAATAGCACCTTTTTAATTTGGAGATGGGAGTTAAAACAGTTTTCTCACCTGTGGCATTGAGATGTTTGAGGAGATGATACTTCTAGATAGGGGAGTGTTAGAGCTTTATGAGAGATTTGTTTGTTTTTGGGGCTTGTCCTTTCAATTTTGGTTTGAAAGCCTTTTGTGGTCTATGACAGCTGAAAACTTTAACAATGCAAACTAGGGTTTTCTTTGATCTTGATGGTTGTGCAGCAGTTCAAACTTCTCAAATGCAGAATTTGAGCTGTTTGCTCTCCCAGTGCCCTAGAGCATTGGTTTGGGAATATTTATGCCACAGGTGGTGTTATGGTCCTGTTAAGTCAATGACTCTGGATCAAATCTGGCCCCGTCTGCAAGGGGTTTGTGTGTTCACCCACTCTTCAGTGGAGGTGGCAGGTTAACAGGGGTTTGTGGGGGGGAAAATCGCAGGTGAATGAGGGGGCATGCACAGAGCTGGTGGGGTGAATAGGAGTGTGAGGCAGTTGTTGGCGAAGGGGAGTGTGTTGCAGGGATGTGGAGCTGAGGACTCTCCATCCAATCTCAGACCAGAGGGAAACAGGATTCTTATCGTGCTCACAAATTCCTTCGTCACTCCTCAAACGATGATCAGTATTCTGACTCAAGCGTTTTCTGGCCCTGTGACGACAAGCGGGCCTAATGTTCCAATGGCAAATGAGGCAGGGAGGATGTTTCCTATCATAGAGGTAGTAAAAGTTCCATTAGAGAGGAATACATTGCCTTTAACTGATAACGCGGTGGGGTCTCGGTACATTTGGTGATGTCTGGGATCTCTCTATCAATATAAAAAATAAAAATCAAGGCTGGATCTCTCTGTGGGGGGGGGGGGGTGTCTAATATTTGCTTACATCATCATCTAATTCAACCCAACTGGCAGTGCAGGCTTTGTTCCCCAAGGTGTCCGTATTGGCTGTCCATGGACCATCTCTGTCCCAACGCAGTCCTCAGTGTCACTTGCATTTAAATCAATAATGCCATCAGCACCTTTTGGCCAATTTTAGCTGTGTTTACTCAGTCAATCTGGCCAGTTTAGTTTTTCATTCAGTACTGGTGTCTGGGGTTAATGGGAGTAGTGGAAGATTGCTAATTCCTGAAACAATTCTTCATTTATCTTATTTTAAAACGATTATTTAATTTCACATTTGCATTAAAAACAAATTTTTTTTTGAAATATCATCAAATGAATGCATAGTGATTTAAAAAATTAACCCCTTGTCTTGGGATGATGGTTTTGGGATGTTTGTGGCTGAGGTTTGTCTCCGAAGTGAAGGCTGCTGATGGGTTGATCCCAGAATGGGGGTGGTGGGGGGTGTTTGTGGGCAAGGGCTGGTTTGGAGGCTGCAGGGAATTCTTTTGCTCTTGACTGCAAGAAGCATTTCATTTAATTTTTGCTGATGTAAAGAAAAAAAGAAAAAACATCTGGATAGTATTTATAAAAATTTACCAAACCTTTCAAATAAAACCTAACATATTAATTTTCTTGATTTTAGGAGTCGGAAGGTTCATGTTGGGTGATTACAACTTAATTCCTACAATTGGTAAATACACATCCCAAATCTTCAAAGAAATTCAAATTTGTTCCGTGAATTCGATGTAATTATTTCAAGTTGGATACAATGACCTATTTCAGTGTGGCCATCGACCCATTCCCAAATACGCATCGAACTTCCAAGTTACTGCCACACATTTTACCCCTATAACAATTACAGCACAGAAACAGGTCATTTGGCCCTTCTCGTCTGCTCTGAACTAAATACTCTCCTCCAGTACCACCTCTCTGCATTCCCCTCCCCTCCAATTTTCTCTTAAATGACAAAATGGACCCTGCTGCCACTATTTCTCCCAGAAGCTCACTCCACTCAGCCACCATTCTGAGTAAAGAAGTTCCCCCTCATGTTACTTCTAACAAGACCTCTTGTTTCAATCTCTCCCACTTGCAATGGAATTGCCTATCCACATCAACTCTATCCATCCTTCTTGTAATTTTAAATAGTCTACCAAATCCCCTCTCGGCTTTCGAGTTGACAGTAATGCAGTCATGGATGGTCGGGTGAATTCTCTTGGGAAAGAGTTCATAGTGGCTCAAAAGTGCCTGATTAGATGGAAGGAGAGCTGCCACTGAATGTTGCATGTATTTGGTTCTGGGTTTCGAAGGTACCTCAGATCTCTCTCTTTTGTACTCAGTCTGAAAGTCATTTCTGATCTTCTTTGGAATTAGACCAGTTTCAATTAAGCAATGCTGAAGACTTTTGGTGGTGGGAGGGGTGGGGGAATTAAGCATTGCATTAAATGAAGCTGCGGCTGGTCATCATTAAATGTCTGATCTGCAGTCCAAGTCTGGTGAGCTTTCTGGGATGGGCTAACGTTCCAGGCAACTCCTTCGTCACACAACAGGATTCAACATTTAATAGGACGGGGGATAGGGGAATAATCTGGGGCTAAGTTCCATATGTGTTTTGAGTTGATCTGATATAGTTCATAAAGCCCATTGGATTTTGACTTCTGTCGGGAGCACAGTGGGCTATGAACAACATTTCTTGTTGTTTTCAGAGTATATCTTTCCCCTGGTTTATAATTCTTTGTATGAATCATTTTTTTACTCCTGTCCAAGTTAGTAACAGGAAACACTGTGGGAGTGGGACGCTGTTTCATCGCTGGTAAAGTCCAACAACTGGTGAAACATTGACATGGTTGAAGCTCTCTTGAAGGCAGGTTTCCAATTACTGCAGGTAACTTTCAGTTCAAGATCTTTCATCCCATCTTCCTCACTCGTGCACAGTGTCACAGCCACCATTGATGGAGGGAGGAAAGTTGGTTTGAAATTGAGCAAATTGTTTACATCAGAGACAAGTCTGAAACCACCTTTTATTGAACCAAGTGAGATGCAGGACTGGTCACGTGGCTGCTGGGGAGCACATGCAGATAGCCTTGTCCACAAGGAATCTTTTGAGTCCTCATTCTCAACATAGGGTGGCAGTGTCCTAGGGTCTCCTTCTTTCGCCTTGTCTTCCTTAATCATCTGGAACCTGATTTCTTTCCCCTCTCATTCAGCCTGCGTTATTTTCTGCATCGCCTCCCTGTTACTCCCTTGCTTTCTGTTCCCTTCATTTTCTCCCTCATCATTAATTTTAGCAAAGATGACTGGCTTGGTTTAGTCTGAAACATGTATGAGTTTCAAGTGGAACATTTAAAGTGGGCTCAGTGCTGTTCAGAAATATTAGCAGAACAGAGGGTGACACCAGTCACTAATGGATAGAAGAGAAAAAGATCCCCCTCTCTCTGGTAAGGTCGTGGGCAAGAGACCTAAGAGAGGAACAAGTCTGAATAAACATCTTTCCTGATTAACTGTGTCCGGTGCATTGATTGAGTGGTGCTGTTGCAGCAGACCCCACTCTTATCCATAATTGATTGGAAACTAATCTATGGTCACTGGACCCAAAATGTTCACATACACGTTTTACCTCTCTAACCATTACAGCATCGAAATAGGCCAACTTTGCCCTTCGAGTCCACGCCGAACACTTTGTCCTACCTAATCCCATTGACCTACACTCGCCCCTTGACCCTCCATTCCTTTCCTGTCCAAATACATATCCAACTTCTCCTTAAGTGCTAATATTGAGCCTGCCTCCTCCACTTCATCTGCAAGTCCATTCCACACACCCACCACTCTGAGTGAAAGTCCCCCCTCACATTTCCTCGAAACCTCTGCCCCTTTCTCTCAACCCACGTCAAATCTATACCCCAATAATTTTAAATACCTCAACCCAATCCAACCTCAACCTTTTATGCTCCGCAGAATAAAAATCTTGCTTAACCTTTCCCTATAACTTAGACCTGTGGTTTTCAAAATGCTCTCAAACTCAAATTCCACTTGAAGCAATCCCTACACCAGAAGTGCTCTGTGATTAGTCAGGGATTGATTCAGGTGCTATGAAATGAACCATCTAGATCCTGCAGGATGGAGCACCAGAATAGCGTACATAGTTGAAGAAATTAAATTCCAAGACTTTGCTCTGCAAAGTGTTTCAACTTCAAAAGTACAGCCCCTCATGGCCAATCCCGGGAATTTACTGGGACAGGGTCCAGTGGAAAAGGGACACTGTCCAAATGCCAGTGTCAAATGATGTCATTTCACGCCACCTCTAACCCTACTCATATCCTCGGTGTTTGCCGATGTCGGCCTGATGGTAAAACCAGTGGAAGAGAGACAGCAGAGAATCACCCGTTTCCAGTCGAAGGCAGAACACTCCGCTCCCCGGGGATGAGTTGTGTTCAGTGGAAAAGCAATCTTGTGTCCCAGTGGAAATGGCACCAAGGGCTTCCTAACCTGAGACACTGCATGGCCAATGAACTGGGATTCCCGTGGAAAAAGGGTTTCAGACTGCTTTGTAAACTCTGCATGCAGTGCTTCAACCGAAATGAAGGCCAATGGGATGATGAGCTTCATTAAACTTTTCTACGTGGTCGTGCGTGAAAGTGAGGCCATTTTGGCAGAAAAGCGCAGAAAAATTAACCACGATCACAGGAGTGGCCTCCACGTGATACCTGGAGCAATATCTTCATGGAAACAAGCGACAACTTAACCAAATATATAATATCATTTATAAAAATGGCACTGGCCTTCGCGAAAAGATGTATCACGATCAACTGGATGTCCGATAGCACGCTGGGCTGTGGAAATGAACTGCTGTTACCTACGGGAAAAAAAAAAAATCACATAAACGTGACCCTTTGGTAAAAGTCTGTCAGCTGTACCTGGACCACATAGGGGCCCAGACACTAATATAAATGAACAATAAAAGGGGATGAAAGTAACCATTATATAGACCAAAACTAAGTTTCCCCAACTGGACTCATCTACTTGTAATCTCTGAAAATGTGGATATGAAAACAAACTGCAACAGAGTAGAAAAAATTCAAAGTGCAAAAGGGAGAGTCTTTAAATGAGTCCCTGAATGTGTGTTGAGTCTGGTGGTGAAGGCGTAGCAGCTGTTCCTGAACCTGGCTATACCTCTTCCCTGATGGGAGCAGTGAGAACAGAGCGGGTGACGTGGATCCTTGATTGCTGCTACTCTCTGACAGCAGCGTTCACTGCAAATGTTCTCAATGGTGGAGGATTTTTACCTGAGATGTTCTGGGCGGTGTCCATACTTTTGCAGAGCTTTTTGCTCAGGGGTATTGGTGTCACAAGACAATAGCTCAAACCTTCTACAAACTGAACCGTTCCCCCCTCAGCCTTGTGGGTCCCCGTCCCCACTCAGCCTTCGGGGTCCCCGTCGCCCCTCAGCATTCTGGATCCCTGTCCCCGTCCCCCCTTAGCCTTCTTGGTCCCAGACCCGTCCCCCCTCAGCCTTCTTGGTCCACGTCACCCCTGAGCCTTCTGGGTCCCCGTCCCCCCTCAGCCTTCTGGGTCCCCGTCCCCCATCAGCCTTCTGGGTCCCCGTACCCCCTCAGCCTTCTGGGACCCCGTCCCCGTCCCCCTCAGACTTCTGGGACCCCGTCCCCGTCCCCCTCAGCCTTCTGGGTCCCCGCCCCCCTCAGTCTTCTGAGTCCCCTTCCCCCTCAGCCTTCTGAGCCCCTTCCCCCTCAGCCTTCTGGGTCCCCGTCCCCCCTCAGCCTTCTGGGTCCCCGTCCCCCCTCAGCCTTCTGGGTCCCCGTCCCCCCTCAGCCTTCTGGGTCCCCGTCCCCCCTCAGCCTTCTGGGACCCCGTCCCCCCTCAGCCTTCTGGGTCCCCGTCCCCGACCCCCTCAGCCTTCTAGGTCCCCGACCCCCTCAGCCTTATGGGTCCCCGTCCCCCCTCAGCCTTCTGGGACCCCGTCCCCATCCCCCTCAGCCCTCAGGGTCCCCGTCCCCCTCAGCCCTCAGGGTCCCCGTCCCCCTCAGCCCTCAGGGTCCCCGTCCCCCTCAGCCCTCAGGGTCCCCGTCCCCCTCAGCCCTCAGGGTCCCCGTCCCCCTCAGCCTTCTGAGTCCCTGTCCCCGTCCCCCCTCAGCCTTCTGAGTCCCCGTTCCCCCTCAGCCTTCTGTGTCCCCGTCCCCCTTCAACCTTCTGTGTCCCCGTCCACCCTCAGCCTTCTGGGTCCACGTCCCCCCTCAGCCTTCTGTGTCCCCGTCCCCCCTCAACCTTCTGTGTCCCCGTCCCCTCTCAGCCTTCTGGATCCCTGTTCCCGTCCCCCTTCAGCCTCGCGGCCTCCGACCCCCCTCAGCCTCGCGGCCTCCGACCCCCCTCAGCCTCACGGGCCCCGACCCCCCCTTCAGCCTCGCGGCCCCCGACTCCCCTCAACCTCACGGGCCCCGACTCCCCTCAGCGTCACGGGCCCCGCGCCCCTCAGCCTCGCGTGCCCCGCCCCCCTCAGCCTCGCGGGCCCCGACCCCCTCCCCAGCCTCGCGGGCCTGGCACCGACCCCCTCCCCAGCCTCGCGGGCCCCGCCCCTCCTCAGCCTCGCGGCCCCCGACCCCTCTCAAGCTCGCGGGCCCCGACGCCCCCTCAGCCTCGCGGGCCCCGCCTCTCGCCAGCCTCGCGGGCCCCGCCCCCCTCAGCCTCGCGGGCCCCTCCCCCCCTCAGCCTCGCGGGCCCCGACCCCCATCAAGCTCGCGGGCCCCGACCCCCCTGAAGCTCGCGGGCCCCGACCCCCCTCAGTCTCGCGGGCCCCGACCCCCGTCAGCCTCTCGGTCCCCGACCCCCCCTCAGACTCGCGAGCCCCGACCCTCCTTCAGCCTCGCCGCCCCCGACCCCCCCCCCTCAGCCTCGCGGGCCCCGACCCCCCTTCAGCCTCGCGGCTCCCGACCCCCCTTCAGTCTCGCGAACCCCGACTACCACACACCCTAATGTCACCCCGACCCAAACTCCCTCACGGTTCCCCGGCCCCACCTCACAACCATCTCCCCGCCCGTTCCCCTCCGAGCTCCGGCCGCCCCGGACCCAAAGGGCGACCCATGGAAACTCCCTCCTCCCTGGTCTCGCTCCCAAAATGCCCCGATTCCCGCCCGTGAAGCACCGACACGAACATCTCTCCCCCTCCCGCTCGCGACCAACTGCTCCAAAGGCGGGAAAGATCAACAACATGGCGGCCCCCAGGGGTCGCTCTCGCGAGAGCTTGAGCCACCCCTCCACGGGATCTCTTCGCCAGCCCAGTCCCACTGGGGAAGGGGCCGAGAGCTGCCTCGGGCCTCCAGTCCATCTCCCCTTCAGGCTGCACATTTCCACACCAGGACCTGCCCCACATTCCCCCCCAAGAGTCCAGTCCATCCTACCTCCACCACCTTGGCCCAAAGCTCATTCCACGCTCCCACCCCCCTCTGAGGGAAGAAAATCCCCCTTCAATCTCAATCCATGTCCTCCTCTTTGAATCTCTCCCACTCTCCTTGGAAACAGCCTGTCCCCATGGACACGATCCGTCCCCCCTCACAATTTTCAAATCTTCCTCAATCTTCTACGCTCCAGGGAATAAAGTCCCAGCCTGTCCAACCTTCCCCTGGAACTCAAACCCCGAAAGCCAACCCCTTCTTTGTCCCTCTCCTCGACGCGCTGTCTCATTCCTATCCTACCTCTCCTCCGGCCACCCAAACGGCACACAATGTTCCCAAGTTGGCCTCGCCCAGGCCTCGTCCAACTTCCTCGTGGCCTCCCACCTCCTGCACTCAATCCTCTCATTTCTGAAGGCCAAAATACCAGAAGCTTTCTTCACTCCCCCCACCCCCCCCCCCCCCCCATCTCCACATGGGACTCCACTTTCGGGCAGTTCTGTACCACAGTTCCTCAATCCCTTTGTTTGACAACACTCCTCAATGGTCTGCCATTTAACATTCAAACTCTTACGTTTTAAGAATCAATTGCAGAGATCCATGGATGTGGGAAGTCAGGAGGGTTAGGGACTGGCTGCAGGTCGATGAGACTGGCAGAATGATATTTCACCATGGACGAGAAGGGCTGAAAGGTCCCTTTTCTTTGCTGTGGGGTTTCTAGGGTAGAGTTCACACCATTCTCAGGAAGGAGGATGAGCAGACAGATGTCATGGTCCACGGGTAGGAAAGGTGATGAGATCCTGCCAGGAGAGATGAGGGAGTTAAGTGCGAAGGTGAAGGGCACAACCAAGGGATCTCTGTCTGTCTGTGTGCGTGTGTCACTACGTCTGTGTGTTTCTCTCTATGTCTCTGTGTGTCTCTCTGTGTCTGTGTGTGATTCTCTGTGTCTGTCTCTGTGTGTGTGTCTCTCTCTCTCTCTGTGTGTCTCTCTGTCTGTCTATCGGTCTGTGTGTGTATCTGTGACTGTGTGATTCTCTGTGTCTGTGTGTCTCTCTGTGTCTGTGTGTGTCTCTCTGTGTCTGTGTGTCTCCGTGTGTCTGTGTGTCTCTGTGTCTGAGTGTCTCTCTGTCTGTGTTTCTCTCTGTGTCTGTGTCTCTCTCTGTGTCTATCTCTCTCTCTGCGTCTCTCTGTGTGTATCTCCCTCTGTGTGTGTGTCTCTGTGTCTGTTTGTGTCTCTCTGTCTGTGTCTCTTTGTGTGTCACTGTCTGTGTGTGTCTCTCTCTCCCTGTGTCACAATGTGTGTCTCTCTGTGTCTGTATGTGTGTGTCTCTCTCTCTCTCTGTCTGTGTCTCTTTCTGTGTCTCTGTATCTGTATGTGTCCGTGTGTGTGTCTCTCTGTCTGTGTCTCTCTCTCTCTGTTTGTGTGTGTCTCTCTCTCTGTGTCGCTGTCTGTGTGTCTCTCTGTCTGTGTCTCTATATCTGTGTGTCTATGTCTCTGTGTGTGTCTCTCTCTATCTATGTCTGTGTGTATGTATCTGTGTGTGTGTGTCTGTCTCTCTGTGTCGTGTGTTTTTCTCTGTCTCTGGCTGTGTGTGTTTGTCTGTCTCTTTGTGTCGTGTGTGTGTCTGTCTCTTTGTGTCGTGTGTGTGTCTCTCTCTGTCTCTATGTGTGTCTCTCTGTCTCTGTCTGTGTGTGTGTCTCTCTGTCTGTGTGTGTGTCTCTCTGTCTGTCTGTGTGTGTCTCTGTCTGTGTGTGTCTCTGTCTGTCTGTGTCTCTGTGTGTGTCTGTCTGTCTCTCTCTCGCTGTCAGTGTTTCTTTCTCTGTCTCTGTCTGTTTCTCTGTGTGTCTGTGTGTGTGTATCTGTCTCTCTGTGTCTGTGTGTCCGTCTGTCTGGGTATGTGTGTGTCGCTCTCTCTCGGTGTCTCTAATATATGCTTATTCATTACCCACCATTATCCATCCCTACTGGTGGTGCGGGCTTTGTTCCCCAAGGCGTCCGTATTGGCTGCCCAAAGACCATCTCTGCCCCAACGCATTCCTCGGTGTCACCTGCATTAAAATCAAGATGGCATCAACACCTTTTTGGACACTTTTAGCTGTGTTTCCTCAGTTCTTCTGGCCAGTTTTGTGTTTCGTTCACACATTCCTGCTGCCTGGGGTTCACGGCACTCGTGGAAGATCGCCAGTTCCTGAAACAATTCTTCATTCATCTTATCTGTAACATTTTTACATTTAATTTAACATATGCATTAAAAAACTTAAATTTCTTATTTGAAAATAAGATAAAATTAATGCATAGTGATTTCAAAAGTAACCCCTCCCACAGCTGCCCAATAGAAAACAATAAAGAGAGAAAACATCTAGATAGTATTTATAAAAATTGACCAAAACTCTCAAATAAAATCTTGGTTTTCTTGGTTTTAGGAGTCAGAAAGTTCGTGTTGGGTGGTTAAAACTTAATTCCGACAATTGGTAAATACACATCCCAAATCTTCAAAAGAGAAATTCAAATTTGTTCCGTGAATTCGATGTAATTATTTCAAGTGGGAATCAACGGCCTATTTCAGTGTGGCCATCGACCCATTCCCAAATACGCATCGGACTTCCAAGTTACTGCCACACATTTTAACCCTATAACAATTACAGCACAGAAACAGGTCACTTTGGCCCTTCTTGTCTGCACTGAACTAAATACTCTCCTCTCGTACCACCTCTCTGCATTCCCCTCCCCTCCAATTTTCCCTGAAATGACAAAATGGACCCTGCCGCCACTATTTCTCCCGGAAGCTCACTCCACTCAGCCACCACTCTGAGTAAAGAAGTTCCCCCTCATGTTACTTCCAAACTTTTACCTCCTGTTTCAATCTCTGCTCCCGCAATGAAAAAAGTCTATCCACATCAACTCGTTCTATCCTCCTAGTAATTTTAAAGACCTCGATCAAATCCCCTCTCAACCATCTACAATCCAAAGAATAAAGACTTCATTTGCTCAATCTTTCTTTGTAATCTAGTTGCTGATATCCAGGTAACATTGACTTAAATCTTCTCTGCACCCTCTCGACTTTGTTGATAGCTTTCCTCTCATTTGGTGACCAGAACTGCACACAGTACTCTCAACAGGGCCTCACCAATATCTTGTCTAGTCTCAACCTCACTGCCCGACTCCCGTATTCTATGCTATGGTTGATCAAGGCCAGCTATTTGAACAGATTCTTTTCGAGGTACTCTCTGATTACCCTCCAATAATTTACCTATCACTGTCAGGCTCACCTGGTTGGCTTTTGAAGCCGTTTTTCAACAAATGAACATTAGATTACATCCATTCCTCTGGCACCTCACCCGTGGATAAACAGGTTTTAAATATTTCTGTCAGAGCCCTTGCAATTTCTACTCTTCTTTCCCTCAAGGCCAAGGGAATATCATGTCAGACCTCTATCCACCAACAGACAAAAATCAGCCATCACAAGGTGAAGGCAGGACAGTAGTCCCACCTCTCCAGCACGAGTCACCCCAGGATCAAGTCAGCACTGACTACAAGAAGTTTCTACATCCTCTCGGTGTCTGTGTGGATTTCCTCCCACACTCCACAGCTCAAGGGGGCCGTAAGTTCATTGGCGATTTGGGAAGCTCAAGACCATGGGGTGGAAGTGCACATTCTGGTCCTGGGGGCATCAATTCAATTCAACAGCACAGATGAACCTTTGGGAACGACCTGATCTTTTTCTGGTTTCAAACTCATTATTTTTGAAAATTGTATGTGCACCTCTAATGCAGCACGACTGCTGCTAAACAGGCTTCATGATACATATCCATGACAAGAACTCGTGAGAATCTGATTTGGTTACTAGACTTTTGAACAGAACAGTGTCTGGACATTTTATCCCTAAACTGAAACTTTATAGACATACAGAACAAAAAGAGGGCAAAACAAGCTTGTGTCTCACCAATACCACAATTCACGGACACTTTTTAAGTTCTCAAGGGTGGCAGAAAACACAAAGAACAGACAAACTCCTTCCACACTGTCACTTTGAGAGCTTTGGACTCACCATGCTATAAATATTGCCAAGCCATCACTCTCTCTCCAAATCAATGACCAAAAGTACTGGCTGAGCGATAGATTTGAGACATTTTACCCGCTATGTAGCAATGAGGCACAAGGAAAATTGCTGCTTCCATTGTAAAGTATTTAGGAATCTCAGACCACAAACAACCTTCACCCCGAAAAACAAGCAATTCTCCACAATAAAACTAGGTTTCCTTCCTGTCTGCAAGCATTTGCTCTCTTGAGTCTGAATGGCACAAGTGGGGAAACCGTTTCAAACCCATGACCTGAAACAGCATATTCTCTTCCCCTAATTGGAGCTGTCTTGCAATTGGCCACCACTGCCCAAGCAAGAATGAACTGGGAGATCTCACACTTGCTCCTTCACAGGTGAGACCTCCCTGTTCATTGGAGCTCCATATTATCCATCTTGCTCTATTTTGTTAACCTTAATCAAGTCTCCTCTCTTTCTCCAACACACCCATGAAAAATAAAAATCATGTATCCTGTAGTTCACGAGTCCGGACACCAGGTGGTGGTATTATACCAAGATCTCTCTCCCTCGCTTCATGCATGCAGTACTCGGTGTGAACAGGCGGTGGCAGCACTTTACAGCCCTTGCAATCTGCAGCTTGGACAGGAGATGGTTGCTTTGCACCTCGTGGGCTCTTGCACCAAGATTGAAGATTTGGAGATTTCCCATTGATTGGCAGAGAACATACACGACATCACATCCAACCCTGAGATTCCCTTTTTCCTGTGGACACGGCCGAATTCCCACGCATGGGTCGTGCAAAAATAAACGGTTCAGTGGAAACCTGGAAAGATAAAAGAATTGAAAACAAAGAAAATCAATAAAGTGCTGCAAGAGTCCTGAAATGAGTTCCTGATTGAGTCTGAAGGTGGAGGGGGAGCAGCTTTCCTGAACCTGGGGGTGTGAGTCTTGAGGCTCCTTGTGCTCCAATTGTTGCTTTGGTCTGGGCTTCTGTCCTTTTGCCTAGATTCTCATCCTCTGCTTTTTCAGTCTGAACCTTGCCATCAGCCCCAGGAATAAAAACGTGGAGATATGGATCGGAATTCTTTCTGGCTGGGTACACGTTGTAACACGGAGCCTGGAGCACCTCAAACACTGCTCTCATCCTCGTGTGTTCACGGCTAGAGACGAGAACAAATCTGGTCCTTAGCCACTGATAAATCCATCTCCAGGATGTTGGCACTTTATTCCTGTGTGTTTGCTTTGAACCTTGCTTCGTGCTAGGGCTTTGAATTAAGAATTTTTCATTATTTTTTTCCTTTTGAATTGAATATTACAATATATGCTAATGCACTTTTCAAATTGTTTAACAATGGAAACAATATTTTAAAGAAAAATCTGTAGATTTCACCATCTGAGGTGGAGGACTTAAACTGTGGTTTCGGTGGGTCCATGCCCAGGGGTATTCGGATTATTTTAAACAGGACCGTCTTCCAATGTCTGCAGCGGTACTGGCAGAAAGAGGATTAGGCTGTCGGTGTCATTGTTAATGACGTCTCATTCCAGCACAGAAACCTTCCAGTCTGTGGTGAACTGATTTTCTCATCCCACTGACCAGCACCCATTTCATATCCCTTCATACCCCTCCCATCCATGCCCATATCCAAATGCTTTCTGCAGTTAAGCCATTTCTGATTCCACACATCCATAGATCCCAAGCCTTATGACTGAGTCTGTGGCGCCTATCAAATGCCTCACCAAAATGAAGACAAACCACATCCTCTGCCAAACCTTCGTCCATTCCTTTTAGTAACACTTGATGGTTGAGGTCAGGGGTCCCCAAGTGGATCAGACTGTCGACCGCCCTCATAGCATCCCTGATCCCTCATCGACCCCCACGCCTGGAATCCTGGCGCTGGATGGGGTGGGGGGAACTTCACTGCCGCATCTACTTGAGGAACAGAGAGTCCTGTGGAAAAGTGGAACCTTTCTATTATTGGCACCGACCACCCATCCCACTTGCAGGTCCCCATCTCCAGCCCTAGCCCCCACACATCTTTTCTAATGGAATACAAGACCTCCTTTCTGAATGCCACCATTGAATACTCGTCATTTTCTAGCCCCAGCTAAAGCCAATCTCAAAGAGCAATTTGAGACTCATCTAATTTTAATTCTAAACTCAATTTCTTCATATAACCCAGTAAAAATACCTTAGGATCAAGTGAAAGTTTAAATTTTAATAAGTTCCTTGATTCTATCCCAGAAAGGTTTCACATAATCAAGTCGAGTGCAAGAAAGAGCCAACTTGCTCATGGCACCTAAAGCACCGATTTACGTGAAACTCCACGAGTTCCACCTACCTACTTCCCTTGCCCATAACCCTCCCACCCCCTCGCATCCATGTACTCATATAACCTCATCTTAAATGACAGAATTGACCCTGGCGCCACTTCTTCCAGTAGATCATTCCACTCAGCCACCACTCTGAGTGAAGAAGCATCCTCTTGTTTTACTTCTCAAGTTTTGCCCCTTAACTTATGACCCCTTGTTCCAATCTCTGCTCCCCTTAGGGGAAAGAGCCTATTCACAGCTACTCTATCTATTCCCTTGATAATTTTAAATACCTCTATCAAATCCCCGCTCAACCCTCTACGCTCCAATGAATGAAGTCCCAGTCTACTCAATCTTTCTACGTATTCAAAATACTGCAATCCAGGCAACATTTTCGTCAAACTTCTTTGCACTCTCTCAACCTTATTGATATCCTTCCTATAATTTGGAGACCAGAAGGCATACAATACTCCAAACTTGGCCTCACCAACACTCTGAACATCACCTCCCCAGATCCTATATTCCATGCTATGATTTATAAAGGCCAGCATTCCCAAAGCCTTCTATCTCCATGGGAATCCACCTTCAAATTTAAAACTAATTTGGCAGGGGGAAGGGAACAGGACTGATAGGGAAGCAGATAGGAGAGTGAATATAGGGGTGGTTCTGTTAGACGGTGAAACAATAAGGAAAAAGGGAACTAAAAGTGATAGGAGAGTAGGGGCAAGTGCATCGAGAACAAAGGTGGAGGGAGAAAGGAGATATGTTATCAAGGTATTGTGTATGAATGCACGGAGTGTAAGGAATAAAATGGATGAGCTTGAGGCGCAAATGGCAATGGGAGGTTATGACATTGTCGGAGTTACGGAGACATGGCTGCGGGAAGGGCAGGATTGGGAAATCAATGTTCCCGGGTACACGTCCTATAGAAAAGACAGAAAGTTGGGAAGAGAGGGTGGGGTAGCTCTGTTGGTAAGAAATGAAATTCAGGCGTTTGAAAGGAAAGACATTGAAACAGGTGGGTAGAGTCTGTTTGGATAGAATTAAGAAATTGTAAAGGCATGAGGACCATAATGGGGGTCATTTACAGGCCTCCGAAAAGTAGCTCAGATATCGGTAGCAGTATAAATCAGGAATTAAGAGTGGCATGTCAAAGTGGTAGCAATACGGTAGTTTATGGGGGACTTCAACATGAAGGTGGACTGGGATAATCAGACGGGGGCAGGAACACAACAGAGTGAGTTTATTGAATGTCTAGTGGCAGCTAGTAGAGGAACCTACCAGGGGGAAGTCGATTCTGGACTTGGTGCTGTGCAGCGACGCAGAGTTAATAAGTGACCTCGATGTAGGGGAGACATTAGGGAATAGTGACCATGGTATGGTTACTTTTGAGCTGCAATTAGAAAGGGAAAAGGAAAGGAAGTCGGAAGCATCTGTACTGCAGTTAAATAATGGGGATTATGCAGCTATGAGGGAGGAGCTAGCCAAAATAAAATGGAAAGATACACTAGCTGGGAGGACAACTGGGGAAAAATGGCAGGTATTTTTGGACATTTTTCACAGTATTCAGGACAAATTTATTCCAAAGTGGAGGAAAGGCTCTAGGAGATGCAAATAGCAGCCGTGGCTAACTAATGAAATCAAGTGCAATATCAAATCCAAAGGGAGTAAGTATAAGATAGCGAAGTGGAGTGGGAAGTTAGAGGATTGGGAAACCTTCAAAGAGCATCAGAGGGTAACTAAGAAAGTCATAAGAGAGGGGAAAATGAAGTATGAGAGGAAATTAGCAAATAATATCTTGGAGGATAGCAAAAGCTTTTTTAAATATGTGAAGAGGAAGAAATTGGTTCGGTCTAAAATTGGTCCATTAAGAATGGAAAAGGCTGGAATTATTACCGGAAACAAGGAGATGGCTGAGGAATTTAACAAATACTTTGCATCGGTCTTCACCAAGGAGGATATAGGTTATGGTCAGTTAGGGGGTAGGGGTCATGCGGTATCAAGAGACTTGGGGAACTTTCCTGGGGAAGTAGGGGATCTAATGGATATCCAGATCTAGAAGCAGGAGGTTGTGTGTAAATTGTTGGGACTGAGGGCTGATAAAACCCCAGGGCCTGATGGGCTGCATCCCAGGGTGCTTAAAGAAGTTGCTATGGAAATTGTGGAGGCACTGGTCGACATTTTCCAAAGTTCCATAGATTCGGGGGAGGTCCCTGAGGATTGGAGAGTGGCTGATGTGGTGCCGATTTTTAAGAAGGGAGGGAGGGAGAAAACGGGAAATTATAGACCGGTCAGCCTGACGTCAGTGGTGGGGAAGATATTGGAATCTATCATAAAAGGAGTAATAGCAGAACACTTAGGCAGAAATAATAGTATAAGGGCTAGTCAGCATGGATTCCTTAAGGGTAAGTCATGCTTGACTAACCTTCTGGAATTTTTCGAGCATGTGACAAAGAGGGTGGACTTGGGAGACCAGTGGATGTGGTGTATTTGGACTTCTAGAAGGCCTTTGATAAGGCACCGCACGGGAGACTAGTGGGCAAGAACAGGGAGCACGGTATTGGAGGTAAGGTGCTGACATGGATAGGAAATTGGTTAAGAAATAGAAAACAAGGGGAGGAGTCACGCGATGGAGTAGTGGCCGGACGGTGAACTCCAGCCCTCTCCAGAAAAGTCGGGAAAAACAAGAGAAAACACAAAGGCACAGAAATAAAAGTTACAGAAAAGTGAGTATAAAGGTGGAAAGAAGATGGCGACAAAAAAAGAAAAGTCGAAAGCAACGGTTAGAAGAGAGGAAGAGAAGACAAAGGAGGAAAAAGGTGAAGGCCTTACCTGTCCGAAGAGGCCCGCTGCGGAGAGAGAAACCCGCTCCCTCAGGTCGGTAAATAATGGACTACAAAAATGGCTCGCAGAGCCGAGTAAAAGTGCGCAACCGCACATGCGCGATTCTTCGCGTATGCGCGATGCGAATGAAAAAAAACACACCGACGGGAGGGGGGACCAGCTGGGGAGTCGATCTCCACAGCCGGCAACGACAGCTGCAGAACACCTGCAGCAAGAAGAGACCACAGAAGACAACAGAAACAAGAAAGAAGAGGAGGAAAGGGCAACAAAGAAACAACAGATGGCCAACCCAGAGGAAGAAGAAGAGGAAGAGTATGGTGAAATAGAAGAAGAAAAGAGAGGCAAGGTAAAGGATATACTTGCTCTTATTAGAGGATACATGGAATCATTTAAAGAATGGCAAACACAGGAATTTAAGGATTTAAGAAAAAGAATAAACAACACAGAAGAGAAAATAAATAAAATGGAGGTGACCTTAACAGAAATGGGAAAGAAAATGGACAAGATGGAAGAGCGGGCAGTAGCAGCAGAAATGGAGGTAGAAGACTTAAAAAAGAAATTGGAGAAATCTAATAAAAAAACTAAAGAGACACAAGAACTACTAGCTCAAAAAATAGATACAATGGAAAACCATAACAGAAGAAATAACATAAAGATAGTGGGCCTTAAGGAAGATGAAGAAGGCAAGAATATGAGGGAGTTTATAAAAGAGTGGATCCCTAAGACCCTAGGATGTCCAGAACTACAGCAAGAATTGGAAATAGAAAGGGCACATAGAGTATTGGCCTCTAAACCACAACCACAACAAAAACCAAGATCTATTGTAGTAAAATTCCTAAGATATACTACAAGAGAAAAGGTACTGGAGAAGACAATGGAAAAAGTAAGAGAGGGCAACAAACCACTGGAGTATAAAGGGCAAAAAATCTTCATTTATCCAGATATAAGTTTTGAACTCCTAAAGAAGAGAAAAGAGTTCAATACAGCAAAGGCGATTTTATGGAAGAAAGGGTATAAATTTATACTAAAGCATCCAGCGGTATTGAAAATATTTATTCCAGGACAACAAAACAGACTATTCTCGGATCCAGAAGAAGCACAAAAATTTGCAGAACAATTACAAAAATAGACTGAGGGAGGAAGACGGGTAATGAGAGTTAAGATGATCACAATTGATATGTATGTGGGTAAAGACAAAAATAGACTGAGGGATGAAGACAGGTAATGAGAGTAAAAATGATCACGATTGATATGTATGCGGGTAAAGAGGTATAAGAGTGAATAGAGACAAGGAGCATACGTGAATGTATCTGTACTTAGAGGAAAATATAGATAGTATAGACAAGAATTAATAAGGGAAGGTAATGGAATAGAGAGAATAAGGAGGGAATTAAAAGAGTGACCTTTGTGACATATGAAAAGTGAAATCTTTTCTGGGGGAGGCGGGGTGGGGGGAAATAGCGGTCACTGCAAAATCAGTTGACGCTTGCGAGTGGATTCGCAAATCCAAATGGAGAGGAGAGATGTGGTTGTCCGACAAGGGATAAAGGACAACTCAGGAGGTGAATGGGAGATTGGGAATAAATAAGATAGAAATAGGAGAATAAGGAAAATGTTGGATGTTGTAGGAATGTTGTCTTATAAAGAGTTGAAAATAAGAAAACAGAAATGGAAAAGGAGGAAAGGTAATGATGGAAAAACGGAAAGAGAAGATAAACAAAATATAAAAGGGCTACGCTGAACTATATGTCTTTAAATATTAATGGAATACATAACCAAATTAAAAGGAATAAACTACCAAATTTAAATGAATAAATGTATTCCATTAGAAAAAATAACATATTGGTTAAGAAATAATATTGAAATATTCAAACAAGTATAGGAGCCTTACATTAAATACAATAGCGAAAACCTACCGGGGACAAACATTACCTAAGTTGATGGAAGGAGAAGGAAAGAAAAGAATGGACTCAGTAGAATTTCTGGTGTAATTTTGTTGAATGACAACATTGTCTGACTGGCTTAATGCAACCTAGATTGTATACCTAAAATGGATGAGAGGGGGTGAGGGGGGGTGGTTTGGGAGGAAAGGGGGGGGGAGAAAAAGTCACTGTATATGTGTGAAAAAGAAATTGTGTATATCATGGCTAATGTGATTTATGGTGTGAAAAAAAAAAAAAAATTAAAAAAAAAAAGAAATAGAAAACAAAGGGTTGGAGTAAGCGGGTCTTTTTCAGGATGGCAGGATGTGACGAGTGGGGTGCTGCAGGGATCGGTATTGGGTCCTCAGTTGTTTGTAATTTATGTAAATGATTTGGATGAGGGGATTATTAATAACATGAGCAGATTTGCAGATGACACTAAACTGGGTGGCGGTGTGGGGTGTGAGGAGGATATCATGAAAATGCAGAGGGACTTGGACAGGTTGGGGGAGTGGGCTGTTGAATGGAAGATGACGTTCAATGTGAGCAAATGTGAGGTTATCCATTTTGGGGGCAATAATAGGAAAGCTGAGTATTATTTAAATGGAGACAAGCTAGGGAGTGGGGAGGAGCAAATGGATCTGGGTGTACTTGTTCACCGGTCACTGAAGGCTAACATGCAGGTTCAGAAAGTTGTGAAATGGGCAAATGGCATGTTGGCTTTCATAAAGAGGGGATTGGAGTATAGGAACAGAGACGCCCTTCTGCAGTTGTACAGGGCCCTGGTGAGACCCCACCTGGAGTATTGCGTCCAGTACTGGTCTCCAATTTTGAGGAAGGACATACTAGCTATAGTGGGTGTGCAGCGCAGATTTACAAGGTTAGTTCCAGCGATGGCGGGGTTGACATATGCTGAAAGGCTAGAAAAACTGGACTTGTATCCGATGGAGTTTAGAAGGATGAGGGGGGACATGATTGAGGTCTACAAAATTATCAGGGGGATAGACAGGGTGAAGTCGGATTACTTGTTCCCAATAATGGGGGAGACGAGGACTAGAGGGCATAGTTTAAGAATACAGGGTAGGGCCTTTAGGACGGAGATGAGAAAACATTTTTTTACCCAGAGAAGTGTGAATCTGTGGAATGCTCTGCCAGAGAGGGTGGTTGAGGCAGATTCGCTGATTATGTTCAAAAGAGAGTTAGATAAGACTCTAGTGGGCAAAGGAGTTAAGGGTTATGGGGATAAGGCTGGAAAGGGGTACTGATAGTAGTGATCAGCCATGATCTGTAAAATGGCGGTCACTGAAGGCTCGACAGGCCGAAGGGCCTACTCCTGCACCTATTGTCTATTGAACCATTCCTCCAAGATCCCTCTGTTCCTCAATACCCACCCCTTCACTGCATACGTCTTGGTTATTCTTCCCAAAATAAAGCACCTCACACTTACCTACATTAAACTCCATCTGCCATCTTTCCAAACAGTCCAAATCCTTTTGTAGTCCATGAAAACCCTCCTCACTCTCCACAACTCTTGAAAATAAGCAAAATGTATTACGTTATGTTAAGCTTCTCTTTGAAAATTTTAATTTCACATGCATTAAATGCGTACATAAATTTCTCATTCAAAGATAATGAAAAATTAATACATAGTATTTTTTTTAAATTCCCCCTGCCCAACAACCCAATAGAAAAGAAAGATAACATCTGGAAAGTATTTATAAAAACATTACTAAAAAACTATCAAATAAAATCTAACAAATTTTCTTCATTTTTGGAGTCAGAAGGTTCAGGTTGGTCGATTACAACTTAATTCCTACAGTTTATAAATAGGATTCCCAAATCTTTCCAAAAATTTCAAATTTGTTACATAAATTACATGTAATTATTTCAAGTGTCAAGGGACTTGGGGGGTTCTCGTTCAGGAAAACATAGTGAGTGAGTAACCACCAGGTTGGATCGGCAGGAAAAGAAAGCAAATCCTATGTTGGCCTTTGTTTCAAGGGTAGGGAGCTGTTGATGGGGCATGGGAGACACCTCATTTGGAGAACTGCGAAGTTTATCTTAAAAAGGATGTGCTGATGTTGGAGAGAGAGCAGAGATTTACCAGGATGATATATCTCCACTCTTCATTGGAGTATAGAAGAAGGAGAGGAGATCTCAGAAACCTTTCCAATGCTGAAAGGATTGGACAGTAGATGTGAATAATGTTTCCCTTGGATAAAAAGACATTGTCTTAGAATTAGAAGATACCTATTTAAAGCAGATGAGAAATTTATTTCACCAGAAGGTCATGGAATTTGTTGCTGGATTGTTGAGGGAGTTTAAGTGGGGGGGGTGGGCGGAATTAATAGATGTTTAATGAGTCAGGGTATCAAGGGATCAGGGCAAAAAGCCAGAACTTGGAATGAGAGGCGAGAACTGTTTAGATCAGGGGATAGCAGACACAGTGGGCTGAATGGCCAACTTCTGTTCCTTGTGATTTGACACCATTTTAACTAATGTACCTTTGAGAATTTTAACATCCATCCATATGTCCTCTGTATTTTGGATGTGAAACAACGGCTGTGCAGGAGAAGCTAGTGAGTGGCTGTGGCCAATTGCTCCTCAGACTGGAGGCCTGTGACGAGAGATGTGCCTCAGGGATAGGTGGTGGAACAATAATGTGGTGAATTGGATTCGCAAGTTTGCAGGTGACACCAAGAACGGAGGAGTTGTGGACAGCCAGGAAAGCTTGCAGAAGGATCTGGACCAGCTGGAGAAAGGCCAGATGGAATTTAATGCAGACAAGTGTGAGGTGTCACATTTTGAAGGGCAAACCAAGAAAAGATAGACACGGTGAACGGTCGGGCACTGAGGAGTGAGGTTGAACAGAGGGACATGGTAAACGGGTGTCATTCCATGCAAGTGCTGTCACAGGTGGATTTGGGCGGGAATTGAAGATACCCAAGTTAACTAAAATTGAAAATTGTAAATGGGGCCAAAAAAGGGATCTATTTCAGAAATATTTGTGACAACAGAAAATGGCTAAACCAATGGGAGATTCTTCTTTAGAATTAACCCAAGAAGAATGGACTACTTACTATGTGTGAAGATGGTGGATTAAATTAATTAATGTGCGATATAATTGGGTGAATTATAATTTTTTTTTACATCAGTTGTATTTAACACCAGGAAAAAAAGATAAGGATTTAGTCATTCAGATTTATGTTTTCATTGTGGGATTCAAATTAATACTTTTTTTTGTCTGTCTGGTTGTGTGATAAAGTTAAGCCTTTGAGGATTTATTTGAAACTACTTTAAAGAAACTCTTTTTATGTTCGATCCACTGCTTTTTCTAATGCGGTATATTACAACTTTAACAACGGGATTAAGAATCGATAAATCTCAAATTGAGTTTATTCAGTTAGTATTAGCAGTGGCCAGAAAATGCATTGCGATGACGTGGAAAATTATGTTTGGTGTTTTCATTCTGCCGCAACAAATTGGTATGATTTTTCTCTCCCTCAGTCGAGGGAGTTTGGGGGGGGGAAATATGGGGCAGGGGGATGGAATATAGTTTTTTTTGGGAGGTTGGTTTCTTTTGTTTACTATTTATTTTATATATTCATAAATAAAGTTTAAAAAAAGATACACAACCAGTGTTTCAGGCTTGAGCCCTTTATCAGGGCTACGAGTATCTGTACTTATAAGGTTCACTGCTTGATCAGCTGAGCTTCTCCAGCATTTGTGTCCTTACAGAATTTAGTTGAGTTACTATATGTGGACATCAAGACATTTTTTTCACCCTTAAACTGTCCATCCACACAGACAGGAACTTGAAACATTTCTTCTTTTTCACACAAATACTCCCATTTGGTGAAGTGTGTGGAATATTAGCTGTAGAATATCTTGTTCTGGGAATTATGATGAAGAAACCATTACACAGACTTTGCCAGAAAGCTGGGAAAGAGAGTTAAAAAGCACATTCCAGACAGGAATCAATTCTCACCTCCTCTACTGACCCATATCCAAATGCCTGCCTGATCTTCAAAACAATGGTGCTAATTGTTAGACCTGATCCAAAGGCTGCAATAAGCCCCCAGCACCACTCAGACCCTGAATGGCATTGTTTCTGCTTTGAAGTGAAGAATTTAAGACTGCTATGAAATTAAGACACTTGGGTAAATTGGAAACCAGAAATCAGGCAGGCAGAGGATTACTAATGTGAACTGTTGGAATCTAGGGGTTAAAACATTATGAAAGAAATGATTCATTAATAATTTTATATTTACTGCATGGTTCAGGGAAAAAGAGGAATGTGATTAAGTGGCAATCACATCATGGAGCAAAGTTGGCTGAGCAAAATTGTCTGCTCCCAAATACAGGGAGAGGAAATGCACAAAATGATTTAGGAGGAATGCTCAAACTGAAGGAGGTGGTGAGTAGCACAGGAGACACAGGCCAGACCAGAACAAAGAATGGCCTGCAAGAAACAAAGGGAATGGAAAACCAGTCCAGGAGGAAGATTAAGGCATGAGGAGGTGTTAAAGAGAACAGCAGAAATTGGCCAGACAGGAACAGAATGGTGATTAGAAATATCTGGGGATGAATTAATTTCTAATCCAATCACAGGATAGTCTGGCCTGGAGGATTAAGATGGGAGTGCTACACCCCAGATATCTGCAAAACAGGAGATGACTTGTGATAACCCTTAGGAAAAAAACATCTAGCAAAGGAAGACAACTTTTGTTCTGTATGATAAGGTTGATCTATATAAACTGAGCCAACTGGACAATAGGAGTCAGTCTTGAGGAATAGCTCACTGTGCAGGTGACCTATGAACTAACGACTGATCCAGAGCTCTGTTAAGTTTTATTCTTGTGCTGTGTAATAAATTGACTGTTGAACCGAATACTTTCTCCTATCACTTCATTCAAAGAACACGCTGGACTCAGACCACACATAGACTAAATTAAGAGTAAAGTAAAGCCAGAGTCCGACAGAACTGTGAGCAACTCTTCCAGACTCCTGTTGATTTTTTTGTGTTCCCTAACCCTAACTGGTACATGAGATTAGATGACCAACAAGAAGTTCTTTCCATGTCTTTGGAAGAGGATATGCAAAATGTAAAACACAGTGGCAGATAGAACAGTAACAGGTCATAACAAGCCCTGACCATCTGAAACAGGTCATGGGAATATAAATTTATTCAGTAATGTAGAAATGACTGCAAAAGCTGAGAAATTAGGAATTCATCAATTGAGGCAAAGATGGGATGGAGATTTGAACAGCAAAAATGGACTGATCGTTATAAATGAGATACAGACTGGTTCAATACAATTTTATTCACCAGACACCTCAAAAGAAAATTAATGGAATCGGATTTGTTTCACATGTTAACAAGTCATTTGTACTTTCCTGCATTTGACTTGGCAATGTCCTAAAGTTGGGCCGCTTGGTTGAAAATAAGTATTTTTTGAAAATTCCCACAGGATCCATTCGAAAGAGATGTGAAGGAATTAAATTTAAATTAAAACTGAATATTTATCAGGTTTAAATTGCTGCAATTTGGACAGCTAGAAAGTGCGTGGCCATATCTTGCAAACTGGCTGAGGTTCGGAGCTGTTCACCACAAGAAAATAATGTATAATTCACGAGATGAACATTCTATCTTTGGAGCCCACATTTCCTAAAGGTGGGTTGAAGTGAAGTTTTGAAATATGCACAATATTATGGTTAAAAAAAACCTGTTGAAGATCTCTGGTCCCTCATATGTGATGTGGAGAGGGAGGGTCTGGGTTGATCTCGATTTGTATTAATCAACCACATGTATCGGGATTTGAATTATATCCTTGTAAAATTAACACATTTATTATGGCTTGAACTCTTAAAAATTATTTTTTTAAAAACCCCTGACCCACACAAATGCCCCTGTTCACCTTGCCATTTTGTAAAAGGTGAGGGTGGGGGAAATCCTGATACAGGGACAGATTTGAACCTGGATCACTGTCACTTTCTGCTAAACATGCCAAAATCAAAATTCGACTGACTGTCCTGCAATATTACACACACGTAAGGTAAGATGGTTACATCAGCAAAAATTAAATGAAATGCTTCTTACAGTCAAGAGCAAAAGAATTCCCTGCAGCCTCCAACCCAGCCCTTGCCCACAAATAACACCCCCACCCCCCATTCTGGGATCAAACCATCAGCAGCGTCCACTTCAGAGACAAACCTCAGCCACAAACATCCCAAAACCATCATCCCAAGACAAGAGCTAAAGTTGCAGGCACCGTAAACCACACACATTAAAGCAACACATTTCTCTGGCTCAATACCCACGAACCACATGGAACACCAGTTTGCAAACGACCCACAAACACCGGATTCCTTTCACCCCAACAACTCAAAGAACCACCCCAGAAAAAGCAGCCACAGTAAAACCAGGCTTCCTACCTTCCTCTGATGGCAGCATCACTTCATCTCTGCCTGAAAGCTGCAAGTGACGAGAGTGGGGAAACTCTCCTGTTTTAAACCCTGAGCTGGAATCTGGAGGACAATTAATTCAGGTGTGAAATATCTCAGTAAATTGTGGCTGGCCCTTTAAACAAGGCCCATCTCCGCCCTTCAAGAGAGCTGCAATTAAGGGAATAGCACCTTTTTAATTTGGAGATGGGAGTTAAAACAGTTTTCTCACCTGTGGCATTGAGATGTTTGAGGAGATGATACTTCTAGATAGGGGAGTGTTAGAGCTTTATGAGAGATTTGTTTGTTTTTGGGGCTTGTCCTTTCAATTTTGGTTTGAAAGCCTTTTGTGGTCTATGACAGCTGAAAACTTTAACAATGCAAACTAGGGTTTTCTTTGATCCTGATGGTTGTGCAGCAGTTCAAACTTCTCAAATGCAGAATTTGAGCTGTTTGCTCTCCCAGTGCCCTAGAGCATTGGTTTGGGAATATTTATGCCACAGGTGGTGTTATGGTCCTGTTAAGTCAATGACTCTGGATCAAATCTGGCCCCGTCTGCAAGGGGTTTGTGTGTTCACCCACTCTTCAGTGGAGGTGGCAGGTTAACAGGGGTTTGTGGGGGGGAAAATCGCAGGTGAATGAGGGGGCATGCACAGAGCTGGTGGGGTGAATAGGAGTGTGAGGCAGTTGTTGGCGAAGGGGAGTGTGTTGCAGGGATGTGGAGCTGAGGACTCTCCATCCAATCTCAGACCAGAGGGAAACAGGATTCTTATCGTGCTCACAAATTCCTTCGTCACTCCTCAAACGATGATCAGTATTCTGACTCAAGCGTTTTCTGGCCCTGTGACGACAAGCGGGCCTAATGTTCCAATGGCAAATGAGGCAGGGAGGATGTTTCCTATCATAGAGGTAGTAAAAGTTCCATTAGAGAGGAATACATTGCCTTTAACTGATAACGCGGTGGGGTCTCGGTACATTTGGTGATGTCTGGGATCTCTCTATCAATATAAAAAATAAAAATCAAGGCTGGATCTCTCTGTGGGGGGGGGGGGTGTCTAATATTTGCTTACATCATCATCTAATTCAACCCAACTGGCAGTGCAGGCTTTGTTCCCCAAGGTGTCCGTATTGGCTGTCCATGGACCATCTCTGTCCCAACGCAGTCCTCAGTGTCACTTGCATTTAAATCAATAATGCCATCAGCACCTTTTGGCCAATTTTAGCTGTGTTTACTCAGTCAATCTGGCCAGTTTAGTTTTTCATTCAGTACTGGTGTCTGGGGTTAATGGGAGTAGTGGAAGATTGCTAATTCCTGAAACAATTCTTCATTTATCTTATTTTAAAACGATTATTTAATTTCACATTTGCATTAAAAACAAATTTTTTTTTGAAATATCATCAAATGAATGCATAGTGATTTAAAAAATTAACCCCTTGTCTTGGGATGATGGTTTTGGGATGTTTGTGGCTGAGGTTTGTCTCCGAAGTGAAGGCTGCTGATGGGTTGATCCCAGAATGGGGGTGGTGGGGGGTGTTTGTGGGCAAGGGCTGGTTTGGAGGCTGCAGGGAATTCTTTTGCTCTTGACTGCAAGAAGCATTTCATTTAATTTTTGCTGATGTAAAGAAAAAAAGAAAAAACATCTGGATAGTATTTATAAAAATTTACCAAACCTTTCAAATAAAACCTAACATCTTAATTTTCTTGATTTTAGGAGTCGGAAGGTTCATGTTGGGTGATTACAACTTAATTCCTACAATTGGTAAATACACATCCCAAATCTTCAAAGAAATTCAAATTTGTTCCGTGAATTCGATGTAATTATTTCAAGTTGGATACAATGACCTATTTCAGTGTGGCCATCGACCCATTCCCAAATACGCATCGAACTTCCAAGTTACTGCCACACATTTTACCCCTATAACAATTACAGCACAGAAACAGGTCATTTGGCCCTTCTCGTCTGCTCTGAACTAAATACTCTCCTCCAGTACCACCTCTCTGCATTCCCCTCCCCTCCAATTTTCTCTTAAATGACAAAATGGACCCTGCTGCCACTATTTCTCCCAGAAGCTCACTCCACTCAGCCACCATTCTGAGTAAAGAAGTTCCCCCTCATGTTACTTCTAACAAGACCTCTTGTTTCAATCTCTCCCACTTGCAATGGAATTGCCTATCCACATCAACTCTATCCATCCTTCTTGTAATTTTAAATAGTCTACCAAATCCCCTCTCGGCTTTCGAGTTGACAGTAATGCAGTCATGGATGGTCGGGTGAATTCTCTTGGGAAAGAGTTCATAGTGGCTCAAAAGTGCCTGATTAGATGGAAGGAGAGCTGCCACTGAATGTTGCATGTATTTGGTTCTGGGTTTCGAAGGTGTCTTGGGTAAACTTATACCTCTCATTTTGTTCATTTTAGATTGGTCACAGTGTTTGAGCTACCGAAAGAAAATAGACACACACACCGAGAGCAGTTCAGTTTATACAAATGTTTATTACTAATTCAAAAGCTGATTTCACACTACAATATGCAAGCCCTTCCCAACTATACTTATCAACGCTTGGACTGGTCCCAACTGCCGAAGCGAGGCAACGACTGCACACTTGTAGTAGGTTGTCAGGGCGCTGGTAGCAGCTTCTCCACCTCCCCCGACCGGGACGTTGCTTGGACTCTGGCTGTTCTTCCTTCTTGACAAGGGGTGTTCCCACCCCTCGGAGAATCTAAACTTCAGCAGCAGGACCACAGGCTTATATACCCCAAAAACAATTAATCATGCGCCTACTCCTTCTAATATTTGTCAGTCAAAATCAAAACTGAACATTACATTCTACAATTTAGAAGATTAATTATTATGGAACCAGGATGTTATAATTTCCTGGTTTATCTCGTAGATGCAAAGACTTATTAAAACTTCTCGAGCAAGACAGGTTGTGACCAATTCGTCAATTTCAGAGTGTTGCATTTGACAACTGCTTTCCCTGGGCCTCACAGTGGAATTCCATTTCAAAGTGTATCTTCAGATAAGTCCCCATGGCTGAGTTTAATTACATCTGCTAGTTCTGAAAGTAAGGTGACCTGCGTGTGGACCCAGTGTCGTCAGTTCCACATAAGCAAAAAGCATCTGGGTACATGGTTTTAATCCTCCATTACATCCCACCCCTTGGTCACAATCTGTCATTTGCGAGGCCTAACCAGTATTTGAGTACAGAGGGAGCGAAAAAAGAGAAATCAAAACAACAATTACAAAGATAAGCAATGACGCGAGCAACCAACGGAGGATAGTGTGGCCCACCCCCCCAAATGTAGCAGTTAGCCATGAGAAAGGATTCCAACCAAGGCTCAAATTATCCTTGTTGGCCACAATACCCAGGTACTGGAGCTCACGAACAGATTTTGAAACATGCTGAACAATAACATATTTATATAAGCTGCACTTGAGGCTGGTGACCGAGGACTTCCTTGGTGTAATGCATCGGACCGTGTTTCCCACGGGTAACTCCCTTGGAACGTCCTCGACATTACAAATCCAATTGCTGGCATCAAAGCAGCTGTTAAGCCAGATCACCAGGAGTGTAAAATGGAGAACCTGGAACAAAGAAGCCTGACACATGTCACTCATGATACCATAAGCGTTCAGTGTTTAAACAGACTAAATCATCCTGTCCCTCAATAGCTACCCACCGAGTGTTACCCTGGGCAGGTGTCACTATTTCCCCTTTTACAGGAGGGCCACTACCTGGTGGTGCCACCCATACCTTTTGTCCAACATTCTCTAGTTCGGGGATGGGGGGCATTGACTGTTTTTCCTCTGGAATAGGCTGTAATTCAGGAGCGTGAAGAAGTCGGTGGAATCATCCTTTTAAAGGGCGATGATTCAAATTGTCGACTGCCTGCTGCAGCACATGGCACCATCCCTTCTGGGTCCCCAGTGATGTTTCCAAACGAATTTGTTCCTTCAGTAAGCCGTTCATTTGTTCAACTAACCCGGCAGCCTGCGGGTAATAAGGAATATGGTGGATCCATAAAATACCGTTGTCATTTGCCCAATCACAGATTGCTTTCCTGGAGAAGTGCGAGCCATTATCAGAGTGAATCTCCTCTGGAACATCATAACGATAAATCAAATGGTTTAGTCCTTGGATAGTGCTAGCTTGGTCAGCCGTCTTGGTGGGAAAAGTAAAAACCAGGCCCGAAAAGGTGTCAACCATTACTAGGATATAATATTTACCCATACAGTCTAGCATGGGGCCTATGTAATCAATTTGCCAGACCGCAGCTGAGTGAGCACCCCATTTTATTCGGCCATGTGGACCAGGTGGAATGGTATGGAACTTCACAAGCTGACATTCTGGGCATGTACGTACGACCATGCGGACATCATCCTGATGGACGGATAAAGCATGTGTACGGGACCACATAGCTGATCCCTTCTCCCCCAAATGACCACTCTGTTCATGTGCCCATCGAGCCAGGGGGACGGTATCAGCACAGCTGATAGTGGCAAGCTGATCTGCTACTGCATTATGTTGAGCCATGTTAGTCGCCATATTGGTATGGGCATCAACGTGATAAACGGTTATCTCACGATGGTGGGAAGCATCCCACAACAGCTGCCACAACTCTTTGCCCCATACTGGGCGGTCATGTATCATCCAGTTGTTCTTTTGCAAATCAGGCATCCATACCACAAGTCCATTAGCCAAAGCCCAGGAATCAGTAAACAGGCGAAGAGGGTGATCATGGGGATCTAGTGGTAAAGTGACTGCCTTCAACTCAGCATACTGACTGGAGCCACCATCCCCCTCCTCCGATAAGTGAGTTCCTGACCTGGGATGGTAAGCCACCTGTTCGTGTACGTGGCCCACCCCTTCAGGCCCTCTGGTCGCATGACTCTGAATATACCACTTCCATTTAACAATAGAAGACTGCTGAGCCCGCCCGATCTTTAGATTAGCATCATTAGCCAGGACCCAATTCATTATAGGAAGTGCAGGTCGCAATTGAACATCTGCATCACCTGTCATTCTTTCAGTCTCTAGCAGGGCCCAGTAACAGGCTAGTAACTGTTGTTCAAAAACAGAATAACGAGTGGCAGCCTCGGGCATGGTACGTGACCAGAATCCCAGTGGGACTCGGCGACCCTCTTGTTTCTGCCAGAGGCTCCAGGAGGCCACATCATCAATATAATGGTGAATTGAGAGGGAAGGCGATACTGGAAGGTGGATGAAGGTATACTGGCGCCCCTTCCAGGTAAAGGCGAACTGATCCTGTGAATCCTCAGCTATAAGAATACTGAAGAAGGCGTTAGAGAGATCAATGACAGCATACCATGTTCCTGAGTTCCCAGTAGCAATGTTTTCAATAAGGGTGACAATGTCCGGAACTGCTGAAGCAAGTGGTGGGGCATGTTTGTTCAAAAAACGATAATCAACTGTCATTCTCCAGGAGCCATCTGGCTTCTGGACCGGCCAAACAGGGCTATTAAAGGGCGACGTTGCGGGCCTCACTACCCCTTCTTCTTGCAGAGCATCGATGGTGGCAGTAATCTCTTCCTGCCCCCCAGGGAGACGATATTGTGGAATGCACACTGGTTTCATGGGGGCTGGCACCATCACAGGATCCCACTTAACCTGACCCACTACTAGTTTTTTTGTAATAGTTCGAATTCCAAATTCAAATCCCCCATGGCTAGTATTAAGGGCCATACCGGCCAACATATTAATACCCAGGATACACTCGTCAGTAGCAGCCACCAGGGCATGTAACCAGACAGGGGAAGGGCTATCACCCACCATGGCACAGACTTTTATTTCCTTTGCCAGGGTGACCGCTCCTCCCAACCCCTCTATTTGAAAGGCCGGTCTAGTCCAGAGGTCGGGATTACCAGGAATCACCGAGTGCTCTGCACCGGTGTCGACCAAAGCCAAGTATTGGCGATCATTACCCCCACCCCAGTGGATTGTTAACGGTATGTAGGGCCGCGGATCCCCGTGTGTGCGCCGTGTCTCGATGGAGTAGACACGGGAATCCTGCCCACACCTTGAGGCTTCAGAAGGGTTCGGGGGCTTCCAGGACCACATGCTATTGTTATCTTTAAGAGCCTGTTTAACCCATTGTTTTACCTCATCATGAGTAACTGGAGCAGGAGAAGCCAGCTCGATAGAAGCAGCAGTGGGAGCAGAAAGCACAGCTGGGCCAGGAGGACTCAGCAGCTGGGGATGATGTTCCCCTGCTTTTTGCCTAAATCGATCTCCAATGGCAGCCAGCTCTTTTACAGAGAAATCACGGATCATTGACTCCTTCTGACCCCTGTTCCCACTTTGACTCACAGGGTCCTCCACCCAGTCTAGGGGAGGAGGTGGAGGCCATCCAACAGAGGGAGTAGGCCATAGAGCATAAGCAGGGGTTTGGGTATTTTCCCCTGGGTCCACATGGGAAACCGGGGTATCTATCCCTTCCATCTCTACCCTTACATCATCCCCCCTTCTGTCTGTTTGGGAAATCTTCTGCCTTATAGGGCGGGCGTGAACAGCAGATGGAGAGGGTAGTATGTTAGACACATGCTGAGGAGTATCTGCATTATTACCATTGTCATTCCAGATATTCCCATCCCAATCCTCAATTACATCAGGATCGTTACCATTCCTTATCATGGCATGAATACGATATGGATCGGGTTCTACTCCATGCCTTTCCTTATCTGCACAGAGCTGCTGCCGGAGTTTAATATTACGGCAAATCATTTGGACATGCTTATCTTCCCATTCTTTGGCTCTGTCCTGACTGGTGCGAACAATCTCGCTCATCATGGAACAGCATTGTCGCAGGACTTCTAGCTCCTCCTCTAATTGCTTTCTTTTGCACTGAGATTCTACTTCTCTTTGAATTAATTCTGCTTCACGCTGAACGGAGTGGCGTAATGCTGTGGCCAGCAACCAAAAACCATTCGTCAGCATTCCCTTTTTATCAGGAAATTTACTTTCTCGAAGGAGAGTGGCAACCCGCTCTCCCAGAGGTGCACTTGATGAGTCTAACTTCTCATCCCAACTAATGGGTGGTCCCAACAAAGACAGGGTATTGGCCAACATGCCAAACCCATCGTCTTTGGAAGTCCATCCAGGAATCAAGAACTGCTCAGGGCTCACCTCTTTCTTTCGGCGAAACATCTTGAGACCAACCCTGCTCGCTGCGCCAATTGTCTTGGGTAAACTTATACCTCTCATTTTGTTCATTTTAGATTGGTCACAGTGTTTGAGCTACCGAAAGAAAATAGACACACACACCGAGAGCAGTTCAGTTTATACAAATGTTTATTACTAATTCAAAAGCTGATTTCACGCTACAATATGCAAGCCCTTCCCAACTATACTTATCAACGCTTGGACTGGTCCCAACTGCCGAAGCGAGGCAACGACTGCACACTTGTAGTAGGTTGTCAGGGCGCTGGTAGCAGCTTCTCCACCTCCCCCGACCGGGACGTTGCTTGGACTCTGGCTGTTCTTCCTTCTTGACAAGGGGTGTTCCCACCCCTCGGAGAATCTAAACTTCAGCAGCAGGACCACAGGCTTATATACCCCAAAAACAATTAATCATGCGCCTACTCCTTCTAATATTTGTCAGTCAAAATCAAAACTGAACATTACATTCTACAATTTAGAAGATTAATTATTATGGAACCAGGATGTTATAATTTCCTGGTTTATCTCGTAGATGCAAAGACTTATTAAAACTTCTCGAGCAAGACAGGTTGTGACCAATTCGTCAATTTCAGAGTGTTGCATTTGACAACTGCTTTCCCTGGGCCTCACAGTGGAATTCCATTTCAAAGTGTATCTTCAGATAAGTCCCCATGGCTGAGTTTAATTACATCTGCTAGTTCTGAAAGTAAGGTGACCTGCGTGTGGACCCAGTGTCGTCAGTTCCACATAAGCAAAAAGCATCTGGGTACATGGTTTTAATCCTCCATTACAGAAGGTAACTCAGCTCTCTCTCTTTTGTACTCAGTCTGAAAGTCATTTCTGATCTTCTTTGGAATTAGACCAGTTTCAATTAAGCAATGCTGAAGACTTTTGGTGGTGGGTGGGGTGGGGGAATTAAGCATTGCATTAAATGAAGCTGCGGCTGGTCATCATTAAATGTCTGATCTGCAGTCCAAGTCTGGTGAGCTTTCTGGGATGGGCTAACGTTCCAGGCAACTCCTTCGTCACACAACAGGATTCAACATTTAATAGGACGGGGGATAGGGGAATAATCTGGGGCTAAGTTCCATATGTGTTTTGAGTTGATCTGATATAGTTCATAAAGCCCATTGGATTTTGACTTCTGTCGGGAGCACAGTGGGCTATGAACAACATTTCTTGTTGTTTTCAGAGTATATCTTTCCCCTGGTTTATAATTCTTTGTATGAATCATTTTTTTACTCCTGTCCAAGTTAGTAACAGGAAACACTGTGGGAGTGGGACGCTGTTTCATCGCTGGTAAAGTCCAACAACTGGTGAAACATTGACATGGTTGAAGCTCTCTTGAAGGCAGGTTTCCAATTACTGCAGGTAACTTTCAGTTCAAGATCTTTCATCCCATCTTCCTCACTCGTGCACAGTGTCACAGCCACCATTGATGGAGGGAGGAAAGTTGGTTTGAAATTGAGCAAATTGTTTACATCAGAGCCAAGTCTGAAACCACCTTTTATTGAACCAAGTGAGATGCAGGACTGGTCACGTGGCTGCTGGGGAGCACATGCAGATAGCCTTGTCCACAAGGAATCTTTTGAGTCCTCATTCTCAACATAGGGTGGCAGTGTCCTAGGGTCTCCTTCTTTCGCCTTGTCTTCCTTAATCATCTGGAACCTGATTTCTTTCCCCTCTCATTCAGCCTGCGTTATTTTCTGCATCGCCTCCCTGTTACTCCCTTGCTTTCTGTTCCCTTCATTTTCTCCCTCATCATTAATTTTAGCAAAGATGACTGGCTTGGTTTAGTCTGTAACATGTTTGAGTTTCAAGTGGAACATTTAACGTGGGCTCAGTGCTGTTTTGAAATATTAGCAGAACAGAGGATGACACCAGTCACTAATGGATAGAAGAGAAAAAGATCCCCCTCTCTCTGGTAAGGTCGTGGGCAAGAGACCTAAGAGAGGAACGAGTCTGAATAAACATCTTTCCTGATTAACTGTGTCCGGTGCATTGATTGAATGGTGCTGTTGCAGCAGACCCCACTCTTATCCATAATTGATTGGAAACTAATCTATGGTCACTGGACCCAAAATGTTCACATACATGTTTTACCTCTCTAACCATTACACCATCGAAATAGGCCAACTTGGCCCTTCGATTCCACGCCGAACACTTTGTCCTACCTAATCCCATAGATCTACACTCGCCCCTCCATTCCTTTCCTGTCCAAATACATATCCAACTTCTCCTTAAGTGCTAATATTGAGCCTGCCTCCTCCACTTCATCTGCAAGTCCATTCCACACACCCACCACTCTGAGTGAAAGTCCCCCCTCACATTTCCTCTAAACTTTTGCCCCTTTCTCTCAACCCACGTCAAATCTATACCCCAATAATTTTAAATGCCTCAACCCAATCCAACCTCAACCTTTTATGCTCTGCAGAATAAAAATCTTGCTTAACCTTTCCCTATAACTTAGACCTGTGATTTTCAAAATACTCCCAAACTCAAATTCCACTTGAAGCAATCCCTACACCAGAAGTGCTCTGTGATTAGTCAGGGATTGATTCAGGTGCTATGAAAGGAACCATCTACATCCTACAGGATGGAGCGCCAGAATAACGTACATAGTTGAAGAAATTAAATTCCAAGACTTTGCTCTGCAAAGTGTTTCAACTTCAAAAGTACAGCCCCTCATGGCCAATCCCGGGAATTTACTGGGACAGGGTCCAGTAGAAAAGGGACACTGTCCAAATGCCAGTGTCAAATGATGTCATTTCACGCCACCTCTACCGCTACTCATATCCTTGGCGTTTGCCGATGTCGGCCTGATGGTAAAACCAGTGGAACAGAGACAGCAGAGAATCACCCCTTTCCAGTCGAAGGCAGAACACTCCGCTCCCCGGGGATGAGTTGTGTTCAGTGGGAAAGCAATCTTGTGTCCCAGTGGAAATGGCACCAAGGGCTTCCTAACCTGAGACACTGCATGGCCAATGAACTGGGATTCCCGTGGAAAAAGGGTTTCAGACTGCTTTGTAAAATCTGCATGCAGTGTTTCAACCGAAATCCAGCAACACTAACATGAGGCTGCTTTGTGCTATGTTGGGCAAAATGCGTGCGCAAAATTTGAAAATAGCGCACGGAAAGGCTGCTTCGGAAAGGAGAATGCAAATCAGAAACAAGCTGCTTTGAAATAGGTGGGTGAAGTTTTCAAAATAAAATCCAAGCCGACACTTGGCAAAAAAGTTGATGAAAAATGCATAATAAAGCATTTTTGTCTCACCAAATGTGCTGCAAAGTTTCAAGCATGAAACACTGCAACAAAGGGTGTTTCACAGATAGGGTACATGGGTTTTTGAATTTTTTTTACATCAATATACATATCAAAATTTTCCAAATTATAACTTATTTTAAACAAAACTGCAACCTCTTCCCTCCTTCCCAGTACAAACCCATACACTGACAGGGCTGACAACTGGGTTCCTCAAGAAAATTTTCATTGGTGAGGTCATTTATTTTTATAATAGAAGCACCTTTTTTATATTTGGGCCCATACGTTGTCCAGATATGGTTGCTATATTTTTATAAATGTTATATTTATTCTTTAGATTGTGATTTTTGTTCCATGGGTAAAAACTGTTCATCTGTCTTCCATTGTACTAGCTGTAGAATGGAGTCAGATTTCCAACACATAACTTAGCATCAGCGAAAGCTACTTTAACAGCTCCAGGTCGTCTGGAAAGGCCACCCTGTTATCCTTGTTACTATTTCAGTAATATCCTGCCAGAAAGGTTTCACGTGACCACGTAGCATGTAAGAATCTTCCTATTTCTGTCCTACACCTCAAACACATCTCAGATATTTAAGATTTTGATTGAGGCAATTTCTGTGGTGTGAGGTATAATTGGTGTAGAAAATTATGTTACACTAATCTGTGTCTTGCTGCCCAGTCACCTTCTGTTATTTCAGCCGCTTTTAGGTGGCCAGAATACCTGACTGTAAAGCCGCCTATTCTACCCCAATGCGGCTGTCGGGTGGCCACCTGAAAGTGGAGAACCCGGCCACAAGGAGCACTAACCTAACCCTCCTTGGGTAGGTATATTCTCCGGTTCAGAGCACCCCTCCTCCCCCACTCCCCCCCACCTGTGCACCTGAACACAGCATCGTGAATGTAGCCCAAGACACAATCCTTCTCAGATATTTAATACAAGATTTAATATCCTATTAAATATTGTTTCTCTCACCATCAGGTAGGTAACAATTTAACAACAGACCCTTACTGTTAAAGTAAGTGACTTTAGCATCGCAAACCATTTATTCGGTTTAAAAAAATTATTTGGGGGCATTAGATTACATAAATAAAAACTCAGTTAAAAAAATAGTACATTGCTTCCAAAACTCAGAACCTTGACAGCTGCAAGCAGGGCTGCACAATTAAATGCTGAAATAAATAGGTCCAACTTAAAGGTCTGAAGAGATCTCAAAAGAGATCTCAAAAGAGATACAGGGCTTGGAGAGGGGAAGGGAAAGCAGCAGTGACTACGTCCACAGGAGCCACGTTCGCTCGGACGCGGCTCTCCTTCAGTTGGCACGGTCAGGTGACAAAGACGTCTTCTCCGCGGCCACCTGAACGTTCCAGCTCCATCTGCATCGGACGGAGAACCTGAAAGCAGTTTGAGACTCCAAGATCTGACGCCCATCTCTCACTCGATCTCTGTCAACCTGGCTTTGCACTTTCATTTTAGACAGAAGTATAGGTGGGTTCTAAGATCTGGATCCATGTTTAAAACCAAGAAGCCCTAATGACACCAGGCTGTGGTTTAACAAGATTTTGTCTGCAGTTTTTCAAACGTGACAAAGGCAGGGTTTTGCATGATGGTTTGAAGTGTTGGAGGTGTGATTCACAGCATGAGACAGCACTCAGTCATTGTTTTCCAAAGATGGCCATTTCTGTGACTTGCAAAAAAAAACAGGGATGTTCTTTGCCAGTGATCTGTTTGTAATAAACACCCAAAATGATGGAGGAATTCAGCTGGTCTTTACAACATCTGGAGGAGACAAGTGCCCTTCTTCCACAAAAAACCCCGATTAGTGGAAGTGCAAAACAATCAGTCAATGTGCACATGCAGACAAATAAATGTGAACGAACTGGAATACAGAGAGAAAAAAAATCAATAAAGTGCAGAGGAAAGAAACCTTAAATGAGTCCCAAGCCACTTTTACACAGCTGCAGTGTGACCATGTCGAGACGAGATTTTTTTTTTTTTTTTAATTTTTTATTGAAGCGAGATTTTTTAATGTGAATTCCATCCCGTAATTTATCCATTGGGACCCCGACACATTTTTACAGAGCAGCTGCAGTGTAAAATAACCACAGCCACTCTGTCAGAAACAGGCCTAATGAATACGACGTTCCCCTTCTGACAAACTCCGCAACACTGGAAGGCTGTGCAAAAGTGTCCCTGTGTAAACAACCACATCGGGACACACCAGAGTTAAGTATCCAAATTTCTTTCAGAATAATTCCATTTTCTGTGTAAAAATGCCATCTGATTAAATTTGACATTGAGGAGTCTGATGGTGGAGGGGTAGCAGCTGTTCCTGAATCAGGGGTGTGAGTCTTGTGGCACCTACACCTCTTCCCTGATGGCAGCAGCAAGAACAGAGCGTGTGCTGGATGATGTGGGTCTTTGATGATCGCTGCTGCTCTCAGAAGGTAGCATTCCCTGTAGATATTATTCATGGCGTTGGGCTGTGTCCACTATATTTTGCAGGGCTTTTTGTTCAGGGGTATTGGTGTCCTAATTAAGGTGGCCAGATCTCCAGTTTTGAGCCCACTTTCCTCCATCCGGCACCACCTCAAGCCGGACATTAATTTTTCCTCCATTTGGGGGCAATGGCCCAACTAGCTTGGCCAGACATCCGGGTGTCAGCTCGACACCCCCAAATGAAGGACAAATTAAGGGGCAAAAAGGGCACTTACCTGTGTGCAGCCACGTTTCTTCTCACGTGCAGGTGGGATGAGGGGGAAGGGTGACAGCGGCACCTGTTCTTCCCCCCCCCCCCCATCCAGTTTCTTACACTGACCCTGCACGTCTTCCGTTTTGGCAAGTTGGAAATGGCCACCTGACCTCAAACCTATCCAAACCTACTCCACAAACAGAATCTTCCCCACCTCACATTTCATAAACCTCAATTTTCCTTACATCCACGTACCAGAATGTTGTTAACTCGGCCTGCGACATCTTCAGTCACCAGACTTCACTCCACCAAGGACATCGACGTGACATTGTGTCTTATAAAAGCAGCCTCTCACCTCAAAGACCCCACCACCCTCTTCACTCTGCTACCATCAGGGAAAAGGTACAGGAGCTCAAAGACGAGCACTCAGCAGCACAAGGACAGCTTCTTCCCCTCTGCCATCAGATTCTTGAACGATCAAGGAACCAAAGACACTGCCTTACTTTTCGTGCACTGTTATTTTCATAGTACTGTTGTAAAATGGTTGAAATAGGAATGTTGCTGTAGAACACAGAATTTCATGACTTGCTCGTGACAATAAAATCCTGATTCTGTTTCTGAGAACCACAGACGGCAATGAGGAAGCAGACAGGAGGGAGACAGATCAGCTCATTGAGTGGTGGCACAACAAGAACCTTAGGCTCAACGTTAGCAAAACTAAGGAACTGATTGTGAACGTCAGGAAGGGAAAAACCTGGAAAATACAAACCAGGCCTCATCGAGGGAGCAGCAGTGGCAACGGTCAAGAACTACAAATTCCTGGATGTCAGCACCTCCGAGGATCTATCCAGGGGCCTCTGTGTTGATGCAATCATTTTCTCTTTTTTTAAACTAATTTTTCAAAATATAATTTAAAGCAATTTTGCACAGGGAGAACATCCAAACTCCTTACAGACAGCACGGGTTCAAACCCCCGTCCCGATCGCTGGCGCTGCAAAGGTGTTGCTGTAACTGCTACGTCAACCATGCCCCACCACCAAAGTTATTGCACTCATAGGCATAAAGATTCTAAGGTATCAGATTAATATCCTGGGGAGATTGGGGGAGTGAGGGTTCAAACTGAGATAGAGGGTGGGAATCCATGCAAAAAGACAAGGAAGCAAAGTCTTGGCAACAACTGGGAAAGAATGGAGCGGAGAGAAGTCAAATGTTCAGGAGACAAAGATTCAGTTCCACGGAGAACTGAAGCAGAATCACAACCTATTGTCATGAACATGCCATGAAATTTGTTGTTTTGTGGTAGTGTTACACTGCAAATATTGCTAGAAAATAACTTTCAAAAATAAATCAGTGCAAAAAAAAGGAAAAGTGAGGCTGTGTCTATGGTTCATTGTCCTTTCAGAAGTCTGTTGGCAGAGGAGAAGAAGCTGCTCTTGTGTCACAGGGAGCTCGCCTTCAGACTCTTGCACCTCTTTCCTAATGGTCGCAGTGTGAAGAGGGCATGGCCTGGGTGGTGTGGGTCCTTGTGTCAGTCCCCATACTCCAAAGTACCTCTGTTCTACAACACTCCCCACCATTCACCATCTCAGCCCCCGTATGCTGAAGTCTCTCTGTTCCATGATATTTCCCACCATTTGCTGTGTTACCTCGAGGTCTCGCTGTTGTATGACACTCCCCAATAGTCACCATGTCAGTCCCCATACCCCAAGGTCTCTCTGTTAAGAACATTAAAAAATTGGAGAAAGAGTAGGCCCTCCAGCCTGTCAAGCCTGCTCCAGCATTCAATAAGATCATGGATGATCTGATCGTTGACTCAACTCCACCTCCCTACCTTTTCCCCTTATCCCATGCTCTTCAACGACGACAGCTCGTCCTTCAAAACCATTATTCCCTCAGTGCTGGTCGAGAAGCTACAAACTCTAGACCTCTGTACACACCTCTGCAACTGGATCCTTGACTTTCTCCTCAGAAGACCACAGTCAGTACAAATTGGAAACAACATCTCCTCCTCACTAACCATCAACACAGGTGCACCCCAAGGATACGTGTTTAGCCCACTGCTCTACTCTTTATACACCCATGACTGTGTGGCCAGGCACAATTCCAATGCCATCTATGTTTTCTGATGATACCATGGTTGTTGGCAGAATCACAAATGGCAATGAGGAAGCGTGCAGGATGGAGATAGATCAGCTTGTTGAATGGTGTCATGACAACAACCTCACTCTCAGCAAAACTAAGGAGATGATTGTGAACTTCAGGTGGAAATCAGGGGAACACGACCCAGTCCTCATCAAGGACGAGTTGAGAGAGTGAAGAACTTCCAATTCTTGGGTGTCAACATCTCTGACGATCTGTCCTGGAACCTCCATGTGATGCAAACACAGCTTGTCAGTGGCTTCATTTTGTGAGGTGTCTGAGGAGATCTTGTATGTCACCGAAGACTCTTGTAAACTTCTGGCTGGTTGCATCACTGCCTGGTGTGGACGCATTAACACACAGGGCAAGAATAAACTCCAGAGGGTGGTTCACTTGGCCTGCACAGTCACCAGATTTCACTCCATCGAGAACATCGACTCAAGGCGGTGTCTTAACAAAGCAGCCAAACCATTCCCTCTTCACTTTGTTACCATCAGGGAAAAAGGTACAGGAGCCTAAAGATGAGCTCTCAGCAGCACAAGGACAGCTTCTTCCTTGCTGCCATCAAATTGCTGAATGATCCACGAATCAAAGACACAGCTTCACTTTTGGTGCATTTATTATTTTTACAGTAATGTACGACAACACTGCCGTAAAACTCCGAACTTCATGACCTGTTCAGATTATAAACCCTGATTCTGATTCTGAATTATGGAGTGTGCCACAGAAAAAAATAAATAAATCCAGATAAAAAAATGTTAAGCCCCACCCCCAAAACAAGGTTGAAACTTAATGTTGATGAAACAACGTCGCTGTGAATGGGGGTGGGGGGTAAACAGTAAACCCACGTTCTGTATTAACACTGAACCTGGAGATGATGGTGATCATCCATGAACGGGTCCCATAACATTTGGAATCTCCTGTTTGAATTACCAATTGCAAATCTAATTTTCCCCAATTTAAACAGAACCTAACGTCCCTCAGCCATTGTGCATAAGTAGGGCCGAGGTTTAATCTTTCCACTTCAATAAAATAGCACATCTGGATCAGCAAGAAAGTGAAAGCCAAAAATCACAAGCCTCAAAATAAAGGAACAGACACAGGCCATTCGGCCTATCAAGTCTTTTCCACAAATCCACCCTAAACTCAACCACTCGCATCTCGTTCCAAATTCCAGCCCAATCCCTTGATACGATACCCCAACTCATAAGACACCCATCAATCTCCCCCTTAAACTCACTCAATTATCCCACCTCTCCACAGCCGTCTGTGGCAATGAATTCCATAAATCCACAACCTCGCAAGAACAGGGGTGGGCGGGGATGGAGAATTAGGATTGCCACACTGTGAAACCACGTTTGAGGGAGGTGGAGGTGGCACCTGCAGAATATTTTGAATCGGTGACTGAACTGTATTCAAGGACTCGGCCTCAAACATGAATGAATCTGCCATGCCTGTCTGGAATATAGGGGTTAATTAATCATAGAAAATATGTAGAATATATGCTTATGTACTATTAATTTTGTATACATGAATCCAGTACTATGTAACAATTTAATATTTATCTCATGGTGAAGGGAAAGAGTAATGTAAGTAAGGGGCAGCCACAGTATGTCAGAAACAAAGAGAATGGAATAACTCAGACGACACATAGACTAAATTGAGGGTAGGGTAAAGCCAGAGTCCGACAATTTGGTGACCCCGACGTGATGAAGATGGAGAAGTGACGGAAGAGAAAGAGACGAAACAACGGTCGATTGTGGTGTGGTGATAACAACAAGTGGCCACTCAACAAAAGGAGGTAAGCAGACGCCTGTTTAAACGAAGGTCTGCTATTGGCAATGATAAAATTGTGTGTTGTCACCACTCTGCAAAAGTCCTAGTAGAAGCCAATGAATAAGGCTTAAAAAACCCAGGGGTTAGAGTCCCCTGGAGAAAATGGGGGTTAGAGGCTCCCTAGAGAAACAGGGGTTAGAGAAACAGGGGTTAGAGGCCCCTGAAAAAATAGGGGTTAGAGTCCCCTAGTAGAGACATACATATAAAAGTTAGAGTTCTTGGCCAAATAGATTTAGTGAACATATTGTAGAAGTTACGTTTTTTAATAGTGTGCTAAGTTTTCCTTGTTCAATATTGTATAATAGTTACATTTTTAGTGTGCTAAGTTTTCCTTGTTCAATGTTGTATAATAGTTACGTTTTTTAATAGTGTGCTAAGTTTTCCTTGTTCAATATTGTATAATAGTTACTTGTTTTAGTATTGTGATAAGTTTTCCTTTTGTGTTTGTAGGAAAGTGTGAAAGTTCAAGGTAAATTGAAGGGAGTTGAAAAAGGAGGTACAGGAACATGAGAAAGAGGGACAAGGGTCTATCTTGAATAGAAGAAAATTTAAACAACAGAAGGAAGCGAAGGAGTCAGAGGATGAGGAGATCTCGACTTTTTTGAGTCAGTGTAAGGAGAGTTGGACGGAAAAAGCAGGAGTACACCCAGCCACAGACCCCTTGCAGACTACACTCTTTAGGGCTGCAGTAACGAGCGGACTGCCAGCTGTAGTTAGGGAGGCGTTAGAGAATAACCCTGATATTCCTGGCTGCTCGAATGAGCAATGGGAAAAACATTTGACCCATCACATGAAACGTTACAGGGCTAAGCAAAAGGAGGACAAACAAACTACGGAGTCGGCACAAGTGCAACTCCTGAAGTTTCAATTGGAAGAGGCTAGGAAAAAGGCAAATGAGGCAAAAAAGATTTCCTCAAAGGGTGCAAACCAGATGATTCAGCAGCCACCGCAGCCACCACAAGGGAATAATACAAGTTGGCACCCTGCCCCAAGTTGGGCACCGGGTCCCACCTATGTGGGCAGAATGGGAGGTCCAATGGGGGGGATTCCGAGTAAGAGGGAGAGGTTGGGGTGCCCCACGAATGCAGCCAGCCGTATGTTTTGTATGCGGTCAGCCAGGACACTGGAAGAGAGACTGCCCCCTAGTTTGGGGTCCTCAGGACACTGGGGGAAGGGGATATGGACCACCACAAAATGAGCATTGGGTCCAGCCCCAGAGATCGTCAGTGCCACCCCGGTACATCAGGCACCCCATGCGGCTCTAGCTCCGAAGAGACAATTCCCTTTGCTGACAGAGGAGGAGCAATATTGCCCACAGTGACGGAGCCCGAGCACCCACGAGCAGGCTAGGTTGGCAGACCCTTTCTTGCAGATTAAAGTAATGGACATGGAAGTATCCTTTTTAGTGGATACGGGAGCCAGATTTTCAACACTTACTGGCGCTGAGTTTCAAACTAAAACATCATCCTCTAGCGTCCAGCTGATAGGGTTCTCGGGTACACAAGAAAATCTGCCGTTTTCTACACCACTAGTCACTTCTGTGGCGGGACAGACTTTTACACATCAATACATTTTGTCAGCCATGTGCCCTACTAATCTTTTGGGCAGAGATCTGCTGGTCAGGTGTGGAGCATCGATCCTTTGTGGACCTAGCAGATTAGAGGTCATCTTTCCAAATGGATATTCAATGAACTGTTCATTAACTACGCTTTGTTCCAGTTCTCAGATGTTGGTGTCAGCCGCTGGAGGATCCACGTCTGAGGGACTATGGGCCGACATTTACTGGGGGCTGCTGGAACCAGAGGACCCACAGAAGGGAGGGCTGCTAAAGCTTTATAATCAATGGAAGCTGTGGATCCAGACATAACACCCATATACCCCTCCCTCGGACCCCCTCCATGTTACCCTCTTTTATGATAGAGATGGGGATGAAATTTATCAGCATGCCTTTTATGCAGAGGTAGAGGGCATGCAATGGGAGATTAATTCGGACTACATAGTGGTAGGAAAGGAGAGAGTGGCCGCAACGGTGGCACTGACATCTGAGCAGCTGGAATGGTATGTGATGGCCGGTGAGGCCATTCCTCATGTCACTCTTGCAATTGGCACTAATCACCAGGCAAAAGATTTGGGACCGATGTGTCAGAACTTGATGTCCTTGAGGGACTGGTCTGACACTCAATTACTGACAGTGCAGTTCTCTCTATCTGGTCAGGCGTACAGGATTTTGTACCCTTCAAATGATCGGGTTCTCCTTGAGCATAGACAGATTGAACGCTTACATGGTAGAGAAAGGATGGATCATCCCGACTCTGCCCCTATGATAGATTCTATCCCTGAGGTCCTTTGGTCAGTGGGACCAGCAGACGTGGTTTTTGCCAGCAGGTTGATCCCATAACATTTGAACTCAGATTATACTCCCATTTGGCAGACACAGTATCCCCATAAGCCTGAGGCTGAGGTGGGTCTGGCAGATACCATTGATGGCCTTATGTATTCAGGGGTGTTGGAACATTCGTGTTCAAGTTGGAATACACCCATCTTAACTGTTCTGAAACAGGACACGGGCAAATATCGGATGGCCCATGACTTAAGGCGCATTAATGGTATTGTGCGAACACCCACAGTTCCAGTACCGAACCCATATACCACCATGACTGCTTTAACTCCAGACCACAAGTGGTTCTCTTGTATAGATTTAGCGAATGCTTTATTTTGTTTGCCGCTAGCAGAACAGTTTAGAGATGTGTTTTCCTTTACGTATAGAGGTATAAAGTTACGTTATACTCGACACCTGCAGGGCTTTATCAGATTTTGAAAGAACAGCTGGGGGGGCTAGTACTGCCATGTGGGGTAGTTCTGATCCAGTACGTAGATGATATCTTTTTGGCAGTATCTGAGCCTGTCTCCTGTTTGGAGGCTACAAAACTCCTGCTAGTGCAGCTGTTCAAGGCAGGTTTTTAAAGTCTCTCGTTTAAAGTTGCAATGTTGTAGACAAGTAGTCTCCTTTTTAGGAAGAATGGTCTCAGCGCATTGTGGGTTTGACAGGTTATAGTAGGCAGTTTATCCCATCGTATGGTGAGTTGACATATCCACTGCGAACTTTGGTGAATGAGCAGGGGATGAGGAATCTGGGAGCTACACTTGATTGGACTGCACAGGCTGAGATGAGTTTTATTCTACTTTAAGCAAGCTCTTACAACCGCTATAGATTTGGCGATTCCAAATTATAGACACCCTTTCTTTTTGGATGTTTCTGAAAAAGCACACACGATTGTTGGTGTCCTTTTTCAGAAAAAAGGGGGTGGAAGATGTGTGCTCATGTATGTGAGTATAACACTAGATCCGACTGAAGACAGACACCCACCATGCACGAGACATGCAGCGGGGGTAGCAAAGATTTTACAAAAGGTGACACACATAGTGATGGGACAGTTTATTATGATGCCCTGATGGTATTAACAACACACAATATTGTAGCATTTGTGAGCTTGACAGCGTTTACAATGACATCACTGAGGCAGACGAGACTGGAAAAGATTCTGAATGCTCCAAATATTACATTTACCCATGAAGGCATTAATATGGCAGACAATATGGGAGAGGGAGAACCACAATGTTGTGAAAAGAGGATTCTAAGGGATATTAAAATAAGACCCGATTTACAGGCTTCACCCTTGAGAGAACCAGATGAAACCTTATTTACAGATGGTTGTCGTTACAGACATCCTGCAGACGGATTAAAAGCCACCTATGCAGTAGTACGGAGAACCACAGAAGGATTTGAAGAAATTATTACAGGGACAGTGAGAGGAAAGGAGTCAGCACAACTGGCCAAACTACAGGGAATGATAGCAGCATTAGAATGGGCAGAAGGAAAGGAGGTAAATATATATACAGATTCAGCATATGTGGTAGGGACAATACAGGTTGAGCTGAGTCAATGGATTAGAAGTGGGTTTTTAACAGCAGCAAGGACCCCAATTAAACATGAGAAGGATGTTAGGAAATTGGCTGAGACCCTCTTGAAACCAAGGGCATTAGCAGTTATTAAATGTAAGGGCCATGATAAAACAGATACGATGGTAGCTCGGGGAAATCAGGAAGCGGACACGGCCGCAAAAAGGGCAGCAGGGTACGCCCCTCGGTTTATTATGATGCAGGCAGATAGAATGGCACGTGACTTATTGCCACCTTGTGAGGTAGGAGTAATAATTCAGGAACAAGCGCAGGCATCACCTCAGGAAAGGATGATATGGGAGGAAAGGGGGGCAACCGAGAATCAAGGACTGTGGAGATCGATAGACGGTAGGCCAGTTTTACCATCTGGACTCATGAAAACCCTCCTAGAGGAGGCGCATGGGTTAACACACTGTGGAAAGAAGCAGATGATAAGGTATTTGATACATTGGTGGCACCCCTTCCTGCCGGCGAAGGTGGAGAACCATATCAGAGAGTGTGCGGTATGTATAACTTTCAATGTCAAGGCGACTGTGAAGCCGCATGAAGGACAGTTTCCGTTGCCTAAGTTACCAGGGCAGGAAATTGTAATTGATTACACGGACATGATTGAGAGGGCAAGTGGTTATCAATACCTTTTAGTAGCAGTAGATGTGTTCACAGGTTGGCCGGAGGCAATCCCTGCCAAAAGAGAAGATGCAAAGACGGGAATTAAGTTCCTAATCAACCAGTACATTCCTATACATGGTTTTCCTAGGAAGATCAGGTCAGATAATGGAAGTCATTTTAAGAATGAAGATTTACAGGAGGTAAAAGCGATGTTAGGGTTAAGACATGCCTTTAGAATGGTGTATCATCCACAATCCCAAGGAAAAGTGGAGAGAATGAACCAAACAATAAAAGGTGAGATCGGGAAAGTACAGGCACGGACCAAATTAAATTGGGTGGATGCGCTGCCCCTGGCATTGATGTCAATAAGGAGTTCGGTAAGTTATGTGACAGGATTTACTCTGTATGAACTACAAACGGGGCACCAGTTTCCGGGACCTGGAGCCGGGATTCATACCACAAAGGAAGAGGTAAGTCCAATGAAATGTAAGCTTTATTATGATAAACTAACGGCTCTGGTATCAGCTTTTTCACAACAGGTTACAAGTACCGAACGGAAAGGTGAAACCCCAATACCATCAGCTGCGGAGTGGGTTCTGCTAAAGGTGATCAAGAGAAAGTGGTCGGAGCCCAGGTGGACAGGACCCTACAAAGTGGTGGAAAGAACGTCCCACGCGGTTTGACTCCTGGGAAAAGGAGAGATGTGGTATCATTGAAGTCAGTGTACAGCAACGAACCCACCTACACGGACACTGGAACAGATTCGAACGGAGATGACTGAGAACCTGTCAAGCAATTACGGACTAAGAACTTTTTGAACGGGTCCCTTTAAAGAGACTATTGGATTACGGTGACTGTATTTCAGTATTTGAAGTGATACTTCTATATTGAAGTCAACAGAATTTAGGGGGCTGTGATGGACACTATGTGGGGACTATGGGTGATGTTGTTCCTAGCCCTTGAAGCATCTGGAGAAGGAAACAACTGTACAAAGTGTTTGTGGTCAGCCTGGGAGGCCCATAACGAACTGAAACAGTACTTTGCGGATTGGACTGACGTTCCTGAACACTGTGTTGGGGCCCCCACTGGACTGAAGTGTGTTCATAATGGCCAAGTTTGTGAGGTTAAGTTTAACAAGGGGTCGGAGATGCCGGTCCTTTCAAAAACTCCTGAGGTCTTGGTCCCATAAGTTAACTGGTGGTTGGTCTCATTTTCATGAGACCAAAAGAGGGACTGTTGGAATCTAGGGGTTAATTAATCATAGAAAATATGTAGAAGATATGCTTATGTACTATTAATTTTGTATACATGAATCCAGTACTATGTAACAATTTAATATTTATCTCATGGTGAAGGGAAAGAGTAATGTAAGTAAGGGGCAGCCACAGTATGTCAGAAACAAAGAGAATGGAATAACTCAGTAAGAAGGCAGAAGGAGGTGTTGAGTAGAACAGAACATGGCCAAATGAGAACAAAGAAATAATTAGAAATATCTGGGGTATGAATTGATTTCTGATCAAAATAACAGGATATTCTTGCCTTGAGGATTAAGATGGGAGCTCTATACCCCAGATATCTGCAGAGCAGGAAATTACGTGATAAATCTTGTGCAAGAAATCTAGCAAAGAAAGCCAACTTTTGTTCTGTATGATAAGGTTGAGCTATATAAACTGTAGAGACTGGACAGTAGAGGTCAGTCTTGGGGAATAGCTCACTGTGCAGGTGACCTATGAACTAACGACTGATCCAGAGCTCTGTTAAGCTTTATTCTTGTGCTGTGTAATAAACTGATTGTTGAACCGAATACCTTCTCCTATCACTTCATTCAACGAGCACGCTGGACTCAGACGACACATAGACTAAATTGAGGGTAGGGTAAAGCCAGAGTCCGACACAGGATACCAGAAAGGTTCACCTCAGGTTGAGTCAGTGGTGAAAAAGGCAAATGCAATGTTGACATCCCTATCAAGGGAATAGGACACAAGAGCAGGGATGTGATGTTGAGGATTTACTGTGTAAGGCACTAAAGAGGTCTCACAAAGTTCAGGGCACAGTTTTGGGCTCCTTATTTCAGAAAGAATAGGGGAGGATTCAGAGAAGATTTACAAGAATTATTCCTGGAATGAAGGGATGAGCAGATGAGGAATATCTGACAGCTCTTGGACTGGACTCCTTGGACTTCAGAAGAATGAGGGGAAACCACAGGAACATGAATGAATGTTGAAAGGCCCGAATAGAGTAAATGTGGTGAACTTGTTTCCCAGGATAGGGGAGTGGAAGACAAAAGGGCACAACTTCAGGATTGAAGAGCCCCCATTTCAATGGGGAGGAATTTCTTCAGCCAGAATACGGAGAAGCTCTGAAATTTGCTGCCATGGGCACCTGTGGAGGCCAGGTTGTTGGGTGTATTCGAGGCATAGATTGACAGCCGTCTGTTATAAACTAACGACCCTTTTAATTGTGCTTGGGACGAAAAGGTGTTTTTAAAATTTTATTGGCACATGTAAAACATTACATCTAGAGACAAAATTTCTATCTCTAAAAGTCAATGGATGCCTTATCATTTATCTCTCTCCCCTCCAACATAGAAAAGAAAACCCCCAAAGAAAGAAAGAACAAAGAGCAATAGAAAAAAATAATAAATATTTTTAAACAATATGGGATTATTCCCTCAAAGATAAATTGTGATCGAATTATTCTAACACTCATGGCTATCGTTATATCTTTTAAGAATAAAATATACAAATAAAATGCAACTGTATAACATATAACACAATCAAAATCAAAGTATATTATATCAAAGAAAACACACACAGAACCTCTAGCCAAAATCGTAAAATAAAATATGAAAGTGAGGCCGGGAGCGACAAAGTTTCCACCAAATTCTACCAAAGGACTTTTGACAAGAATGTGCTAAAAAGCATTTAAATCCACATATCTCAAAGAAGTCTGCTTTCCTCTGAACTAAAATGGCCAGAATTTATGCAGGTGCTTCTGAACTAACACCTATTGTTTTCAATATCTCAAGAACATAAATCCTTTTCACCTTGACTCTAACTTCAATCAGCACCCATATTTGTCTCAACTGCCTTCTGTCTGCGATCTCCAAGAACCATGTGTGTTTAAAATGCTAATGCTTTGTCCTTGTGCCCCTGGACCATCCAAGCTAACGCACCAAGAATACAGATACAATATTTTAACATTATAATTTACTTTACCAAGACATTCTTAACTTTGAGGAATATAATTTAATATTAAAGGTTAACACAACTCCATTACACCTCCTTCCCATGGATACATTTTTAGACTTCTGAAAGGTCAAAATTTTAAACTGCAATCTCCGATTTGTTCTTAATAGATTTCACAGCCAAATAGAATAAAAACAAATATAGCAGAAACCTCTAAATCCAACATCAAAATAAGCAATCCTCAATGACACTGGCCCTTAATATCATTATAATGTCTTATACTTCAGTCCTATTCTTGCAAAATTAAACTCCAGTTGAATCATCATCTATTCTTATTTTTAATCTTACTCAAAAATTATGATCAATACTTAATCCCATAGCAGCGCAAACACATTCTTCTACATGTTGCAGAGCTAATACAAGGGACAAAAATTATTTTCCAGCAGCAGAATAATTCTTTTGAGTGTTTATTCAATGTCTGAGATACATAAGCCAGTGGATTTTTAACATCATCAGTCATATTTATTTTTAATACAGCACCAGCTGCATCCATCAAATCCCGGGATGAAGCGGTTATAAAAGTGGACCATACCCGCGAACTCCTGCAGCCCCTTGAGGCTGTCCGGGCATGGTAACTCCCTGAGAGCGGAGACCTTCGCAGCGGTGGGCGTGGCTCCTTCGGCCGTGATGGTATGGCCCAGGAACTGCATGGATTCTTTCCCGAACTAGCACTTGGCCAGGTTGAGGGTAAGGCTGAAATCGGCCAGCCGGGAGAAAAGGGCACATAGGTGGGCCTTGTGTTGCGCCTGGTCCTTGCTGGTGACTAGAATGTCGTTCTAATCCAAGTTCCTACCCACAGAGTCCATGAGGCGCTTGAAGGTCTGAGTGGGATTCTTGAGCCTGAACGGCATGCGCAGGAATTCAAACAAGCCAAAGGGGGAGACGATTACCGTCTTTGGTATGTCCTCAGGGTGCACCGGGATCTGGTGATATCCGCGCACCAGGTCAACCTTGGAGAAAACCCTCGCACCATGCAGGTTGGCCGCAAAGCCGTGGATGTGAGGGATGGGGTAACGGTCAGGAGCCGTCGACAGTCTCCACAGGGACGCCAGCCGCCGGAGGCTTTCAGGACCAGGTGGAGCGGCGAGGCCCATGGGCTTTCAGACCGCCGAATGATCCCCAGTTCCAACTGGTGCAAAAACTCCTCCTTCGCCTCCTTGAGTTTGTCAGGCGGGAGCCGGCAAGCCTTGCCGTGAACCAGTGGGCCCTGCATGGGGATGTGGTGGAACACTCCGTGAGGCAGCGGAGAACTATGGCTTGATGAGTGTCGTGAACTCTTCCAGGATTCACTGGAACGAGACTCTGGTTGTGCTAATCGTGGCCATCTGCGGTTGCTCCGAGCGGGAGGCATTGAGGCGAATGGCCTGGAAGGTACGGCGTCCACCAGGCCTACCTCGAATGTCTACCAGAAGCCCATGTGCGAGGAGGAAGTCTGCACCCAGGATGGCAGTTGGAAAGGACAAGACGGTGAACTTTCATGTGAAATTTCATTGGCTGATCTGGAAGTGGACTGTCTTGTCTCCATACATCTGGATTGCTGTTGCATTGGCTGCACGGAGGGGAGGACCACGAGGTCAGTTCCTGGACTCGACGGACGTGGCCAGGATGACGTTGATCTGGGCTCCTGTGCCAACAAGGAACTGCCAGCTGCTGACTGAGTCCCGCGGGTAGAGGAGGCTGTGTTCTTGGCCAGCCCCCGCAGCCATTAACACCGGGCGGCCTGGTCATTTCCCTGGAATGAGCCAGACTGATGACACTTCTGAGACTTGGCTCCCCAGCGCTGGTGGTAGAAGCAGAGGCCTGGAGCGGATGCTGTGGCCTTGGTTATGCTCTTGGGCACCCCTGCTGGAGCCAGATGCTCTACCGCAGCGCTCGGGGCAGGCTTGGCATGGTCATGTCTGTGCCTCATAACCTGCTGGACCAGTGAGACCTCTGGGAATCGTGCGAGCCATAGCTTCTGGGCCTTCTGGGGGACCTTCCTCAGGTCAGTGAAGCTCTCCTGGACCAACAGCGGTTGGATGTCCCAAGGCACATGGTCGAGGAAAATGCACTCGAAGAGTGGGGAGTTGGTGTGCTCACCCATGAGCGTGAGCATCTCATCCATCAGCTCCATCGAGGACCTGTCCCTCAGGGCGTCGAGGTGTAGCATCTGAGCGGCATGCTGGTGCCTGGATAGTCCCAGGGATCCAGTAAGCACTTGCTTGATGGTCTCATATTTGTTTTCGGTGGGTGGGTGCTGAGCAAGGTGCAGCACGTGTCTGCCAATGGCCAGGTCCAGGGCAGCAACCACATGATAGAATTTGGTTGTGTCGGACAAAATCTGGCAGAGGTGAAATTGAGCCTCCACGTGGCCGACCCAGGTCTCCAGCTCCTGAACCCAGAATTCATGGAGTTTCGCGGCTAAAGCGCTGATCACCCCAGGCTCACTCATGATGGGCTCAAAAACGTTTGATCCAATCAGGGTCACCAATTGTTGCATCAGCTATACTGCTCTTGAAAGAACACACACAACCAGACAGTTTGAGCTCAGTGAGCAGACTAGTTTATTGCAGGCTGCTGAGCTGTACTTATACTCCCATCCTGGACCTGGCTGAGAACCATGCTGGAGGGCGCTGACGTCACCCGGGTATCACGGGGCTTCTGAGCCCTGTGGTGGGAGGAAGAGAACACACCCAACGGCGCCATTTTGGCCGGCTGTCCCGCCACGTGGCTTACAAGCCGGGCTGGTTCGCCTGCCTGGTGGTGAGCGGCCACACATCACACATTCTGGGTGATTTGCAGACAATGCAATTTGGTTTTTTTTAATACTTTATTTCTCAATTTTTCACCACAATAATAATTGTATTACATTCAATTGTAAATTATTTTTAATAATTAAATATGTGGTATTTATCCTCTCATCCCCCTCAACTCACCCTCCCAACATCCCCCCCACTCCTAAAAAAAGAAATAAACCGGAGAATGCCAAGAACATAAAGCATTCCTGGAGAAATATCTATTGGGATGTCTGGGAATGGACCAAGCGTTTGGTCTTCACGTCCAACGGCAGGCTGTGTGCTCATAGAAATTCTGCGCCGAGAAGTGATGTTTCCACAGTGGCTCGAGTGAAATTCCACTGGAAATTTTCTCTGCCGAGTGGTATTTGGACATTGTGCGTGTCAAAGGTCTTGATGGCAGTGTTTTTTGTCGCCCAGAGGGTGGGACTTTGTGGGTATGTTCATGTCTTCAGGGCGATTGGTGGGATGACACTGAGTTCAGCACCAGTGTCGACCAGGAACTGCCGGCCACTAGCCTTGTCAGTAATGTGCAAGAGGCTATTGGTGAGGCCAGCCACCTTCTCCATTAGCAGCGGCTGGCCTGGGCATTTTCTGAAAATGAGCAGGGGTGGCTGCATCTACACGCTCGAGCCCATCAGTGTTGGTGATAAAACAACCAGCTAACGTTCAGTGCCTCTGCTAATTTGGTGGGGTGCGATTGTGCTTGGTTCGGGTGGGATCAGTTCTGCTGCCCCACATGGGGATGAGTCAATTGGTTCATGGCGGACTCATTTTCGTGTTTCATGTGCCACAGTACATCAGCTCTGGCCGTGACCTTACGTGGGTCTGAAAAATCTTCGTCCGTCAACAGTAGTTGTATGTCATCTGGCATCTGTTCCAAGAAAGCCTACTCAGACATGAGGCATGGCTTGTGGCCCTCTGCTCGTGCAAGCATCTCATCCATCAGGGCACATGGTGCTCTGTCTCCTAAGCTGTGCAGGTGCATCAGCCTGGCAGCGCACTGTCGTCTGAACAGGCCGAAAGCCCTCAAGAGGAGTTTGTGAAGGGCTGGGTATTTCCTTCCTCTGGGGATCGTGTATCAGGTCGTCCACCCTGGCCATGGTCTCTTGGTCCAGGGAGCTGATGACATGGTAGAACATTGTCGAGTCAGACGTGATCTGCCGGAGGTGAAATCATGCTTCCGCTTGCCTGAACTAAGTGCGTGCGCGAAGCATCCATAAGTTGGCAATGTCATAGCCACTGCGTTGACTGCTGCAGCATCCATGGTGTGGAGTCCAGAATCGTCTGGACTCGTCGGGGTCACCAATTGTAGCGGTAGCTACAAGGAGAAGTGAAATAAGGAGATGACTCTGTTAGTCGCTTGCACTTCCAACAGTTTATATTAGAAAATCCCCGTGCTGCACCTTATCAGGCGGCCCGTAAGTCCTGCCCACACATGGGCGGTGATGTAACGACGCAGCCAAGTGCATCTGCATGGCCCGTTTGAGCTGGGGAGAAGATGCGCCCAGCAGCACCATCTTGACACGGCTACACTGCTGCTGCGGCCGTAACAGTGCAGAGCCGATTCGACTGCGTCTCGATGTGTGCCGCTACAGCTATACATTTCCGAGCAACTGCTGAAGCAATTAACACAAATTCAATGTGATAAATATTTCAATTTAATTTTGGCCTCATAACCTTAATCTTTCTTTGGCTTGGCTTCGCGGACGAAGATTTATGGAGGGGTAATGTCCACGTCAGCTGCAGGCTCGTTTGTGGCTGACAAGTCCGATGCGGGACAGGCAGACACGGTTGCAGCGGTTGCAAGGGAAAATTGGTGGGTTGGGGTTGGGTGTTGGGTTTTTCCTCCTTTGTCTTTTGTTAGTGAGGTGGGCTCTGCGGTCTTCTTCAAAGGAGGTTGCTGCCCGCCGAACTGTGAGGCACCAAGATGCATGGTTTGAGGCGATATCAGCCCACTGGCGGCAGTCAATGTGGCAGGCACCAAAAGATTTCTTTAGGCAGTCCTTGTACCTCTTCTTTGGTGCACCTCTGTCTCGGTGGCCAGTGGAGAGCTCGCCATATAACACAATCTTGGGAAGGCGATGGTCCTCCATTCTGGAGACGTGACCTACCCAGCACAGTTGGATCTTCAGCAGCGTCGGCCTCTGCCATCTCGAGTACTTCGATGTTGGAGATGAAGTCGCTCCAATGAATGTTGAGGATGGAGCAGAGACAATGCTGGTGGAAGCGTTCTAGGGGCTGCAGGTGATGCCGGTAGAGAACCCATGATTCAGAGCCGAACAGGAGTGTGGGTATGACAACGGCTCTGTATACGCTAATCTTTGTGAGGTTTTTCAGTTCGTTGTTTTTCCAAACTCTTTTGTGTAGTCTTCCAAAGGCGCTATTAGCCTTGGCAAGTCTGTTGTCTATCTCATTGTTGATCCTTGCATCCGATGAAGTGATGCAGCCGAGATAGGTAAACTGGTTGACCATTTTGAGTTTTGTGTGCCCGATGGAGATGTGGGGGGGCTGGTAGTCATGGTGGGGAGCTGGCTGATGGAGGACCTCAGTTTTCTTCAGGCTGACTTCCAGGCCAAACATTTTGACAGTTTCCGCAAAACAGGACGTCAAGCACTGAAGAGCTGGCTCTGAATGGGCAACTAAAGCGGCATCGTCTGCAAAGAGTAGTTCACGGACAAGTTGCTCTTGTGTCTTGGTGTGAGCTTAATATTACTCAGTAAAAATAACATGAAGGACTGTGGAACATGAAGGCCTGTGAAAATTACCTACCCCAAACCAAAATTGTCTAACTTTAGGACATTGCCAAGTTGAATGCAAAAATGTTCCAATCTCAGGTCCACATCGAAAACATTAATCCGATACGGCAGGATTTAATCTATTTGATTTTTGTGGAGTCAAATAGAACTGATGTAAAAAATGACATTGAACCAACCTATATCTTAGTCATATTATTTACACAAATCCATCCAATCCTTATTGCTTATTTGAGAATTTAAATCTATTTCCCATCTTCATCTAGATTTATTCACTCCAGTTTTGGGGGCCTTAGATTGAAGCAAGTTATACATTACTGAAATAAATTTATTTCCAGTAGGATAACAAATCAGTAATTCTAATTCACTTTGATTAGGTAACATCAAAGTAAGACCTATTTTTACAGATAAAAATGCTTTAACTTTGTAATAACAAGATAATTCTTTCAAAGGTTTCAATCTCACATCCTCAAAACTAATTTTCTTAATACCCTTCCATCTCCAAATCTTCCAGAATTGGTTGTCTATTGAAAAAGGAAAACATCTATTTCAATATTAAACCTTTCATGCCAATTTCATTATCAACTCAATCAAATGTTTCAAAATAGATGATTCCCCACTTCCAAATAAAGCTTAGGATTCCATTTGTAAATAAAATCTTGGGGATCCATATTCCCTATTGCATTAAATTTGACAGAAACCCAAGCTGGAATATCATCTAAATTATACAATATATTTATAAATCTCAATTGAGCTGCTTTTTAATAATTCTTAAAATGAGGAAGACACAAACCACACCCCCCCCCCCACCAACTCATATTTCCAAGTCAATTTTTCCAAAGAAACCCTGTGCATTTTATCTTTACATAATTTCCGAACCGCCATATTTAAATCCTGACAATGCAATTTGTTGACCTCCTTGTTTATAAACTAACTGTTGAAATACACCTGACATAAAATTCTTTCCCTGATCTGATTTTATTTCTTGAGGCAAACCAAACCAATTGAAAAAATTTTTCTCGAGCCCCAGACACAGTTTTTGCTTTAATGTTCCCAAGTGGTATGGCTTCTGTACACCTGGAAATGGCACACATAATGACATAATGGTCAATAGATATTCATTTCCAGTTTTTGTTTCAGGCATTGGACCAAGACAGTCCACAATTACTTTAGAAAAATGTTCTCCAAGAACAGATTTTAAAGATGTTACTGTGGGACCTTCATTAGGTTTCCTTGCAACTTGACAAGTGTGACAAGTCTTACAAAATCTCTTTCCATCCTTTTCCAAATTAGGTCAGTAGAATTGTTTCATCATTTCCTTTACCCCAAGGTGCCCACCCAAATGTGTTTTATGAGCCATGTTCAAAATCTCATCTCTATAGGCTGTAGGATCTATAAGCCAATGAACCTCTGCCCATTCATCATTAGCCAATGTCACATTATATTTTCTCATCAATAAACCTCCTTTGAAATAATATCTAACTGGCACTTTTTAATTCCTTCACCAGAGAATGGTTTCTATCCATCTTCATTTTGTTTATCTATCAATTTTCCTCTAAGTTCTGAAAAATCCTTTTTCCAACTGCTGCTCACTGTCACAAACTTTTAAATCATTTTAGACATCACTGCCTTCACTGTCACAACTTTCAAATTTAAAATCAGAATCAGAATTCTGACTGAAGAAAATATTTAAAATGACTCTTTGATCTCTTAATTAGTTTGCTTCTGTACCTGACAGCTTGTTTCTTTCAGCTGCTGACTCTCTCAAGCTTTCTTGAAATCAATTGTCCAATATCTTCTTCACTGACCAAGGTTTTCAACATAACTGCCAACTTGCGTTGTTCAACTTTTAACCTCCAGAATTTTCATCTCCTTAGCAATAAGCAACAACTCCTCCTTCTTCAGATCTGAAAAGTTTGGTGATTCCAAACACATTTTTAGTTTCTATTTGGACAAGTTCACTTGGCCCACACTTAAGTTTTGTTTCCAAAACACACTCATCTGTACTTTGTACAGAATCTCACTTAATATTGGGGTTTAAAACATTCACATCCTGCAGAAAGTGACAAAGTTTCCACTTTCAAATCGACACAGATTGGTGTTGCCAAACATGGACCAAAATCCATCGCTATACTTTAACCACACACACAATAAGCCCTTTAATGAGCTTGGGAAATCAGTTTACTAATAAATCACAAAAACTCCAAAGATTTCAGATCCCAAAACTCCAAATCGCAAGGACAAGCCCAAAATATGTTATGAACTAACAACCTTTTTAAATTATGTTTGGGACTAAAGGACCTTTTGACAAGAATGTGCTAAAAAGCATTTAAATCCATTTATGCCTCTGAGAAGTCTGCTTTCCTCAGAACTAAAATGGCCTGCGTTTGTACAGGTGCTTCTGAACTAACACCTATTGTTTTCAATATCTCAAGAACATCATAAATCCGTTTCACCTTCTTGCATGTTTGTCTCAACTGCCTTCTGTTTGCGATCTCCAAGAACGATGTGTGTTTAAAATGCTAATGCTTTGTCCTTGTGCCCCTGAAACATCCAAGCTAACTCATCAAGAATACAGGTGGAGGAGTCACGTGATGGAGTAGTGGCCGGTCAGGGAATTCCAGCCCTCTCCCGAAAAGTTTAAAAAAAAACACACAAAGCACAAAGGTACAAGATTAAAATTTATAATAAAGTAAAAATAAAGGTGAGAAGAAAATGGCAGCGAAGAGAGAAAAGTCAAAAACAACGGGAAGAAAGGAGGAAGAAAGAATGTCGGAAGAAGAAGGTGAAGGCCTTACCTGTCCGAAGAGGCCCGCCGCGGAGAGAGAAGCCCGCTCCCTCAGGTCAGTGGAAGTCCCGGGCTCGGGTCTACAAAAATGGCTCGCAGAGCCGAGTAAAAGTGCGCAACCGCGCATGAAAAAAAACCCACTGACGGGAGGGGGGAACAGCTGCGGAGTCGATCTCCACAGCTGAGAGAGACACCTGCAGCACAGCAGCAGGTGCAGAACACAGACAATAACGACAACAAGAAAGAAGAGGGTAAAAAGAAAACAAGGAAACAACAGATGGTCAACCCAGAGGAAGAAGAAGAAGAAGAACAGAAAGAAGTGGAAGAAGAAGAGAAAGGCAAGACAATGGATGTATCTTTTTTTAAAGAATATATGGAATCAGTGAAAGAATGGCAATTACAAGAATTTGATGAGATAAAAAGAAGAATTAAGAATGCAGAAGAAAAAATGAATAAAATGGAAATGGCCATCTCAGAGATAGGAAAAAGAGTGGAAAATATGGAAGAACGAGAAACAATTGTAGAAATGGAAGTAGAGGAATTAAAAGAGAAATTAGAAGAATCTAATAAAAAAGTTAAAGAGGCACATGAGCTGTTAGCTCGGAAGATAGATATAATAGAAAACTATAATATAAAATTCATTGGAGCGCTTTCATCCCTATCGTCGAAGTACTTGAGATGACAGAGGTCGACAGCATCGAGTCCACGCTGCTAAAGATCCAGCTGCGCTGGGTGGGTCACGTCTCCAGAATAGAGGACCATCGCCTTCCCAAGATCGTGTTATATGGCGAGCTCTCCACTGGCCACCGTGACAGAGGTGCACCAAAGAAGAGGTACAAGGACTGCCTAAAGAAATCTCTTGGTGCCTGCCACATTGACCGCCGCCAGTGGGCTGATATCGCCTCAAACCGTGCATCTTGGCACCTCACAGTTCGGCGGGCAGCAACCTCCTTTGAAGAAGACCACAGAGCCCACCTCACTGACAAAAGGCAAAGGAGGAAAAACCCAACACCCAACCACAACCCACCAATTTTCCCCTGCAACCGTGTCTGCCTGTCCCGCATCGAACTTGTCAGCCACAAACGAGTCTGCAGCTGACGTGGACATTTTACCCCCTCCATAAATCTTCGTCCGCGAAGCCAAGCCAAAGAAAGAATAATAGAAGAAATAATATAAAGATAGTGGGCCTTAAGGAAGATGAAGAAGGCAAGAATATGAGAGAATTTATAAAAGATTGGATCCCCAGGGTCCTAGGAAGACCAGAATTACAGGAAGAAATGGAAATAGAGAGGGCACATAGAACTTTAGCCCCGAAACCACAACCGCAGCAAAAACCAAGATCCATTTTAGTAAAATTCTTAAGATATACAACAAGAGAAAATATATTGGAGAAAGCAATGAAGAAAGTAAAAGACAAAAAGCCACTGGAATATAAAGGTCAAAAAAATTTTTTCTATCCAGACATAAGTTTTGAACTCCTGAAGAAGAGGAAGGAGTTCAATACAGCAAAAACGATCATATGGAAAAAAGGATATAAATTTATGTTAAAGTACCCAGCGGTACTTAAAATAGTTATTCCAGGGCAACAAAACAGACTATTCTCGGATCCAGAGGAAGCAAGGAAATTTGCAGAACAACTACAAAACAAGCAGAGAGATGAAGACATGTAATGAGAGCTAAAAATGACCACGAACTATATGTATGTGTGTAAAGGGGTATATGTGTGTATATGTATAATGTGCATACATGAATGTATCCGTATTTAGAAGAAAATATATAGAGTATAGACAAGAATTAATAAGGGAGGGAAAGGGAATAGAGGGAATAAGGAGGGAATTAAAAGAGTGACCTTTGTTACATATGAAAATTGAAATCTTTTCTGGGGGGGCTGGGTGGGGAGGAGTTACGGTCACAAAATCAGTTGACGTTTGCGAGTGAATTCGCAAATCCAAATGGAGAGGGGAGATGTGGTTGCCCGACAAGGGATAAAGGGTAACTCAGGAGGGGGAGGGGAGAATGGGGTTAAAGAAGTTTTAAATAAGAGAATAAGGAAAATGTTTGATGTTTTAGAAATGTTGTCTTATAAAGTGTTCAAAACAAGAAAGCAGAAATGGATAAGAAGGAAAGGTGATGATGGAGAAACGGAAAGGGAAGATAAACAAAGTATGAAATAGCTACGCTGAACTATATGACTTTAAATATTAACGGAATACATAACCAAATTAAAAGGAAGAAACTGCTAAATTTACTGAAAAAAGAAAAAATTGACATAGCATTTGTGCAAGAAACACATTTAACTGAATTGGAGCACAAGAAATTAAAGAGAGATTGGGTAGGACACGTAACAGCAGCATCGTATAATTCAAAAGCAAGAGGAGTAGCTATATTAATTAGTAAAAATGTGCCAATTAAAATAGAAGAGGAAATAATAGATCCAGCAGGGAGATATGTAATGATAAAATGTCAGATATATTCGCAGTTTTGGAATCTACTCAATGTATATTCACCTAACGAAGAAGATCAAAAGTTTATGCAAGATATTTTTTTGAAGATAGCAGATACGCAAGGGAACATATTAATAGGAGGGGATTTCAACCTGAATTTGGATTCAAATATGGACAAAACTGGGAAAAAAATTAACAGAAAGAACAAAGTAACCAAATTTATAATTAAATCGAGGGAAAAAATACAACTTTTGGATATATGGAGGAAACAACACCCAAAGGAAAAGGAATATTCATATTACTCGGGTAGACATAACACATACTCAAGAATAGACCTATTTTTGTTATCAGCTCGTATGCAAGATAGAGTAAGAAAAACAGAATATAAAGCTAGAATATTATCGGACCATTCACCCTTGATATTGACAATAGAGTTAGAGGACATCCGTCCAAGAATGTATAGATGGAGATTAAACTCCATGCTACTTAAAAGGCAGGATTTTAGAGAATTAATTGAAAGACAAATTAAAATGTACTTTGAAATAAATACGGAATCAGTGAAAGATAAGTTTATACTATGGGATGCAATGAAAGCGTTCATTAGAGGGCAAATAATAAGTTATGTAACCAAGATGAAGAAGGACTATAATCAGGAAACAGAGCAGTTGGAAAGGGAAATAGTAAATATAGAAAAAGAATTAGCAATGAAGGAAGATACAACTAAAAGGAGAGAATTGGCAGATAAAAAAATAAAATATGAAACACTACAAACATATAAGGTGGAGAAGAACATAATAAAGACAAAACAGAAATATTATGAACTAGGGGAAAAAACGCACAAAATTCTAGCATGGCAGCTTAAGACAGAACAAGCTAAGAAAATGGTATTGGCATCAAGGAAAAAAGACAAACAAATCACATATAACCCAATGGAGATCAAGGAAAACTTTAGAGAATTCTATGAACAATTATACCAAACTGAAAACGAAGGGAAAGAAGGGAAAATAGATGAATTTTTAACTAAAATTGAACTACCAAAATTACAAATAGAGGAACAAAATAAATTAACAGAACCATTTGAAATAATAGAAATACAAGAGATAATAAAAAAAATTACCAAATAATAAAACACCAGGAGAGGATGGATTCCCAATAGAATTCTATAAAACATTTAAAGATTTATTAATTCCTCCCCTCCTGGAAGTAATCAACCAGATTGAGAAAACACAAAGCTTACCAGATTCATGTAAAACAGCAATAATTACAGTAATACTAAAGCAAGGGAAAGATCCACTCGCACCAGCGTCATATAGACCAATATCATTACTTAACACAGATTATAAGATAATAGCTAAACTATTAGCAAACAGATTAGCAGAGTATGTACCTAAAATGGTAAATCTAGACCAAACTGGATTTATTAAAAAAAGACGCACAACAGACAATATTTGTAAATTTATTAACTTAATTCATGCAGTAGAAGGGAGTAAAGCGCCTACAGTAGCAGTTGCTTTAGACGCAGAGAAGGCCTTTGACAGAGTAGAATGGAATTATTTATTCAAAGTATTACAAAAATTCAGTTTACCAGAGAAGTATATTAATTGGATTAAAGCATTATATAAGGGGCCATTGGCGAAAGTGACAGTAAATGGATATATATCAAAGCAATTTAACTTAAGCAGGTCAACACGGCAGGGATGCCCACTATCACCCTTATTGTTCGCGTTAGCTATAGAACCACTAGCAGAATTGATAAGAACAGAAAATAATATAAAAGGGATAAAAATAAAAGACAAGGAATATAAAATCAGTTTGTTTGCGGATGATGTTATAGTATACTTAACAGAACCAGAACTATCAATAAAAGAATTATATAAGAAATTGAAGGAATATGGAGAAGTGTCAGGTTACAAGATTCACGTAAATAAAAGTGAAGCAATGCCAATGAATAATACGGATTTCTCAAAATTTAAGAAGGAATCACCATTCAGATGGCAAATGCAAGCAATAAGATACCTAGGTATACAAATAAATAAAAATCTCGGCCATCTATATAAACTCAATTATTATCCACTAATGAAAAACTTACAGGACGATTTAGAGCATTGGAAAGATTTACCATTAACACTAAGAGGAAGGATAAACTGCATTAAAATGAACATTTTCCCAAGGATATTATACCTATTTCAGGCATTGCCAATACACTTGACAGAGAAATTCTTCAAGGAGTTAAAGAAAATAATTAGGAAATTTTTATGGAAAGGGGGGAAACCGAGGATAGCACTAGATAAATTAACAGAATGGTATAAACAAGGGGGCTTACAACTGCCAAACTTTAAAAATTATAGAGCCGCACAATTAAGATACCTATCAGATTTTTATCAAACAAGGGAAAAGCCAGATTGGACGAGATTAGAATTAGATAAAATAGGGGAAAAGATACCTGAACACATATTATATAAATGGGATGAAAAATTGGTACCACGTAGGAGTTCTCCAGTATTACATCATCTACTCAATATTTGGAAAAAGATTCATGTAGAAAGGAATAAGACAAATTACCAATTACCAAAACTAATATTGACGCAAAATAAGTTACTCCCTTTTACAATAGATAACCTTTCCTTTAGAGAATGGGAGAAAAAAGGGATCAAAAGAATAGAAAATTATTTTTCAGGAAATAGATTATTATCCTTTGAACAAATGAAAGATAAATACAATACAACTCAAGATACAGTGCTGGCATATTACCAATTGAGATCCTACTTGAAGGACAAATTAGGAAGCAGTCTGAGGTTACCAGAGGGAAGTAACTTTGAATATGTGATTACAGATACAATGATAATCAAAAGATTTATAACAAATATGTATATTAAACTGCAAGAAAAGGAGAATGAGGAAACAAATGGTAAAACTAAACAAAAATGGGAACAAGATTTAAATATAAAGATAAAAAAGGAAACATGGGAGAAATTATGTTCTGGAACGATGAGAAATACAATAAATACGAGGTTACGTATGATACAATATAACTGGATACACAGGCTATACATTACACCTCAAAAGTTAAATAAATGGGACCCAACAGTATCTGATAGAAGTTTTCGATGTAAAAAAGAAATGGGAACAACAATTCATGCAATCTGGACATGTGAGAAAGTAGAAAAATTTTGGGAAGATCTAAACCAAATATTAAATAAAATAACAGAAAACAATATACCAAAAAATCCAGAGATCTTCCTCCTAAGTAACATAAAAAACAAAGAATTTGGAATTGATTTGGATGGTGCACAAAAAAGATTTGTTAAGATTGCTCTAGCCGTAGCAAAAAAATGTATTATGTCAACCTGGAAATTGGAAGATAATTTGAAAATACAACAATGGTATATAGAAATGAATAAATGTATTCCATTAGGAAAAATAACATATAGTTTAAGAAATAATATTGAAATATTTGAACATATATGGGAGCCTTACATGAAACACAATAGAGAAAACCTACCGGGGACATTCACTACCGAAATTAACGAAAGGAGAAGGAAATGAAAAGAATTGACTCAGTGGAATTTCTTGTTTATTTTTATTGAATGACAACATTGTTTGACTGGTTTAATGTATCTTAGATTTTGTACTTTAAATGGATGGGGGGGAGGTAGGGAGGGTTGGATGGGAGGAGGGGGGGGGAGAAAATGACACTGTATATATTTGAAAAGGAAAATGTATGTATCATGGTCAATGTGGTTTATGGTGTGAAAAATAAAAAATTTAAATAAAAGGATGAGAAAGCATCACTCCTTTTTTTTTAAATTTTTTATTTTTCACACCATAAATCACATTAGCCATGATATACACTATTTCTTTTTCACACATATACAGTGACTTTTTCTCCCCCTCCCCTTTCCTCCCAAACCACCCCCCCACCCCCCCCCCCTCTCATCCATTTTAGGTATACAATCTAGGTTGCATTAAGCCAGTCAGACAATGTTGTCATTCAACAAAATTACACCAGGAATTCTACTGAGTCCATTCTTTTCTTTCCTTCTCCTTCCATCAACTTAGGTACTGTTTGTCCCCGGTAGGTTTTCGCTATTGTATTTAATGTAAGGCTCCTATACTTGCTCGAATATTTCAATATTATTTCTTAACCTATCTGTTATTTTTTCTAATGGAATACATTTATTCATTTAAATTTAGTAGTTTCTTCCTTTTAATTTGGTTATGTATTCCATTAATATTTAAAGACATATAGTTCAGCGTAGCCCTTTTATATTTTGTTTATCTTCTCTTTCCGTTTTTCCATCATTACCTTTCCTCCTTTTCCATTTCTGTTTTCTTATTTTCAACTCTTTATAAGACAACATTCCTACAACATCCAACATTTTCCTTATTCTCCTATTTCTATCTTATTTATCCCCAATCTCCCCTTCCCCTCCTGAGTTGTCCTTTATCCCTTGTCGGAAGAAAGCATCACTCCTTCAAGTCTTAATTGTGTGAGTACCAACACAACAGTGGCAAAGAGGAACAAAATAAACCCTGCACATACTCCATGCACCAACCATGAGAAGGAAAACAACTATCTTACAACCCCAACAAATTCCCAACGAAAGATCAAGGCAAAAGCATGCCAAGATGGTAGAGGGTACATTCGGGGAATTCAACAAAGTAGAAGAAAGTTGGGATAACTCCATAGAATGGTTTATCCATTACTGCTTAGCCCACAATATTGTGGAAGGTCCAGTAAACCACAAAAGTGCCCTCTTCCTCGATATAATGTTCATCCCTAACCCTCTATTGATATGCTTCCAGGAGTGAAAAAAAAGAACTGCAGACAATGTTCCTAATTTGCCCTCACCAATGTCTGAAACAACGTCAACATAACATCCCTCTCCAGAAAAGTCGGAAAAAACAAAGGAAAACACAAAGGCACAGGGAGGAGTCACGTGATGGAGTAGTGGCCGGACGGTGAACTCCAGCCCTCTCCAGAAAAGTCGGAAAAAACAAAGGAAAACACAAAGGCACAGAAATAAAAGTTACAGAAAAGTGAGTATAAAGGTGGAAAGAAGATGACGACAAAAAAAGAAAAATCGAAATCAACGGTAAGAAGAGAGGAAGAGAAGACAACGGAGGAAGAAGGAGAAGGCCTTACCTGTTCGAAGAGGCCTGCGGTGGAGAGAGAAACCCGCTCCCTCAGGTCGGTAGAAAGTGGACTACAAAAATGGCTCGCTGAGCCGAGTAAAAGTGTGCAACCGCGCATGAAAAAAAACACACCGACGGGAGGGGTGACCAGCTGGGGAGTCGATCTCCACGGCCGGCAACGACAGCTGTAGAACACCTGCAGCAAGAGGAGAACACAGAAGACAATGAAAACAAGAAAGAAGAGAAGAAAAGGGCAACAAAGAAACAACAGATGGCCAACCCAGAGGAAGAAGAAGAGGAAGAGGAAGAGTACAGTGAAATAGAAGAAGAAGGGAAAGGCAAGATAAAGGATATACTTTCTCTTATTAAAGAATACATGGAGTCATTTAAAGAATGGCAAACGCAGGAATTTAATGATTTAAGAAGAAGAATAAAGAACACAGAAGAGAAAATGAATAAAATAGATATGACCTTAACAGAAATGGGAAAGAAAATGGACAAGATGGAAGAGCGGGAAGCAGCAGTAGAAATGGAGGTCGAGGACTTAAAAAAGAAATTGGAGGAATCAAATAAAAAAGTTATAGAGACACAAGAACTGTTAGCTCAGAAAATAGATATAATGGAAAATTATAACAGAAGAAATAACATAAAGATAGTGGGCCTTAAAGAAGATGAAGAAGGCAAGAATATGAGAGAGTTTATAAAAGATTGGATCCCTAGGATCCTAGGATGTCCAGAACTACAGCAAGAAATGGAAATAGAAAGGGCACATAGAGCATTGGCCTTTAAACCACAACCACAACAAAAACCAAGATCTATTTTAGTAAAATTCCTAAGATATACTACAAGAGAAAAGGTACTGGAGAAGACAATGGAAAAAGTAAGAGAGGGCAACAAGCCACTGGAGTACAAAGGGCAAAAAATCTTCATTTATCCAGATATAAGTGTTGAACTCCTGAAGAAGAGAAAGGAGTTCAATACAGCAAAGGCGATTTTATGGAAGAAAGGGTATAAATTTATACTAAAGCATCCAGCGCTATTGAAAATATTTATTCCAGGACAACAAAAAAGACTATTCTCGGATCCAGAAGAAGCACGAAAATTTGCAGAACAATTACAAAATAGACTGAGGGATGAAGACGTGTAATGAGAGTAAAAATGATCACGATTTATATGTATGTGGGTAAAGAGGTATGTGTGTGTATATGTATAATGTGCATACATGAATGTATCCGTATTTAGAGGAAAATATAGATAGTATAGACAAGAATTAATAAGGGAAGGAAATGGAATAGAGGGAATAAGGAGGGAACTAAAAGAGTGACCTTTGTTACATATGAAAAGTGAAATCTTTTCTGGGGGGGGCTGGGTGGGGAGGAGTTGCGGTTACTGCAAAATCAGCTGACGCTTGCGAGTGAATTCGCAAACCCAAATGGAGAGGGAAGATGTGGTTGTCCGACAAGGGATAAAGGACAACTCAGGAGGGGAAGGGGAGATTGGGGCTAAAGAAGTTTTAAATAGGAGAATAAGGAAAATGTTTGATGTTTTAGGAATGTTATCTTATAAAGGGTTTAAAACAAGAAAGCAGAAATGGAAAAGGAGGAAAGGTAATGATGGAAAAACGGAAAGGGAAGATAAACAAAGTATAAAATGGCTACGTTGAACTATATGACTTTAAATAGTAATGGAATACATAACCAAATTAAAAGGAAGAAACTGCTAAATTTACTGAAAAAAGAAAAAATTGATATAGCATTTGTGCAAGAAACACACTTAACTGAATTGGAGCACAAGAAATTAAAGAAAGATTGGGTAGGACATGTAACAGCAGCATCGTATAATTCAAAAGCAAGAGGAGTAGCTATATTAATTAGTAAAAATGTGCCATTTAAAATAGAAGAGGAAATAATAGATCCAGCAGGGAGATATGTAATGATAAAATGTCAGATATATTCGGAGTTTTGGAATCTACTCAATGTATATTCACCTAACGAAGAAGATCAAAAGTTTATGCAAGATATCCTTTTGAAGGTAGCAAATACGCAAGGGAATATATTAATAGGAGGGGATTTCAACCTGAATTTGGATTCAAATATGGATAAAACTGGGAAAAAAATTAACAGAAAGAACAAAGTAACCAAATTTATAATTAAATCAATGGAAGAAATGCTGCTTTGAACTGTTGGCCACCATTGTCAACTTCAAGAATTTAAAATTACCATGAAACTAGACATTTACATGTGTAAATTGGAAACCAGAAATCAGACAGGCAGAGAATGATTACCAATGTGTACTGTGAGCAACCCTTCCAGATTTCTGTTGAAATTTTGTAGACCAAAAGGATGTTCTTAATTATAACGTGCACATGAGATTAAATTGCCAACAACAAATCCTTTCCATGTCTTGAGGAAGAGGATGTGCAAAATGTAAAACAGAAGCTGTAGCAATACCTTACAAGAAATGTTTTCCAATTTGTTGGCAGGAAAATGTCTTAAACGCTCTACCATGTGACTGTGTTCTTTAAATCCCGTTCAAACATTAATAGTGAGGTGAGTCTGTTCACTGACCACTGGTACCCCTCATTCCTGCTGGCATGACTCAATAAAGACTGTGTTTTAGAGTTTGCGGTTTGTTACTGTACCTTTTTTGTACCTTGACAGGAACTCGACTTCAACAAGGGTGAGAAAAAAAACACTCAAACCCCTTACATGGTGACAGATTTGAACCAGGGTCACTGTCACTAAGAACATTCTTCCAAACATGCCAAGATCAAAATTCAATTGATTGTCATGGTATAAAGTGCAATATTACACAAAATTCACTTCATTCAGGCATAAAGCAGACAGAGTCACATGAGCAGGAAGTTAGACGAAGTGTTCCTTGCAGTCAAGAGGAAAAGAGAATTCCCCGAGTTCCCTACAGCCCCCAAACCCAGCCCTTGCCCACAAACACCCAGCCCCCCGCCCCCAAAATCCAGCACAAACATTCAAATGCAGTCGCCTTGTTTAAAAAAGGTAATGGGGAGAATCTTGGGAATTATAGACCAGTATAGGATCTATGAGCATTTGCAAAAGTACAGACTTCTCAAGGACAGTCAGCATGGCTTTGTGAAGGGAAGGTCATGCTTCACGAGTCTAAATGAGTTTTATTTGAGGGGGGTAACAAAGGAAATGAATGAGGGTCGTGTGGTAGATGTGGTCTACATGGATTTTAGCAAGAATTTGACGAGACTCATCAGGAAGTATTTGGCAAAGGATCAGAGTCACTTTGGGTGTGGATAAAAAATTGTCTTGTTGGAAGAAAGCAGAGAGCAGTGGAGTGCCACAAGGATCTGTTCTGGGACGCCTGCTCTTGGTGATTTTTATAAATGACCTGGATGAAGAGGCAGAAGATGGGTCAGTAAGTCTGCAGATGATGTGAAAGTTGGAGGAGTTGTGGATGAAGCTGAAGGTTGTCGAAGGATACAAGAGGATACAGACAGGATGCAGATTTGGGCAGAAAAGTTGCAGATGGATTTCAATCCAGGTAAGTGTGAGGTGATGCATTTTGGAAGGACAAACCAGAAGGCTGGGTACAAGGTTACCAGTCGGTTACTTGAGTGTGGATAAACTGAGGGACTTTGGGGTTCAAATCCAAACATCCCTCAAGGTTGCCGCTCAGGTTGATAGGATAGTTATGAAGGCCAATGGGATGATGAGCTTCATTAAACTTTTCTACGTGGTCGTGCATGAAAGTGAGGCCATTTTGGCAAGAAAGCGCAGAAAAATTAACCACGTTCACAGGAGTGGCCTCCACGTGAGACCTGGAGCAATATCTTCATGGAAACAAGCGACAACTTGACCAAATATCTCATATCATTTATAAAAATAGCACTGGCCTTCGCGAAAAGATGTATCACGATCACTGGATGTCCGATAGCATGCTGGGCTGTGGAAGCTGTTACCTACGGAAAAAAAAAAATCACATAAACGTGACCCTTTGGTAAAGGTCTGTCAGCTGTACCTGGACCACATAGGGGCCCAGACACTAATATAAATGAACAATAAAAGGGGATAAAAGTAACCATTATATAGACCAAAACCAAGTTTCCCCAACTGGACTCATCTACTTGTAATCTCTGAAAATGTGGATATGAAAACAAACTGCAATAGAGAGAGAAAAAATTCAAAGTGCAAAAGGAAGAGTCTTTAAATGAGTCCCTGAATGTGTGTTGAGTCTCGAGGTGAAGGGGTGGCAGCTGTTCCTGAACCTGGCTATACCTCTTTCCTGATGGGAGCAGTGAGAACAGAGCGGGTGATGTGGATCCTTGATTGCTGCTGCTCTCTGACAGCAGCGTTCCCTGCAAATGTTCTCAATGGTGGAGGGTTTTTACCTGAGATGTCCTGGGCGGTGTCCATACTTTTGCAGAGCTTTTTGCTCAGGGGTATTGGTGTCACAAGACAACAGCTCAAACCTACTACAAACTGAACCTTTCCCCCCTCACACCCATAACCCACTATTTTTCTTGCATCAATGTGCCTGTCTAAATGTTAAAGGTCCCTATTATTCCAGACTCCACCATCCTGCCCGGCCATGCGCTCCAGGTACCCGCAGCCTTCTGCACGTTCTCTTTCTACAAGTCCTTCAGCAGCCTTGTGTTTCCTCAGCACTGCCTGCTCCTCCACCAAGCTCTGCCACAAATCCATTCACTCTATGAGCTTCCTGCATCACTCCAGAGAAAGCCCAAGGTTTCTCTCTTTGGATATTGCATTTACTTCATTCTGATGGGCTGAATTCCAGCAGCTTTCCAATCAAACATCTGCAATCGCCTTTAAATTGTGCCCCTCTGCACAGATTTGTGCCACCTGCTTTTAAACAGGTTAAATCCTATGGGCATTCTGACAGTGTCCTTCCACTCTCTCTCTCTCTCTACCTGTGGACCTAAAATTGTTGCTTGGTCTGGGCTTCTGTCCTTTTGCCTGGATTCTCATCCTCTGCTATTTCAGTATGAACCTTGCCGTCAGCCCGAGGAATAAAAACGTGGGGATATGGATCGGAATTCTTTCTGGCCGGAGCATCTCAAACACTGCTCTCATCCTCGTGTGTGCACAGCTAGAGACAAGAACAAATCTTGTCCTTGGTCACTGTGAAATCCATCTCCAGGATGTTGGAATTTACTCCTGTGTGTTTTTTTTGAACCTTCCTTAGTGCTACTTTTTCCTTTTGAATTGAACATTACAAAATATGTTAATGCACTTTCCAAATTGTTTTACAATGTAAACAATATTTTAAAGGAAAATCTGTAGGCTTCACCATCTGAGATGCAGGAAATAATCTGTGGCTTCGGCGGGTCTGCGCCCAGGGGTATTTGGATTATTTTAAACAGGACCGTCTTCCAATGTCTGCAGTGAAACTGGGAGAAAGAGGGTTGGGCTGTCGGTGTCATAGTTAATGACGTCTCATTACAGAACTGAAAGCTTTCAGTCTGTGGTGAACTGATATTCTCATCCCACTGACCAGCATCCCTTCCTGCTCATTCCCATCCATGGGTCCGGGACTCCCTCGCCCTCACGGGTCCCCCTCACACTCGCAGTTCCCCGATCGCCTCAACCACACGGATCCCCTCAGCCTCGCGGGCCCCGACCCCCCTCAACCTCGCGGGCCCCGTCCCCCCTCAGCCTCTGGGTCCCCGACCCCCCCTCAACCTCGCGGGCCCCGACCCCCCCTCAACCTCGCGGGCCCCGACCCCCCCTCAACCTCGCGGGCCCCGACCCCCCCTCAACCTCGCGGGCCCCGACCCCCCCTCAACCTCGCGGGCCCCGACCCCCCCTCAACCTCGCGGGTCCCGACCCCCCTCAACCTCGCGGGCCCCGTCCCCCCTCAGCCTCTGGGTCCCCGACCCCCCCTCAACCTCGCGGGCCCCGACCCCCCCTCAACCTCGCGGGCCCCGACCCCCCCTCAACCTCGCGGGCCCCGTCCCCCCCTCAGCCTCTGGGTCCCCGTCCCCCCTCAGCCTCTGGGTCCCCGACCCCCCTCAGCCTCTGGGTCCCCGTCCCCCCTCAGCCTCGCGGGTCCCGACCCCCCTCAACCTCGCGGGCCCCGTCCCCCCTCAGCCTCTGGGTCCCCGACCCCCCTCATCCTCTCGGGCCCCGACCCCCCCTCAGCCTCGCGGCCCCCGACCCTCCTTCAGCCTCGCCGCCCCCGACCCCCCCCCCCTCAGCCTCGCGGGCCCCGACCCCCCTTCAGCCTCGCGGCTCCCGACCCCCCTTCAGTCTCGCTGTCCCCGACTCCCCTTCAGTCTCGCTGCCCCCGACCCCCCCTCAGCCTCGCGAGCCCCGACCCCCCCCCTCAGCCTCGCGGGCCCCGACCCCCCCCCTCAGCCTCACGGACCCCGCCCCCCCCCCCTCAGTCTCGCGGCCCCCGACCCCCCTCCAACCTCGCGGGCCCCGACCCCCCCCTCAGCCTCGCGGGCCCCGACCCCCCCCTCAGCCTCGCGGCCCCCGACCCCCCTCAGCCTCGCGGCCCCCGACCCCCCTCAGCCTCGCGGCCCCCGACCCCCCTCAGCCTCACGTTCCCCGAACCCCCCCTCAGCCTCACGGGCCCCGACCCCCCCCTCAGCCTCACGGGACCCGAACCCCCCCTCAGCCTCGCGGCCCCCGCCCCCCCCCCCAGCCTCGCCGCCCCCGACCCCCCCCCTCTGCCTCGCGGGCCCCGACCACCCCCCTCAGCCTCGCCGCCCCCGACCCCCCCCCTCAGCCTCGCGGACCCCGAACCCCCTTCAGCCTCGCGGGCCCCTACCCCCCCCTCAGCCTCGCGGGCCCCGACCCCCCCCTCAGCCTCACGGGTCCAGACCCCCCCCTCAGCATCGCGGGCCCCGACCCCCCCCTCAGCCTCGCGGGCCCCTACCCCCCCCTCAGCCTCGCGGGCCCCGACCACCCCCCTCAGCCTCGCCGCCCCCGACCCCCCCCCTCAGCCTCGCGGCCCCCGAACGCCCCCGCCCCCCCCCTCAGCCTCACGGGTCCAGACCCCCCTTCAGCCTCACGGTCCCCGAACCACCCTCAGGCTCGCGGCCCCCGACCCCCCTTCAACCTCGCGGCCCCCGCCCCCCCACATCAGCCTCGCCGCCCCCGACCCCCCCACCTCAGGCCCGCGGCCCTCGCCCCCCCCACCTCAGGCTCGCGGGCCCCGACCCCCCTTCAGGCTCGCGGGCCCCGACCCCCCCTCAGCCTCGCGGGCCCCGACCCCCCCCCCCCTTCAGCCTCGCGGGTCCCCGACTACCACACACCCTAACGCCACCCCGACCCAAACTCCCTCACGGTTCCCCGGCCCCACCTCACAACCATCTCCCCGCCCGTTCCCCTCCGAGCTCCGGCCGCCCCGGACCCAAAGGGCGACCCGTGGAAACTCCCTCCTCCCTGGTCTCGCTCCCAAAATGCCCCGATTCCCGCCCCTGAAGCACCGACACAAACCTCTCCCGCTCGCGACCAACTGCTCCAAAGGCGGGAAAGATCAACAACATGGCGGCCCCCAGCGGTCGCTCTCGCGAGAGCTTGAGCCACCCCTCCACGGGATCTCTTCGCCAGCCCAGTCCCACTGGGGAAGGGGCCGAGAGCTGCCTCGGGCCTCCAGTCCATCTCCCCTTCAGGCTGCACATTTCCACACCAGGACCTGCCCCACATTCCCCCCCAAGATTCCAGTCCATCCCACCTCCACCACCTTGGCCCAAAGCTCATTCCACGCTCCCACCCCCCTCTGAGGGAAGAAAATCCCCCTTCAATCTCAATCCATGTCCTCCTCTTTGAATCTCTCCCACTCTCCTTGGAAACAGCCTGTCCCCATGGACACGATCCGTCCCCACTCACAATTTTCAAATCTTCCTCAATCTTCTACGCTCCAGGGAATAAAGTCCCAGCCTGTCCAACCTTCCCCTGGAACTCAAACCCCGAAAGCCAGACCACCTTCTTGTCCCTCTCCTCGACGCGCTGTCTCATTCCCATCCTTCCTCTCCTCCGGCCACCCAAACGGCACACAACGTTCCCAAGTTGGCCTCACCCATGCCTCGTCCAACTTCCTCGTGGCCTCCCACCTCCTGCACTCAATCCTCTCATTTCTGAAAGCCAAAATACCAGAAGCTTTCTTCACCCCCTATCTCTACATGGGACTCCACTTTTGTGCAGTTCTGTACCACAGTTCCTCCATCCCTTTGTTCGACGACACTCCTCAATGGTCTGCCATTTAACATTCAAACTCTTACGTTTTAAGAATCAATTGCAGAGATCCATGGATGTGGGAAGTCAGGAGGGTTAGGGACTGGGTGCAGGTCGATGAGACTGGCAGAATGATATTTCACCAGGGATGAGAAGGGCTGAATGGTCTCTTTGCTGTGGTTGTTTCTAGGGTAGAGTTCACACCATTCTCAAGTACGAGGGTGAGGTGAGGGAGTCACGTGATGGAGTCGTGGCTGGTCGAGTGGAACCAGCCCTCTCCAGGGAAAAGAAAAAAAAGTTTGAAAAATCAGAGCTCAATAAACATAAAATACAGGAAGAGAAAGAGAAAGTTTCAGAGAAGGGACAGAAGATGGCACCTGTGAGAAACAGAAGTACCTTCACAGAAATTGTTCGAGACAAAAATTGAGAACAAAGAACATTTATTATACAACAATGCAAAGTTGGGTGCTTCCCCTTACCCTGGGAATACACACAGATACTGGGGCTGACCCAACTTTTATACATTTCATTTCAGTACAGAGATACCTTCCCCCCAACATTCTTCTGCCTCCTGGATTGGTTTAGCATTAGGTAATTCTGCCCACGTGGATTCTAACTTCTTATCAGTTTGTGTCTTCTTGCAAACTTGTTAGCCAGAGAAGTATCATGTCTTTGTTCTTCACTCATTAATCAATCCCTAAGACTTGCTAAAGCTATCTACTTGTTATCCTGTTTTGAAGATCCTTAGTTTATTACCCTTTTACAACCCTTCCTCTCATTCCAGCATCCCTTCACCCTGATTTAACCCATAATACTTCATCTCTAATGAGCACTTGCTTGACTCCTCACATTCCAGTATCCCTTCACCTTAAGTTAACCCATAATACTTTATTCTTAATTGGCACTTGCTTCCAGTATCTCTGGACTCCTAACATTCCAGTATCCCTCACACACCCAAAAGAGAAATCGCAATAATAAAAGAGAAAAGGGAAGAAGGAAAATCACTGGAGAAGAAAGAAGAAGGCCTTATCTGCACATTGGAGCAGAGAGCCACCGTGGAGAAGAGCGGCCGATCTCTGATGTTCCCAGAGGAGTGGTGTCCTCCCAACCGGTGGACTTCAAAAATGGCTCTCAGAGCCAAGAAGAGGTGTTCAACTGCACTTGCGCGAAGAGTTGCACAAAGCGCAAGTCAAAGAAAAGGTGAATGCCAGTGGGAGGGGGACTCAGCTGAGAGACGCAAAAAATTGACGTATTGGAAACAGTAGGCGAAACAACATGAACAACATAAAAATTGTGGGCCTGAAAGAAGGCAAAGAAGGGTCAGGTATGAAGGAATTTATAAAAGGATGGATCCCAAAGATGCTGGGAATGACAGATTCACATGAAGAAATAGAAATCGAAAGGGCACATGGAACTGCCACCACATCTAAAACCGAGATCCATATTGGTAACATTTCTAAGATAGACGAGATAACATACTGGAGCAGGCAAGAGAACACAATAAGCCGTTGGAATACAAGGGACAAAAAAATTTTTTCCCGGTCATAAGCTTTGAACTTTTAAAGAAGAGGAAGGAATTCAACACGGCGAAAACAATCTTATGGAAGAAAGGTTATAACTTAATATTAAGACATCCAGCAGTACTCAAACTATTTATTTCAGGGGAACAGAATAGAATGTTCTTGGACCCAAAGAAAGCCCAAGAATTTGCTGAACATTTGCAGGACAGGAGAAGAGTGACAAGAAAGAAGTCTGGCAAGAAAATATACAAAAATATAAAGTAAAGATAATGTATCCATAAAGATTTAAAGATGGCTAACAGAAGGAGAAGAAGGGAAAAAAAGAGAGAGAGAGAGAGAACTTTGTTATATGTATAGGAAAATAGTGTTCTCTGGGGGGTTGGGGGGGGAAGAATAATGTGAAATCGGTTGATGCTTGCGAGTAAGTTTGCAAACTGAATGGAAAGGGGAGTTGTGGTTCCTGTCAAGGGACAAGGGGCAATCCAAGGAGGGGAGGTTCATTTGGGGTTAAAGGGTTATTGCTTGTGGGGATTGTTGGGGTATTTCATGTCTTAAGTGTGTTGTCATATACTGAGTTTAAAAAGGAAAGCTTAAAAAACAGTAATGGAAAAAAGGGATGGAGGTGGTGAAGAGGCGGGAAAGAGTGAAAATAAAGATATAAGATGGCCACTTTGGACGATATGACTACAAACATTTTTTTTTAAATTTTTTATTTTTCACACCATAAACCACATTAGCCATGTTACACACTTTTTCCTTTTCACACATATACAGTGACATTTTCTCCCCCCCACCTCCCTCCTCCCAATCCACACCCCCCCCATCCCCCACCTCCCCTCCCATCCATTTAAGGTATACAATCTAGGATACATTAAACCAGTCAGACAATGTTGTCACTCAACAAAAATACACCAGAAATTCTACTGAGTCCATTATTTTCTTTCCTTCTCCTTCCATCAACTTAGGTAATGATTGTCCCCGGTAGGTTTTCGCTATTGTATTTAATGTAAGGCTCCCATATTTGTTCGAATATTTCAATATTATTTCTTAAACTATATGTTATTTTTCCTAATGGAATACATTTATTCATTTCTATATACCATTGTTATATTTTCAAATTATCTTCCAATTTCCAGGTTGACATAATACATTTTATTGCTACGGCTAGAGCTATCTTAACAAATCTTTTTTGTGCATCCTCCAAATCAATTCCAAATTCTTTGTTTTTTATGTTACTTAGGAGAGAGATCTCTGGATTCTTTGGTATATTGTTTTCTGTTATTTTATTTAATATCTGATTGAGATCTTCCCAAAATTTTTCTACTTTCTCACATGTCCAGATTGCATGAATTGTTGTTCCCGTTTCTTTTTTACATCGAAAACATCTATCAGATACTGTTGGGTCCCATTTATTTAACTTTTGAGGTGTAATGTAGAGTCTGTGTATCCAGTTATATTGTATCATACGTAGCCTCGTATTTATTGTATTTCTCATCGTTCCAGAACATAATTTCTCCCATGTTTCCTTTTTTTATCTTTATATTTAAATCTTGTTCCCATTTTTGTTTAGTTTTACCATTTGTTTCCTCATTCTCCTTTTCTTGCAGTTTAATATACATATTTGTTATAAATCTTTTGATTATCATTGTATCTGTAATCACATATTCAAGGTTACTTGCCTCTGGCAAACTCAAACTGCTTCCTAATTTATCCTTCAAGTAGGATCTCAATTGGTAATATGCCAGCGCTGTATCTTGAGTTATATTGTACTTATCTTTCATTTGTTCAAAGGATAAGAATCTATTTCCTGAAAAACAATTTTCTATTCTTTTAATCCCTTTTTTTCCCCCATTCTCTAAAGGAAAGGTTATCTATTGTAAAAGGGAGTAACTTGTTTTGCGTCAATGTTAGTTTTGGTAATTGATAATTTGTTTTATTTCTTTCTACATGAATCTTCTTCCAAATATTGAGGAGATGATGTAATACTGGAGAACTTCTATGTTGTACCAATTTTTCATCCCATTTATATAATATGTGTTCAGGTATCTTTTCCCCTATTTTATCTAATTCTAATCTCATCCAGTCTGGTTTTTCCCTTGCTTGATAAAAATCTGATAGGTATCTTAATTGTGCGGCTCTATAATAATTTTTAAAGTTTGGCAGTTGTAAGCCTCCTTCTTTATACCATTCTGTTAATTTATCTAGTGCTATCCTCGGTTTCCCCCCTCTCCATAAAAATTTCCTTATTATTTTCTTCAACTCCTTGAAGAATTTTTCTGTCAGTTGTATTGGCAATGCCTGGAATAAGTATAATATCCTTGGAAAAAAGTTCATTTTAATACAGTTTATCCTTCCTATTAGTGTTAGTGGCAAATCTTTCCAATGCTCTAAATCGTCCTGTAATTTTTTCATTAGTGGATAATAATTGAGTTTATATAGTTGGCCGAGATTTTTGTTTATTTGTACACCTAGGTATCTTATTGCCTGCATTTGCCATCTAAATGGAGATTCCTTCTTAAATTTTGAGAAATCCGCATTATTCATAGCCATTGCTTCACTTTTATTTACGTTTATCTTGTAACCCGACACTTCTCCATATTCCTTCAATTTCTTATATAATTCTTTTATTGATAGTTCTGGTTCTGTTAAGTACACTATAACATCATCCGCAAATAGACTGATTTTATATTCCTTGTCTTTTATTTTTATTCCTTTTATATTATTATCTATTCTTATCAATTCTGCTAGTGGTTCTATAGCTAACGCAAACAATAAAGGTGATAGTGGGCATCCCTGCCGCGTTGACCTGCTTAAGTTAAATTGCTTTGATACATGTCCATTTACTGTCACTTTCGCTAACGGTCCCTTATATAATGCTTTAATCCAATTAATATACTTCTCCGGTAAATTGAATTTTTGCAATACTTTGAACAAATAATTCCATTCTACTCTGTCAAAGGCTTTCTCTGCGTCTAAAGCAACTGCTACTGTAGGTGCTTTATTTCCTTCTACTGCATGAATTAAGTTAATAAATTTACAAATATTGTCTGTTGTGCGTCTTTTTTTGATAAATCCAGTTTGGTCTAAATTTACCATTTTCGGTACATGCTCTGCTAATCTGTTTGCTAATAGTTTAGCTATTATCTTATAATCTGTGTTTAGTAAAGATATTGGTCTATATGACGCTGGTGAGAGTGGATCTTTCCCTTGCTTTAGTATTACTGTAATTATTGCTGTTTTACATGAATCTGGTAAGCTTTGTGTTTCATCAATCTGGTTGATTACATCCAGGAGGGGCGGAATTAATAAGTCTTTAAATGTTTTGTAGAATTCTATTGGGAATCCATCCTCTCCTGGTGTCTTATTATTTGGTAATTTTTTTATTATCTCTTGTATTTCTACTATTCCAAATGGTTCTGTTAATTTATTTTGTTCCTCTATTTTTAGTTTTGGTAGTTCAATTTTAGACAGAAATTCATCTATTTTCCCTTCTTTCCCTTCGTTTTCAGTTTGGTATAATTGTTCATAGAATTCTCTAAAGTTTTCCTTAATTTCTTTTGGATTATATGTAATTTGTTTGTCTTTTTTCTTTGATGCCAATACCATTTTCTTAGCTTGTTCTGTCTTAAGCTGCCATGCTAGGATTTTGTGCGTTTTTTCACCCAGTTCATAATATTTCTGTTTTGTCTTCATTATATTCTTCTCCACCTTATATGTTTGTAGTGTTTCATATTTTATTTTTTTATCCGCCAATTCTCTTCTTTTAGTTGTATCTTCCTTCATTGCTAATTTTTTTTCTATATTTACTATTTCCTTTTCCAACTGCTCTGTTTCCTGATTATAGTCCTTCTTCATCTTGGTTACATAAATTCTCTAAAATCCTGCCTTTTAAGTATCATGGGGTTTAATCTCCATCTATACATTCTTGGAGGGATGTCCTCTAGCTTTACTGTCAATATTAAGGGTGAATGGTCCGATAGTATTCTAGCTTTATATTCTGTTTTTCTTACTCTATCTTGCATACTAGCTGATAACAAAAATAGGTCTATTCTTGAGTATGTTTCATGTCTAGCCGAGTAATATGAATATTCCTTTTCTTTTGGGTGTTGTTTCCTCCACATATCCAAAAGTTTCATTTCTTCCATTGATTTAATTATAAATTTGGTTACTTTGTTCTTTCTGTTAATTTTTTTCCCAGTTTTATCCATATTTGAATCCAAATTCAGATTGAAATCCCCTCCTATTAATATGTTCCCTTGCGTATTTGCTACCTTCAAAAAGATATCTTGCATAAATTTTTGATCTTCTTCGTTAGGTGAATATACATTGAGTAGATTCCAAAACTCCGAATATATCTGACATTTTATCATTACATATCTCCCTGCTGGATCTATTATTTTCTCTTCTATTTTAAATGGCACATTTTTACTAATTAATATAGCCACTCCTCTTGCTTTTGAATTATACGATGCTGCTGTTACATGTCCTACCCAATCTCTCTTTAATTTCTTGTGCTCCAATTCAGTTAAGTGTGTTTCTTGCACAAATGCTATATCAATTTTTTCTTTTTTCAGTAAATTTAGCAGTTTCTTCCTTTTAATTTGGTTATGTATTCCATTACTATTTAAAGTCATATAGTTCAACGTAGCCATTTTATACTTTGTTTATCTTCCCTTTCCGTTTTTCCATCATTACCTTTCCTCCTTTTCCATTTCTGTTTTCTTATTTTAAACCCTTTATAAGACAACATTCCTAAAACATCAAACATTTTCCTTATTCTCCTATTTAAAACTTCTTTAGCCCCAATCTCCCCTTCCCCTCCTGTGTTGTCCTTTATCCCTTGTCGGACAACCACATCTCCCCTCTCCATTTGGGTTTGCGAATTCACTCGCAAGCGTCAGCTGATTTTGCAGTGACCGCAACTCCTCCCCACCCAGCCCCCCCCAGAAAAGATTTCACTTTACATATGTAACAAAGGTATGACTACAAACATTAATGGAATATATAACCAAGTTTAAGTATATCCCATTGGGAAAAAAAACCACATACAATTTAAAAGACAAAGTTACAATGTTTGAAAAATCCTGGGAAGCATATATGGAACATAACAGAAAGAGCAGGCCTTGGACCACCACCACCTAAAATGATAAGAAGATAAACACGATCAGATTTAATGTGAATAAGTAGATGATACGTCTTTTTTGTTCGTATTCCTTTTGTAAAAGATATTGTTTTATTGTATTTTATATGTTCAATATTTACTGTTTTTGGAGGGGGGTGGGAAGGGGGAAGCCTGTAACTAGTGGTGTGCTGCAGGGATCTGTACTGCAGGGATCGGTGCTGGGACAGCGTAGCTTGTCATATAGATGCACAATCTGGACAACAATGTGGTGATTGGATCAGCAAGTTTGCAGACAATACTCAGATCAGAAGCGTGGTGGACAGCAAGGAAGGTTTTCAAAGCTTGCAGATGGATCTGGACCAGCTGGAATAAACAGCAGATGGAATTTAACATGAACAACTGTGAGGTGTTGTGTTTTGAAGGACAAACCATGAAAAGACGGTGAACGGTTGGGCACTGAGGAGTGCGGTAGAACAGAGGGAACTGGGAAACAGGTGTCATTCCATGAAAGTGCTGTCACAGGTGGATAGAGTTGTAAAGAGAGTTTTTGTCATATTGGCCTTCATATACCAAAGTACTGAGTTTCAAAGTGTGGAGTTTACGGTGAAGCCTCACAAGAAATTGGTGAGGCAAAATTGGAGTCTTATGTGCAGTTGTGATCACCTAACGACAGGGAAGATATCAATAAGATTGAAAGAGAAAATTCACTAGGATGTTGCTCTGACTTCAGGAAATCAGTTCCAAGGAAAGGTTTAACAGGTTAGGACTTTATTCCCTGGAGGGTAGAAGAATGACTGAGATTTGACAGAGGTATTTAAAATTATGAGGTGGATAGACAGTAAATGTAGGTCAGCGTTATCCACTCAGAGACAAACCAGCAGATTTGGAATAAGAGTGAAATGGGAAAAGTTTAGAGGGAAAATTGGAAGAAATTTGTTCAGAGAGTAAAGGGAATGTGGAATGAGCTGCTGGGTGATGGTGAATGAGGAGTCAATCTTAATATTGAAGAATTTGGATGGGTATGTGGATGGGAAGGGTATGGTGGGCTATGACTGGTTGCAGGTCAGTGGGAATGGGCCAAATAATAGTTCAGCACAGGGCGGAGCGGGGAGGGGAGCGGGGGCGGGGGCGGGGGAGCGGGGGCGGGGGGAGCGGGGGCGGGGGGAGCGGGGGCAGGGGGGGAGCGGGGGCAGAGGGGGAGCGGGGCAGGGGGGCAGGGGGGAGCGGGGGAAGGGGGGGCAGGGGGGAGCGGGGGCAGGGGGGAGCGGGGGCAGGGGGGAGCGGGGGCAGGGGGGAGCGGGGGCAGGGGGGAGCGGGGGCAGGGGGGAGCGGGGGCAGGGGGGAGCGGGGGCAGGGGGGAGCGGCGGCAGGGGGGAGCGGCGGCAGGGGGGGGCAGGGGGGAGCGGGGGCAGGGGGGAGCGGGGGAAGGGGAAAGAGAGGAGAGTGGGGCGAGGAGAGAAACTCATCTGCTTTAAACCCATGAATTTCTGTCACCTGATTAACAACCCCTGAACTGATGCTCTCTCACTATTGGCCATGGTGATGGAGACAGCAGCCAGGCCTGAGCTGGAATCTGGCCAACAGTTAATTGGCTTATCCTTCAGGTGTGAGGTGTCACAGCTGCATGTTGCTAGACATTGAAACAAGGGGCGGATTCGACCTTCTTCATTGTGGTCAAGACAACATCATAGAATAGTAACATCATGAGCAGCTCCTGGAATGGGATGCTGCTCGGCAGTGGACTAGTTAAGCAAGTGACATATCTTTGTGAGGTGATGAATTCAGCTCACATATGTGCTTGTATGGCCCATCTGGTCCAGGATATCTGGCCTAATGCCCTTGCCCACATCTCTATTCCCAACCCTGCTCCTCCTCCCCCACCCCCCTCAATATAACAAGGACAGAATTCTCCTGGTCATTGCCTCCCACACCATAAATTTTCACCACTCCTGCCATCAGACACCTCCTTCCTTTCTGTTGTGATTGCTCCATCAGTGATTTGCTAATTTCTTCCCATCAACTGTTCCCTTGGAACCTGACTGTGAAGCAAAACTTCACTGATGAACCCGTAGGGTCCTCCACTGGATCTGTTGATCCTGACGTGGCCTCCTCTATGCTGGGTAGATTGGACGCAAACTGGAAAAATCATTTCATTGGTCACCTTCACTCCGATGGCTCCAACAGAAGGATCTCCCAGGGGCAGACCATTTTAATTCCACATCCCATTCCACTCAACATGGTTGTCCAAGGCCTCACGCATTGCCAAACCAAGGCCTAGCACAAATTCCATCTTGGAAGTCTCTAATCAAATAGCATCAATATCGACTCCAAATTTCTGGTAAGACCACTCCTCTGGTCTCTATTTCCCCACCTGTCTCCTTTCCTCTCATGTCCCTTTGCCTTCATTCTATCAGAGCTATGCTTCCCTGTCCTTTTTCCCCAATTTTTCTCTTCTACCCTCCCACCTGTGTCCACCTGTTACCCCTTAACTGTTACCTTTTTGTCTCTTCCTCTCCCTATCTTTTTATTCAAGTGTTTGCCTGTTATCCTGCACTCCTGATGAAGGGCTCAGACTCCTCAAAAAATCCCAAGAATTCCTCTCAAAACACCTGGACCCATGAACATGCCCAAATATCCACCATGTCCTTTTTAGTAAATACTGATGGCAAACACCCAGTCAGTACCACAACCATGTCCTCAGACTCCAAGCAACACTGTCACAGCCTCAGTGACCAGGTTTCAAATGTGGTGCTGTCCGTAAGGAGTTGGTACTTTCTCCTTGTGTCTGTGGTTTCCTCACATGCTTCAAAACATACACCACCAAACTTCTTAATGACCCAAAACACTTCTAAAATGAAACATTGGAATAAAGAGTGTTTTACAAATATTTAAGATTCAAAAACACCTAAAAATGATTGACTTAATTTTGGTGAATCAGTAAGTGTAAGTGCAGGTGGAGATGGAGTTGAGAGAAATTGGGACCACACCGCCCTCCAGTGTCAAGATGGGCAAACTGCAAAAGCCCACATTAGGCGCAATATCTCCCCCTGGTGTCAGAGTGAACTCACTGCGCACTTGAGCGCTTCATTCAGTGGAGCAGAATTGGAGGGGCAGAGACAGATGAGAGGGCTCAAAACAGAGGGGTCAAAAGCAAGAGGAGGAGACACCGCATGGAGTGAGAGGTGTGGAAAAAGAAGGGTGGAAACAGAGACGTTGAAACCAAGATGCAACCAAAGGGCTGCAAATAGATGGGTGGAAACAAAGGGAGGAAACAGAAGATTGAATCAAGAGGCGGAGAAACAGATGTTTGGAAACAAATGGGTGGAAACCCCAAGCCTCAGTGCCCAAGTGTTGGGTCACATCATTAACCAGCGTCCCAGGTAACGCATGAACCAATAGGATGGGGCATATCATTAACCAGCGTCCCAGGCAACGCATGAACCAATCAGGTGGGGAATAGCATTAACCAGCGTCACGTGCAACCGACGAACCAATCGGGTGGGGAATATCAATAAAAAGCATCCTCGGCAACGTATGAACCAATCGGGCGGTGAATATAAATAAACAGCGTCACATGTAACGCATGAACCAATTGGGTGGAGCATATTATTAACCACCATCCCAGGCAAAGCATGAAGCAAACGGGTTGGGTATATCATTAACCAGCGTCACATGCAACCCCTGAACCAATCAGATGGGGAATATCATTAACTAGCGTCCCAGGCAACGGATAAACCAATCGGGTGGGGAATATCATTAACCAGGGTCACATGCAACCCACAAACCAATCAGGTGGGGAATGTCATTACCCAGCGTCACATGCAACCCCTGAACCAATCAGATGGGGAATATCATTAACTAGCGTCCCAGGCAACGGATAAACCAATCGGGTGGGGAATATCATTAACCAGGGTCACATGCAACCCACAAACCAATCAGGTGGGGAATGTCATTACCCAGCGTCACATGCAACCCCTGAACCAATCAGGTGGGGCATATCATTAACCAGCGTCCCAGGCAACGTATGAACCAATCGGGTGGGGTATATCATCAACCAGCGTCCCAGGCAACGTATGAACCAATCGGGCAGGGCACATCATTAACCAGCGTCACGTGCAACCCACGAACCAATCAGGTGGGGAATATCATTAACCAGCATTAAAGGCACCTCACGAACCGATCGGGTGGGGAATATCAATAAAAAGTATCCTCGGCAAATTGTGAACCAATCGAGCTGTGAATATAAATAAACAGCGTCACATGTAACGCATGAACAAATCAGGTGGAGCATATCATTAACCAGCATCCCAGGCAAAGCCTGAACCAATCGGGTGGGGTATATCATAAACCAGCATCACATGCAACCCCTGAACCAATCAGATGGGGCATATCATTAACCAGCGTCCCAGGCAACGCATAAACCAATCGAGTGGGGCATATTATTAACCAGCGTCCCAGGCAACGCATGAACCAATCAGGTGGGGAATAGCATTAACCAGCGTCACGTGCAACCGACGAACCAATCGGGTGGGGAATATCAATAAAAAGCATCCTCGGCAACGTATGAACCAATCGGGCGGTGAATATAAATAAACAGCGTCACATGTAACGCATGAACCAATTGGGTGGAGCATATTATTAACCACCATCCCAGGCAAAGCATGAAGCAAACGGGTTGGGTATATCATTAACCAGCGTCACATGCAACCCCTGAACCAATCAGATGGGGAATATCATTAACTAGCGTCCCAGGCAACGGATAAACCAATCGGGTGGGGAATATCATTAACCAGGGTCACATGCAACCCACAAACCAATCAGGTGGGGAATGTCATTACCCAGCGTCACATGCAACCCCTGAACCAATCAGATGGGGAATATCATTAACTAGCGTCCCAGGCAACGGATAAACCAATCGGGTGGGGAATATCATTAACCAGGGTCACATGCAACCCACAAACCAATCAGGTGGGGAATGTCATTACCCAGCGTCACATGCAACCCCTGAACCAATCAGGTGGGGCATATCATTAACCAGCGTCCCAGGCAACGTATGAACCAATCGGGTGGGGTATATCATCAACCAGCGTCCCAGGCAACGTATGAACCAATCGGGCAGGGCACATCATTAACCAGCGTCACGTGCAACCCACGAACCAATCAGGTGGGGAATATCATTAACCAGCATTAAAGGCACCTCACGAACCGATCGGGTGGGGAATATCAATAAAAAGTATCCTCGGCAAATTGTGAACCAATCGAGCTGTGAATATAAATAAACAGCGTCACATGTAACGCATGAACAAATCAGGTGGAGCATATCATTAACCAGCATCCCAGGCAAAGCCTGAACCAATCGGGTGGGGTATATCATAAATCAGCATCACATGCAACCCCTGAACCAATCAGATGGGGCATATCATTAACCAGCGTCCCAGGCAACGCATAAACCAATCGAGTGGGGCATATTATTAACCAGCGGCCCAGGCACCACATGAACCAATCGGGTGGGGCATAATCATTAACCAGGGTCACATGCACCTCACGAACCAATCGGGTCTGTCTGTGACTCTCTCTCTCTCTCGGTGTCTCACCATCCCTACTGGTGGTGCGGGCTATGTTCCCCAAGGCGTCCGTATTGGCTGCCCATAGACCATCTCTGCCCCAACGCATTCCTCGGTGTCACCTGCATTAAAATCAAGATGGCATCAGCACCTTTTTGGGCACTTTTGGCCGTGTTTCCTCAGTTGTTCTGGCCAGTTTTGTGTTTCGTTCACACATTCCTGCTTCCTGGGGTTGACGGCACTCGTGGAAGATCGCCAGTTCCTGAAACAATTCTTCATTCATCTTATTTGTAACATTTTTACATTTAATTTAACATATGCATTAAAAAACTTAAATTTCTTATTTGAAAATAAGATAAAATTAATGCATAGTGATTTCAAAAGTAACCCCTCCCACAGCTGCCCAATAGAAAACAATAAAGAGAGAAAACATCTAGATAGTATTTATAAAAATTGACCAAAACTCTCAAATAAAATCTTGGTTTTCTTGGTTTTAGGAGTCAGAAAGTTTGTGTTGGGTGGTTAAAACTTAATTCCTACAATTGGTAAATACACATCCCAAATCTTCAAAAGAGAAATTCAAATTTGTTCCGTGAATTCAATGTAATTATTTCAAGTGGGATACAACGGCCTATTTCAGTGTGGCTATCGACCCATTCCCAAATACGCATCGGACTTCCAAGTTACTGCCACACATTTTAACCCTATAACAATTACAGCACAGAAACAGGTCATTTGGCCCTTCTTGTGTGCACTAAACTAAAAATACTCTCTTCTAGTACCACCTCTCTGCATTCCCCTCCTCTTCCAATTTGGACCCTGCCACCACTATTTCTCCTGGAAGCTCACTCCACTCAGCCACCACTCTGAGTAAAGAAGTTCCCCCTCATGTGACCTCGAAACTTTTGCCTCTTAACTCAAGACCTGTTTCAATCTCTGCTACTCGCAATGGAAAAAGCTTATCCACATCAACTCAATCTATCCTTCTAGTAATTTTAAATACTCTATCAAATCCGCTCTCAACCATCTACAATCCAAAGAATAAAGACTTTATTGGCTCAATCTTTCTTTGTAATCAAGTTGCTGATATCCAGGTAACATTGACGTAAATCTTCTCTGCACCCTCTCTACTTTGTTGATCGTGTAAGAGGTCAGTAACACTGATCATTGTGAGTGATCAGTATCACTGATCTAAAAGGAAAGTGAGGATTGTGAGAGATGAGTAAAACTGATATAAAAATATGAAGATGAGGAAACTAATATAGGTATATGGGTAAATGAATAAAGCCAGTATGAACAGGATAAGAAATGGATATTAGAATGTAGGAAGTAGAGTTAGTCTGAATAAGATAAGGGTCTTCTAGCCCTAGACAGTATTAGCAAGTTCTACATATGAAGAGGTTGTAGCCCTGAGAGTTAGGAAGGTGTAAATTAGAACAAAGACAGGTTTGTGAATAAGGACAATGAGGATAATGGGATGATGGGACACCGACAGGTCCTCCAAGTTCACAGAAACAGCACGTAGGCAGACAGGATTGCCTAATGCCAAACTCATCCAGGAGGCATAAGAATGTAAGGGGGAGGGTATTCCTATATTGAAATCAACTCTATAAAAGTTGGGTGAGCCCCTGTGTGTGTGCGTATTCCCAGGGTAAGGGGAAGCACCCAACTTTGCATTGTTGTATAATAAATGTTCTTTGTTCTCAATTTTTGTCTCGAGCAATTTCTGTGAAGGTACTTGTCTTGGGTAAACTTGTACCTCTCATTTTGTTCATTTTAGATTGGTCACAGTGTTTGAACTACCGAAAGAAAACAGACACACACACCGAGAGCAGTTCAGATTATACAAATGTTTATTACAAATTCAAAAGCTGATTTCACACTACAATATGCAAGCCCTTCCCAACTATACTTATCAACGCTTGGACTGGTCCCAACTGCCGAAGCGAGGCAACGACTGCACACTTGTAGCAACTTCTCCACCTCCCCTGACTGGGACATTGGCTGGACTCCAGAAGTTCTTCTTCTTGCTGAGAGATGCTGCCACCACTCGGAGAGTCTCTCCCTTCAGCAGCAGGACCTTGCCTTTTATTACCCAAAAACTGCTTACCCAAGCACCTATTCCCAGCACAACATGAAAGTTAAGCAAGCAAGCTAGCATGCTAGGATAATTAATGAATAACATAATTTTCAGCTTATCATTTTTAATACAATGGTTTATTCTACATCAAGGCTAAGCTCTGACAGTTGTGACCAAAACAAGCAGGAAGATTAAATGTTCTCGGTACACAGATGTCCTTTCTTCAGATAACAGCATCTCTGGCCCCTCGGTGGAATTTTGCTTATGTCTGCTGAGTCTAAAAACAATTAGGTTCTCAGCCTTGCAGAACCCAAAGCTGCAAGTTTAAAAAAAAAGGTTCTCAGCTCTGCAGAACCAAGAGCTGGAAATTAAGAAAAAAACAGGTTAACTAAAATAGGTTAGAATCTTCCATTACAGTACTTCTTTTTCTAACAATAGCTTTCCTCTCATTTGGTGACCAGAACTGCACACAGTACTCTCAATAGGGCCTCACCAATACCTTGTTTAGTCTCAACCTCACTGCCCGACTCCTGTATTCTATGCTTTGGTTGATAAAGGCCAGCTATTTGAACAGATTCTTTTCGAGGTACTCTCTGATTACCCTCCAATAATTAACCTATCACTGTCAGGCTCACCTGGTTGGCTTTTGAAGCCCTTTTTAAACAAAGGAACATTAGATTACATCCATTCCTCTGGCACCTCACCCGTGGATAAACAGGTTTTAAATATTTCTGTCAGAGCCCTTGCAATTTCTACTCTTCTTTCCCTCAAGGCCAAGGGAATATCATGTCAGACCTCCATCCACCAACAGACAAAAATCAGCCATCACAAGGTGAAGGCAGGACAGTAGTCCCACCTCTCCAGCACGAGTCACCCCAAAATCAAGTCAGCACTGACTGCAAGAAGTTTCGACATTCTCTCGGTGTCTGTGTGGATTTCCTCCCACACTCCACAGCTCAAGGCGATTTGGGAAGCTCAAGACCATGGGGTGGAAATGCACATGATAGTCCTGTGGGCATCAATTTAATTCAACAGCACAGATGAACCTTTGGGCACGACCTGATCTTTTTCTGGTTTCAAACTCATTATTTTTGAAAATTGTATGTGCCCCTCTAATGCAGCACGACTGCTGCTAAACAGGCTTCATGATACATATCCATGACAAGAACTCGGGAGAATCTGATTTGGTTACTAGACTTTTGAACAGAACAGTGTCTGGACATTTTATCCCTAAACTGAAACTTTATAGACATACAGAACAAAAAGAGGGCAAAACAAGCTTGTGTCTCACCAATACCACAATTCACGGACACTTTTTAAGTTCTCAAGGGTGGCAGGAAACACAAAAATAGACAAACTCCTTCCACACTGTCACTTTGAGAGCTTTGGACTCACCATGCTGTAAATATTGCCAAGCCATCACTCTCTCTCCAAATCAATGACCAAAAGTACTGGCTGAGCGATAGATTTGAGACATTTTACCCGCTATGTAGCAATCAGGCACTAGGAAAATTGCTGCTTTCATTGTAAAGTATTTAGGAATCTCAGACCACAAACAACCTTCACCCCGAAAAACAAGCAATTCTCCACAATAAAACTAGGTTTCCTTCCTGTCTGCAAGCATCTGCTCTCTTGAGTCTGAATGGCACAAGTGGGGAAACCGTTTCAAACCCATGACCTGAAACAGCATATTCTCTTCCCCTAATTGGAGCTGTGTTGCAATTGGCCACCACTGCCCGAGCAAGAATGAACTGGGAGATCTCACACTTGCTCCTTCACAGGTGAGACCTCCCTGTTCATTGGAGCTCCATATCATCCATCTTGCTCTATTTTGTTAACCTTAATCAAGTCTCCTCTCATTCTCCAACACTCCCATGAAAAATAAAAATCATGTATCCTGTAGTTCGCGAGTCCGGACACCAGGTGGTGGTATTATACCTAGGTCTCTCTCTCTCTCTCTCTCCCCCTCTCGCTTCATGCATGCAGTACTCGGTGTGAACAGGCGGTGGCAGCACTTTACAGCCCTTGCAATCTGCAGCTTGGACAGGAGATGGTTGGTTTGCACCTCGTGGGCTCTTGCACCAAGATTGAAGATTTGGAGATTTCCCATTGATTGGCAGAGAACATACACGACATCACATCCAACCCTGAGATTCCCCTTTTCCTGTTGTCACGGCCGAATTCCAACGCATGGGTCGTGCAAAAATAAACGGTTCAGTGGAAACCTGGAAAGATAAAAGAATTGAAAACAAAGAAAATCAATAAAGTGCTGCAAGAGTCCTGAAATGAGTTCCTGATTGAGTTTGTTGTTGAGGAGTCTGAAGGTGGAGGGGGAGCAGCTTTCCTGAACCTGGGGGTGAGAGTCTTGAGGCTCCTTGTGCTCCAATTGTTGCTTTGGTCTGGGCTTCTGTCCTTTTGCCTGGATTCTCATCCTCTGCTTTTTCAGTCTGAACCTTGCCATCAGCCCCAGGAATAAAAACGTGGAGATATGGATCGGAATTCTTTCTGGCTGTGTACACGTTGTAACACGGAGCCTGGAGCACCTCAAACACTGCTCTCATCCTCGTGTGTTCACGGCTAGAGACGAGAACAAATCTGGTCCTTAGCCACTGATAAATCCATCTCCAGGATGTTGACACTTTATTCCTGTGTGTTTGCTTTGAACCTTGCTTAGTGCTAGGGCTTTGAATTAAGAATTTTTCATTATTTTTTTCCTTTTGAATTGAACATTACAATACATGCTAATGCACTTTTCAAATTGTTTTACAATGGAAACAATATTTTAAAGAAAAATCTGTAGATTTCACCATCTGAGGTGGAGGAACTAAACTGTGGTTTCGGTGGGTCCATGCCCAGGGGGATTCGGATTATTTTAAACAGGACCGTCTTCCAATGTCTGCAGCGGAACTGGCAGAAAGAGGATTAGGCTGTCGGTGTCATTGTTAATGACGTCTCATTCCAGCACAGAAACCTTCCAGTCTGTGGTGAACTGATTTTCTCATCCCACTGACCAGCACCCATTTCATGTCCCTTCATACCCCTCCCATCCATGCCCATATCCAAATGCTTTCTGCAGTTAAGCCATTTCTGATTCCACACATCCATAGATCCCAAGCCTTATGACTGAGTCTGTGGAGCCTATCAAATTCCTCACCAAAATGAAGACAAACCTCATCCTCTGCCAAACCTTCATCCATTCCTTTTAGTAACACTTGATGGTTGAGGTCAGGGGTCCCCAAACGGGTCAGACTGTCCTCATAGCATCCCTGATCCCTCATTGACCTCAACGCCAGGAATCCTGGCGCTGGATGGGGTGGGGGGAACATCACTGCTGCATCTACTTGAGGAACAGAGAGTCCTGTGGAAAAGTGGAACCTTTCTATTATTGGCCCTGACCACCCGTCCCACTTGCAGGTCCCCATCCCCAGCCCCCTCACACCGATCACAAAAATCCCACTCATTCCCATCCAAGGGTCCCCGACCCCCTCACACTCACTGGTCCTCCTCACCCTCGCAGTTCCCAAACCCCGTCACCGTTCTGGGTCCTCAACCCCCTGAGCTTCACGGTTCTACCTCAGGCTCTCAGGTACCCCTCACCCTTCTAGGCCCCCCTCCCTCCTCCCCCCTCAGCCTCACGTGTCTCCGATCCCCCCTCAAACTTCTGGGTTCCCGACAACCCCTCAGCCTAGAGGATCGCCGACACCCCTCTCAGCCACGCAGGTCCCCAACACCCCTCACCCATCTGGTTCCCCCCTCACCCTTCTGGTTCCCCCTCACCCATCTGGTTCCCCCCTCACCCATCTGGTTCCCCCTCACCCTTCTGGTTCCCCCTCACACTTCTGGTTCCCCTCAACCTTCTGGTTGCCCCTCCTTCCTCAGCCTCACCGGTCCCTGATGCCCCCTCACCTTTCTGGGTCCCAACCACCCTCAGCCTCGCGGGGCCCCGACCCCCATCAGCCTCGCAGGTGCCCGACCCCCCCCTCAGCCTCATGGGTCCCCGACCCTCGTGAGCCACGTGGGGCCCGACCCCCTCAGCCTCACGGGTCACCCCCTCAGCCTCGCGGGCCCCGACCCCCATCAGCCTCGCCGGGCCCAACCCCCCTCAGCCTCGCGGGACCCAACACCCCACAGCCTCGCGGGTCCCAAACCCCCACAACCTCGCGGGGCCCAACACCCCACAACCTCGCGGGGCCCAACACCCTTCAGCCTCGTGGCCCCCGACCGACCTCAGCCTCGCGGGTCCCCGACCCCCCTTAGCCTCGCAGGTCCCCGACCCCACTCAGCCTCACATTTCCCCCTCCCCCCAACAGCCTCACGGACCCCGACCCCCCTTCAGCCTCGCGGGTCCCCGACTACCACACCCTAATGTCACCCCGACCCAAACTCCCTCACGGTTCCCCGGACCCACCTCACAACCATCCCTCTGCACGTTCCCCTACGAGCTCCGGCCGCCCCAGACCCAAAGTGCGACCCGTGGAAACTCCGTCCTCTCTGGTCTCGCTGCCAAAATGCCTCGATTCCCGCCCGTGAAGAACCGACACGAACCTCTCTCTCCCTCCCGCTCGCGAACTACTCCTCCAAAGGCGGGAAAGATCAACAAAATGGCGGCCACCAGGGGTCGCTCTCGCGAGAGCTTTGGCCACCCCTGCACGGGATCTCTTCTCCGCCACCCCGAACCCATGGATGGAGCCCTTTGGAGCCCCCTCTGTCCTGAGAACCTCGTCCCACTGGGGAAGGGTCCAAGAGTTGCCTCAGGCCTCCAGTCCATCTCCCCTTCAGGCTGCACATTTCCACACCAGGACTTGCACCACATTCCCCCACAAGATTCCAGTCCATCCCACCTCCACCACCTTGGCCCAAAGCTCATTCCACGCTCCCACCCCCCTCTGAGGGAAAAAAAATCCCCCTTCAATCTCAATCCATGTCCTCCTCTTTGAATCTCCCCCACTCTCCTTGGAAACAGCCTGTCCCCATGGACACGATCCGTCCCCACTCACAATCAAATCTTCCTCAATCTTCTACGGTCCAGGGAATAAAGTCCCAGCCTGTCCAACCTTCCCCTGGAACTCAAACCCCGAAAGCCAGACCACCTTCTTGTCCCTCTCCTCGACGCGCTGTCTCATTCCTATCCTTCCTCTCCTCCGGCCACCCAAACGGCACACAATGTTCCCAAGTTGGCCTCACCCAGGCCTTGTCCAACTTCCTCGTAGCCTCCCACCTCCTGCACTCAATCCTCTCATTTCTGAAGGCCAAAATACCAGAAGCATTCTTCACCCCCCCCACACCCCCCCACCATCTCTACATGGGACTCCACTTTCGGGCAGTTCTGTACCACAGTTCCTCAATCCCTTTGTTTGACAACACTCCTCAATGGTCTGCCATTTAACATTCAAACTCTTACGTTTTAAGAATCAATTGCAGAGATCCATGGATGTGGGAAGTCAGGAGGGTTAGGGACTGGCTGCAGGTCGATGAGACTGGCAGAATGATATTTCACCATGGACGAGAAGGGCCGAAGGGTCTCTTTTCTTTGCTGTGGGGTTTCTAGGGTAGAGTTCACACCATTCTCAGGAAGGAGGATGAGCAGACAGATGTCATGGTCCACGGGTAGGAAAGGTGATGAGATCCTGCCAGGAGAGATGAGGGAGTTAAGTGCGAAGGTGAAGGGCACAACCAAGGGGTCTCTCTCTGTCTGTTTGTGTGCGTGTGTAACTACGTCTGTGTGTTTCTCTCTATGTCTGTGTGTGTCTCTCTCTCTGTCTGTCTCTCGGTCTGAGTGTGTCTCTGTGACTGTGTGTCTCTCTGTGTCTGAGTGTGTCTCTGTGTCTGTGTGTGTCTCTGTGTCTGACTCTGTCTGTGTCTCTCTCTCTCTGTGTATCTCCCTCTGTGTGTGTGTCTCTGTCTGTCTGTTTGTCGCTCTGTGTGTGTCTCTCTCTCTCCCTCTGTGTCACAATTTGTGTCTCTCTGTCTGTATGTGTGTGTGTCTCTCTATGTCTCTGTATCTGAGTCTCTGTATCTGAGTCTCAGTGTGTGTGTGTGTCTCTCTCTGTCTGTGTCTTTCTCTCTCTCTGTGTCCCTCTCTCTGTGTCTCTTTCTCTGTGTCTCTGTGTGTGTCTCTCTCTCTCTGTGTTTCTCTCTCTGTATCTCTGTGTGTGTTTCTATATCTGTGTCTCTGTCTCTGTGTGTGTCTCTGTGTCGTGTGTCTGTCTCTCTGTGTCGTGTGTGTGTCTCTCTCTTTCTGTGTGCGTGTCTCTTTCTCCGTCTGTGTGTGTCTATCTGTGTCTCTTGTCTGTCTCTCTCTCGCTGTCAGTGTCTCTCTCTCTCTGTCTGTGTATGTTTCTGTGTGTGTCTCCCTCTGTGTGTCTGTCTGTGTGTGTATCTGTCTCTCTGTTTCTGTGTGTGTGTGTGTCTGTCTGGGTATGTGTGTGTCGCTCTCTCTCGGTGTCTCTAATATTTGCTTATTCATTACCCACCATTATCCATCCCTACTGGTGGTGCGGGCTTTGTTCCCCAAGGCGTCTGTATTGGCTGTCCATAGACAATCTCTGCCCCAACGCATTCCTCAGTGTCACCTGCATTAAAATCAAGATGGCATCAGCACCTTTTTGGGCACTTTTGGCCGTGTTTCCTCAGTTGTTCTGGCCAGTTTTGTGTTTCGTTCACACATTCCTGCTGCCTGGGGTTCACGACACTCGTGGAAGATCGCCAGTTCCTGAAACAATTCTTCATTTATCTTATTTGTAACATTTTTACATTTAATTTAACATATGCATTAAAAAACTTAAATTTCTTATTTGAAAATAAGATAAAATTAATGCATAGTGATTTCAAAAGTAACCCCTCCCACAGCTGCCCAATAGAAAACAATAAAGAGAGAAAACATCTAGATAGTATTTATAAAAATTGACCAAAACTCTCAAATAAAATCTTGCTTTTCTTGGTTTTAGGGGTCAGAAAGTTCGTGTTGGGTGATGACAACTTAATTCCTACAATTGGTAAATACACATCCCAAATCTTCAAAAGAGAAATTCAAATTTGTTCCGTGAATTCGATGTAATTATTTCGTGGGAATCAATGGCCTATTTCAGTGTGGCCATCGACCCATTCCCAAATACGCATCGGACTTCCAAGTTACTGCCACACAATTTAACCCTATAACAATTACAGCACAGAAACAGGTCACTTGGCCCTTCTTGACTGCACTGAACTAAATACTCTCCTCTCGTACCACCTCTCTGCATTCCCCTCCCCTCCAATTTTTCCTGAAATGACAAAATGGACCCTGCCGCCACTATTTCTCCCGGAAGCTCACTCCACTCAGCCACCACTCTGAGTAAAGAAGTTCCCCCTCATATTACTTCCAAACTTTTACCTCCTGTTTCAATCTCTGAGATTTTTTCATTATTTTTTTCCTTTTGAATTGAACATTACGATATATGTTAATGCACTTTTCAAATTGTTTTATAATGTAAACAATATTTTAAAGAAAAATCTGTAGATTTCACCATCTGAGGTGGAGGAACTAAACTGTGGTTTCGGTGGGTCCACGCCAAGGGGGATTCGGATTATTTTAAACTGGACCGTCTTCCAATGTCTGCAGCGGAACTGGCAGAAAGAGGATTGGGCTGTCGGTGTCATTGATAATGACGTCTCATTCCAGTACAGAAACCTTCCAGTCTGTGGTGAACTGATTTTCTCATCCCACTGACCAGCACCCATTTCATATCCCTTCATACCCCTCCCATCCATGCCCATATCAAATGCTTTCTGCAGTTAAGCCATTTCTGAATCCACACATCCATAGATCCCAAGCCTGATGACTGAGTCTGTGGAGCCTATCAAATGTCTATGTTTGTGTGTGTCTCTCTGTGTCTGTGTGTGTCTCTGTGTCTGTGTGTGTCTGTGTGTGTCTCTGTGTGGGTCTCTCTCTGTGTCTCTCTGTGTCTGTGTGTATCTCTGTGTCTGTGTGTGTCTCTCCCTCTGTATGTGTCTCTGTGTCTGTTTGTGTATCTCTGTCTGTGTCTGTGTGTGTGTCTCTCTCTCCCTGTGTCACAATTTGTGTCTCTCCGTCTGTATGTGTGTGTCTCTCTGTCTGTGTCTCTGTATCTGTGTGAGTCTCTGTGTCTCTCTCTCTGTCTGTGTCTCTCTCTGTGTTTGTCTCTCTCTGTCTGTGTGTGTGTCTCTCTCTGTTTCTGTGTGTCACTGTCAGTGTCGCTGTGTGTGTTTCTATATCTGTGTGCCTCTGTGTGTCTCTCTGTCTATGTCTGTGTGTGTGTATCTGTCTGTGTGTGTCTGTCTCTCTGTGTCGTGTGTCTGTCTCTCTGTGTCGTGTGTTTGTCTCTGTCTGCCTCTGGCTGAATGTGTGTGTCTGTCTCTTTGTGTCGTGTGTGTGTCTCTCTGTCTCTTTCTGTGTGCATGTCTCCCTCTCCGTCTGTGTGTATCTCTCAATCTGTCTGTGTCTGTCTGTCTGTGTGTGTCTCTGTCTGTCTCTCTCTCGCTGTCAGTCTCTCTCTCTGTCTCTGTCTGTGTGTGTTTCTCTGTGTGTCTGTGTCTGTCTCTCTGTTTCTGTGTGTGTGTGTGTGTGTGTCTGGGTATGTGTGTGTCGCTCTCTCTCGGTGTCTCTAATATTTGCTTATTCATTACCCACCATTATCCATTCCTACTGGTGGTGTGGGCTTTGTTCCCCAAGGCATCTGTATTGGCTGTCCATAGACCATCTCTGCCCCAACGCATTCCTCGGTGTCACCTGCATTAAAATCAAGATGGCATCAGCACCTTTTTGGGCACTTTTAGCCGTGTTTCCTCAGTTGTTCTGGCCAGTTTTGTGTTTCGTTCACACATTCCTGCTGCCTGGGGTTCACGGCACTCGTGGAAGATCGCCAGTTCCTGAAACAATTCTTCATTTATCTTATTTGTAACATTTTTACATTTAATTTAACATATGCATTAAAAAACTTAAATTTCTTATTTGAAAATAAGATAAAATTAATGCATAGTGATTTCAAAAGTAACCCCTCCCACAGCTGCCCAATAGAAAACAATAAAGAGAGAAAACATCTAGATAGTATTTATAAAAATTGACCAAAACTCTCAAATAAAATCTTGCTTTTCTTGGTTTTAGGAGTCAGAAAGTTCGTGTTGGGTGATTACAACTTAATTCCTACAATTGGTAAATACACATCCCAAATCTTCAAAAGAGAAATTCAAATTTGTTCCGTGAATTCGATGTAATTATTTCGTGGGAATCAACGGCCTATTTCAGTGTGGCCATCGACCCATTCCCAAATACGCATCGGACTTCCAAGTTACTGCCACACATTTTAACCCTATAACAATTACAGCACAGAAACAGGTAATTTGGCCCTTCTTGTCTGCACTGAACTAAATACTCTCCTCTCGTACCACCTCTCTGCATTCCCCTTCCCTCCAATTTTCCCTGAAATGACAAAATGGACCCTGCCGCCACTATTTCTCCCGGAAGCTCACTCCACTCAGCCACCACTCTGAGTAAAGTTCCCCCTCATGTTACTTCCAAACTTTTGCCTCTTAACTCAATACCTCCTGTTTCAATCTCTGCTCCCCGCAATGAAAAAAGTCTATCCACATCAACACGTTATATCCTCCTAGTAATTTTAAAGTTCGATCAAATCCCCTCTCAACCATCTACAATCCAAAGAATAAAGACTTCATTTGCTCAATCTTTCTTTGTAATCTAGTTGCTGATATCCAGGTAACATTGACGTAAATCTTCTCTGCACCCTCTCTACTTTGTTGATAGCTTTCCTCTCATTTGGTGACCAGAAGTGCACACAGTATCTCAACAGGGCCTCACCAATACCTTGTCTAGTCTCAACCTCACTGCCCGACTCCTGTATTCTATGCTTTGGTTGATAAAGGCCAGCTATTTGAACAGATTCTTTTCGAGGTACTCTCTGATTACCCTCCAATAATTAACCTATCACTGTCAGGCTCACCTGGTTGGCTTTTGAAGCCCTTTTTAAACAAAGGAACATTAGATTACATCCATTCCTCTGGCACCTCACCCGTGGATAAACAGGTTTTAAATATTTCTGTCAGAGCCCTTGCAATTTCTACTCTTCTTTCCCTCAAGGCCAAGGGAATATCATGTCAGACCTCCATCCACCAACAGACAAAAATCAGCCATCACAAGGTGAAGGCAGGACAGTAGTCCCACCTCTCCAGCACGAGTCACCCCAGGATCAAGTCAGCACTGACTGCAAGAAGTTTCTACATCCTCTTGGTGTCTGTGTGGATTTCCTCCCACACTCCACAGCTCAAGGGGGCCGTAAGTTCATTGGCGATTTGGGAAGCTCAAGACCATGGGGTGGAAGTGCACATTCTGGTCCTGGGGGCATCAATTCAATTCAACAGCACAGATGAACCTTTGGGCACGACCTGATCTTTTTCTGGTTTCAAACTCATTATTTTTGAAAATTGTATGTGCACCTCTAATGCAACACGACTGCTGCTAAACAGGCTTCATGATACATATCCATGACAAGAACTCGGGAGAATCTGATTTGGTTACTAGACTTTTGAACAGAACAGTGTCTGGACATTTTATCCCTAAACTGAAACTTTATAGACATACAGAACAAAAAGAGGGCAAAAGAAGCTTGTGTCTCACCAATACCACAATTCACAGACACTTTTTAAGTTCTCAAGAGTGGCAGAAAACACAAAAATAGACAAACTCCTTCCACACTGTCACTTTGAGAGCTTTGGACTCACCATGCTAGAAATATTGCCAAGCCATCACTCTCTCTCCAAATCAATGACCCAAAGTCCTGGCTGAGCGATAGATTTGAGACATTTTACCCGCTATGTAGCAATCAGGCACAAGGAAAATTGCTGCTTCCATTGTAAAGTATTTAGGAATCTCAGACCACAAACAACCTTCACCCCGAAAAACAAGCAATTCTCCACAATAAAACTAGGTTTCCTTCCTGTCTGCAAGCATTTGCTCTCTTGAGTCTGAATGGCACAAGTGGAGAAACCGTTTCAAACCCATGACCTGATACAGCATATTCTCTTCCCCTCATTGGAGCTGTGTTGCAATTGGCCACCACTGCCCAAGCAAGAATGAACTGGGAGATCTCACACTTGCTCCTTCACAGGTGAGACCTCCCTGTTCATTGGAGCTCCATATTATCCATCTTGCTCTATTTTGTTAACCTTAATCAAGTCTCCTCTCATTCTCCAACATTCCCATGAAAAATAAAAATCATGTATCCTGTAGTTCGCGAGTCCAGACACCAGGTGGTGGTATTATACCTAGATCTCTCTCTCTCCCTCTCTCTTCATGCATGCAGTACTCGGTGTGAACAGGCGGTGGCAGCACTTTACAGCCCTTGCAATCTGCAGCTTGGACAGGAGATGGTTGCTTTGCACCTCGTGGGCTCTTGCACCAAGATTGAAGATTTGGAGATTTCCCATTGATTGGCAGAGAACATACACGACATCACATCCAACCCTGAGATTCCCTTTTTCCTGTGGACGCGGCCGAATTCCCACGCATGGGTCGTGCAAAAATAAACAGTTCAGTGGAAACCTGGAAAGATAAAAGAATTGAAAACAAAGAAAATCAATAAAGTGCTGCAAGAGTCCTGAAATGAGTTCCTGATTGAGTTTGTTGTTGAGGAGTCTGAAGGTGGAGGGGGAGCAGCTTTCCTGAACCTGGGGGTGTGAGTCTTGAGGCTCCTTGTGCTCCAATTGTTGCTTTGGTCTGGGCTTCTGTCCTTTTGCCTGGATTCTCATCCTCTGCTTTTTCAGTCTGAACCTTGCCATCAGCCCCAGGAATAAAAACGTGGAGATATGGATCGGAATTCTTTCTGGCTGGGTACACGTTGTAACACGGAGCCTGGAGCACCTCAAACACTGCTCTCATCCTCGGCTAGAGACGATAACAAATCTGGTCCTTCGCCACTGATAAATCCATCTCCAGGATGTTGGCACTTTATTCCTGTGTGTTTGCTTTGAACATTGCTTCGTGCTAGGGCTTTGAATTAAGAATTTTTCATTATTTTTTTCCTTTTGAATTGAATATTACAATATATGCTAATGCACTTTTCAAATTGTTTTACAATGGAAACAATATTTTAAAGAAAAATCTGTAGATTTCACCATCTGAGGTGGAGGAACTAAACTGTGGTTTCGGTGGGTCCATGCCCAGGGGTATTCGGATTATTTTAAACAGGACCGTCTTCCAATGTCTGCAGCGGAACTGGCAGAAAGAGGATTAGGCTGTCGGTGTCATTGTTAATGACGTCTCATTCCAGCACAGAAACCTTCCAGTCTGTGGTGAACTGATTTTCTCATCCCACTGACCAGCACCCATTTCATATCCCTTCATACCCCTCCCATCCATGCCCATATCCAAATGCTTTCTGCAGTTAAGCCATTTCTGAATCCACACATCCATAGATCCCAAGCCTTATGACTGAGTCTGTGGAGCCTATCAAATGCCTCACCAAAATGAAGACAAACCTCATCCTCTGCCAGACCTTCATCCATTCCTTTTAGTAACACTTGATGGTTGAGGTCAGGGGTCCCCAAACGGGTCAGACTGTCCTCATAGCATCCCTGATCCCTCATTGACCTCCACGCCAGGAATCCTGGCGCTGGATGGGGTGGGGGGAACATCACTGCCGCATCTACTTGAGGAACAGAGAGTCCTGTTGAAAAGTGGAACCTTTCTATTATTGGCCCTGACCACCCGTCCCACTTGCAGGTTCCCATCCCCAGCCCCCTCACATCGATCACAAACTTCCCGCTCATTCCCATCCAAGGGTCCCCGACCCCCTCACAACTCACTGGTCCTCCTCACCCTCGCAGTTCCCAAACCCCGTCACCGTTCTGGGTCCTCAACCTCCTGAGCTTCACGGTTCTACCTCAGGCTCTCAGGTCCCCCTCACCCTTCTGGGCCCCCCTCCCTCCTCCCCCCTCAGCCTCATGTGTCTCCGATCCCGCCTCACCCTTCTGGGTTCCCGACAACCCCTCAGCCTAGAGGATCACCGACACCCCTCTCAGCCACGCAGGTCCCCAACACCCCTCACCCATCTGGTTCCCCCCTCACCCATCTTGTTCCCCCTCACCCTTCTGGTTCCCCCTCACCCTTCTGGTTCTCCTCAACCTTCTGGTTGCCCCTCATCCTCAGCCTCACCGGTCCCTGATGCCCCCTCACCTTTCTGGGTCCCAACCAACCTCAGCCTCGCGGGGCCCCGACCCCCATCAGCCTCATGGGTCCCCGACGCTCGTGAGCCACGTGGGGCCCGACCCCCTCAGCCTCGCGGGCCCAGACCCCCCTCAGCCTCGCCGGGCCCAACCCCCCTCAGCCTCGCGAGACCCAACACCCCACAGCCTCGCGGGGCCCAACCCCCCACAACCTCGCGGGGCACAACACCCCACAGCCTCGCGGGGCCCAACCCCCTTCAGCCTCGTGGCCCCCGACCGACCTCAGACTCGCGGGTCCCCGACCCCACTTAGCCTCGCGGGTCCCCGACCCCCCTCAGCCTCACGTTTCCCCCTCCCCCCAACAGCCTCACGGACCCCAACCCCCCTTCAGCCTCGCGGGTCCCCGACTACCACACCCTAATGTCACCCCGACCCAAACTCCCTCACGGTTCCCCGGACCCACCTCACAACCATCCCTCTGCACGTTCCCCTCCGAGCTCCGGCCGCCCCAGACCCAAAGGGCGACCCGTGGAAACTCTGTCCTCTCTGGTCTCGCTGCCAAAATGCCTCGATTCCCGCCCGTGAAGAACCGACACGAACCTCTCTCTCCCTCCCGCTCGCGAACTACTCCTCCAAAGGTGGGAAAGATCAACAACATGGCGGCCACCAGGGGTCGCTCTCGCGAGAGCTTTGGCCACCCCTGCACGGGATCTCTTCTCCGCCACCCCGAACCCCTGGATGGAGCCCTTTGGAGCCCCCTCTGTCCTGAGAACCTCGTCCCACTGGGGAAGGGTCCAAGAGTTGCCTCGGGCCTCCAGTCCATCTCCCCTTCAGGCTGCACATTTCCACACCAGGACCTGCACCACATTCCCCCACAAGATTCCAGTCCATCCCACCTCCACCACCTTGGCCCAAAGCTCATTCCACGCTCCCACCCCGCTCTGAGGGAAAAAAAAATCCCCCTTCAATCTCAATCCATGTCCTCCTCTTTGAATCTCCCCCACTCTCCTTGGAAACAGCCTGTCCCCATGGACACGATCCGTCCCCACTCACAATTTTCAAATCTTCCTCAATCTTCTACGGTCCAGGGAATAAAGTCCCAGCCTGTCCAACCTTCCCCTGGAACTCAAACCCCGAAAGCCAGACCACCTTCTTGTCCCTCTCCTCGATGCACTCTCATTCCTATCCTTCCTCTCCTCCGGCCACCCAAACGGCACACAATGTTCCCAAGTTGGCCTCACCCAGGCCTTGTCCAACTTCCTCGTAGCCTCCCACCTCCTGCACTCAATCCTCTCATTTCTGAAGGCCAAAATACCAGAAGCATTCTTCACCCCCCCACCCTCTCTTGATGGGACTCCACTTTCGGGCAGTTCTGTATCACAGTTCCTCAATCCCTTTGTTTGACAACACTCCTCAATGGTCTGCCATTTAACATTCAAACTCTTACGTTTTAAGAATCAATTGCAGAGATCCATGGATGTGGGAAGTCAGGAGGGTTAGGGACTGGCTGCAGGTCGATGAGACTGGCAGAATGATATTTTACCATGGACGAGAAGGGCCGAAGGGTCTCTTTTCTTTGCTGTGGGATTTCTAGGGTAGAGTTCACACCATTCTCAGGAAGGAGGATGAGCAGACAGATGTCATGGTCCACGGGTAGGAAAGGTGATGAGATCCTGCCAGGAGAGATGAGGGAGTTAAGTGCGAAGGTGAAGGGCACAACCAAGGGGTCTCTCTCTGTCTGTTTGTGTGCGTGTGTAACTACGTCTGTGTGTTTCTCTCTGTGTCTGTGTGTGTCTCTCTCTCTGTCTGTCTCTCGGTCTGAGTGTGTCTCTGTGACTGTGTGTCTCTCTGTGTCTGAGTGTGTCTCTGTGTCTGACTCTGTCTGTGTCTCTCTCTGTCTGTGTGTGTCTCTCTCTCTGTGTATCTCCCTCTGTGTGTGTGTCTCTGTCTGTCTGTTTGTCGCTCTGTGTGTTTCTCTCTCTCTCCCTCTGTGTCACAATTTGTGTCTCTCTGTCTGTATGTGTGTGTGTCTCTCTATGTCTCTGTATCTGAGTCTCTGTATCTGAGTCTCTGTGTGTGTGTGTGTCTCTCTCTGTCTGTGTCTTTATCTCTCTGTGTCCCTCTCTCTGTGTGTCTCTCTCTCTCTCTGTTCTCTCTCTCTCTCTGTGTTTCTCTCTCTGTATCTCTGTGTGTGTTTCTATATCTGTGTCTCTGTCTCTGTGTGTGTCTCTCTGTGTCGTGTGTCTGTCTCTCTGTGTCGTGTGTCTGTCTCTCTGTGTCGTGTGTCTGTCTCTCTCTTTCTGTGTGCGTGTCTCTTTCTCCGTCTGTGTGTGTCTATCTGTCTGTCTGTGTCTCTTGTCTGTCTCTCTCTCGCTGTCAGTGTCTCTCTCGCTCTGTCTGTGTATGTTTCTGTGTGTGTCTCCCTCTGTGTGTCTGTCTGTGTGTGTATCTGTCTCTCTGTTTCTGTGTGTGTGTGTGTCTGTCTGGGTATGTGTGTGTCGCTCTCTCTCGGTGTCTCTAATATTTGCTTATTCATTACCCACCATTATCCATCCCTACTGGTGGTGCGGGCTTTGTTCCCCAAGGCGTCTGTATTGGCTGTCCATAGACAATCTCTGCCCCAACGCATTCCTCGGTGTCACCTGCATTAAAATCAAGATGGCATCAGCACCTTTTTGGGCACTTTTGGCCGTGTTTCCTCAGTTGTTCTGGCCAGTTTTGTGTTTCGTTCACACATTCCTGCTGCCTGGGGTTCACGACACTCGTGGAAGATCGCCAGTTCCTGAAACAATTCTTCATTTATCTTATTTGTAACATTTTTACATTTAATTTAACATATGCATTAAAAAACTTAAATTTCTTATTTGAAAATAAGATAAAATTAATGCATAGTGATTTCAAAAGTAACCCCTCCCACAGCTGCCCAATAGAAAACAATAAAGAGAGAAAACATCTAGATAGTATTTATAAAAATTGACCAAAACTGTCAAATAAAATCTTGCTTTTCTTGGTTTTAGGAGTCAGAAAGTTCGTGTTGGGTGATTACAACTTAATTCCTACAATTGGTAAATACACATCCCAAATCTTCAAAAGAGAAATTCAAATTTGTTCCGTGAATTCGATGTAATTATTTCGTGGGAATCAATGGCCTATTTCAGTGTGGCCATCGACCCATTCCCAAATACGCATCGGACTTCCAAGTTACTGCCACACAATTTAACCCTATAACAATTACAGCACAGAAACAGGTCATTTGGCCCTTCTTGACTGCACTGAACTAAATACTCTCCTCTCGTACCACCTCTCTGCATTCCCCTCCCCTCCAATTTTTCCTGAAATGACAAAATGGACCCTGCCGCCACTATTTCTCCCGGAAGCTCACTCCACTCAGCCACCACTCTGAGTAAAGAAGTTCCCCCTCATGTTACTTCCAAACTTTTACCTCCTGTTTCAATCTCTGAGATTTTTTCATTATTTTTTTCCTTTTGAATTGAACATTACGATATATGTTAATGCACTTTTCAAATTGTTTTACAATGTAAACAATATTTTAAAGAAAAATCTGTAGATTTCACCATCTGAGGTGGAGGAACTAAACTGTGGTTTCGGTGGGTCCATGCCCAGGGGTATTCGGATTATTTTAAACTGGACCGTCTTCCAATGTCTGCAGCGGAACTGGCAGAAAGAGGATTGGGCTGTCGGTGTCATTGTTAATGATGTCTCATTCCAGTACAGAAACCTTCCAGTCTGTGGTGAACTGATTTTCTCATCCCACTGACCAGCACCCATTTCATATCCCTTCATACCCCTCCCATCCATGCCCATATCAAATGCTTTCTGCAGTTAAGCCATTTCTGAATCCACACATCCATAGATCCCAAGCCTTATGACTGAGTCTGTGGAGCCTATCAAATGTCTATGTTTGTGTGTGTCTCTCTGTGTCTGTGTGTGTCTCTGTGTGGGTCTCTCTCTGTGTCTCTCTCTGTGTCTGTGTGTGTCTCTGTGTCTGTGTGTGTCTCTGTGTGGGTCTCTCTCTCTCTGTGTCTCTCTCTCTCTGTGTCTGTGTGTGTCTCTGTGTCTGTGTGTGTCTCTCCCTCTGTATGTGTCTCTGTGTCTGTTTGTGTGTCTCTGTCTGTGTCTGTTTGTGTGTCGCTGTGTGTGTGTCTCTCTCTCCCTCTGTGTCACAATTTGTGTCTCTCTGTCTGTGTCTCTGTACCTGAGTCTCTGTGTCTGTCTCTGTGTGTGTGTGTGTCTCTCTCTGTCTGTGTCTCTCTGTCTGTGTCTCTCTGTCTGTGTCTCTCTGTCTGTGTCTCTCTGTCTGTGTCTCTCTGTCTGTGTCTCTCTGTCTGTGTCTCTCTGTCTGTGTCTCTCTGTCTGTGTCTCTCTCTCTCTCTGTGTCTCTCTCACTCTCTGTCTCTCTCTCTCTCTGTGTCTCTATGTGTGTGTCTCTCTCTCTCTCTCTGTCTGTGTGTGGGTCTCTCTCTGTGTCTCTGTGTGTGTCTCTGTCTCTGTGTGTCTCTCTCTGTCTATGTCTGTGTGTGTGTAACTGTCTGTGTGTGTGTCTCTCTCTGTGTCTTGTGTCTGTCTGTATGTGTCGTGTGTTTGTCTCTGTCTCTGGCTCTGTGTGTGTGTCTGTCTGTGTGTGTGTCTGTCTCTTTGTGTCGTGTGTGTGTCTCTCTGTGTGTCTCTCTGTCTCTTTCTGTGTGCGTGTCACTCTCTCTGTCTGTGTCACAATTTGTGTCTCTCTGTCTGTATGTGTGTGTCTCTCTGTCTGTGTCTCTGTATCTGTGTGAGTCTCTGTGTGTCTCTCTCCGTCTATGTCTCTCTCTGTGTGTGTCTCTCTCTGTCTGTGTGTGTGTCTCTCTCTGTTTCTGTGTGTCACTGTCAGTGTCGCTGTGTGTGTTTCTATATCTGTGTGCCTCTGTGTGTCTCTCTGTCTATGTCTGTGTGTGTGTATCTGTCTGTGTGTGTCTGTCTCTCTGTGTTGTGTGTCTGTCTCTCTGTGTCGTGTGTTTGTCTCTGTCTCTGTCTCTGGATGTGTGTGTGTATCTGTCTCTTTGTGTCGTGTGTGTGTCTCTCTGTCTCTTTCTGTGTGCATGTCTCCCTCTCCGTCTGTGTGTATCTCTCAATCTGTCTGTGTCTGTCTGTCTGTGTGTGTCTCTGTCTGTCTCTCTCTCGCTGTCAGTCTCTCTCTCTGTCTCTGTCTGTGTGTGTTTCTCTGTGTGTCTGTGTCTGTCTCTCTGTTTCTGTGTGTGTGTGTGTCTGTCTGGGTATGTGTGTGTCGCTCTCTCTCGGTGTCTCTAATATTTGCTTATTCATTACCCTCCATTATCCATTCCTACTGGTGGTGTGGGCTTTGTTCCCCAAGGCATCTGTATTGGCTGTCCATAGACCATCTCTGCCCCAACGCATTCCTCGGTGTCACCTGCATTAAAATCAAGATGGCATCAGCACCTTTTTGGGCACTTTTAGCCGTGTTTCCTCAGTTGTTCTGGCCAGTTTTGTGTTTCGTTCACACATTCCTGCTGCCTGGGGTTCACGGCACTCGTGGAAGATCGCCAGTTCCTGAAACAATTCTTCATTTATCTTATTTGTAACATTTTTACATTTAATTTAACATATGCATTAAAAAACTTAAATTTCTTATTTGAAAATAAGATAAAATTAATGCATAGTGATTTCAAAAGTAACCCCTCCCACAGCTGCCCAATAGAAAACAATAAAGAGAGAAAACATCTAGATAGTATTTATAAAAATTGACCAAAACTCTCAAATAAAATCTTGCTTTTCTTGGTTTTAGGAGTCAGAAAGTTCGTGTTGGGTGATTAAAACTTAATTCCTACAACTGGTAAATACACATCCCAAATCTTCAAAAGAGAAATTCAAATTTGTTCCGTGAATTCGATGTAATTATTTCGTGGGAATCAACGGCCTATTTCAGTGTGGCCATCGACCATTCCCAAATACGCATCGGACTTCCAAGTTACTGCCACACATTTTAACCCTATAACAATTACAGCACAGAAACAGGTAATTTGGCCCTTCTTGTCTGCACTGAACTAAATACTCTCCTCTCGTACCACCTCTCTGCATTCCCCTTCCCTCCAATTTTCCCTGAAATGACAAAATGGACCCTGCCGCCACTATTTCTCCCGGAGGCTCACTCCACTCAGCCACCACTCTGAGTAAAGTTCCCCCTCATGTTACTTCCAAACTTTTGCCTCTTAACTCAATACCTCCTGTTTCAATCTCTGCTCCCCGCAATGAAAAAAGTCTATCCACATCAACACGTTATATCCTCCTAGTAATTTTAAAGACCTCGATCAAATCCCCTCTCAACCATCTACAATCCAAAGAATAAAGACTTCATTTGCTCAATCTTTCTTTGTAATCTAGTTGCTGATATCCAGGTAACATTGACGTAAATCTTCTCTGCACCCTCTCTACTTTGTTGATAGCTTTCCTCTCATTTGGTGACCAGAAGTGCACACAGTATCTCAACAGGGCCTCACCAATACCTTGTCTAGTCTCAACCTCACTGCCCGACTCCTGTATTCTATGCTTTGGTTGATAAAGGCCAGCTATTTGAACAGATTCTTTTCGAGGTACTCTCTGATTACCCTCCAATAATTAACCTATCACTGTCAGGCTCACCTGGTTGGCTTTTGAAGCCCTTTTTAAACAAAGGAACATTAGATTACATCCATTCCTCTGGCACCTCACCCGTGGATAAACAGGTTTTAAATATTTCTGTCAGAGCCCTTGCAATTTCTACTCTTCTTTCCCTCAAGGCCAAGGGAATATCATGTCAGATCTCCATCCACCAACAGACAAAAATCAGCCATCACAAGGTGAAGGCAGGACAGTAGTCCCACCTCTCCAGCACGAGTCACCCCAGGATCAAGTCAGCACTGACTGCAAGAAGTTTCTACATTCTCTCGGTGTCTGTGTGGATTTCCTCCCACACTCCACAGCTCAAGGGGGCCGTAAGTTCATTGGCGATTTGGGAAGCTCAAGACCATGGGGTGGAAGTGCACATTCTGGTCCTGGGGGCATCAATTCAATTCAACAGCACAGATGAACCTTTGGGCACGACCTGATCTTTTTCTGGTTTCAAACTCATTATTTTTGAAAATTGTATGTGCACCTCTAATGCAACACGACTGCTGCTAAACAGGCTTCTTGATGCATATCCATGACAAGAACTCGGGAAAATCTGATTTAGTTACTAGACTTTTGAACAGAACAGTGTCTGGACATTTTATCCCTAAACTGAAACTTTATAGACATACAGAACAAAAAGAGGGCAAAACAAGCTTGTGTCTCACCAATACCACAATTCACAGACACTTTTTAAGTTCTCAAGGGTGGCAGAAAACACAAAAATAGACAAACTCCTTCCACACTGTCACTTTGAGAGCTTTGGACTCACCATGCTGTAAATATTGCCAAGCCATCACTCTCTCTCCAAATCAATGACCAAAAGTACTGGCTGAGCGATAGATTTGAGACATTTTACCCGCTATGTAGCAATGAGGCACAAGGAAAATTGCTGCTTCCATTGTAAAGTATTTAGGAATCTCAGACCACAAACAACCTTCACCCCGAAAAACAAGCAATTCTCCACAATAAAACTAGGTTTCCTTCCTGTCTGCAAGCATTTGCTCTCTTGAGTCTGAATGGCACAAGTGGAGAAACCGTTTCAAACCCATGACCTGAAACAGCATATTCTCTTCCCCTCATTGGAGCTGTGTTGCAATTGGCCACCACTGCCCGAGCAAGAATGAACTGGGAGATCTCACACTTGCTCCTTCACAGGTGAGACCTCCCTGTTCATTGGAGCTCCATATTATCCATCTTGCTCTATTTTGTTAACCTTAATCAAGTCTCCTCTCATTCTCCAACATTCCCATGAAAAATAAAAATCATGTATCCTGTAGTTCGCGAGTCCAGACACCAGGTGGTGGTATTATACCTAGATCTCTCTCTCTCCCTCGCTTCATGCATGCAGTACTCGGTGTGAACAGGCGGTGGCAGCACTTTACAGCCCTTGCAATCTGCAGCTTGGACAGGAGATGGTTGCTTTGCACCTCGTGGGCTCTTGCACCAAGATTGAAGATTTGGAGATTTCCCATTGATTGGCAGAGAACATACACGACATCACATCCAACCCTGAGATTCCTTTTTTCCTGTGGACACGGCCGAATTCCCACGAATGGGTCGTGCAAAAATAAACGGTTCAGTGGAAACCTGGAAAGATAAAAGAATTGAAAACAAAGAAAATCAATAAAGTGCTGCAAGAGTCCTGAAATAAGTTCCTGATTGAGTTTGTTGTTGAGGAGTCTGAAGGTGGAGGGGGAGCAGCTGTTCCGGAACCTGGGTGTGTGAGTCTTGAGGCTCCTTGTGCTCCAATTGTTACTTTGGTCTGGGCTTCTGTCCTTTTGCCTGGATTCTCATCCTCTGCTTTTTCAGTCTGAACCTTGCCATCAGCCCCAGGAATAAAAACGTGGAGATATGGATCGGAATTCTTTCTGGCTGTGTACACGTTGTAACACGGAGCCTGGAGCACCTCAAACACTGCTCTCATCCTCGTGTGTTCACGGCTAGAGACGAGAACAAATCTGGTCCTTAGCCACTGATAAATCCATCTCCAGGATGTTGACACTTTATTCCTGTGTGTTTGCTTTGAACCTTGCTTAGTGCTAGGGCTTTGAATTAAGAATTTTTCATTATTTTTTTCCTTTTGAATTGAACATTACAATACATGCTAATGCACTTTTCAAATTGTTTTACAATGGAAACAATATTTTAAAGAAAAATCTGTAGATTTCACCATCTGAGGTGGAGGAACTAAACTGTGGTTTCGGTGGGTCCATGCCCAGGGGTATTCGGATTATTTTAAACAGGACCGTCTTCCAATGTCTGCAGCGGAACTGGCAGAAAGAGGATTGGGCTGTCGGTGTCGTTGTTAATGACGTCTCATTCCAGCACAGAAACCTTCCAGTCTGTGGTGAACTGATTTTCTCATCCCACTGACCAGCACCCATTTCATATCCCTTCATACCCGCCCATCCATGCCCATATCCAAATGCTTTCTGCAGTTAAGCCATTTCTGATTCCACACATCCATAGAACCCAAGCCTGATGACTGAGTCTGTGGCGCCTATCAAATGCCTCACCAAAATGAAGACAAACCTCATCCTCTGCCAGACCTTCGTCCATTCCTTTTAGTAACACTTGATGGTTGAGGTCAGGGGTCCCCAAACGGGTCAGACTGTCCTCATAGCATCCCTGATCCCTCATCGACCCCCACGCCTGGAATCCTGGTGCTGGATGGGGTGGGGGGAACTTCAATGCCGCATCTATTTGAGGAACAGAGAGTCCTGTGGAAAAGTGGAACCTTTCTATTATTGGCCCCGACCACCCATCCCACTTGCAGGTCCCCATCCCCAGCCCTAGCCCCCACACATCTTTTCTAATGGAATACAAGACCTCTTTTCTGAATGCCACCATTGAATACTCGTCATTTTCTAGCCCCAGCTAATGCCAATCTCAAAGAGCAATTTGAGACTCACCTAATTTTAATTCTAAATTCAATTTCTTCATATAACCCAATAAAAATACCTTGGGATCAAGTGAAAGTTTAAATTTTAATAAGTTCCTTGATTCTATCCCAGAAAGGTTTCACATAATCAAGTCGAGTGCAAGAAAGAGCCAACTTGCTCATGGCACCTAAAGCACCGATTTACGTGAAACTCCACGAGTTCCACCTACCTACTTCCCTTGCCCATAACCCTCCCACCCCCTCGCATCCATGTACTCATATAACCTCATCTTAAATGACAGAATTGACCCTGGCGCCACTTCTTCCAGTAGATCATTCCACTCAGCCACCACTCTGAGTGAAGAAGCATCCTCTTGTATTACTTCTCAAGTTTTGCCCCTTAACTTATGACCCCTTGTTCCAATCTCTGCTCCCCTTAGGGAAAAGAGCCGATTCACAGCTACTCTATCTATTCCCTTGATAATTTTAAATACCTCTATCAAATCCTCGCTCAACCCTCTACGCTCCAATGAATGAAGTCCCAGTCTACTCAATCTTTCTACGTATTCAAAATACTGCAATCCAGGCAACATTTTCGTCAAACTTCTTTGCACTCTCTCTACCTTATTGATATCCTTCCTATAATTTGGAGACCAGAAAGGCATACAATACTCCAAACTTGGCCTCACCAACACTCTGAACATCACCTCCCCAGATCCTACATTCCATGCTATGATTTATAAAGGCCAGCATACCCAAAGCCTTCTATCTCCATGGGAATCCACCTTCAAATTTAAAACTAATTTGGCAGGGGGAAGGGAACAGGACTGATAGTGAAGCAGATAGGAGAGTGAATATAGGGGTGGTTCTGTTAGACGGTGAAACAATAAGGAAAAAGGGAACTAAAAGTGATAGGAGAGTAGGGGCAAGTGCATCGAGAACAAAGGTTGAGGGAGAAAGGAGATATGTTATCAAGGTATTGTGTATGAATGCACGGAGTGTAAGGAATAAAATGGATGAGCTTGAGGCGCAAATGGCAATGGGAGGTTATGACATTGTCGGAGTTACGGAGACATGGCTGCGGGAAGGGCAGGATTGGGAAATCAATGTTCCCGGGTACACGTCCTATAGAAAAGACAGAAAGTTGGGAAGAGAGGGTGGGGTAGCTCTGTTGGTAAGAAATGAAATTCAGGCGTTTGAAAGGAAAGACATTGAAACAGGTGGGTAGAGTCTGTTTGGATAGAATTAAGAAATTGTAAAGGCATGAGGACCATAATGGGGGTCATTTACAGGCCTCCAAAAAGTAGCTCAGATATCGGTAGCAGTATAAATCAGGAATTAAGAGTGGCATGTCAAAGTGGTAGCAATACGGTAGTTTATGGGGGACTTCAACATGAAGGTGGACTAGGATAATCAGACGGGGGCAGGAACACAAGAGAGTGAGTTTATTGAATGTCTAGTGGCAGCTAGTAGAGGAACCTACCAGGGGGAAGTCGATTCTGGACTTGGTGCTGTGCAGTGACGCAGAGTTAATAAGTGACCTCGATGTAGGGGAGCCATTAGGGAATAGTGACCATGGTATGGTTACTTTTGAGCTGCAATTAGAAAGGGAAAAAGAAAGGAAGTCGGAAGCATCTGTACTGCAGTTAAATAAAGGGGATTATGCAGCAATGAGGGAGGAGCTAGCCAAAACAAAATGGAAAGATACACTAGCTGGGAGGACAACTGGGGAAAAATGGCAGGTATTTTTGGACATTTTTCACAGTATTCAGGACAAATTTATTCCAAAGTGGAGGAAAGGCTCTTGGATATGCAAATGGCAGCCGTGGCTAACTAATGAAATCAAGTGCAATATCAAATCCAAAGGGAGTAAGTATAAGATAGCGAAGTGGAGTGGGAAGCTAGAGGATTGGGAAACCTTCAAAGAGCATCAGAGGGTAACTAAGAAAGTCATAAGAGAGGGGAAAATGAAGTATGAGAGGAAATTAGCAAATAATATAATGGAGGATAGCAAAAGCTTTTTTAAATATGTGAAGAGGAAGAAATTGGTTCGATCTAAAATTGGTCCATTAAGAATGGAAAAGGCTGGAATTATTACCGGAAACAAGGAGATGGCTGAGGAATTTAACAAATACTTTGCATCGGTCTTCACCAAGGAGGATATAGGTTATGGTCAGTTAGGGGGTAGTGGTCATGCGGTATCAAGAGACTTGGGGAACTTTCCTGCGGAAGTAGGGGATATCCGGATCTAGAAGCAGGAGGTTGTTAGTAAATTGTTTGGACTGAGGTCTGATAAAACCGCAGGGCCTGATGGGCTGCATCCCAGGGTGCTTAAAGAAGTTGCTATGGAAATTGTGGAGGCACTGGTCGACATTTTCCAAAGTTCCATAGATTCGGGGGAGGTCCCTGAGTATTGGAGAGTGGCTGATGTGGTGCCGATTTTTAAGAAGGGAGGGAGGGAGAAAACGGGAAATTATAGACCGGCCAGCCTGACGTCAGTGGTGGGGAAGATATTGGAATCTATCATAAAAGGAGTAATAGCAGAACACTTAGGCAGAAATAATAGTATAAGGGCTAGTCAGCATGGATTCCTTAAGGGTAAGTCATGCTTGACTAACCTTCTGGAATTTTTCGAGGATGTGACAAAGAGGGTGGACTTGGGAGACCAGTGGATGTGGTGTATTTGGACTTCTAAAAGGCCTTTGATAAAGCACCGCACGGGAGACTAGTGGGCAAGATCAGGGAGCATGGTATTGGAGGTAAGGTGCTGACATGGATAGGAAATTGGTTAAGAAATAGAAAACAAAGGGTTGGAGTAAGCGGGTCTTTTTCAGGATGGCAGGATGTGACGAGTGGAGTGCTGCAGGGATCGGTATTGGGTCCTCAGTTGTTTGTAATTTATGTAAATGATTTGGATGAGGGGATTATTAATAACATGAGCAGATTTGCAGATGACACTAAACTGGGTGGCGGTGTGGGGTGTGAGGAGGATATCATGAAAATGCAGAGGGAGTTGGACAGGTTGGGGGAGTGGACTGTTGAATGGAAGATGACGTTCAATGTGAGCAAATGTGAGGTTATCCATTTTGGGGGCAATAATAGGAAAGCTGAGTATTATTTAAATGGAGACAAGCTAGGGAGTGGGGAGGTGGCAAATGGATCTGGGTGTACTTGTTCACCAGCCACTGAAGGCTAACATGCAGGTTCTGAAAGCTGTGAAATGGGCAAATGGCATGTTGGCTTTCATAAAGAGGGGATTGGAGTATAGGAACAGAGACGCCCTTCTGCAGTTGTACAGGGCCCTGGTGAGACCCCACCTGGAGTATTGCATCCAGTACTGGTCTCCAATTTTGAGGAAGGACATACTAGCTTTCGTGGGTGTGCAGCGCAGATTTACAAGGTTAGTTCCAGCGATGGCGGGGTTGACATATGCTGAAAGGCTAGAAAAACTGGACTTGTATCCGATGGAGTTTAGAAGGATGAGGGGGGACATGATTGAGGTCTACAAAATTATCAGGGGGATAGACAGGGTGAAGTCGGATTACTTGTTCCCAATGATGGGGGAGACGAGGACTAGAGGGCATAGTTTAAGAATACAGGGTAGGCCCTTTTGGACGGAGATGAGAAAACATTTTTTTACCCAGAGAAGTGTGAATCTGTGGAATGCTCTGCCAGAGAGGGTGGTTGAGGCAGATTCGCTGATTATGTTCAAAAGAGAGTTAGATAAGACTCTAGTGGGCAAAGGAGTTAAGGGTTATGGGGATAAGGCTGGAAAGGGGTACTGATAGTAGTGATCAGCCATGATCTGTAAAATGGCGGTCACTGAAGGCTCGACAGGCCGAAGGGCCTACTCCTGCTCCTATTGTCTATTGAACCATTCCTCCAAGATCCCTCTGTTCCTCAATGCCCTCCCCTTCACTGCATACGTCTTGGTTATTCTTCCCAAAATAAAGCACCTCACACTTACCTACATTAAACTCCATCTGCCATCTTTCCAAACAGTCCAAATCCTTTTGTAGTCCATGAAAACCCTCCTCACTCTCCACAACTCTTGAAAATAAGCAAAATGTATTACGTTATGTTAAGCTTCTCTTTGAAAATTTTAATTTCACATGCATTAAATGCGTACATAAATTTCTCATTCAAAGATAATGAAAAATTAATACATAGTATTTTTTTTAAATTCCCCCTGCCCAACAACCCAATAGAAAAGAAAGATAACATCTGGAAAGTATTTATAAAAAAATTACTAAAAAACTATCAAATAAAATCTAACAAATTTTCTTGATTTTAGGAGTCAGAAGGTTCAGGTTGGGCGATTACAACTTAATTCCTACAGTTTATAAATAGGATTCCCAAATCTTTCCAAAAATTTCAAATTTGTTACAGAAATTACATGGAATTATTTCAAGTGTCAAGGGACTTGGGGGGTTCTCGTTCAGGAAAACATAGTGAGTGGGTAACCAGCAGGTTGGATCGGCAGGAAAAGAAAGCAAATCCTATGTTGGCCTTTGTTTCAAGGGTAGGGAGGTGTTGATGGGGCATGGGAGAGACCTCATTTGGAGAACTGCGAAGTTTATCTTAAAAAGGATGTGCTGATGTTGGAGAGAGAGCAGAGATTTACCAGGATGATATATCTCCACTCTTCATTGGAGTATAGAAGAAGGAGAGGAGATCTCAGAAACCTTTCCAATGCTGAAAGGATTGGACAGTAGATGTGAATAATGTTTCCCTTGGATAAAAAGACATTGTCTTAGAATTAGAAGATACCTATTTAAAGCAGATGAGAAATTTATTTCACCAGAAGGTCATGGAATTTGTTGCTGGATTGTTGAGGGAGTTTAAGTGGGGGGGGGGGGCAGAATTAATAAATGTTTAATGAGTCAGGGTATCAAGGGATCAGGGCAAAAAGCCAGAACTTGGAATGAGAGGCGAGAACTGTTTAGATCAGGGGATAGCAGACACAGTGGGCTGAATGGCCAACTTCTGTTCCTTGTGATTTGACACCATTTTAACTAATGTACCTTTGAGAATTTTAACATCCATCCATATGTCCTCTGTATTTTGGATGTGAAACAATGGCTGTGCAGGAGAAGCTAGTGAGTGGCTGTGGCCAATTGCTCCTCAGACTGGAGGCCTGTGACGAGAGATGTGCCTCAGGGATAGGTGGTGGAACAATAATGTGGTGAATTGGATTCGCAAGTTTGCAGGTGACACCAAGAACGGAGGAGTTGTGGACAGCCAGGAAAACTTGCAGAAGGATCTGGACCAGCTGGAGAAAGGGCAGATGGAATTTAATGCAGACAAGTGTGAGGTGTCACATTTTGAAGGGCAAACCAAGAAAAGATAGACACGGTGAACGGTCGGGCACTGAGGAATGAGGTTGAACAGAGGGACATGGTAAACAGGTGTCATTACATGCAAGTGCTGTCACAGGTGGATTTGGGCGGGAATTGAAGATACCCAAGTTAACTAAAATTGAAAATTGTAAATGGGGCCAAAAAAGGGATCTATTTCAGAAATGTTTGTGACAACAGAAAATGGCTAAACCAATGGGAGATTCTTCTTTAGAATTAACCCAAGAAGAATGGACTACTTACTATGTGTGAAGATGGTGGATTAAATTGATTAACGTGCGATATAATTGGGTGAATTATAATTTTTTTTTTACATCAGTTGTATTTAACTCCAGGAAAAAAAGATAAGGATTTAGTCATTCAGATTTATGTTTTCATTGTGGGATTCAAATTAATACTTTTTTTTGTCTGTCTGGTTGTGTGATAAAGTTAAGCCTTTGAGGATTTATTTGAAACTACTTTAAAGAAACTCTTTTTATGTTCGATCCACTGCTTTTTCTAATGCGGTATATTACAACTTTAACAACGGGATTAAGAATCGATAAATCTCAAATTGAGTTTATTCAGTTAGTATTAGCAGTGGCCAGTAAATGCATTGCGATGACGTGGAAAATTATGTTTGGTGTTTTCATTCTGCCGCAACAAATTGGTATGATTTTTCTCTCCCTCAGTAGAGGGAGTTTGGGGGGGGGGGGGGGGAATTATGGGGAGGGGGGATGGAATATAGTTTTTTTTTGGGAGGTTGGTTTCTTTTGTTTACTATTTATTTTATATATTCATAAATTTTTTCTCTTTGGCTTGGCTTCGCGGACGAAGATTTATGGAGGGGGTAAAAAGTCCACGTCAGCTGCAGGCTCGTTTGTGGCTGACCAGTCCGATGCGGGACAGGCAGACACGATTGCAGCGGTTGCAAGGGAAAATTGGTTGGTTGGGGTTGGGTGTTGGGTTTTTCCTCCTTTGCCTTTTGTCAGTGAGGTGGGCTCTGCGGTCTTCTTCAAAGGAGGCTGCTGCCCGCCAAACTGTGAGGCGCCAAGATGCACGGTTTGAGGCGTTATCAGCCCACTGGCGGTGGTCAATGTGGCAGGCACCAAGAGATTTCTTTAGGCAGTCCTTGTACCTTTTCTTTGGTGCACCTCTGTCACGGTGGCCAGTGGAGAGCTCGCCATATAATACGATCTTGGGAAGGCGATGGTCCTCCATTCTGGAGACGTGACCCATCCAGCGCAGCTGGATCTTCAGCAGCGTGGACTCGATGCTGTCGACCTCTGCCATCTCGAGTACCTCGACGTTAGGGGTGTGAGCGCTCCAATGGATGTTGAGGATGGAGCGGAGACAACGCTGGTGGAAGCGTTCTAGGAGCCGTAGGTGGTGCCGGTAGAGGACCCATGATTCGGAGCCGAACAGGAGTGTGGGTATGACAACGGCTCTGTATACGCTTATCTTTGTGAGGTTTTTCAGTTGGTTGTTTTTCCAGACTCTTTTGTGTAGTCTTCCAAAGGCGCTATTTGCCTTGGCGAGTCTGTTGTCTATCTCATTGTCGATCCTTGCATCTGATGAAATGGTGCAGCCGAGATAGGTAAACTGGTTGACCGTTTTGAGTTTTGTGTGCCCGATGGAGATGTGGGGGGGCTGGTAGTCATGGTGGGGAGCTGGCTGATGGAGGACCTCAGTTTTCTTCAGGCTGACTTCCAGGCCAAACATTTTGGCAGTTTCCGCAAAGCAGGAAACCTGCTTTGCGGATATTCATAAATAAAGTTTAAAAAAAGATACACAACCAGTGTTTCAGGCTTGAGCCCTTTATCAGGGCTACGAGTATCTGTACTTATAAGGTTCACTGCTTGATCAGCTGAGCTTCTCCAGCATTTGTGTCCTTACAGAATTTAGTTGAGTTACTATATGTGGACATCAGGACATTTTTTTCACCCTTAAACTGTCCATCCACACAGACAGGAACTTGAAACATTTCTTCTTTTTCACACAAATACTCCCATTTGGTGAAGTGTGTGGAATATTAGCTGTAGAATATCTTGTTCTGGGAATTATGATGAAGAAACCATTACACACACTTTGCCAGAAAGCTGGGAAAGAGAGTTAAAAAGCACATTCCAGACAGGAATCAATTCTCACCTCCTCAACTGAGCCATACATATCCAAATGCCTGCCTGATCTTCAAAACAATGGTGCTAATTGTTAGACCTGATACAAAGGCTGCAATAAGCCCCCAGCACCACTCAGACCCTGAATGGCATTGTTTCTGCTTTGAAGTGAAGAATTTAAGACTGCTATGAAATTAAGACACTTGGGTAAATTGGAAACCAGAAATCAGGCAGGGAGAGAATGATTACTAATGTGAACTGTGAGCAAGTCTTCCAGACTCCTGTTGATTTTTTTGTGTTCCCTAACCCGAACTGGTACATGAGATTAGATGACCAACAAGAAGTCCTTTCCATGTCTTTAGGAAGAGGATATGCAAAATGTAAAACACAGTGGCAGATAGAACAGTAACAGGTCATAACAAGCCCTGACCATCTGAAACAGGTCATGGGAATATAAATTTATTCAGTAATGTAGAAATGACTGCAAAAGCTGAGAAATTAGGAATTCATCAATTGAGGCAAAGATGGGTTGGAGATTTGAACAGCAAAAATGGACTGATCGTTATAAATGAGATATAGACTGGTTCAATACAATTTTATTCACCAGACACCTCAAAAGAAAATTAATGGAATCGGATTTGTTTCACATGTTAACAAGTCATTTGTACTTTCCTGCATTTGACTTGGCAATGTCCTAAAGTTGGGCCGCTTGGTTGAAAATAAGTATTTTTTGAAAATTCCCACAGGATCCATTCGAAAGAGATGTGAAGGAATTAAATTTAAATTAAAACTGAATATTTATCAGGTTTAAATTGCTGCAAATTGGACAGCTAGAAAGTACGTGGCCATATCTTGCAAACTGGCTGAGGTTCGGAGCTGTTCACCACAAGAAAATAATGTATAATTCACGAGATGAACATTCTATCTTTGGAGCCCACATTTCCTAAAGGTGGGTTGAAGTGAAGTTTTGAAATATGCACAATATTATGGTTAAAAAAAACCTGTTGAAGATCTCTGGTCCCTCATATGTGATGTGGAGAGGGAGGGTCTGGGTTGATCTCGATTTGTATTAATCAACCACATGTATCGGGTTTTGAATTATATCCTTGTAAAATTAACACATTTATTATGGCTTGAACTCTTAAAAATTATTTTTTTAAAAACCCCTGACCCACACAAATGCCCCTGTTCACCTTGCCATTTTGTAAAAGGTGAGGGGGGGGGAAATCCTGATACAGGGACAGATTTGAACCTGGATCACTGTCACTTTCTGCTAAACATTCCAAAATCAAAATTCGACTGACTGTCCTGCAATATTACACACACGTAAGATAAGATGGTTACATCAGCAAAAATTAAATGAAATGCTTCTTACAGTGAAGAGCAAAAGAATTCCCTGCAGCCTCCAACCCAGCCCTTGCCCACAAATAACACCCCCACCCCCCATTCTGGGATCAAACCATCAGCAGCGTCCACTTCAGAGACAAACCTCAGCCACAAACATCCCAAAACCATCATCCCAAGACAAGAGCTAAAGTTGCAGGCACCGTAAACCACACACATTAAAGCAACACATTTCTCTGGCTCAATACCCATGAACCACATGGAACACCAGTTTGCAAACTACCCACAGCTCAAAGAACAACCCCAGAAAAAGCAGCCACAGTAAAACCAGGCTTCCTACCTTCCTCTGATGGCAGCATCACCTCATCTCTGCCTGAAAGCTGCAAGTGACTAGAGTGGGGAAACTCTCCTGTTTTAAACCCTGAGCTGGAATCTGGAGGACAATTAATTCAGGTGTGAAATATCTCAGTAAATTGTGGCTGGCCCTTTAAACAAGGCCCATCTCCGCCCTTCAAGAGAGCTGCAATTAAGGGAATAGCACCTTTTTAATTTGGAGTGGGAGTTAAAACAGTTTTCTCACCTGTGGCATTGAGATGTTTGAGGAGATGATACTTTGAGATAGGGGAGTGTTAGAGCTTTATGAGAGATTTGTTTGTTTTTGGGGCTTGTCCTTTCAATTTTGGTTTGAAAGCCTTTTGTGGTCTATGACAGCTGAAAACTTTAACAATGCAAACTAGAGGAGGAGTCACGTGATGGAGTAGTGGCCGGACGGTGAACTCCAGCCCTCTCCAGAAAAGTCGGGAAAAACAAGAGAAAACACAAAGGCACAGAAATAAAAGTTACAGAAAAGTGAGTATAAAGGTGGAAAGAAGATGGCGACAAAAAAAGAAAAATCGAAAGCAACGGCAAGAAGAGAGGAAGAGAAGACAAAGGAGGAAAAAGGTGAAGGCCTTACCTGTCCGAAGAGGCCCGCTGCGGAGAGAGAAACCCGCTCCCTCAGGTCGGTAAATAATGTACTACAAAATTGGCTCGCTGAGCCGAGTAAAAGTGCGCAACCGCGCATGCGCGATACTTCGCGCATGCACGATGCGAATGAAAAAATACACACCGACGGGAGGGGGGACCAGCTGGGGAGTCGATCTCCACAGCCGGCAACGACAGATGCAGAACACCTGCAGCAAGAAGAGACCACAGAAGACAATAGAAACAAGAAAGAAGAGGAGGAAAGGGCAACAAAGAAACAGCAGATGGTCAACCCAGAGGAAGAAGAAGAGGAAGAGGAAGAGTACAGTGAAATAGAAGAAGAAAAGAAAGGCAAGGTAAAGGATATACTTGCTCTTATTAAAGGAAACATGGAGTCATTTAAAGAATGGCAAACACAGGAATTTAAGGATTTAAGAAAAAGAATAAACAACACAGAAGAGAAAATAAATAAAATGGAGATGACCTTAACAGAAATGGGAAAAAAAATGGACAAGATGGAAGAGCGGGCAGTAGCTGCAGAAATGGAGGTAGAAGACTTAAAAAAGAAATTGGAGAAATCTAATAAAAAAACTAAAGAGACACAAGAACTACTAGCTCAAAAAATAGATACAATGGAAAACCATAACAGAAGAAATAACATAAAGATAGTGGGCCTTAAGGAAGATGAAGAAGGCAAGAATATGAGGGAGTTTATAAAAGAGTGGATCCCTAAGACCCTAGGATGTCCAGAACTACAGCATGAAATGAAAATAGAAAGGGCACATAGAGTATTGGCCTCTAAACCACAACCACAACAAAAACCAAGATCTATTGTAGTAAAATTCCTAAGATATACTATAAGAGAAAAGGTACTGGAGAAGACAATGGAAAAAGTAAGAGAGGGCAACAAACCACTGGAGTATAAAGGGCAAAAAATCTTCATTTATCCAGATATAAGTTTTGAACTCCTAAAGAAGAGAAAAGAGTTCAATACAGCAAAGGCGATTTTATGGAAGAAAGGGTATAAATTTATACTAAAGCATCCAGCGGTATTGAAAATATTCATTCCAGGACAACAAAACAGACTATTCTCGGATCCAGAAGAAGCACGAAAATTTGCAGAACAATTACAAAAATAGACTGAGGGAGGAAGACGGGTAATGAGAGTTAAAATGATCACGATTGATATGTATGTGGGTAAAGACAAAAATAGACTGAGGGATGAAGACGGGTAATGAGAGTAAAAATGATCACGATTGATATGTATGCGGGTAAAGAGGTATAAGAGTGAATAGAGACAATGAGCATACATGAATGTATCTGTACTTAGAGGAAAATATAGATAGTATAGACAAGAATTAATAAGGGAAGGTAATGGAATAGAGAGAATAAGGAGGGAATTAAAAGAGTGACCTTTGTGACATATGAAAAGTGAAATCTTTTCTGGGGGAGGCGGGGTGGGGGGAAATAGCGGTCACTGCAAAATCAGTTGACGCTTGCGAGTGGATTCGCAAATCCAAATGGAGAGGGGAGATGTGGTTGTCCGACAAGGGATAAAGGACAACTCAGGAGGTGAAGGGGAGATTGGGGATAAATAAGATAGAAATAGGAGAATAAGGAAAATGTTAGATGTTGTAGGAATGTTGTCTTATAAAGAGTTGAAAATAAGAAAACAGAAATGGAAAAGGAGGAAAGGTAATGATGGAAAAACGGAAAGAGAAGATAAACAAAATATAAAAGGGCTACGCTGAACTATATGTCTTTAAATATTAATGGAATACATAACCAAATTAAAAGGAAGAAACTACCAAATTTAAATGAATAAATGTATTCCATTAGAAAAAATAACATATTGGTTAAGAAATAATATTGAAATATTCGAACAAGTATAGGAGCCTTACATTAAATACAATAGCGAAAACCTACCGGGGACAAACATTACCTCAGATGATGGAAGGAGAAGGAAAGAAAAGAATGGACTCAGTAGAATTTCTGGTGTAATTTTGTTGAATGACAACATTGTCTGATTGGCTTAATGCAACCTAGATTGTATACCTAAAATGGATGAGAGGGGGGGGTGGGGGGGTGGTTTGGGAGGAAAGGGGGGGGGAGAAAAAGTCACTGTATATGTGTGAAAAAGAAATAGTGTATATCATGGCTAATGTGATTTATGGTGTGAAAAATAAAAAAATTAATAAAAAAAAAACAATGCAAACTAGGGTTTTCTTTGATCCTGATGGTTGTGCAGCAGTTCAAACTTCTCAAATGCAGAATTTGAGCTGTTTGCTCTCCCAGTGCCCTAGAGCATTGGTTTGGGAATATTTATGCCACAGGTGGTGTTATGGTCCTGTTAAGTCAATGACTCTGGATCAAATCTGGCCCCGTCTGCAAGGGGTTTGTGTGTTCATCCACTCTTCAGTGGAGGTGGCAGGTTAACAGGGGTTTGTGGGGGGGAAAATCGCAGGTGAATGAGGGGGCATGCACAGAGCTGGTGGGGTGAATAGGAGTGTGAGGCAGTTGTTGGCGAAGGGGAGTGTGTTGCAGGGATGTGGAGCTGAGGACTCTCCATCCAATCTCAGACCAGAGGGAAACAGGATTCTTATCGTGCTCACAAATTCCTTCGTCACTCCTCAAACGATGATCAGTATTCTGACTCAAGCGTTTTCTGGCCCTGTGACGACAAGCGGGCCTAATGTTCCAATGGCAAATGAGGCAGGGAGGATGTTTCCTATCATAGAGGTAGTAAAAGTTCCATTAGAGAGGAATACATTGCCTTTAACTGATAACGCGGTGGGGTCTCGGTACATTTGGTGATGTCTGGGATCTCTCTATCAATATAAAAAATAAAAATCAAGGCTGGATCTCTCTGTGGTGGGGGGGGTGTCTAATATTTGCTTATGTCATCATCTAATTCAACCCAACTGGCAGTGCGGGCTTTGTTCCCCAAGGTGTCCGTATTGGCTGTCCATGGACCATCTCTGTCCCAACGCAGTCCTCAGTGTCACTTGCATTTAAATCAATGATGGCATCAGCACCTTTTGGCCAATTTTAGCTGTGTTTACTCAGTCAATCTGGCCAGTTTAGTTTTTCATTTAGTACTAGTGTCTGGGGTTAATGGGAGTAGTGGATGATTGATAATTCCTGAAATAATTCTTCATTTATCTTATTTTAAAACGATTATTTAATTTCACATTTGTATTAAAAACAAATTTTTTATTTGAAATATCATCAAATAAATGCATAGTGATTAAAAAAATTAACCCCTTGTCTTGGGATGATGGTTTTGGGATGTTTGTGGCTGAGGTTTGTCTCCGAAGTGAAGGCTGCTGATGGGTTGATCCCAGAATGGGGGTGGTGGGGGGTGTTTGTGGGCAAGGGCTGGTTTGGAGGCTGCAGGGAATTCTTTTGCTCTTGACTGCAAGAAGCATTTCATTTAATTTTTGCTGATGTAAAGAAAAAAAGAAAAAACATCTGGATAGTATTTATAAAAATTTACTAAACCTTTCAAATAAAACCTAACATCTTAATTTTCTTGATTTTAGGAGTCGGAAGGTTCATGTTGGGTGATTACAACTTAATTCCTACAATTGGTAAATACACATCCCAAATCTTCAAAGAAATTCAAATTTGTTCCGTGAATTCGATGTAATTATTTCAAGTTGGATACAATGACCTATTTCAGTGTGGCCATCGACCCATTCCCAAATACGCATCGAACTTCCAAGTTACTGCCACACATTTTACCCCTATAACAATTACAGCACAGAAACAGGTCATTTGGTCCTTCTCGTCTGCTCTGAACTAAATACTCTCCTCCAGTACCACCTCTCTGCATTCCCCTCCCCTCCAATTTTCTCTTAAATGACAAAATGGACCCTGCTGCCACTATTTCTCCCAGAAGCTCACTCCACTCAGCCACCATTCTGAGTAAAAAGTTCCCCCTCATGTTACTTCTAACAAGACCTCTTGTTTCAATCTCTCCCACTTGCAATGGAATTGCCTATCCACATCAACTCTATCCATCCTTCTTGTAATTTTAAATAGTCTACCAAATCCCCTCTCGGCTTTCGAGTTGACAGTAATGCAGTCATGGATGGTCGGATGAATTCTCTTGGGAAAGAGTTCATAGTGGCTCAAAAGTGCCTGATTAGATGGAAGGAGAGCTGCCACTGAATGTTGCATGTATTTGGTTCTGGGTTTCGAAGGTACCTCAGATCTCTCTCTTTTGTACTCAGTCTGAAAGTCATTTCTGATCTTCTTTGGAATTAGACCAGTTTCAATTAAGCAATGCTGAAGACTTTTGGTGGTGGGAGGGGTGGGGGAATTAAGCATTGCATTAAATGAAGCTGCGGCTGGTCATCATTAAATGTCTGATCTGCAGTCCAAGTCTGGTGAGCTTTCTGGGATGGGCTAACGTTCCAGGCAACTCCTTCGTCACACAACAGGATTCAACATTTAATAGGATGGGGGATAGGGGAATAATCTGGGGCTAAGTTCCATATGTGTTTTGAGTTGATCTGATATAGTTCATAAAGCCCATTGGATTTTGACTTCTGTCGGGAGCACAGTGGGCTATGAACAACATTTCTTGTTGTTTTCAGAGTATATCTTTCCCCTGGTTTATAATTCTTTGTGTGAATCATTTTTTTACTCCTGTCCAAGTTAGTAACAGGAAACACTGTGGGAGTGGGACGCTGTTTCATCGCTGGTAAAGTCCAACAACTGGTGAAACATTGACATGGTTGAAGCTCTCTTGAAGGCAGGTTTCCAATTACTGCAGGTAACTTTCAGTTCAAGATCTTTCATCCCATCTTCCTCACTCGTGCACAGTGTCACAGCCACCATTGATGGAGGGAGGAAAGTTGGTTTGAAATTGAGCAAATTGTTTACATCAGAGCCAAGTCTGAAACCACCTTTTATTGAACCAAGTGAGATGCAGGACTGGTCACGTGGCTGCTGGGGAGCACATGCAGATAGCCTTGTCCACAAGGAATCTTTTGAGTCCTCATTCTCAACATAGGGTGGCAGTGTCCTAGGGTCCCCTTCTTTCGCCTTGTCTTCCTCAATCATCTGGAACCTGATTTCTTTCCCCTCTCATTCAGCCTGCGTTATTTTCTGCATCGCCTCCCTGTTCCTCCCTTGCTTTCTGTTCCCTTCATTTTCTCCCTCATCATTAATTTTAGCAAAGATGACTGGCTTGGTTTAGTCTGTAACATGTTTGAGTTTCAAGTGGAACATTTAACGTGGGCTCAGTGCTGTTTTGAAATATTAGCAGAACAGAGGATGACACCAGTCACTAATGGATAGAAGAGAAAAAGATCCCCCTCTCTCTGGTAAGGTCGTGGGCAAGAGACCTAAGAGAGGAACGAGTCTGAATAAACATCTTTCCTGATTAACTGTGTCCGGTGCATTGATTGAGTGGTGCTGTTGCAGCAGACCCCACTCTTATCCATAATTGATTGGAAACTAATCTATGGTCACTTGACCCAAAATGTTCACATACACGTTTTACCTCTCTAACCATTACAGCATCGAAATAGGCCAACTTGGCCCTTCGAGTCCACGCCGAACACTTTGTCCTACCTAATCCCATAGCCCCTTGACCCTCCATTCCTTTCCTGTCCAAATACATATCCAACTTCTCCTTAAGTGCTAATATTGAGCCTGCCTCCTCCACTTCATCTGTAAGTCCATTCCACACACCCACCACTCTGAGTGAAAGTCCCCCCTCACATTTCCTCTAAACTTTTGCCCCCTTCTCTCAACCCACATCAAATCTATACCCCAATAATTTTAAATACCTCAACCCAATCCAACCTCAACCTTTTATGCTCTGCAGAATAAAAATCTTGCTTAACCTTTCCATATAACTTAGACCTGTGGTTTTCAAAATGCTCCCAAACTCAAATTCCACTTGAAGCAATCCCTACACCAGAAGTGCTCTGTGATTAGTCAGGGATTGATTCAGGTGCGATGAAAGGAACCATCTACATCCTACAGGATGGAGCGCCAGAATAACGTACATAGTTGAAGAAATTAAATTCCAAGACTTTGCTCTGCAAAGTGTTTCAACTTCAAAAGTACAGCCCCTCATGGCCAATCCCGGGAATTTACTGGGACAGGGTCCAGTGGAAAAGGGACACTGTCCAAATGCCAGTGTCAAATTATGCCATTTCACGCCACCTCTACCCCTACTCATATCCTTGGCGTTTGCCGATGTCGGCCTGATGGTAAAACCAGTGGAACAGAGACAGCAGAGAATCACCCCTTTCCAGTCGAAGGCAGAACACTCCGCTCCCCGGGGATGAGTTGTGTTCAGTGGAAAAGCAATCTTGTGTCCCAGTGGAAATGGCACCAAGGGCTTCCTAACCTGAGACACTGCATGGCCAATGAACTGGGATTCCCGTAGAAAAAGGGTTTCAGACTGTTTTGTAAAATCTGCATGCAGTGTTTCAACCGAAATCCAGCAACACTAACATGAGGCTGCTTTGTGCTATGTTGGGCAAAATGCGTGCGCAAAATTTGAAAATAGCGCACGGAAAGGAGAATGCAAATCAGAAACAAGCTGCTTTGAAATAAGTGGGTGAAGTTTTCAAAATAAAATCCAAGCCGACACTTGGCAAAAAAGTTGATGAAAAATGCATAATAAAGCATTTTTGTCTCACCAAATGTGCTGCAAAGTTTCAAGCATGAAACACTGCAACAAAGGGTGTTTCACAGATAGGGTACATGGGTTTTTGAATTTTTTTTACATCAATATACATATCAAAATTTTCCAAATTATAACTTATTTTAAACAAAACTGCAACCTCTTCCCTCCTTCCCAGTACAAACCCATACACTGACAGGGCTGACAACTGGGTTCCTCAAGAAAATTTTCATTGGTGAGGTCATTTATTTTTATAATAGAAGCCCCTTTTTTATATTTGGGCCCATACGTTGTCCAGATATGGTTGCTATATTTTTATAAATGTTATATTTATTCTTTAGATTGTGATTTTTGTTCCATGGGTAAAAACTGTTCATCTGTCTTCCATTGTACTAGCTGTAGAATGGAGTCAGATTTCCAACACATAACTTAGCATCAGCGAAAGCTACTTTAACAGCTCCAGGTCGTCTGGAAAGGCCACCCTGTTATCCTTGTTACTATTTCAGTAATATCCTGCCAGAAAGGTTTCACGTGACCACGTAGCATGTAAGAACCTTCCTATTTCTGTCCTATACCTCAAACACATCTCAGATATTTAAGATTTTGATTGAGGCAATTTCTGTGGTGTGAGGTATAATTGGTGTAGAAAATTATGTTACACTAATCTGTGTCTTGCTGCCCAGTCACCTTCTGTTATTTCAGCCGCTTTTAGGTGGCCAGAATACCTGACTGTAAAGCCGCCTATTCTACCCCAATGCGGCTGTCGGGTGGCCACCTGAAAGTGGAGAACCCGGCCACAAGGAGCACTAACCTAACCCTCCTTGGGTAGGTATATTCTCCGGTTCAGAGCACCCCTCCTCCCCCACTCCCCCCCACCTTTGCACCTGAACACAGCATCGTGAATGTAGCCCAAGACACAATCCTTCTCAGATATTTAATACAAGATTTAATATCCTATTAAATATTGTTTCTCTCACCATCAGGTAGGTAACAATTTAACAACAGACCCTTACTGTTAAAGTAAGTGACTTTAGCATCGCAAACCATTTGTTCGGTTTAAAAAAATTATTTGGGGGCATTAGATTACATAAATAAAAACTCAGTTAAAAAAATAGTACAATGCTTCCAAAACTCAGAACCTTGACAGCTGCAAGCAGGGCTGCACAATTAAATGCTGACATAAATAGGTCCAACTTAAAGGTCTGAAGAGATCTCAAAAGAGATACAGGACTTGGAGAGGGGAAGGGAAAGCAGCAGTGACTACGTCCACAGGAGCCACGTTCGCTCGGACGCGGCTCTCCTTCAGTTGGCACGGTCAGGTGACAAAGACGTCTTCTCCGCGGCCACCTGAACGTTCCAGCTGCATCTGCGTCGGACGGAGAACCTGAAAGCAGTTTGAGACTCCAAGATCTGACGCCCATCTCTCACTCGATCTCTGTCAATCTGGCTTTGCACTTTCATTTTAGACATAAGTATAGGTGGGTTCTAAGATCTGGATCCATGTTTAAAACCAAGAAGCCCTAATGACACCAGGCTGTGGTTTAACAAGATTTTGTCGGCAGTTTTTCAAACGTGACAAAGGCAGGGTTTTGCATTATGGTTTGAAGTGTTGGAGGTGTGATTCACAGCATGAGACAGCACTCAGTCATTGTTTTCCAAAGATGGCCATTTCTGTGACTTGCAAAAAAAAACAGGGATGTTCTTTGCCAGTGATCTGTTTGTAATAAACACCCAAAGTGATGGAGGAATTCAGCTGGTCTTTACAACATCTGGAGGAGACAAGTGCCCTTCTTCCACAAAAAACCCCGATTAGTGGAAGTGCAAAACAATCAGTCAATGTGCACATGCAGACAAATAAATGTGAACGAACTGGAATACAGAGAGAAAAAAAATCAATAAAGTGCAGAGGAAAGAATCCTTAAATGAGTCCCAAGCCACTTTTACACAGCTGCAGTGTGATCATGTCGAGACGAGATTTTTTAATGTGAATTCCATCCCGTAATTTATCCATTGGGACCCCGACACATTTTTACAGAGCAGCTGCAGTGTAAAATAACCACAGCCACTCTGTCAGAAACAGGCCTAATGAATACGACGTTCCCCTTCTGACAAACTCCGCAACACTGGAAGGCTGTGCAAAAGTGTCCCTGTGTAAACAACCACATCGGGACACACCAGAGTTAAGTATCCAAATTTCTTTCAGAATAATTCCATTTTCTGTGTAAAAATGCCATCTGATTAAATTTGACATTGAGGAGTCTGATGGTGGAGGGGTAGCAGCTGTTCCTGAATCAGGGGTGTGAGTCTTGTGCAGCAAGAACAGAGCGTGTGCTGGATGATGTGGGTCTTTGATGATCGCTGCTGCTCTCAGAAGGTAGCATTCCCTGTAGATATTATTCATGGCGTTGGGCTGTGTCCACTATATTTTGCAGGGCTTTTTGTTCAGGGGTATTGGTGTCCTAATTAAGGTGGCCAGATCTCCAGTTTTGAGCCCACTTTCCTCCATCCGGCGCCACCTCAAGCCGGACATTAATTTTTCCTCCATTTGGGGGCATTGGCCCAACTAGCTTGGCCAGACATCAGGGTGTCAGCTCGACACCCCCAAATGGAGGACAAATTAAGGGGCAAAAATGGCACTTACCTGTGTGCAGCCACGTTTCTTCTCACGTGCAGGTGGGATGAGGGGGAAGGGTGACAGCGGCACCTGTTCTTCCCCCCCCACCCATCCAGTTTCTTACACTGACCCTGCACGCCTTCCATTTTGGCAAGTTGGAAATGGCCACCTGACCTCAAACCTATCCAAACCTACTCCACAAACAGAATCTTCCCCACCTCACATTTCATAAACCTCTATTTTCCTTACATCCACGTACCAGAATGTTGTTAACTCGGCCTGCGACATCTTCAGTCACCAGACTTCACTCCACCAAGGACATCGACGTGACATTGTGTCTTAAAAAAGCAGCCTCTCACCTCAAAGACCCCACCACCCTCTTCACTCTGCTACCATCAGGGAAAAGGTACAGGAGCTCAAAGACGAGCACTCAGCAGCACAAGGACAGCTTCTTCCCCTCTGCCATCAGATTCTTGAACGATCAAGGAACCAAAGACACTGCCTTACTTTTCGTGCACTGTTATTTTCATAGTACTGTTGTAAAATGGTTGAAATAGGAATGTTGCTGTAGAACACAGAATTTCATGACTTGTTCGTGACAATAAAATCCTGATTCTGTTTCTGAGAACCACAGACGGCAATGAGGAAGCAGACAGGAGGGAGACAGATCAGCTCATTGAGTGGTGGCACAACAAGAACCTTAGGCTCAACGTTAGCAAAACTAAGGAACTGATTGTGAACGTCAGGAAGGGAAAAACCTGGAAAATACAAACCAGTCCTCATCGAGGGAGCAGCAGTGGCAACGGTCAAGAACTACAAATTCCTGGATGTCAGCACCTCCGAGGATCTATCCAGGGGCCTCTGTGTTGATGCAATCATTTTCTCTTTTTTTAAACTAATTTTTCAAAATATAATTTAAAGCAATTTTGCACAGGGAGAACATCCAAACTCCTTACAGACAGCACGGGTTCAAACCCCCGTCCCGATCGCTGGCGCTGCAAAGGTGTTGCTGTAACTGCTACGTCAACCATGCCCCACCACCAAAGTTATTGCACTCATAGGCATAAAGATTCTAAGGTATCAGATTAATATCCTGGGGAGATTGGGGGAGTGAGGGTTCAAACTGAGATAGAGGGTGGGAATCCATGCAAAAAGACAAGGAAGCAAAGTCTTGGCAACAACTGGGAAAGAATGGAGCGGAGAGAAGTCAAATGTTCAGGAGACAAAGATTCAGTTCCACGGAGAACTGAAGCAGAATCACAACCTATTGTCATGAACATGCCATGAAATTTGTTGTTTTGTGGTAGTGTTACACTGCAAATATTGCTAGAAAATAACTTTCAAAAATAAATCAGTGCAAAAAAAAGGAAAAGTGAGGCTGTGTCTATGGTTCATTGTCCTTTCAGAAGTCTGTTGGCAGAGGAGAAGAAGCTGCTCTTGTGTCACAGGGAGCTCGCCTTCAGACTCTTGCACCTCTTTCCTGATGGTCGCAGTGTGAAGAGGGCATGGCCTGGGTGGTGTGGGTCCTTGTGTCAGTCCCCATACTCCAAAGTACCTCTGTTCTACAACACTCCCCACCATTCACCATCTCAGCCCCCGTATGCTGAAGTCTCTCTGTTCCATGATATTTCCCACCATTTGCTGTGTTACCTCGAGGTCTCGCTGTTGTATGACACTCCCCAATAGTCACCATGTCAGTCCCCATACCCCAAGGTCTCTCTGTTAAGAACATTAAAAAATTGGAGAAAGAGTAGGCCCTCCAGCCTGTCAAGCCTGCTCCAGCATTCAATAAGATCATGGATGATCTGATCGTTGACTCAACTCCACCTCCCTACCTTTTCCCCTATCCCATGCTCTTCAACGACGACAGCTCGTCCTTCAAAACCATTATTCCCTCAGTGCTGGTCGAGAAGCTACAAACTCTAGACCTCTGTACACACCTCTGCAACTGGATCCTTGACTTTCTCCTCAGAAGACCACAGTCAGTACAAATTGGAAACAACATCTCCTCCTCACTAACCATCAACACAGGTGCACCCCAAGGATACGTGTTTAGCCCACTGCTCTACTCTTTATACACCCATGACTGTGTGGCCAGGCACAATTCCAATGCCATCTATGTTTTCTGATGATACCATGGTTGTTGGCAGAATCACAAATGGCAATGAGGAAGCGTGCAGGATGGAGATAGATCAGCTTGTTGAATGGTGTCATGACAACAACCTCACTCTCAGCAAAACTAAGGAGATGATTGTGAACTTCAGGTGGAAGTCAGAGGAACACGACCCAGTCCTCATCAAGGACGAGTTGAGAGAGTGAAGAACTTCCAATTCTTGGGTGTCAACATCTCTGACGATCTGTCCTGGAAACTCCATGTGATGCAAACACAGCTTGTCAGTGGCTTCATTTTGTGAGGTGTCTGAGGAGATCTGGTATGTCACCGAAGACTCTTGTAAACTTCTGGCTGGTTGCATCACTGCCTGGTGTGGACGCACTAACACACAGGACAAGAATAAACTCCAGAGGGTGGTTCACTTGGCCTGCACAGTCACCAGATTTCACTCCATCGAGAACATCGACTCAAGGCGGTGTCTTAACAAAGCAGCCAAACCATTCCCTCTTCACTTTGTTACCATCAGGGAAAAAGGTACAGGAGCCTAAAGATGAGCTCTCAGCAGCACAAGGACAGCTTCTTCCTTGCTGCCATCAAATTGCTGAATGATCCACGAATCAAAGACACAGCTTCACTTTTGGTGCATTATTATTTTTACAGTAATGTAAGATGGTCTGCACGACAACACTGCCGTAAAACTCCGAACTTCATGACCTGTTCAGATTATAAACCCTGATTCTGATTCTGAATTATGGAGTGTGCCACAGAAAAAATAAATAAATCCAGATAAAAAAATGTTAAGCCCCACCCCCAAAACAAGGTTGAAACTTAATGTTGATGAAACAACGTCGCTGTGAATGGGGGTGGGGGGTAAACAGTAAACCCACGTTCTGTATTAACACTGAACCTGGAGATGATGGTGATCATCCATGAACGGGTCCCATAACATTTGGAATCTCCTGTTTGAATTACCAATTGCAAATCTAATTTTCCCCAATTTAAACAGAACCTAACGTCCCTCAGCCATTGTGCACAAGTAGGGCCGAGGTTTTATCTTTCCACTTCAATAAAATAGCACATCTGGATCAGCAAGAAAGTGAAAGCCAAAAATCACAAGCCTCAAAATAAAGGAACAGACACAGGCCATTCGGCCTATCAAGTCTTTTCCACAAATCCACCCTAAACTCAACCACTCACATCTCATTCCAAATTCCAACCTGATCCCTTGAAACGATACCGCAACTCATAAGACACCCATCAATCTCCCCCTTAAACTCACTCAATGATCCCACCTCTCCACAGCTGTCTGTGGCAATGAATTCCATAAATCCACAACCTCGCAACAACAGGAGTGGGCGGGGATGGAGAATTAGGATTGCCACACTGTGAAACTATGTTTGAGGGAGGTGGAGGAGGCACCTGCAGAATATTTTGAATCGGTGACTGGACTGTATTCAAGGACTCGGCCTCAAACATGAATGAATCTGCCATGGCTGTTATTGACTTCATCAAGACCTGTGTGGATGAGTGTGTGCCCATGTTCACATACCAGGAGTTTCCCAACCAGAAGCCAAGTATGAATCAAAATATTCTCAACCTGCTGAGGGTGAGGTCGATGCCGTTCAAGATCGGTGAACCAAATCTCTCAGGCAAGTCCACATACGACCTGCAGAAGGCCATCTCAGCTGCATAGAAGCAATTCCGAGGGAAGCTGGAAAAAGTGTCAGGTACTCACCAGCTATGGGAGGGATTGCAGGCCATTGCATCCAACAAGAGGAGGCTGAACACCAGAAATGTCCGTCTTGCTTCAGCACTCGAGGAGCCAAACACATTTAATGCGGGCTTTGAAAAGGGGAAGTCAATGGTACCAAAGAGAATCCCTGCAGAAGCTGGCGAGTCTGTGAAACAGAGGGAGGGGGGGTGAAAACAGATGGTGGAGCCAGAGGTGCCAAGACAGAGGGCGCGAGGCATACTGGCCAAAGCGGAGTGCGCGAGGTGGAGGGGGAGAAAGACTGAGAATCAATTCCTCAAGATGCGTGCTACCCCACTGCCCCATGCTCTCTGCTCCCATGACTGGACACAATTTCAATGCCATCTACAAATTTGCCCATGACCCCGCGGTTGTCGGCAGAATCACAGACGGCAAAGAGGAATCATACAGGAGGATGACAGATCAGCTCATTGAGTGCTGGCACAACAAGAATCTTGCGCTCAACGTTAGCAAAACTAAGGAACGGATTGTGGACGTCAGGAAGGGGAAATCTGGAAAATACAAACCAGTCCTCATCGAGGGAGCAGCAGTGGAAACGGTCAAGAACGACAAATTCGTGGGTGTCAGCACCTCCGAGAATCTATCCAGGGGCCTCCGTGTCGATGAAATAATTTTCTCTTCTTTTAAACTAATTTTTAAAAATGTCATTTGAAACAATTATGCATCTGCTATTCTGTTATGTTACTGCAAAAACAACAAATTCTCTGACCTACGTTCATGACAATAAATGAGAAAAGGGCCATTTAATAAAGATTCTCCACACACATCCAGCAAGGAACCATCTTGGACATTGTATCCACTCCCCTTGAAAAGTAACTAATGTTGTGTCTCACAGTTGGAAAACAACCAACTTTCTACAAAACAGACATTGTTTTTAAATCCAAAAATGTTGCATCTAAAAATATGGCTTTTTTTTTGGATGGGGAAAGAAATTCAGAACTCGGAGGTGGAAAAGGAATTGGGAGTCCTCATGCAGGATATCAGAAAGGTTCACCTCAGGTTGAGTCAGTGGTGAAAAAGGCAAATGCAATGTTGACATCCCTATCGAGGGAATAGGACACAAGAGCAGGGATGTGATGTTGAGGATTTACTGTGTAAGGCACTAAAGAGGTCTCACAAAGTTCGGGGCACAGTTTTGGGCTCCTTATTTCAGAAAGAATAGGGGAGGATTCAGAGAAGATTTACAAGAATGATTCCTGGAATGAAGGGATGAGCAGATGAGGAATATCTGACAGCTCTTGGACTGGACTCCTTGGACTTCAGAAGAATGAGGGGAAACCACAGGAACATGAATGAATGTTGAAAGGCCCGAATAGAGTAAATGTGGTGAACTTGTTTCCCAGGATAGGGGAGTGGAAGACAAAAGGGCACAACTTCAGGATTGAAGAGCCCCCATTTCAATGGGGAGGAATTTCTTCAGCCAGAATACGGAGAAGCTCTGAAATTTGCTGCCATGGGCACCTGTGGAGGCCAGGTTGTTGGGTGTATTCGAGGCATAGATTGACAGTCATCTGTTATAAACTAACGACCCTTTTAATTATGCTTGGGGCGAAAAGGTGTTTTTAAAATTTTATTGGCACATGTAAAAAATTACATCGAAAGACAAAATTTCTATCTATAAAAATCAATGGATGCCTTATCATTTATCTCTCTCCCCTGCAACATAGAAAAGAAAACCCCCAAAGAAGAAAGAAAGAACAAAGAGCAAAAGAAAAAAAAAAATATTTTTAAACAATATGGGATTATTCCCTCAAAGATAAATTGTGATCGAATTATTCTAACACTCATGGCTATCGTTATATCTTTTAAGAATAAAATATACAAATAAAATGCAACTGTTTAACATATAACACAATCAAAATCAAAGTATATTATATCAAAGAAAACACATACAGAACCTCTAGCCAAAATCGTGAAATAAAATATGAGTGACAAAGTTTCCACCAAATTCTACCAAAGGACTTTTGACAAGAATGTGCTAAAAAGCATTTAAATCCACATATCTCCGAGAAGTCTGCTTTCCTCAGAACTAAAATGGCCAGAATTTATACAGGTGCTTCTGAACTAACACCTATTGTTTTCAATATCTCAAAAACCATCATAAATCCTTTTCACCTTCTTGACTCTAACTTCAATCAGCACCCATGTTTGTCTCAACTGCCTTCTGTCTGCAATCTCCAAGAACCATGTGTGTTTAAAATGCTAATGCTTTGTCCTTGTGCCCCTGAACCATCCAAGCTAACGCACCAAGAATACAGATACAATATTTTAACTTTATAATTTACTTTACCAAGACATTCTTATATATGAGGAATATAATTTAATATTAAATTAAAGGTCAACACAACTCCATTACACCTCCTTCCCATGGAGAAATTTTTAGACTTCTGAAAGGTCAAAATTTTAAACTGCAATCTCTGATTTGTTCTTAATGGATTTCACAGCCATAATCAATAGAATAAAAACAAATATAGCAGAAACCTCTAAATCCAACATCTAAATAAGCAATCCTCAATGACACTGGCCCTTAATATCATTATAGTGTCTTATATTTCAGTCCTATGCTTGCAAAATTAAACTCCAGTTGAATCATCATCTATTCTTATTTTTAATCTTACTCAAAAATTATGATCAATACTTAATCCTATAGCAGCGCAAACATATTTTTCTACATGTTGCAGAGCTAATACAAGGGACAAAAATTATTTTCCAGCAGCAGAATAATTCTTTTGAGTGTTTATTTAATGTCTGAGATACATAAGGCAGTGGATTTTTAACATCATCAGACATATTTAGGGAGAGGAGAGGAGAGGAGAGGAGAGGAGAGGAGAGGAGAGGAGAGGAGAGGAGAGGAGAGGAGAGGAGAGGGACAGAAAAGAAAAAGAGTCCGGGGCAGGTAAGAAAGCTTTTTTAAAAGTCTCTTACCAGGGTCTGCGGGGAGGAGTCGGCGTCGGAGGCGGCCATTGGTCGAGCCAGCGTACAGGAGGGTGTGACGGGAAGGTAAGGTCTTTTTAAAGACTCTTACTGGGGACAGAGCTTAGCAGTAGGGAGAGGAGAGGAGAGGAGAAGGACAGAAAAGAAAAGAGTCCGGGGCAGGTAAGAAAACTTTTTTAAAAGTCTCTTACCAGGGTCTGCGGGGAGGAGTCGGCGTCGGAGGCGGCCATTGGTCGAGCCAGCGTACAGGAGAGTGTGAAGGGGTTAATTGGTAAAAGGCCAATAAATAAGAGGGACAGCGAGCGGCCCAGCGAGTGAGTGGCCCAGTGAAGGAGTGGGACTTCCAGGCTTTGGCTCATCAGGCTTCGGCGAAAGCAGGCGGAGAGAAAGCTAAGATAGTCTTCATTACTTCTTCATTGGGGTAAGGGATGAGTGTTAAGGCTGTGTGTTGTCGGGAGTGCCGGATGTGGGAGGTCCTGGAGTCTTCCAGACTCCCGGATGTCCATATCTGCACTAGATGTGTCGAGATGCAGATTGTCAGGGACCGTGTTAGGGAACTAGAGCTGCAGCTCGATGACCTCAGGCTGGTTAGGGAAACAGAGGTAGTCATAGACAGGAGTTACAGCCAGGTGGTCACGCCAGGGCCACGGGAGGATGAAAGCTGGGTAACTGTTAGGAGAGGGACAAAAGAACGTAAGGTGCCAGAGACGAGCCCTGTGAATGTAACCCTCAGCAATAAGTACGCCTCTTTGAGCACTGTTGAGGGGGACATCAAGGTTGGGGGGAGTGACAGTGGCTGTGCCTCCGGCACGAGGTCGGCCCCTGTAGCTCAGAAAGGGAGGGAAAGGAAGAGGAGGGCAATTGTGGTTGGAGACTCCATAGTTAAGAGGACGGATAGGGGATTCTGCGGACGCAGCAAGGAGAACCGGATGGTGGTTTGCCTCCCTGGTGCCAGGGTCCGAGATGTTGCTGCTCGTGTCCCAGATATCCTAAAGTGGGAGGGACAGGAGCCAGAGGTCGTGGTACATGTAGGTACCAATGACATAGGGAGAATTAGAGAAGAGGTCCTAAAAAGTGAGTACAGGCAGTTAGGTAGGGAGTTAAAAAGAAGGACGGCAAAGGGGGTAATCTCTGGATTACTCCCTGTGCCACGTGACAGTGGGAATAGAAATAGAATGAGGTGGAGGATTAACACGTGGCTGAAGGGGTGGAGTAAGGGGCAGGGTTTTAAGTTTCTGGATAACTGGGACCTTTTTTGGGGGAGATGTGACCTGTACAGTAAGGACGGGTTACACTTAAATCCCAGGGGGACCAGAATCCTGGCAGAGGTATTTGCTAGGGCTACTCAGGATACTTTAAACTAGAATGGTTGGGGGGAGGGAACAAAATAGTACAGAGCAGTAAGGAGAAGGTTAGAATGCAAACAATGAAAGTTTGTCGTAAGTATTTGAATATGGATGGGCAGGTGATAGAGAAGGGAAATGCTCTGGAAGAAGATGAAGGGCAATTGGCAGGAAAAGTAAATAATGTTGTTCTTAAAGATGAGGGAAAACAGGGATTAAAAAATGGGAAATCCCTGAAATTCATATATTTTAATGCCAGGAGTATTCTAAAAAAGGTGGATGAGCTGAAGGTGTGGATTGATACTTGGAAGTATGATGTGGTAGCGATTAGTGAGACATGGTTGCAGGAGGGATGTGATTGGCAACTGAATATCCCTGGGTTTCGTTGTTTTAGGTGTGATAGAGTCGGAGGGGCAAGAGGAGGTGGGGTTGCATTGCTTGTCAGGGAAAATATTACAGCGGTGCCTAGGAAGGATAGATTAGAGGGCACATCCACGGAGGCTATTTGGGTGGAACTGAGGAGTAGGAAAGGAGAGGTTACACTTGTAGGGGTGTATTATAGACCACCCGGAGGGGACCGAGACCTAGAGGAGCAAACCTGTAGGGAGATAGTAGATATTTGTGATAAGCACAGGGTTGTAATTATGGGAGATTTTAATTTTCCACATATAGATTGGGAAACACATTCTGTGAAAGGAATGGATGGGTTAGAGTTTGTGAAATGTGTGCAAGATAGTTTTTTACAACAATATGTAGAGGTGCCGACCAGAGAAGGAGCAGTGTTAGATCTACTGTTGGCAAATGGGATGGGTCAAGTGACGGAGGTTAGTGTTGGCGAGCACTTCGGGTCCAGTGATCATAATGCCATCAGCTTCAATGTCATTATGGAAAGAGAGAAATCAGGGCCAAGGATTGAGGTTTTTGATTGGGGAAAAGCTAGATTTGAGGAGATGCGAAAGGACTTGCAGGGTGTGCATTGGGACAATTTGTTTTATGGGCAGGATGTAGTAGAGAGATGGAAGTCTTTTAAAGATCAGATTTTGAGAGTGCAAAAGCTTTATGTTCCTGTTAGGTTAAAAGGAGGGGCAAAAGGTTTGAGAGAGCCGTGGTTTTAAAGGAATATTGGAAACTTGGTTCGAAGAAAAAGGGAGGCGTACATTAGATATAAGAAGTATGGAGTTAAGGAGATGTTTGAAAGATACATTGAATGTAAGAGGAATCTTAAGAGAGGAATTAGGAAAGCTAAAAGAAGGTACGAGAAAACTAATCCAAAAGAGTTCTACAAATATGTTAATGGTAAGAGGAAAGCTAGAGACAAAATTGGTCCCTTAGAAAATCAGAGTGAAAAACTGTGTGTGGAACCTAGAGAAATGGGGGAGATATTGAACAGTTTCTTTTCTTCGGTATTCACTAAGGAGAAGGATATTGGGAGATGTGGGATAAAAAAAGCAAATTGGGTAAATATGGGGAATATAGAGATTACAAAAGGTGTAGTTTTAAGGCTTTTGAAGAATATAAAGGTGGATAAGTCTCCGGGACCAGACGGGATCTTCCCCAGGACATTGAGAGAAGTGAAGGAGGAAAGAGCAGAGGCTCTGGCGGTAATTTTTCAAATGTCATTAGATATGGGGATAGTGCCGGAGGATTGGCGTATTGCGCATGTGGTTCCGTTATTTAAAAAGGGTTCAAGGAGGAAGCCTGGCAACTATCGGCCTGTAAGTTTGACGTCTGTGGTAGGTAAATTAATGGAGAAAATTCTCAGAGATAGTACTTATAAACATCTGGATAGACAGGGTCTGATCAGGAGCACTCAACATGGATTTGTGGGAGGAAGGTCATGTTTGACCAATCTGATTGAATTTTTTGAAGAGGTGACTAGGAATGTGGATGAGGGTAGCGCAGTGGATGTTGTCTATATGGACTTCAGTAAGGCCTTCGATAAGGTTCCACATGGAAGGTTAGTTCGGAAGGTGCAGTCTTTAGGTATAAATTTTGAGATAGTCAAATGGATTGAACATTGGCTGAAAGGGAGAGGCCAGAGAGTGGTAGTGGATAATTGTCTGTCAGGTTGGAGGCCGGTGACCAGTGGTGTGCCTCAAGGATCTGTATTGGGCCCATTGTTGTTCGTTATATACATTAATGATCTAGATGATGGGGTGGTGAATTGGATTAGTAAATATGCAGACGATACTAAGATAGGTGGAATAGTGGATAATGAAGAAGGTTTTCAAGGATTGCAGAGGGATTTGGGCTGCTTAGAAAAGTGGGCTGAAAAATGGCAGATGGAATTGAATGCTGATAAGTGTGAGGTGCTTCATTTTGGTAAGAAGAATCAGAATAGGACATATGTGGTAAATGGGAGAGCATTGAGGAATACAGAAGAGCAGAAAGATTTAGGAGTAACGGTACATCGTTCCTTGAAGGTAGAAACTCACGTGAATAGGGTGGTGAAGAAGGCTTTTAGTATGCTGGCCTTTATCAATCATTGCATGGAATATAGGAGTTGGGAGGTGATGTTGAGATTGTATAAGACATTGGTGCGGCCTAATTTGGAGTTCTGTGTGCAGTTGTGGTCGCCTAATTATAGGAAGGATATAAACAGAGTGGAGAGAGTGCAGAGAAGGTTTACCAGAATGTTGCCTGGGTTTAAGCATCTGGAGTATGGGGAGAGATTGGACAGATTGGGTCTTTATTCTTTGGAGCGTAGAAGGTTGAGAGGGGATTTGATAGAAGTATTTAAGATTATGAAAGGGATAGACAGAATGGATGTGGATAGACTATTTCCGTTAAGAGGAGGAAAGTTTAAAACAAGAGGACATGAGTTAAGAATTAAGGGGCAGAAGTTTAGAGGTAACATGAGGGGGAACTTCTTTACTCAGAGAGTGGTAGCTGTGTGGAATGATCTTCCGGGAGAAATAGTGGCGGCGGAGTCAATTGTATTATTTAAGAAAAGGTTGGACAGGTATATGGATGAGAAGAAGATGGAGGGTTATGGGCATTGTGCAGGGAGGTGGGATTAGAAAGGGGTGTTTGGTTCGGTGCGGACTAGAAGGGCCTAATGGCCTGTTTCCGTGCTGTAATTGTTATGTTATGTTATGTTATATTTATTTTTAATACAGCACCGGCTGCATCCATCAAATCCCGGGATGAAGTGGTTGTAAAAGTAGACCATATCCGCGAACTCCTGCAGCTCCTTGAGGCTGTCCGGACATGGTAACTCCCTGAGAGCGGAGACCTTTGCAGCGGTGGGCGTGGCTCCTTCGGCCGTGATGGTATGGCCCAGGAACTGCATGGACTCTTTCCCAAACTATCACTTGGCCAGGTTGATGGCAAGGCTGATATCGGCCAGCCAGGAGGAAAGGGCACATAGGTGGGCCTTGTGTTGCGCCTGGTCCTTGCTGGCGACGAGAATGTCATCCTAATAAATAAAGCCAAAATCCAAGTCCCTGTCCACAGAGTCCATGAGGCGCTTGAAGGTCTGAGCGGGATTCTTGAGCCCGAATGGCATGCGCAGGAATTCGAACAAGCCAAAGGGGGAGATGATTGCTGTCTTTGGTATGTCATCAGGGTGCACCGGGATCTGGTGATATCCGCGCACCAGGTCAACCTTGGAGAAAACCCTCGCACCATGCAGGTTGGCCGCAAAGTCTTGGATGTGAGGGATGGGGTAACGGTCAGGAACTGTTACCTCATTGATCCGTCGATAGTCTCCGCAGGGACGCCAGCCGCCGGAGGCTTTCAGGACCAGGTGGAGCAGCGAGGCCCATGGGCTTTCAGATCGCCGAATGAGCCCCAGTTCCAACAGATGCGAAAACTCCTCCTTCGCCTCCTTGAGCTTGTCAGGCAGGAGCCGGCGAGCCTTGGCGTGAACCAGTGGGCCCTGTGTGGGGATGTGGTGGAACACCCCGTTGTGCGGTGAGGCAGCGGAGAACTATGGCTTGATGAGTGTCGTGAACTCTTCCCGGATTCAATGGAACGAGTTTCTGGGTGTGCTGATCGTGGCCACCTGCGGTTTCTCCGAGCGGTAGGCGTCGAGGCGAACGGCCTGGAAGGTACGGCGTCCATCAGGCGCCTACCTCGAATGTCTACCAGAAGTCTATGTGCAAGGAGGAAGTCTGCACCCAGGATGACAGTTGGAAAGGACAAGACGGTGAACCTCCATGTGAAATTTCGTTGGCTGATCTGGAAGTGGACTGTCTTGTCTCCATACATCTGGATTGCTGTTGCATTGGCTGCATAGAGGGGAGGACCACGAGGTCAGTTCTTGGACTCGACGGCCGTGGCCAGGATGACATTGATCTGGGCTCCATTGTCAACGAGGAACTGCCAGCTGCTGACTGAGTCCTGCAGATAGAGGAGGCTGTGTTCTTGGCCAGCCCTGGCAGCCATTAACACCGGCCGGCCTGGTCATTTCCCTGGAATGAGCCAGACTGATGACACTTCCGAGCCTTGGCTCCCAGCACTGGTCGTAGAAGCAGAGGCCTGGAGCGGATGCTGTGGCCTTGGTTATGCTCTTGGGCACCCCTGGCAGAGATGAAACTGAGCCTTCGCGTGGCCGACGCAGGTCTCCAGCTCCTGATCCCAGAATTCATGGAGTTTCGCGGCTAAAGCGCTGATCACCCCAGGCTCACTCATGATGGGTTCAAAGACGTTTGATCCAATCAGGGTCACCAATTGTTGCATCAGCTACACTGTTCCTGAAAGAACGCACACAACCAGACAGTTTGAGCTCAGTGAGCAGACTAGTTTATTGCAGGCTGCTGAGCTGTACTTATACTCCCATCCTGGACCTAGCTGAGAACCATGCTGGAGGGCGCTGACGTCACCTGGGCATCACGTGGACCCCCAGCACGGGGCTTCTGAGCCCCGTGCTGGGAGGAAGGGAACACACCCAATGGCGCCATTTTGGCCGGCTGTCCCACCGCGTGGCTTACAAGTGGGGCTGGTTCGCCTGCTTGGTGGTGAGCCGCCACACATCACACATTCTGGGTGATTTGCAGACAATGCAATTTGGTTTTCTTAATACTTTATTTATCAATTTTTCACCAAAATAATAATTGTATTACATTCAGTTGTAAATTATTTTTAAAAATTAAACATGTGGTATTTATCTTCCCATCCCCCTCAACCCACCCTCCCAACATCCCCCCCACTCCTAAAAAAAGAAATAAACTGGAGAATGCCAAGAACATAAAGCATTCCTGGAGAAATATCTATTGGGATGTCTGGGAATGGACCAAGCGTTTGGCCTTCACGTCCAACGGCAGACTGTGTGCTCGTAGAAAGTCTGCGCCGAGAAGTGATGTGTCCACAGTGGCTCGAGTGAAATTCCACTAGAAATTTTCTCTGCCGAGTTGTTTTTGGACATTGTGCGTGTCAAAGGTCTTGATGGCAGTCTTTTTTGTCGCCCAGAGGGTGGGACCTTGTGGGTATGTTCGTGTCTTCAGGGCGATTGGTGGGATGACACTGAGTTCAGCACCCGTGTCGACCAGGAACTGCCGGCCACTAGCCTTGTCAGTAATGTTCAAGAGGCTATTGGTGAGGTCAGCCACCTTGTCCATTAGTGGCAGCTGGCCTGGGAATTTTCTGAAAATGAGCAGGGCTGGCTGCATCTTCACGCTCGAGCCCATCGGTGTTCTTCACTGACCAAGGTTTTCAACATAACTGCCAACTTCCGTTGTTCAACTTTTAACCTCCAGAAGTTTCATCTCCTTAGCAATAAGCAACAACTCCTCCTTTTTCAGATCTGAAAAGTTTGGTGATTCCAAACACATTTTTAATTTCTATTTGGACAAGTTCACTTGGCCCACACTTAAGTTTTTAGAGTGTGTTCCCTTTAAGCAGTGTGTGTCTTGTGTGCGTGCACATACGTGCACAAATGTATGCACAGCTTAGAGGCTTGTCTTTCATTTTGGACATTTGGAAACAACCACTTTAGAGAATGCTATGTATTGTATTGTAAAAAACACAATACTGGAGAAACTGCAGGTCACACGGCATATTTTATAATAAAGATATATAACCAAGATTGTGGGCTTTAGCCTTTAATCAAGGGATGTGTATTGTAAATGCTCTCACCCTGATGTACTAACCGAAGTCCAAGAGAATTCATCCTGATCCTGTTGAAACTTGGAATTGTTGAATGCATTTGATTTTTCACTGATGTTTTAACATTGATCTTGTTCATGTATAATTTTATAAATGACAAGGTATAAAAGCAAATATTTCTTGAATTTTAATTAGTCTCTTATGGGGTTTCTGCAGCAAATACATACCTTTAATCTTTGCATAAACAGAACCATCCCCAGAAGAAAATACTCCATTCCCTGCAACTTGAACTAACAGCTGGCCATTAAATCACGCTCAAGGGGCCGACATCAGGACATCTTGGTCTGCATTGTGGCCAGCACTGGAATGAAGTGCTGCAGATGTCCTGCTGCAGGCAATTGGGGCCACTTCCTTGGATAGATTGCAATTGCATAGATATATGGGGCAAGGGGTTGGGGATCAATGGAGCAAATGTGCACAGGTTAGAACAGAGGTTAACATGATGAACCATGAACAGAGGAGAACTGGAGAATAGTTTTCAATATTTTAGAAACAGACTGCAAGAAAATAGCGATTTATGGAGCTGGTTATTATAAAAGCAAAGCTGTTAAGAGAAATTGAAACCGTCTCATTGCAGTGCTCCCTTTGCAGTGGAATTGAAGGTGGGAGTTGGCATTACTCCGCCAATGGTGTAACAAATTGATCACCGTTCATGTTGTGAATGCTGAGATCCCAGCAGCATGTGGCCAAGGCATGGTCTGATCATCCAATGGTTCATTGGAGCTGTGGAAATGGATGCAGTGGAACTGAGCAACTCTCAGCTTACATTGTTGGAACAGTTCATTATTTCCCTTCAGACCACATGACTCTGGGGCTGCCAAGTGAGTTCTCCTAAGAGTCAGAAAATATATATTAAATTGTCAAGTTTTGAGAAACAGAGAAAAGGAATGGGAAATGGCTCGGACTTATCCCAGTTGGTGCTGGCCCATCCATCATGTCGATACAATCATGAAGGAGACTTTTCAGTGGCTATATTTTGTGAGGTGTTTGAGGAGATTCGGGACGTCACCAAAAACTCTTAAAAACTTCTCCAGGTGGACCGTGGAGAGCATTCTGGCTGGTTGCATCACTGTCTGATACGGAGGTAAAATGCACAGGACAAGAAATGTCTCCAGAGGGTTGCTAACTCAGCTTGTGACATCACTGACACTAGACTTCACTCTATCCAGGGCATCTACAAGGTGCAGTGTCTTAAGAAAGCACCTTTCTTAAGGACCCTCACCATCCAGGCCACTCTGCTACCTTCAGGAAGGAGTGTGACAGAGTATTTAGAGGTGGTTTGGGAGGAATTTTTTGAGCTTGCACACACACATTTTAAAACACAGAATATTTGCAGGACTTTTGCAGAATACCTTTTGCAGGAGGCAACAAAGTATGGACAGCAGCTTGCCTGGGAGAGCATGTGATCTTTGCAGGCAGAGAGAAGAGTTTTGCTCTCAGAGAGGGAGGGTGTGAAACAGAGAGAGAGAGAGAGAGAGAGAGAGAGAGAGGACAAAAATCAGTTCCAAAAGGACAAGCTGGCAAACTTTGGAAGGCTGCCTGGTCAAAGGAGGAGACTGGCAGTGTGAAAGGTGACCTGAAAGAAAGAGAATCATCTGGAGAACCCTGAAGGGGGAAAGTTTTGTCAGCGAGACTGATTGAGACTGAATCAGTTACGGATGTCCTGGAAAAGGAATCTCTCTCTGAAAACCAGCAAGAACCTTCCTGAGTGGTAACCATTTGCCTGTTAAGCACCAAAGACTGGTGAACTTTGTTAACTTTCGTGCACGGTACAAGAATTGCCTGCAACCAGTTTTACAGTTCAGCAGCACCTGGGACTGGAACAGGACAAGCTGGAAAGCTTGTAGAAAAACCCAATTTTGAAGACTGGTTGTGAATGCTTAGTTCAGCCTGGTCAAAGCCCTTATGGTTCATACAAGGAGAGGACTGGCTACCTAATGTTTCACTTGAAATAAGAGAAACAAAAAGGAACTCTGCGGTGACCTGAAAGAAAGAGGTTATCATCTGGAGAACCCCGATGGGGCTAGTTTCTTCGGCAAGATACTGAAGTAGCTGATTAAAAGATATCAGTTGTGGGAGTCCAGTGAACAACAAATCTCTCTCTGAAGACCAACAAAAACCTTCCCCCATCTCTTCTAGCTCAATACATAGATGACCACACTGATCTTCAAGAAAGCTAATTTTATCTCTTACTGTCCTTTGTCTGCCAAAGCAACCTCATGTCTCTTTTTTTTTTAGCCCTCCTGATTTCCCTGTTGTTTTTCCTCCATTTTTTATATTCCTCAAATACCTTTTCTGCTCCTTTGTCTATAGTAGCTATAGTATCTTAACCAGATCCCAAACATCTCTCAAAAATAACCTTTCTTAGGAGACACGTGATGGAGTAGTGGCCGGTCGGGGAACTCCAGCCCTCTCCGGAAAAGTTAAAAAAAAACAGAGAAAAAACAAAGGCACAAACACAAAAACTAAAATAAAGTGAAAATAAAGGTGTGGAGAAAATGGCAGCAGAGAAAGAAAAGCCAAAAGCAACGGGAAGAAGAGAAGAAGAAAAGACGTCGGAAGAAGAAGGTGAAGGCCTTACCTGTCCGAGGAGGCCCGCTGTGGAGAGAGAAGCCCGCTCCCTCAGGTCAGTTGAAGCCCCAAGCTCAGGACCTCAAAAATGGCTCGCGGAGCCAAACAAAAGTGCGCAACCGCGCATGCGCGAGGAGTCGCGCATGCACGATGCGCAATCCAAAAAGAACACTGAAGGGAGGGGGGACCAGCTGAGGAGTCGATTTCCACAGCTGAAATTGACAACCACAACAAAGCAGCAAGAAGAGAACATAGAAAATAACGAGAACAAGAAAGAGAGTAAAAAGAAATCAAAGAAACAACAGATGACCAACCCAGAGGAAGAAGACCAGCAGCAAGACACTTCTAATAAAAATAAGAAGACCAAAAGTACTCAACAAGGTAAAACAAACAACCCAACAAGAAAACCAGAAGGGACAGAGGTAAAGGTCACAGATCCTGGAGTGGACTCAGAAGAAGAGGAAGAACACAGAGAAATGGAAGAAGAAGGGAAGGGCAAGTACATGGATATATTTTTTTTAAAGAATATATGGAATCAGAAAAAGAATGGCAGTCACAAGAATTCAGTGAAATAAAAAGAAGAGTAAAAAGTACAGAAGAAAAAATGAATAGATTAGAGATGATCATGTCAGATATAGGAAAAAGAGTGGACAAGGTGGAAGAATGAGAAACAGCCATAGAAATGGAAGTAGATAACTTAAAAAAGAAATTAGAAAAATCTAATAAAAAAGTTAAAGAGACACAGGAGCTATTAGCTCAGAAGATAGATATAATGGAAAGTTATAATAGAAGAAACAATATAAAGATAGTGGGCCTTAAGGAAGATGAAGAAGGCAAGAATATGAGAGAATTTATAAAAGAATGGATCCCCAGGGTCCTAGGAAGACCAGACTTACAGGAAGAAATGGAAATAGAAAGGGCACATAGAACATTAGCCCCTAAACCACAACCACAACAAAAACCAAGATCCATTCTAGTAAAATTCTTAAGATATACAACAAGAGAAGATATATTGGAGAAAGCAATGAGGAAAATAAGAGAAGACGAAAAAACCACTGGAATACAAAGGTCAAAAAATTTTTTTCTATCCAGATCTAAGTTTTGAACTCCTGAAGAAGAGGAAGAAGTTTAATACAGCAAAAACGATCCTATGGAAAAAAGGATATAAATTTATGCTAAAGTACCTAGCGGCACTTAAAATAGTAATTCCAGGGCAGCAAAACAGACTATTCTTGGATCCGGAGGAAGCACGAAAATTTGCAGAACAACTACAAAACAGACAGAGAGATGAAGACATGTAACGAGAACAAAAATGACCACAAACTATAGTTATGTGTGTGTATATGTGTGCATGTATATTTTTTAAAAAAATAGAGTATAGATAAGAACTAAGAAGGGAAAGTAAGGGAAGAAAGGAAGTAAGGAGGGAATTAAGAGAGTAACCTTTGTTATATATGAAGATTAAAATCTTTTCTGGGGGGGCTGGGTGGGGAAAAATTACGGTCACTGCAAATTCAGTTGACGCTTGCGAGTGATTTCGCAAATCCAAATGGAGAGGGGAGATGTGGTTGCCCGACAAGGGACAAAGGGCAACTCAGAAAGGGGAGGGACTATTGGAGTTAAAGGAATTTTTGATAGGAGAATAATGGAAATATTTTATATTTTAGAAATGTTGTCTTATAAAGTGTTCAAAAAAAGAAAGCAGAAATGGATAAGAAGGAAAGGTGATAATGAGAAAATGGAAAGGAAAGATAAACAAAGTATGAAATGGCTATGTTGAACTATATGACTTTAAATATTAATGGAATACATAACCAAATCAAAAGGAAGAAACTGTTAAATTTACTGAAAAAAGAAAAAATTGATATAGCATTCATACGAGAGACACACTTAACTGAAGTGGAACACAAGAAATTAAAGAGAGATTGGATAGGACATGTAACAGCAGCATCATATAATTCAAAAGCTAGAGGAGTAGCTATATTAATCAGTAAAAATGTACCAATCAAAATAGAAGAGGAAATAATAGATCCAGCAGGGAGATATGTAATGATAAAATGTCAGATATATTCGGGGTTTTGGAATTTACTCAATGTATATTCATCTAATGAAGAAGATCAAAAATTTATGCAAGATATCTTTTTGAAGATAGCAGACACGCAAGGGAACATACTAATAGGAAGGGATTTCAAACATGGATAAAACTGGAAAAAAAATTAATAGAAAGAACAAAGTAACCAAATTTATAATTAAATTGATGCAAGAAATGCAACTTTTGGATATATGGAGGAAACAACACCCAAAGTAAAAGGAATATTCATATTATTTGGGCAGACATAAAACATACTCAAGAATAGACCTATTCCTGTTATCAGCTCACATGCAAGAGAGAGCTAGGAAAACGTAATATAAAGCTAGACTATTATCTGACCACTCACCCCTGTTATTGACAATAGAGTTAGAGGACATCCCACCAAGAATGTATAGATGGAGATTAAACTCCATGCTACTTAAAAGGCAGGATTTTAGAGAATTAATTGAACGACAAATTAAAATATACTTTGAAATAAATACGGAATCAGTGAAAGATAAGTTTACACTATGGGACGCAATGAAAGCATTCATCAGAGGGCAAATAATAAGTTATGTAACTAAGATGAAGAAGGACTACAACCAGGAAACAGAACAGTTGGAAAGGGAAATAGCAAATATAGAAAAAGAATTAGCAATGAAAAAGGTGGAGAAGAACATAATGAAGACAAAACAGAAATATTATGAACTAGGAGAAAAAATGCACAAAATTCTAGCATGGCAGCTTAAGACAGAACAATCTAAGAGAATGGTATTGGCATTAAGGAAAAAAGACAAGCAAATCACATATAATCCAACGGAGATTAATGAAAACTTCAGAGAATTCTACGAACAACTATATCAAACTGAAAACGAAGGGAAAGAAGATAAAATAGATGAATTTTTAACTAAAATTGAACTACCGAAATTACAAATAGAGGAACAAAATAAATTAACAAAACCATTTGAAAGAGAAGAAATACAGGAGATAATAAAAAAACTACCGAACAATAAAACACCAGGAGAGGATGGATTCCCAATAGATTTCTATAAAACATTTAAAGATTTATTAATTCCTCCCCTTCTGGAAGTAATCAACCAGATTGATAAAACACAAAGCTTACCAGAGTCATGTAAAACAGCAATAATTACAGTAAAACCAAAGACAGGGAAAGATCCACTTACACCAGCGTCATATAGACCAATATCTTTACTTCACACAGATTATAAGATAATAGCTAAACTATTAGCAAACAGATTAGCCGACTATGTACCAAAAATAGTAAATCTAGACCAAACTGGATTTATTAAAAAAAGACGAACAACAGACAATATCTGTAAATTTATTAACTTAATTCATGCAGTAGAAGGAAATAAAACTCCAACAGTAGCGGTTGCTTTAGACGCAGAGAAGGCCTTTGACAGAGTAGAATGGAATTATTTATTCAAAGTACTACAAAAATTCAGCTTACCAGAGAAATATATTAATTGGATTAAAGCATTATATAAGGGGCCACTGACGAAAGTGACAGTAAATGGATATATAACAAAACAATTTAACTTAAGCAGATCAACAAGGCAGGGATGCCCACTATCTCCTTTATTGTTCGCATTAGCCATCGAACCACTAGCAGAACTCATAAGAACAGAAAATAAAATAAAAGGGATAAAAATAAAAGATAAGGAATATAAAATCAGTCTATTTGCAGATGACGTTATAATATACTTAGCAGAACCAGAAATATCAATAAAAGAATTACATAGGAAATTGAAGGAATATGGAGAAGTGTCGGGGTACAAGATTAACGCAAATAAAAGTGAAGCAATGCCAATGAATAATGCGGATTTCTCAAAATTTAAGAAAGAATCACCATTCAGATGGAAAACGCAAGCAATGCGATATCTAGGTATACAAATAAATAAAAACCTCAGCCATCTATATAAACTCAATTATTATCCACTAATGAAAAAATTACAAGACGACTTAGAGCATTGGAAAAATTTACAACTAACACTGATAGGAAGGATAAACTGTATTAAAATGAACATTTTCCCAAGGATACAATACCTATTTCAAACATTACCAATACGCTTAACAGAGAAATTTTTCAAGGATTTAAAGAAAATAATAAGGAAATTTTTATGGAAAGGGGGGGGAACCGACGATAGCACTAGATAAATTAACAGAATGGTATAAACAAGGAGGCTTACAACTACCAAACTTTAAAAATTATTATAGAGCCGCACAATTAAGATACCTGTCAGATTTTTATCAAACAAGGGAAAAGCCAGATTCGACTAGATTAGAACTAGATAAAATAGGGGAGAAGATACCTGAACATATATTATATAAATGGGATGAAAACTTGGTACAATGTAGGAATTCTCCGGTATTGCATCATCTGCTCAAAATTTGGAAGAAGATTCACGTAGAAAGGAATAAAACAAATTACCAATTACCAAAACTAATATTGATGCAAAATCAGCTAATCCCTTTTACAATAGATAACCTTTCCTTTAGAGAACGGGAGAAAAAAGGGATCAAAAGAATAGAAAATTGTTTTTCGGGAAATAAACTATTATCCTTTGAACAATTGAAAGATAAATATAATATAACTTACGATACAATGTTGGCATACTACCAACTGAAATCCTACTTGAAGGACAAATTGGGAAACAGTCTGAGGTTACCAGAAGGAAGTAATTTTGAATATGTGATTACAGACACAATGGTAATCAAAAAATGTATAACAAACATGTATATTAAACTACAAGAAAAGGAGAACGAGGAAACAAATGGTAAAACCAAACAAAAATGGGAACAAGATCTAAGCATAAAGATAAATAATGAAACATGGGAGAAGCTATGCTCCGGTACCATGAGAAATACAATAAACACGAGGTTATGTATGATACAATATAACTGGATACTCAGGCTATAACCTCAAAAGTTAAATAAATGGGACCCAACAGTATCAGACAGATGTTTTCGCTGTAAAATGAAACGGGAACAACAGTTCATGCAATTTGGACATGTGAGAAAGTGAAAAATTTTTGGGAAGATCTAATCCAGATTATAAATAAAATCACAAAAAGCAATATACCAAAATACCCAGAGATCTTCCTCCTAAGTAATATAAAAAACAAAGAATTTGGACTCGATTTGGATGGAGCACAAAAAAGATTTGTTATGATAGCCCTAGCTGTAGCAAAAAAAATGTATTATGTCAACCTGGAAATTGGAAGATAACTTGAGAATACAACAATGGTATATAGAAATGAATAAATGTATTCCATTAGAAAAAATAACATAATTTAAGAAATAACATTACAATATTTGAACAAATATGGAAACCATACATGAAACACAATAGAGAAAACCTACCGTGGACATCTACCACCTAAAATGACAGAAGGAGAAGATAATGAAAAGAACTGACTCAGTGGAATTTCTTGTTTATTTTTATTGAGTGACAACATTGTTTGATGGGTTTAATGTATCATATTCTGAACTTTAAATAAATGGGAGGGGAGGTGAGGGAGGGAGGGAGGGAGGGGAGGAGGGAAGGGGGGGGAGAAAACGACACTGTATATATTTAAGAAGGAAAATGTATGTATCTTGATCAATATGGTTTATAGTGTGAAAAATAAAAATTAAAAAAAAAATAACCTTTCTTACCTTTGCCTTAATTTTTAATTTAAATTTAGACATACAGACATGGTAAGAGACCCTTCTGCCCCACAAGCCCATGCTGCCCAAATACCCCAATTAACTTGCAATCCCTGTACATTTTGAAGGGTGGCAGGAAACTGGAGCACCTGGAGGAAACCTTTGTGGACATGAGGAGAATGTCCAAACCCTGTGCAGACAGCACCAGGTTCAAACATAGGTGGGTGGGTGCGTTAACCATGATACTAATCATGCTGTCAAATCCTTACAGGAACATACAAATCCTGTACTTTCAAAATTTTGCCTTTGAAAACCTTCCATTTACCGAGCACATACTTGCCAGAAAACAATCTTGCTGGACCCATACTTTCTAGATGCTTTCTCATTTCCTCAAAATTGGCCTTTCTCCAATTTAGAATATCAACCCAAGAACCAGACCTATCCTTATCCATAATTATTTTAAAACTAATGGCATTATGATTACTATATGCACAGTGTTCCCCAACACATACTTCTGTCACCTGTCCTGACTTATTCCCTAATATCCAGTATTGTCACTTGCCCTGTCTCATTCCCTAATATCCAGAGATCCATTATTGCATTCTCTCCAGTTGGTACCTCAATATATTGATTTAGAAAACTTACCTGAACACATTTGACAAACTCTAAGCTTTCCAGCCCTTTTACAATGTGGGAGTCCCAGTCAAAAGTGGACGGCTAAAATCACAACTTTATGTTTCCTACAGTTGTCTGCTATTTCTCTACAGATTTGCTCATCCTATTCTTGCTGACTATTGGACAGTTTATAATACAACTCCATTAATGTGGTCATACCTTTCCCTCAACTCAACCTATATAGACATGCCCTCTTGTCTGTCCTGCCTGTCCTGCCTGAGCATGGCTGCAATGCCTTTCCTCCCTCTTTCATTCCCCCTCTCTCCCATTCTATTGTGTCTGAAACAACAGAAGCTCTGCAACACTGATCTGCCATTCCTGCAACCAAGTTTCACTAATGGCCACAATGTCATAAATCCATATACCAATCCATGCTCTAAGCTCGTATGCCTTTCCTACAATACTCCTTGCATTGAAAGAGATGTCATTGAGAACATTTTGAACACGCATAACCCTTTAGTTTCTGCAGCTTAAACATAATCTTCCATCTCCCACCCCCACCACTCCAATATCTGCTCTGACACTCTGGTTCCCATCCCCCCCTGCTAATCTAGTTGAATCCCCCAGAGCTGCACTAACAAATCTTTCTGTAAGGATATTAGTCCCCCTCTGGTTCAAATGCAAACTGTCCTACCAGTAAAGGTTCCAATTTCTGGAAGAGAGCCCAATGATCCAGAAATCTCATCCTCTCCACTGCACCATCTCTTCAGCAAACCTCACTAGCATGTGGTATGGGAAGCAATCCTGAGATCACAACCCTGGAAGTCCTGTCCTTCAACCTAGCACCTAACTTCCTAAACTTACTTTGCAGGACCTCCTAACCCTTCCTATCCACTTCATTGATCCTTTCATGGACCACAACATCTGGCTGTTCACCTCCCTCTTGAGAATGCCATGAATTCGATCTGAGATATCTCAGACCCTGGCACCAGATAGGCAACATACCATCCAGGATACTCGATCTTCCACAGAACCTCTTAACTGTCCCCCTAACTATGGAATCCCCTATCCCTACAGCTTGCCTCTTCTCCTCCCTCCTTTTCTTAGCCACTGGGCCAAACTCTGTGCCAGAGAGCAGACTGTGATGGATTTTCCCTGGTAGGCTGTCTTCCTCAATAATATCCAAATAGTTTATGTGCTATTGAGAGGAATGGCCACAAGGGTGCCCTGCACTGACTGCCTGATCCCTCTCCTGATTGTCATAATTACCCTCCTCCTGCCTCCTAGGTGTGATAGCCTCCCTGTAACTCCTTTCACTCCCTCAGCTTTCCACATGATCCAGAGTTCATCCAACTCCAGCTCAAATTCTGTAACATGGGTTGTAAAGAAGAGATGGCAGATTAATTCATGTCTGAAGAGTTGGTGCAGGGGGAAAGAATTCATATTTGGATCTTTTCTGGGGAAGGTATGACTGTACAAAAGGGATGTGTTGCATCTGAACTTGAGAGAGACCAATATGCTCTGGTCAGGTTTGCACAAGAGATTAAGAAGGATTAAATTTGCAAGGCAGAGGGGGATGGGAATCAAAACTTTAGATCAGATGATGCAACATACAGTGAGCCTGTGAAGGACAGACAATCGCTTGGATGCAGTCAATTGGATGGGTTAAAATTAGTTTACTTTAATGCGAGAAGTGTTAAGAATAAGGGTAATTAACCCAGAGCATGATTAGTCCATGGAATTACACCATCACAAAGACTTGGCCCTCTTGCTCTCGCTGCCAAGAAAATGGTACCCCATAACCCTCTATTTTTCTTTCATCCATGTGTCTGTCTAATAGTCTCTTCAATGCCCCAATGTTTCAGCCTCCACCACCATAGAGGGTTATGGGTACCACTTTCCAGACACCCACAACTCTCTCTATAAAAAAACTTACCTCTGATGTCTCCCCTAAACTTCCCTCCCTTCACCCTGGTGTTTGCTGATCCTGCCCTGGGAAACAGGTGCTGGCTGTCCACCCTATCGATGCCTCTCATAATCTTGTAGATCTCTATCAAGTCTCCTCTCATCTTCTATGCTCCAAAGAGAAAAGTCCCAGCTCTGCTAACCTTGCCTCATAAGATGTATCCCAATCCAGGCAACATCCTGGGAAATCTCCTCTGCACCCTATCCATAGCTTCCATATCATTCCTATAATGAGGTGACCAGAACAGAACAGAATACTCCAAGTGTGGTCTCACCAGAGATTTGTAGAGTTTTAACATGACCTCTCTTACTCCTGAATTCAATCCCCTATTAATGGATCCCAGTGTCCCATAGGCCTTCTTAACTATCCTATCAACCTGTGCAGTGACCTTGAGGGATGTGTGGATTTGAATCCCAAGGTCTGTGGTAACTTTCCTCAATCCCAAGGATGTTTCAGCTCATAACTTTGGCTGTTCTTTTTCTTCTACTGATGCTGTTTGACCTTCTGAGTTTCCCCCTGAAAATTGTGTTTGGCTTCAAATTCCAGCATGAGCAGTCTCCTTGGTGTCTCGTGTTTCTTCCTCCACTATTCAGTGCATTCACATTCCATTGCATGGGCTGCAGAGTTTAAATTATCCTAAAATGCTGAACTCAATAACATCAACAACAAATGAAATGGGGAAGAGAACCAAATTGGACACAGGTAAGAGGAACTTTATTGCAGCTGGTTCATAAAGGTAGTTCTGAAGAAGCCACTCCAACAATGAAATGGGGAAGAACCAGGAAAGGAAAATTAAATAGCTGCTTATGTTGGAAATCTAATATATATTTGTGCATGTTTGACTGTTCTCTCCGTGCAGATCAATATGGAGCACTCTAAAAATGTCCAAGGAAGTTCAGCAGAGGTAACATTTTATGCTGAATGTCATGACCACATTGAATTTAACCTTTAAGGCCTAATGAAGTTCAAATAAATTTAAAGTTGCACCAGGGACACCTCAATTAGTTCCAGTGCTGTGCATCAATGTACATTCAGAATAATGCCAAGTGGACAAAACTACACCAGGGCCTCCTCAGTGCTCAGGCCTACAGATCAGGCAGCAGGAAACTGAGGAACAATGCCAAGCCTGCCTCAGTGCTGATGCTGCCAGATATTCCATGAGCAGACAGAAGAAGTACAAGCAAGACTGCAAGCAATGCGAACCAGCCACCAGCTGAAGGGCAGCACCACTTACTACAGCCAACCTGCTAATTGCTACATTCAATGACTCAGTTGACATTGAGTATTTTTCCATGAGTGCAGTTGTAATTGGCTCCATGTCCGAGATATGCCAACATTGTTGAGCAAATAAGTGGAAAGGTGAAACACCATCGATATGTTGTTCCAATAGAAAACTTAGCATAACTCTACTGGCCAAGCCTCCAGTCATTGAAAATGCTGCTGCTTTCCACCACAGCAGAGATCAAACACATCCTAAAGATGACCAGAGCCTACAACTCAGCATTTCAGATTACATCTTCTGGAGCCAACAACTACTGAGTGTTTTATTTCCTGGGCAACACTGAGTATCCTGCTAGTCTGAAATAAAAACAGAAAATGCCCACAGAGGCAACATTTTCAAGGAAAAAAAATGAAGTCTGTTCACATTTAATTCAGGTTCCTGACAATTTAATTAACCACCCCAACTCCTTCACGGAAGTTTGTGTCAATGCTCTCCTGTGCACTACCTCATCTTCCATCTGGGCATGTTGCAGCCCTCCAACTCCAAGTCAGTCCTCTATTCTTAAGCAGCTCACTCTTTTGTTTCTATCAATGTCAGAACTGGTGATGACTCTCTGCCACCAGTTTGGTCATTTATGGATGTAATTGACCTGGGAATGTCAGAAGCTGTGCCCTAGTTCTTCTTGAGGGTAGAGATCATGGATTTGTTTTACTGTTGTCAAGGTCCAGGGAACTACAGGAGTAAATTTTATTTGTGCTGGAAGTGCATGTGGTGGAGGGTATAACTGTTTAGCAAGGTGGGAGGGTACAAATCAAGTGGGCTGCTTTGAACTGAGGTCAAGCATTTGGGGTACTGTTGGAGGTGCATTCAAGAGCAGCCTACACCATTCTTCTACATCTGGCCTCTGACCAACACTGAATGTCCCGTTTCCCACCCCCCCCCCCCCCCCCCCACCCCCTCCCGTTTACAATGATCTGTGTGCAAGTATCCAGGCTGAGAGCAGGTTTGGGATATGAATGCCTGAATTAACATATTAGGCTCAAGGTGTTGTCACCTGAAACAGGCATCAAAAACAAACAGCTCATTATCTTGAAATATGGAACAGGCAAAGTTGTGGGTTTTCCAAAGAAAACAAAATAGAAATGAGCATGAGGAACTATGTAAAAAAAGCAACATCCCTGACATGCACTTCAGAGACAAGGTGATCTTCCAGCTGAGAACATGGACCAAAAGGATAATTACAGAGTACCAGGTGAGTTTCACCTCAATGAATAGAATGGCAGAAAAACTGAAGCCAAATTTCCATCGATGGGTGACGGGTTATTGTAGTTATCAGTTGTAGTGAATCAGCTAGATTTCATTCCTTCAGATCATAGAGACTCAGAATGAAGATATTGGGAGAGGGTATATAGGAGGGAGTTGAGTGAATGGTCTACAGACCCTCTGTCTTGAATTTATCTGAGTGATTTTGCATACTTTAAGTGTAACTCTCCTGACCACTGGCCTGTGTCGAACTCTAGCCCTACTGAAGATGAAGGTTGGTGCTTTGAAGAGATACAGTGGACAGTGTAAATATCACAGTTCCTTTGGCTCTTCTCTGGGTATAAACCAGGAAAAATCTGCATTCCATTTCAGTGGATGATTTCCTCCTGTGCTTTCAATGACGACTTTCATTTGCACTTTGCAGAGCGTCGACTGGTGGAGTCTACCCATAAAGATTTCTCCCCTGTGGTCATCTACATACTCCTGGGTCTCTCCATTCTGCTGTCCATCTTGATTCTTGGCACAGTGGTTGGTCTGAGTAAGTTTTGTATGATAACATTTGAAATGTATTCCTGTGAAATGATAGTGTAACATTTGACTCAGCTCTGGGAATGTGGATTGGTGAAGGTGACCTCACACTTAGGACCAGTACACAGTAAGCAGCAGGGAATTAACCCTCACTCATCCTCCACTGTTGGGGAGGAGTCAATGCTGCCTGATGCCTACCCCATGGGGTATCTTCAAAGGCCAACGGGTATTCTCTGCTCCATCCCATCCACCCAGCCTTCATGCTGCTCTTTGATTATGTGTTTAATTCACCTATCTGACTCAGAGGTGAATCTGATGAGTAACTATCCTGCCCCAGAGCAAATACAAAGATGTTAGAGGAACTCAACAGATCAGAAAATATCAGTGCGTAGAAATGATCATCAATGTCTCAGGTCATCAAAGTGTTTGTCATAAATATCAATGATCTGGATGATAAAGTGGTCAATTGGACCAGTAAGTTTGCGGATGACACTAAGGTTGGAGGTGTTGTGGATAGCGAAGATTTTCAAAGCTTGCAGAGGGATCTGGACTAACTGGAAAAATGGACTGAAAAATGGCTGATGGAATTAAATGCAGACAAGTGTGAGGTGTTACATTTTGGAAGGACAAACCAAAAAAGGACATACACTGTATATGTACATGGTAGGACATGGAGGAATGTAGTAAATCAGAGAGATCTGGGAATACAGACACATAATTCCCTGAAAGTGACATCACATTGTGCTGGGTTGTAAAGAGAGCTTTTGGCATATTGGCCCTCATCAATCAAAGTATAGGAGCTAGGATGTTATGGTTAAGTTGTGTAAGACATTGGTGACACCAAATTTGGAGTATTTTGCACAGTTTTGGTCACCTAATTATAGGAAAGATATCAATAAGATAGAAAGAGTGAAGAGAAGATTGACTTGGATGTTGCCTGGACTTCAGGAACTGAGTTACAGGGAAAGGTTAAACAGGTTAGGACTCTATTCCCTGGAGTGTAGAAGAATGAGGGGAGATTTGATCGAGGTATTTAAAATTATGAGGGGGATAGAATAGAGTAAATGTAGGTTGGCTTTTTCCATTGAGGTTGGATGAGATACAGACTAGAGGACATGGGTTTAGGGTGAAAGGGGAAAAGATTAGGGGGAATTTCTTGACACAGAGTTGTGGGAGTATAGAATGAGCTAACAGCTGGAAGTGGTGAATGGGCTCAGTCTTAACATTTAAGAAGATTTTAGTCAGGTACATGGATGGGAGAGGCATGGAGGGAAAAGGACTAGGTGCAGGTAAGTGGTGGTAGGCAGAATAATGGTTCAGCACAGTCTAGCATGACTGAAGTGCCTGTTTCTGTGCTCTAATATACTATAGTTTGATGATTCTATGGTCTGGACTTTTAAACGAGGTAAAGGGTTCCGACCCAAAATGTTGCCTGACCATATCTACCCATGGATGCTGTTGGGTTCAGCAGCTCAGTGTTTGCTCAAGATGCCAGCATCTGCATTTTGTTTCCTTATCTTTCCTTATCTGGTTGAGTGGCATGAACTTACGCCTTCATTGCTTTCGAGTAGATTGCTGCTTCATGTGTAATTCCAGGATGAAAATCCTGAGGGCCTGTCGCCTCCCCACTTCAAACCCTTTCTGAAGCTCTCTCTCAACCTTCTGGGCTGCAATACCCTGGAGAGGGATGGGATACACGCAGATTAATCCTGCGGTGACATTCTTCTGACTAGAAGTACAACACAAAAGTTTGCACACACCATGACTGAATTTAAATATAAAACTGGAGAAACTCAGCAGGTATACAAACTGTGTTCTTTCTACAGCAAAAATAACCAATGTTTTCAGCGTGAGCCCTTCATCAAGGTATGTTGAAAATGTAGACAGGCACTGAAACCTAAAGAACTTCTTCAGTGCAAGCATCCCTCAAAGTGGTCTCCCAGTGGTCACCCATTTCAATTCCCTATCCCATCCCCTGTCCATGGTCTCATGCACTGTCAGACTGAGGCCATCCACAAACTGGAGGAACAACGCCTCATCTTCTGTCTGGCAACCCTCCACCTTGAAGGCATTGATTTCTCCAGTTTCTGTTCAGAACCATCTTTCTTCTTCCCCGTTCCTTTCCTCCAGTCTCTCTCTCTCTCTCTCTCTCTCTCCCCCTGTCTCCTTTCAAAGACTCAAAATCAATTCTCTCCTTTTCATATTCAATTAACAGCTTTGGTCTGTTGGTCTGGAATCCACCCACTGCCAGTCTTTCCTTTTTTATTTCTCTCGTCTTTAATTAAAATGCCTTCCTGTTTTTTGTTTATACCTTTAGGAAGGGCTCAGGCCTGAAACGTTGCTAATATATCTTTACCTCCAGTGGAATTACTGTGTGTTTTTACTTGACTTTTCCATCATGGAAAACAACCAGGTTTCACAGCTGGTTGGTTCTCTGTCCCCATCACACCCTGCTTTACGCATACACCCAACCCCTCTGGACAATATCAGCCCATTGGAGTGGCTGCCCCCATATATCCCTGGCTTGCCCTTTCACCCAACCTTCCCCGCATCCAACTCACATCTCACCTTCAGGGCACCTCCTTTCTTCTTTATTCCTTCTATTTTCACCAGCTCCTAATTCTTCCAGTGAAATTGGCTTTCAGGTTGTACACTTTTCTCACAAATTCACTGACAGAACTTTCAAAAGATTGGTGTCAGGAAGGGAACATGGAGAGTGAAGGGAGGGGGTGGGCAAGGTAGAGAAAGGATAGTAGGTTGAGCAAAAGAGGGGGGGAGGGGAAGGAGCGAGTGAGGAAGGGAAGGAGAGAATGGAGACAGCAATGGGTGACCACAGCCCTGTGTTCAGGGGTGATCGTTGCAGGAAATTCCACCACTGGTTCTGTGAACACACATTCTCAGAAGTAGGAAAGACCACCCTTGCAGCCGACTGCTAAAATGAAACGCACACACTCGCAGTGTGGGAGGTTAAGCTCTGAAATTTATTGAGACTGGAAGGGATCCTTTTATACATTTGGAGTTCCTGCTGTTTGTTTGATTGGCGGGAACATTCTTGCACGTGACTAGCCTTCTTCCCCAGCCTGTTATTGGTGGGTTAGCTGGGCAGTTTGGCCAGCACCATTTTAGGGCTGCTGGTCTTGTACTCCTCCAATTTTTACCCCTGCCAGTTTGTTGTCTTGGGAGTCGTTTTAGCAATCTCAGTCCGCGTCTGCTGCCACGCGAGGTGCTGGCCCAATCTCAGTAACTGCGGGCTGCCACCTGACTGCCCTCCCCCGAACTGGGTCTAAAGTGTCTGTAGGTATAGTCCCCAAAGTCTTTTGTGGCCTGCTTCTGCGTCTCCATGGGTTCTGCTGGGTCTGTGTGAGCAGGCTTGAGTCTATCTGTAGTGAAGACCTCTGGTTTACCACAGATGTCCAGCTCAAAGTTGGCTTCGTTGTTCCAGATAACTTGAAAGGGACCTTCGTATGGCTTCTGCAGTGGTGAACGATTGGGTCCTCTGCATACAAACACATACTCACAGTCCTTGAGTTCTTTGGGGATGTTGGTCTTGGCTTGTCCATGTCTGGAGGGTGGGATCGGAGCCAGGTTACCGAACTTTTTGCCCAGCCTGTCCAGGAAGGTGGTTGTCTCTTCCTGCTGTCCTCTGGCCTGTGGAACGAAATCCCTGGGAACCATGAGTGGGGCTCTATAGATGAGTTTCAGCAGAGGATGTGTGGAGGTCTTCTTTTGGCGCTGTTTGGATGTCCAGTAGTGTCCATGGTAGCCAGTTGGGGCTCTCGTTTCTGGTCATGAAAGCGGTCTTGAGGTACCTGTGGAAATGCTCCTCCGTGCCATTGGTGTGTGGGTGGTATGCCATCGTATGGTGTAGCTGAGCACCCCATAGGATGGCAATGTCGGTCTACAAACTGGAGGTGAACCGTGCACCTCGGTCAGAAGTGATGTGCTGTGGCAGTCCGAATCTTGCAATCCAGGACGAGAAGAGTGCTTTGGCACAGGCCCTGGTGGATGTGTTAGCCAGGGGGATTGCTTCTGGTCACCGGGTGAAGAGGTCGACCACTGTGAACAGGTAGCGGAAACTGTGAGAGACTGGCAAGGGTCCCACTATGTCCACGTGAATGTGGTCAAACCTGGGTTCTGTTGGCTTGAAAGGCTGTGGGGGGGGACCTTGGTGTGTTGCTGCACTTTGGTTGTTTGGCACTGTATACACACCTTGGCCCACCCCCAGACTTGTTTCTGCAATCCATGCTACACGTTCTTGCTGGCCACCAGCCAGACTGTAGTCCTGATGGATGGGTGTGCCAGCCCGTGGATGAAGTAAAAAACTCATTGCCTCCATGCTGTTGGGACAATAGGTTGAACCTGCCCAGTGGCCACGTTGCACAGGAGAGTGGTAGTACCTGTGCTGATTGTAATGTCCCAAACCCGAAGGCCTGTGACAGTGGTCCTGTACTGTGGGATCTCATCGTCCTGCCACTGTGCCACTGCCAGTGCTACGAAGTCCAGACCGTTGACCAGGGAGAGGATGCTGTGTCTTGACAAAGCATCCGTGACCACGTTGTCTTTGCCCGAGATGTGCCTGACGTCGGTGGTGTACTCCGAAATGTAAGATAAGTGTTTTTGATGGCGGACTGACCAGGGATCAGAGACTTTAGCCAGGGCGAAAGTCAATGGTTTGTGGTCTCTGGAAGTCCTTCCCTCAAGAAAGTACCGAGTAGCAGATGGCTAAGTACAGTGCCAGCAGCTCTCCATCCAAAGCATTGTACTTTAGTTTAGGGGGCCGCAGATGTTTGCTGAAGAAAGCTACTGGGTACCAACGTCCTTCTATCTGCTGCTCCAGGACTCCACCAATGGCTGTTCCTGAGGCATTGATTGTGAGGGCTATGGGTGCATCTGGTCTGGGGTGGGTCAGGAGCACAGCTTTGGCCAGGGCTTCCTTGGTTTCCACAACGCATGTACGGATTCATCATTCAAGGTCAGGTCCTTCTCCTTGCCGGACATCAGGATGAACAGAGGGCGCATCACTCGAGCAGCTGCTGGGATAAATCTGTGATAAAAGTTTATCATCCCCATGAACTCCTGCTGACCTTTGGTTGTACTGGGCTTTGGGAAGCTGCGGATGGCCTCTACCTTATCGGGCAGTGGGTGTGGCCCCGTCCTTTGTAACCTGTGGCCCAGGAAGTCAATGGTGTTCAGGCCAAACTGGCATTTGGCCAGGTTGATGATGAGGCCGAACGCTTGCCGACGACTGCAGAGATTTCGGAGGTGCTGAAGGTGTTCCTGTCAGGTTCTATTTGTCACGAGGATATGGTCGAGGTAAACGAAAGTGGCATCCAGGTCTCAGCCCACTGCGTCCATCAGTCACTGGAATGTCTGTGCTACATTTTTGAGCCTGAATGGCATCCTCAGGAACTCAAACAGCCCAAATAGAGTGATGATGGCCGTCTTAGGGATGTCATCAGGATGCACCGCGATCTGGTGATATCCTCGCTTGAGGTCCACTTTTGAGATTATTGTTGTCCTGTACAGGTTTGCTGCAAAATCCTGGATGTGTGGCACGGGGTAATGGTCCGGGGTGATGCCTTTGTTGAGCTGGCGATAGTCGCCACATAGACTCCAGCCCCCAGTTGTTTTAGACACCATGTGCAGGGGCAAGGCTCATGGACTGTCTGACCGTCAAACAACACCCAACTCCTCGAGCTTGCTGAACTCCTCCTTGGCCAGTCGGAGCTTCTCTGGGGAAGTCATCTCGCCCTTGCATGGAGAGGTGGGTCCTTGGTCAGGATGTGATGTCTGATGCCATGTTGAGGCATCTCTGGTGTGAACTGAGGGGAAAGGATTGCTGGGAATCCCGCTAGCACCTTGGAGAACTCATCCTCCGAGCGGTGGACAGAGTCCAGGTGCATTACCAGAAACCTAGCGTCCCTCAGTGCGATCGTCTGGTAGGTCTCGTGTGGATGAGTCACTTACCCTTATAAGGTGCACTAGGAGGCTGAGGGCTCGCAGGAAATCCACTCCAAGGTGTGGTTGTTCCACTGCGGCCAGCATGAACTCCCATGAGAAGTAACTTCCCCCAAACTGCAGCTCAGCCCTACGAGTACCATAGGTCCATATACTGCTGTTGTTGGCAGCCCTCAACGTGGGCCCACCTAGCCTGCGCCTAGTGTCCAATCCTGTTGGGGGCATCATGCTGACCTCTGCTCCTGAATCCACCAGGAAGCGTCTGCTGGATAGGCGGTCCCAGACCTACAGGAGGCTCTCTTGGTGGCCAGCCGTCATGGCCATCAGCGATGGCTGGGCTTTGTCGTTTCCCTGGAACTCGCAGGTGGACTGGCATTGGCGGGCCTTGGTGCCCCATCTCTGGTGGTAGAAGCACCAGCTATCGCTGGACTCGCTCCTGGGATTGCTCTGGTCTGATTGCAGGACTTCTTTATGAGCCCCACAGTAGCTGAGACCTTCTGTTTCTGTTTACACAGAATGTTTGCCCATGATGCAACTTTCCGGGGGGGGGGGTCAGTGAAATCCGCATCCGCTAGGAGCAGTTGGATGTCTTCAGGCATCTGTTCCAGGAACGCCTGCTTGAACATGATACTGGGATGCTCATCTCCCAGGAGGGCCACCATCTCATTGATGAGTGCCGACGGGGATCCATCTCCAAGCCCATCCAGGTGGAGCAAATGTGCCGAGAGACTCCGAACGTCTTGGTTAATAGCTCTTTGAAGGCAGTGTAAGTGCCTTCCGACGGTGGCCTGTGGATAAAGTTGGCCACTCTATCTGCAGTCTGATGATCAAGGGCGCTGACCACATGGTAGTACTGGGTGGTCTCTGCAGTGATGCCCCAGATCTGGAACTGAGCCTCCACCTGCCGCATGCCGGATCGAACTGTCCAGAAGGTCGGGAGCTTCAGTTTAGATTCCTTCTAAATCGTTGGGGTCAACAATTGTAGCTGACTGCTACAAAAAAACACACACACTTGCATTTATTGAGATTTATTGAGACTGGAAAGGCTCCTTTTATACAGTTGGAGTCCTGCCGTTTGTTTGATTGGCTGATATTAGCTGCATGAATAACAATAGTGGGCGGGAACATCCTTGCATGTGAAAAAGCCTTCTTCCCAGCCTGGTATTGATCTGTTAGCTGGGCAGCTTGTCCCGCACCATTTTAGGACTGCTGGTCTTGTACTGCTCCAGCTTCGTTGTCTTGGGAGTCGCTTTAGCGATCTCTGTCCGTGTCTGCTGCCGTGCGATATGCCGGCCCAATCTCCGCCATTGTGGGTCGCCACACACTTTTGTTTTCCATGTCTTCACACCTGGCCCCAGTGACGACAGTAGAGAGGTGTTCAGCATTTTTGTAGTCAGAATAGATGAACAGGGATTTTTGTCTGATTCCCTGGGGCGGCAGTGACAAAGACTTTGCTTGTGATTTGCCTAAAGCCCAGTGGATGTTTGGCTTTCCATAGCTGGCTGCCTTCCCACAGGCCAAGGCTGCGCCCGTGTAGGTCTGAGCACTCCTACTTTACAACCAATCTTGTTCCACAGGTCGATGAAGGTGACAGGGCATCTTTTTGAAAACCTTGCTTGGTTTCATCTCCCTGCAGAGCCTTCTCAAGTACCTTATCAAAACCCATACAGACAATGCCAACTACTCTGCCCTCATCAATCTTCTTACTCCATCAAACTAGTGAACTGGATTTCCCTTCACAAAGCTGATTATCCTTGAACAACCTCCACCTTTTCAAATATACAGAAATTCTTCCAATCCCTTCCACACACAGTACAATTAACAAAATGCTGTTATAGGGCCAGCAAGAGGGGTTTGAATTCGGCGTTGTCTATAAGGAGTTCGTACATTCTCCACATGTTTGCGTGGGTTTTTCTTGGGTGCTCTTCCTATCATTCAAAATGTACGAGGGTTGTAGATTGATTGAGGTGTAATTGGGTGGCACGGGCCAGTGGGCCAAAAAAGCCCGTTACTGTGCTTCAGGTCTAAATTAAATTTAAATGTAATTGTTGATGAACCATCAATCACTTGAAAGAATATTGAAGAGAAACCATTAGACTTTTATTCACTTAAGAACACAAGCACAACTATATTGTTTGGTTGTCCTGTACTGAGCTGCAGGGGGCTGTAGAACAGTCATCTTGATACAGGAGCCTGTGAGGAGGGGCCACAGGTACAACCAGCCACTAGGTGTGCCGGACCAGACAATTATACAAAGCAGTGGTTTACCACAATTGTCTGACCAGTCCAAATTTATTTTCATCTGTGGTACACATACACAATTCGATGAAACAGTGTATCTCCAGACCATAGTGCACACACACAGTACAAATTACATATATACTGTAAATATAGCAAACTAAATAATTTATGGGTTTCTAGAATTGTTCAACAGTCTCACCACCTGTGGAAGAAGCTGTCTCCCAGCCTGGCAATCCTGGTTTTTATACTCCTGTACCTCTTCCTTGAAGGTTGTGTCTCAGAGATACTATGGGCTGAATGGTAAGGGTCCTCGATCATTTTCTGGGCCCTCTTTAAGGTCAGCTCCCTGTAGGTATAGACGATAGAGGGAAGGGACATCCCAGTGACCTTCTCGAGTTTTAATCATCCTCTGTACTTTCCTCTGATCTGATGCTTTACTGATACAGCCAGTTAGGACACACTATTGTGCTCTAGTAGAACGTTGGTAGGATGGTAGACAGTAGCCTTGTCTTCTTCAACTTCCTTAAGAAGTATAGGCGCTGCTTCACCTTCCTGTCTAATGAGGAAATGTTGTGGGTTCAGGATAGGCCATCCTTTAAGTAAACACCAAGGCACTTTGTCCTCCTCTCTCTCTCTCTCTCTCTCTCTCTCTCTCTCTCTCTCTCTCTCTCTCGCTCTCTCTCTCTGTGAAACAGAGCCATTGGTATGTAGTGGGGAGTGGTCCTCCATCCTCCTAAAGTCCACAATCATCTCCTTTGTCTTGTCTAAACTGAGACTTGGGTTGTTGCTCTTGCACCACTTTCAACCTCCTCCCTGCAAGACTAACATGGAGCTAACTCAATACCATTCATCCCTCAGACTTCAGACTGGACCTCTCAGTTCCATTATCAATACTCGTCCCTGGACCAAGTTCTCATTGCATGTGAGCACCATGGGAATGTCAGTGTTTGTGGACTGCTCAGTCTCTGAAGTCTTCTTCCTAATCCAGCCCTCTCCTAATGTCAATTTCTCTCCTAAAGACTGAAGCTCAAAGAAATAGCCAAGCCAAGAAGGGATGGGAGCAGAAGGGCCGGAATGTAGGAAGAACTTGCCAACCAGTGCAAGGAGTTTGATATTTTCTACTGTGAAAATCTCATTTTTCAAAACATGGCTGATTTGATAAAGCAAGCAGGACTCGCGACCTAATGTACTTTTCCTCTTTCAGTTTCAGGAAATTCTGCGGAGGTAAGCACCTCAATCGCTGAAGTTCAGGCTGAAGTCAATCAGCTGGCACAGAGTAAGTTTAATAGTTGTCAGAAAGACCTTTCCTCTCCAGCAATTCATTCTGGAGAGTCACTGATTGGACTGGGGGATGGTTGTACTGCTGCTTGTCCTGGGCTCTGGATACTGTCATGAGTTTCTCTACCCTCCTTCTGAGAAGGGAGGGAAGAATTTCCCAGTGATTCCAGCTGCCCGAGAAGAGGTGGGATGTGAGGAATGGGAGAGTCTGATCTCTGGCATTGGTGCAGTGACACAACTTACTCTGGGTCTGGGTGAGGGTCTTTCATTTTTTTTTAATTAAATATCTTCACAGATCTATCCCATGGTAGGCCTTTCAACAAATGGAGATACTTCAATCATAAACTTTATTACTTCTCATCAATTAGAAATAATTGGAATGAATCTCTGAAATTCTGTGCTTCAATGAACTCCCAACTTGTCGTCATTAATAGTGCAGCAGAGGAGGTGAGAGTAATTTGTTTGTTTAGTTCACTTGTATTTCTGTCTCATTGGGACCCATCATTCCTTGCAACTGCTTGTAAAGGGACAGAATTAATGAGTACTACATTGACGACACATTAAAGTCAAGAACTATTATTTAATTCTATCAATGGAGCAACTGAGAGGTGCCAGGCGCTGCAGACCACCTCAGGTTTCAGGACAGTAGTGCCTTCTGAAGCTAGACATGTGGTGCAGGCAGGAGGTTTAAATTTAAATTTAGACATACAGCATGGTAAGAAGCCCTTTCGGCCCATGAGTCTGTGCTGCCCAATCACACCCAATTGTCCTACAACCTTGGAACTTTTTGAAGGGTGGGAGGAAACTGGAGCACCCAGATGAAACTCATGCAGACAGGGGGAAACGTGCAAACTCCTTACAGACAGATGCAGTTGCTGTAATAGCATTGTACTAATCACTACGCTAACCCTTTGGACTCCATGTCCCAGTATTCATGGACTACCCAACAAATGCATATACTCCATCCTGGTTTTCCTCTCAGGTTCCAAAAGATGTGTGAGGTTAGTATGTTAATTGGTCACACAGATGTATTTGGGAGGCACAGACTCGTGGGCGGTTAGGCCTGCTGTCTTTCTAAATTAAAAAAATTAATTAAAGGCAAAGTCTCATGCCCTTAACTGAATTGTTTGGGTGACGTTGTGTAGTGATCAGAAACCATGAAATTAAGCAGAGATGAACAGCCTGGACTGATCCCATGACTAAGAAGCTGAGAGTCACCATGACCCTGTACATCACAGGCAAACTGGTTGGCACACCCTGTGAGGCTGTATCTGAGGTCATAGGAGCTGATGGATCACAGTGAGAACCAGGGATAAAGTTTGTGTGTTAAATCTTCAAATTGCCCAGTTTCTGGCAAAACAAGATGAGTGAAATCAGTTTGTTATTTTCCCATGGGATGAGAGATTGGGGGTAGATAGGGAGAATATGCGTATGGAGCCGAGGGCATGGGGATTGCTCCTCTTGTATGATGTGGATTGTTCGGGAAGTCAGTCGTTTTCCTGATGACTATAAATGCGAGAAGTGCATCTAGCTGATGCTCCTGACCAGCCGTGTTAGGGCTTTGGAGCAGGCGGTGGATAAATCCTGAAGCATTCGGAAGCAGAAGGTGTGATAGATTGGAGTTACAGGGACACTATTACACTGAGGGGACAGGCAGGCAGAGCAGGGCCCCCTGGTGGGCATTGCCCTGAAAAACAAGTATACTGTTTTGTATACTGCTGATTGGGGATGACCTGCTTGGTACAAGCTATGGCAATAAGGTCTCATGGACTCATGGTGCTGTGGCTAAGAGAAGGGGGGAAAAAGAGACGAGCTATAGTGATAGGGGATTATATAGTTAGGAAGACAAATGAGAGTTAGTGTGGAGATCATGAATCCCAGAAGGCGCCAGGGTACAGGATATCTCAGATTGAATTCACGACATTCTTAGATGAAACAGTGATCAGTCACTGATGTCATGGTCCATGTAGGCACCAATGACATAGAAGAAGGGTGAGGAGGTCCTGCAAGGAGTTCAGGGAGTTAGGCTCTAGGTCAGTGGTTCTAAACCTTTTTATCCCACTCACATATCACTTTACGTATTCCCTATGCCATAGATGGTCTGTGATTAGTAAGGAAGTAAGTTTGAAAATCACTGTTTCAATTGTACCTCATTGACTCGTTATATACATGGTTTCATAACTCCAAAGGAAATGGGCCAATGACAATTTTTTTCAAGCAAAATATTTCAGAAACAATTGGGTCTAGAGCAGTGATTCTCAACCTTCCCTTCCCACTCACATCCCACCTTAAGGAATCCCTTACTAATCACAGAGCACCGATGGCATTTTTCACTTCACAAGCAATCAGCTCAGGGGAATGGCAATATTATTGTCAAGACTCCCACCATAAACATCTTGTAGTCACCATTAACTAGAAATTCAATCTGAACAGATATCAATACAAGTAAATAAGAAATCTGCAGATGTCAGGGTCTGGTATGTACACGAAAGTGTTAGAGAAATGCAGAATGTCAGGCAGCTTCCACAGACAGTAAAGTGGACCTCAGTTCTAACACTATGGTTCAGGACCAAAAAAAAAATCGGATCAAGGAAAAAGCGGGGTCACGCTAAATTGGGTTTCACTACTGAGCACAATATCGATTGCAGCAGCAAACCCAATCACCCCACTCTGTTCGCGGCACCACTCATCCTCCCTGTTGACAGCAGCACTCCCCCCCTTTACCCATGCGATGAATTCCTCACCCAGATAAACATGATCCTCACCCTAATGTAACCTTCATCATTTAGATGCGCCACTTCTAAACATCTGCTGCACCACAGGGTGATCATCCCTGGTACTGCATGTTTTACAATGGGCTCCTTTCATGTCCTATCTCAAAGACTGGAATGTGGACGTTCAGGGTCCGATGACTCATCACGTTCTGTCCGATTGCACGTTAAATCAGGGCTCCATTGTATTAAGCAGTGACTTTTCAGCATGCTGAAGAAGGGCTCAGGCCAGATATGTCGACTGCCTATTGCTTTCCATAGACGCTGCGTGACCTGCTGAGTTCCTCCAGCAAATTTTGCGCAGCCTCACAAATACTGTGGTGTCGAGAGCAGGGATGGAGGCTCCTCCTAACACATTTCCAGCATTCAATAGGCACAAAACAGGATGGTAATGGAACGCATACCACTTGCTTGGATGAATGCAGCACCAATAACTCTCAAAGACCTCCAGGAAAAAGTAGTCTCAGGCCTTGCCAAAAATACTCAGCTTCTCCCCCCCCCCCCCCACAAAAAAATAATTCTCAAGGAACAGATGCAAGGAGAAAGGAACCAGAAGGAGGGAACTGGTCTCTCCAAGACTTGTACTGTAGTTCATTGGGTGGGTATTGTAAACTGGGGATAGTTTGCATTAATTTCAGGTCACATTATATAAATGAAACAGAAAATTTGCTAGTTTAAAAAGCATTATCTGATAAATAAAGCCTTGTGTATGACTCAAAATTGAGCCAAAAGCTACTGGACAACAAACACAGGGAAGGAAATCTGTTCACAAACCACACTGTTGTTTATCATACAGGAATTTATACAGCAGAATATAAAATGTAAGCATTGGATTGGACTCCATGACACTGTGGAAGAAGGGAAGTGGCAATGGGTGGATGGTATGGATTATGAAACAAATATCAAGTGAGTGCTCTTTAGAAACCCAAAATGATGAACTTAATCTGCAATTATCCCAAAGTATGATGTTATTTTGCTTTGTTGCAGAGTTTTGAGCAGCCTGTCAAATATTTTGTATCTCAAATATATGTTTTGTATCCTTTCCACTTCCTGTTAAAATAATTCTAAGTATTGATATAAAGAAGGTATTTTAGCTTCTTCTGCCTCCCAAAACCTTGATTGTATTGGGGGTTAAAATCAAAGTTGGAGTCTTGCCCTGATTCTGAGCCTGACAGGTTGTTCAAACTGTAGACAACTAATGTCTGTTGTCTTCAGATTGGCCACAGTTCAGGTACACAGTCCTTTATCTGGAACCCCTGTGGAACAGTATGTTCGAAATTTTGGATTTTTACGGATTTCGGAAAAACCAGATTTAAGCCCTCCTGAATTGTGCTGCCGTATCCACCCCCACCCCCTTCCAGTTGCGCTGCTGTCTCCCCCCCATCCTCGCCCACCCAACTCGCACCGCCAATCTCTCAAACTCACCCGCCTGACTCACGCTGCTTGTCTGTCGCCTGCCCAACTCGCACTGCCGGGTCTCAACCTCATCCGCTCGAATCGCGCTGCTGTCTCTCTCCTCACTTTCCCAATTCTGGAGCTTTCTGGATTTTAGATGTCTGGATAAAGGATTGTGTACCTGTAATACATTCACATAGTGCTCCCTTGAACAGAGAAGATCCAAAGTGATTGCAATGTTTAAACAAGTAGAGGAAGAACAAAAGCTTCCAGGGACACAAAGTAGACACCTGGAGAAACCCTGAACAGAATTGAGAAAGGATTTTAAAAATTTACATTTAGACATGCAGCAAATGCACCAAATTAACCTACATCCTCCATATGATTTGGAGGGTGGGAGGAGACTGGAGCACCTAGAGGAAACCCACGCAGACACTGGGAGAAAATACAAACTCCTTACAAACAATGCTTGCTATAGTAGTGTTACTCTAAGTCCTACACTAACCAAGCTACTCAGAACTTTGATATACAAGAGATCATTTTGGCCCAATGAGTCCATGCCGGCCAATTTACCTACGCCCCCCAGTGCACTTTGAAGGGTGGAAGGAAATTGTAGCCCCTGGAGAAAACCCACTCAGACACAGGGAGAACGTACAAACTCCTTACAGAAAGCGCGGGATTTGAACCCATATCTGGTCCCAATCTCTGGCGCTGTAAAGGCATTGTGCTAACCTCAACGCCAACTGTGCTGCCTTGAAAGCAGCCGATAAAACTGGAGAATTGTGAGCTGATATAGTTGAGGAGCAAAAGGGATAGGAATTTACTGTGAGTGGAGAGGGTACCAGAGGGATAATCACATTCTTCCAGGCTTTAAGACACAAAGGGTGAAATTCCACAGGAGACTCTCCCAATTACTTGCTGCAGCACTGAGAGAAGCAATAGGACAACAGCTGAATATTATGTGGTTCCCTGAAAGGACAAGTGTAAGTGGATCAAAACTCAAACACATGTATCACAATTATGCGAAGTATCAGTCTTTCCTTTCTCAGTCCACTGTCTACATGATGATGAGTTGTGCAATGTACAAATGCAATGAAATTCTTGCTTGCTGCAACTACGCAGGTGTGCAAAACATAACAAACAATGACAATGTATCAAAAGAGAAAAAACAATAAATGATAAATAATGCAAAAGATCTGGTGTTTCAATAGTGCAGACAGATCTCTGGTGGTCTTGGATGAGTGTTATCTTTAGGGTAGTACAGTTCAAAAACCCAATAGCTGCTTAAAAATGTTGTTCTTGCATCTAGAGTTGCCAGTTTTCTGGCTTCTGTACCAACAGAGTGAAAGTACCAGCAGGAAGAGAGCAGGTCTGAGGTGATAGGGGACCCTTTAGGATATTGAGCAAACATGAGCGACTGGAAGAACTCAGCAGGTTAGGCAGCTTTCGTAGGCAGTAATGGTCACTCTACACTTTGGGTCAGGGCCCTTTATTGAGATTAAAGTAAAAAGGGGATGAAATTGTCGATATGAAATTCAGCAGGTCACATAGTTCCTCCAGCATCTGCAGTTTTGGAGTTGATAATGTTGGCTTCCTTTTTGAGGCAACCACTCGCAAAAATGGCATCAATGGCCAGGAGGTGAAAGTTTACCACTTTCTGCAACCTTCAGGGCATTCAGCTTTCCAAACCAGGCCATGATGCAACCAGTCACAGTTTAACAGAGGATATGACGGCAAGTCTCCTCATTTCATTTTTTTCCTTCATTATCCCACTCATCTGTCTCTTTCTCAGGTTCTGGGCGAATGGTCAGCCCTGGAATATTGAGTTCCTGGGTGAAGACTGTGCTTTCATTGAAGAAAATGGATTGTGGTATGAATGGTTCTGCAGTTATTGGCTTTACCCCATCTGTGAAAAACCAACAGAGTGACACTGCCTTTCATGTTAGAGTTGCTTCAAGCACGAATTGAATCTATTTGTAAATGTTCCATATACATCTAATGCACAAGCAACTCAGAACTGGGATAGGTGGAGGCCACAGCTTTCCCTCCCACCCACTCTCTACTGAAAGTCCCTAAAAGCTCCCATTCAATTTTGCTCCTTTATCCTAATGCAGCAATGGGAGCCATGGGAGAGGAGGGAGGTGGGTGTGGAATGCTCTCATTGTCCCTCACTGTGGGGACCCAGATCCAACTTCCCAATGTGTCAAATTACCAGTGCAGTATGTGTTCACAATGTTTCCTGCTCAATTCCTTTGGATCCAATCTGCCCCAGGAGGCTGAGACCTGTAGTGTCATTTGGAAGCCGTGATGGTCTTTGCCCTTCTTTTGAGGAATAATCTTTTCATGCTCCCATCCAAACTTGGCTCCAGACCAAACAAATCACTGGTGTCAAGAATTGTGGTGTGGCTGAGAGAGCACTGGAAATAATTTCTAAAAGAAATTTGGAAAACTAACTGAAGTAAGAAGGCGAGTGATGGAAGCATGAAGCAGAAACAAGCTCCTGCAAACTACCTCAATCCCTGGCTTGAGTCACAGGAACTTCTTGCCTTCCTCCATCCATTTCTCCTCACTCTTCCAAAGTCCTATTCGTCTCTCACCACCTTCCTGTTCACTCCATCTGCACTTGAATAAATGTTTAAGATACACAGGAATGTAATTGTCTTTACCTAAACACCTGCCATGGCCTTATATTCTGACAAACCAAGACCACATTAAAATTGGAGGAGCGACACCCAATTTTCCATCTGTGTAGACTAGACGCAGACTACGAGGTCGCTTCACTGAAAACCTTCACTCTGTCACATCAGTGACAGGGATCTTCCATTAGCCAACCATTTCAATTCTGCATCTCACTTCCACACTAACATATCTGACTATGGCCTCATACACTGCCAAACCAAGCCCACCTGTAAAATGGAGAAGCAATAGCTAATATTCTGTCTGGGCACTTTCCTACTGGGTGGCATTAAGAATGACTTCTCTGGTTTCTGCTGGACCACTCTCCATTCTCCCTCTCTTCCCCATCTCTCTAACTTCTTTCCTCCAGCCCCTTCCTTCTCCATTCACACAGTAGTTCCCCCTCCCTTTGTTTGCTAGTGTGCCCTCCTTCCCACCTCCTTCATCCCTCTATTACCTCCTGCCTGTGGGACTCTGCTCCTCCCCCTGCCCCCTCCACCATTTTGCTCAAACCTTAATGAAGGGCTCAAGCCTGAAATGTTGGCTCTGTATCTTTATCTTTGCTATATAAGTTTCTCCAGCATTTCATTCAATCCAGCTTCTACAGACCTTCGTGTTTTACTGCAGGAGCACAGTTGTCAGTTATACCCTCCTCCACACATCCCTTCTATCAAAACTGATGGAACAGAGTATCAGGTGGTGAGTACAGCTAGATACTCTTCCCTTTCAAGCATGAACAATGCCAAGCATTGGACAGTGCATTGGTTTCCTGATTCTTGTGGCATTTGTAGTCATCACATCAGAAATGCAACAAAAGCTTTTGCCTTTTGTGCCCTGGATGTGCACTGCTGGTCTGGTATCTGGGTTATGACTTCAATGGGGATATCTGTATTTAATGGCCAGGTCTTTTAACCACAAAATTATGATTCAGGGTTTTATGTTTTATAATCTGATGAAATATTTTATTTGTATTTGCCTTGCTTCTGCTGATCTAGTTCTTAATAAACGAGCTTTGTATTTCAGACGCTCGTGGTCTTTGGTGTGTTCCTTGTCTGCTGTCTGTGGGATCAGGTGAGACAGTGGTCCACAGGCTCGCCACCCAAACCAGGACCAAACACTGGTTTGGTTGGAGGGTCACACAGAAGGTCAGGTTGGAGGGTCACACAGAAATTCTCTCACATATTATTTCCTTTCTCAGCAGACTGATTTTGAAAATGACCTTTTCCAGAGAAGGTTGAGTATTTAAAAATCCATTAAAAACCTAGAATCAGATAGGGCACATTTTAAGTGGCACAGTTATTGGTTTGTCTGGCTCAAAACATCAGAGACCCGAGTTCAATCCTGACGCACTGCAGCTTTATGTGCAGTTTGCACATTGTCCCTGTGACTGTGTGGATCTCTCCAGGAGATCCAGTTTTCTTGCACAGACCAAAGACATGCACTTTGATAGATTAATTGGCCATTGTAAATTGCCCCAAATATGTTGAATAGTGGTAGAAACTTGTGGGGGGGGGGGGGGGGACGAGGGGGGAGGAAGTTAGGGAATAATGGGAATATGAGAATAAAATAATATTCATGTAGGATTGATGGGAAGCATGGATATCATGGCCCCTCTCTCTTTACAGTATGATTCTCTGACTCCAAGTCTTACAATTATGGACTGTTCTGGTCAGGTATGTTGCTACAATGCATAATACAGCACATGATTCTCCTGTCCAAAAGAGTCACAATACACCCACACTGTTATGGATTTTGAACACAAAGCAAGTTCTTTTCCATAGTTGGACTTGGATTTGGCTCTTCCTTTTCTGAAGATTGCCTGGATCCAACACTCAAACAGCTTCCCAATCAGGTTGCTCACCTACCAGATTTGATTAATCTGTAGTAGAGAGGGGTCAAACATAAAAGTTTGCAGACACCGTGATTGAAATAAAAGCACAATGCTGCAAACTCTGTGAACTTTATATAGCAAAGATAAAGATACATAATCAATGTTTCAGGCTTAAGCCTTGATTAATCTGTAGTCGAGACCTTCTGATTTTACCATCATTATGTGTCCAATACATCTCTGTTCCAGAACCTCTATTATGGTTCTGCCCACCCTCTTGTGTGAGCACCATTTGGGAGGTGGAGGGGGAGAGGGTGGCAAGAACCAACAAGAAACAATTTTGCTTGAAATTGCATTTTTTGCTCCATTGTGAGCTTTTCACCTCATTCTCTTCTGTTCAGTTCCTGAAGCCATAATCTGTTAAGCATATTCTTAATTTAAAATATGAAAGTGCTGGAAAAACACAGCATCACATGCAACGTTCTTTATGGAAAAGATAGGGAACCAACAATTTTGGGCCTGAACCCTTTGTCAAAGTATGATCAAAGAGCAGCCAGGTGCCTGAATAAAATAGTGGGTGGAGGGGCTTGTATACATACTACAGTGGTACATCAAATTGATCCCTGTTTCAGCATGAAAATAGCCTGGTGACATCTCATGCTCAGTTCTAATTTTCCTACATTGGCTTCCATAACTAATTTGATGGATCTTTTGGTTTCTCCATTTGAAGTTTGAGAATATGAAAAAACAAGAGTGTGCTTGACTTAATTTTTTTGAATGAAATTGGTAAATAGATTCGATTTAAAGAGAGACATTGTTACAAATTCTCTCCAGGTAAGCCATGATTTGCCATAATTCCATACATTTCACTATCATGCCCCTCTAGTTAAAATTAAAAATGCCTGGGAGCAGGATTGAAACCTTGCATTATCATATGGAGTTTGGGATCTAATTTTGAGATGGTTAATAATACACTCTTATATTCCCGTCATTGCTTATTACAATTTAAAGTTGTATATGGGGCTCATTTGTTTAAAGTTAAATTATATCTATTCAGATGTAAATCTATACTGTGATAAATGTTAGAGAGGCTTCTTTAATTCATTTGTTTTGTACATATCCTAGCCATGAAAAATACTGGAGGGGAGGTATTTCAAACTCTATCTTTAATTTTAAATGTAAATCTCGAGCCTAATCCTCTTTTTGGTAACAATTGGAGAAGATGATATTCCTTTAACTCCAATTAAATGATGTATTCTGCATCTCTCCTGGCTCGATGTGCAATATTGTTTAGTTGGAAGGATGCTGCCCTGCCCACTCATGCTCAATAGCTCAGGGACATTATGACTTGTTTAAATTTAGAACAGATGCGTTACTTAATTAATAATTCAAATATAAAGTTTCAAGTGCTGTAGGGACTATTTTTGAATTACATTCATAATCTCTAGACATAATATTCTTTTTTAAAATTTTCTAGTTGCCCTTTTATTCTATGAATAAAGTATATATTTTCTTTTGTCATACACCTTGGTTTAGGGAATAGGGTTTAGAATGACACTGTACGTGAAAAAACTTTTTTTTCCTTGTTATCGTTTTGAATTTTGGTTATATGTGGTTTATAGCTTGAAGAGTTATTCAATTTGTCATTCATTCATTGTTATTATGTATTCTATATGCATGTTTTTTCCAAATTAATAAAAATATTTAAAGAGGTAAGTTTAGGGGAGACATCAGGGTTAAGGTTTTTTGTTGTGGGTGGTAGTGAATGTTGAAACATGAGGGTCACTTAAGAGATCCTTAGAAGGACACATGGATGGAAGAAAAACTGATGATTATGGGGTAGGAAGGGTTTAATGTTTTTAATCATAAGAAATATTCCATTGTGATTGTGCCAAGAATTATTCTTTCAATATCTGTTAATTCAACAGAACAACATGGGTCGAATAAAGGGAAACATAAAAAATAAAAATGTATTCTTATGAAATTGGGATCCAGTCAAGTTTATTTTCATCTGATTGCACAAGTACAACCAGATGAAACAATGTTCTCTGGTCTTCAGTGCAGAATGTGCAGACACATTACACATAGACAGACAATATTCATGCATACAAATAAACAAAAATAATTTTGTAAATATGAGTGTCTCAGATGGTTAGTGTGAGCAGTTCCTTTGGTCATTCAGCATTCTCACTGTTCCTCAGTCTGGCGGCGCTGGTTCTGATACTTCTGTATCTCTTTCCCAATAGGAGCAGCTGAAAGATGCTATGTGCAGGATAGAAGGGGTCATCGATGATTTTGCGCATCCTCTTCAGACAACGATCCGAGTGGATCACATCGATGGGGGGGAGGGGAGACTCCAATAATCGCCTCTGCCACTCTTGTGGCCCTGTGGATTGACCTCTGATCCATTCTTCTGCAGCAACCATAATACACAGTAATGCAGCTGACCCAGACGCTCTCAAAGAGCTCCTGTGGAAGGGTGACATGATAGTGGCTGGTAGTCTTGCTTGCTTCAGCCTTCTCAGGAATTATAATCACTGTAATGCCTTTCCGACAATAGTAGAGGTGGTTCCCTGCCCAGAATGGCGCTTCATTTAAACTGATACAAAATCAGACTCTATGATGCCACAAGCTCCTTGTGTAAAATGTCCTCAGAAATAATGATAATAACTTGCCCATCAGATTTCAGTAAATAATCTGTGCTTTTTGCCTTCACATTGTTTTTTTCCCTATCATCCATATCTTAACATTTTTTTTGGATCAGGGATTGTCACAGATTTGTGTTAAAATTAATCTTTAAAGTTATCAAATTATATATTTCTTAGTAAAGTTTGTTTGAGGGTCACACACAAACACATGCATAATTCTTTTTTTAAAATTATTTTAGTTTAGAATTTTAATCTACAATGCAAGTAATATTGAAAATAATTACATTAATTATTAATTATTAATGTATTTTTAATCCCCCAACCCCACCCCACAATACAAAAAGAAAGCAATAACCAAATAAAAGTGTTTTAAAAAATTCTCCAAAAGCACTGTTTACAACTCAATATCACACATATATATCTTCAATAATTCAAATCTTGATTCTGAATTATTCCCAACACACAAAAAAAATCCCAAAATAGTCTTTATAATACAATTCTTTCAGGGATATATAAATATCTATATATTTATATATCCCTGAAATAATATAAACAGAATCAAATTCAATTGGAGTCACATCAAATCTATGAAGAGGAATTAAAATGTGGAGAAGACAGAATAAAGGAAACAAAGAGAAAAGTAAAGAAAGAATAAAAATTGATAAAATGAGGCTTTATGGTTGAAACAGTACCATTTCGAGCCAGAAATTATTCTGTACAAAGTGAAAGGAGGAAAGTTTAGGGAAGAGATGAGTGGCAAGATTTTTTTACACACAGAGTTGTGGGTGCCTGGAAAGCCTTGCCAGGGGTGATGGTAGAGGTTAAAACATCAGGAGCATTTTAGAGACTCTTAAACAGGCACCTGAAAAGTAGAGGGTTACGAGGTAGGAAGGGTTCAGTTTTTTTTGTAGGAACTTACAAATTAGCTCAACATCGAGGACCAAAGGGCCTGTACTGTGCTGTAGTGTTCTATGTTCTCTCTTTCAATCTTTGTATCGTGTTTTCTATAGCAAGCACACTTTGTACAGAGTATACAAGGTTACCAAATAAGAAGAATACAAGTACATTTCCAAAAAAACAATAGCAATATTATCCCTTTCCCATACAATGCAATGTTGTCAGAATGACAAAAAAGAAAAAGTTAAAAAAAAGAACTAACCCCCTGCTGAAAAAACCTGGAATGTTTTGACATAAAATTAGAGCAGTTGTGCTGAATCTATAAAACATTCCTAACTGAAGAAATGATTAAGGCAAACAGATTTAATAAGCATGAAAATAGTCAATAAAAGGACTCCAAATTTTATTAAAATAACCACTGAGTACTAGAGGGTGGAACAGGATCTTTCCATCTAAGTAGGATCGCTTTTCAAGCTATAAGAGTTTTAAATAGTATGACTTGACAATCAGATGAGGAAAATAGCTTGTTAATATCATGTAACCCTCCAAACAAAGCTGTTAAAGGATTAGGTTCAAGATTAACATGTGATATCAATGACAAAACACAAAATATCTCCCTCTAATAAGGTTCAACAGCTCAACGTGACCAGAATATATGTATCAACGTTGCTTCCTCATCGTTACATCTGTCACATCGGGGATTTAGATCGGGAAATATATGGGATCATTTGCTCTTAGACATATAAGTCTGATGTACAACCTTGAACTGAGTAAGAGAATGTCGAGCACATAAGTGAAGAAGTGTGAACTAATTTAAGCATCAAATTCCAATGTTTGAGTAAGAAGTTTTCTATGTCCTTGTCCTGCATCTGCAAAAGTTCACATTTTGAAGAGTTAGGGTTAATTTTGTTCTAATATTTAACTTCCTACACTGAGATTAATGGACAATAAATGTCCAAACCTCGTTCTTACGGGGGAGTCTCAACCTCTTGGTGTGATTCAAATATTGGAACAGTCACGATTTACAAGTGTAAAGCTCTCAATCCCTTATACCTGTGCCACCATTCAATAGGGTCGGGGCTGATCTTTTATCTTGCTTAATAATCCCAAATGAAGTGATAAGAAGACACTTTGAAAGTAAGAATAGGGCTCGGCAGAACAAACTCGAATTAATGAAAAATAAATCATGCTTGGCAGTTTTTTTGAAAGTGTTTGAGGTCACTAGCAGAATAAAGGATGAATCAGTTGATGAGATCAATTTGAACTTTCAAAAGTCTTTTGAATATCTGCTAAAGATGATTATTTTTAAAAATGAGAGAATAGGGTACTAGGGGCGAGATACAGGCATGAATTAACTAATGAAAAGAAAGCAGAATGGGAATACATAGCCCCTGCTGTTCAGGATCTACAGTGTCTCAATAATCTGGATCATGACTAATACATGCAAGTTTCCTGATGACACAAAAGTGGGTGGCAGTATGGAATGCAAGGAGAATACCAAGAGGCTACGCTTATGGTCAGAGGATTTGAGTGTAAGAGTTGTGACACTTTGCTACTCAACACAAATGGATCAATGATTAAACTTATTGCACAAATTAATAAGCCCAGAAAAAGCATGCCCAATGTTAAAGTTTATTTTGAGGCATGTAAAAGTGAAAAGCAAAGATCATTTGTTGCACATCTATCAAACCTCAACTCGACTTGCACCCCTGCCAAAATGGTTTGGGAATATGTTTACCACTGGTCTGTGGCATTCAATGAGTCAGATCATTGCAATCTCATGAGCACAAAATAAGAATGATCATCTGACCTTCAGTTGCCATTAGTGCCCACATCGTGCACATGAACGAAAACAAAAACTTTTTAGAGCAATACTTTGTTTTACTTCCACCAAATTACTAACTTGTGGATTCCCCTGCGTATCACATTTTCCTTATCTTTTTCAACATTCCTTCTGTGCAGGAAAGTTTGAGATCAAAAATGCAAATATAAAGTGGAAAAATATATCAATATGTCTATTTATTTTTATCTTTATATTTCCATTTTTGATCTCAAACTTTACACCATCTCAGAATCACAGTGTTAAGATAGTGCACTGGAACATACTCAGTACCATTCTATGGAGACACATCACATCAATCAGTCAGAATGCAACAATAGCAATATGTGGAATGTTTCATATTCCATATTTTTATGGACTCCTGCTAAACTATCTTCTAGAAGCACATGGTCTTTATAAACACTGTGTGAATCAGATTATTGTATCTTGAGTAGGGGGGGGCCAAACTCCAGTCCCCAAGCTAACTGTGGCCCATTGCCCAATTTTAAGTGGCCTTGGGTGAATTTTAAAAATAAAATGGAATATGGCCTGATAGAACAGTCTCCAACAATAATAAATTGCACTGCACGAACATTGCACTTCCTAGTTTCAATAGTAGATGTTGCGCAATTTTGAATAATGACTAGGCCTACCATTGCAAAGCTACGCATTGATGAAAATATTTACCTCATTTAAAAAAAAGTTTATCTCAGTTGATTAAACATGGCAGGACTGAAAAGATGGAAAATAGCAAGTGCGTGCCGAAAATTTCAGACACAGTGGGAAAATGAATTCTTTGGCTTGGCTTCACGGACGAAGATTTATGGAGGGGGTAAAAGTCCACGTCAGCTGCAGGCTCGTTTGTGGCTGACAAATCCGATGCGGGACAGGCAGACACGGTTGCATACTTTTCACAGAAATCAAGAGGAAGTATGTTTGTATGATTTGCAAGTAACCTATTAATTTAATAGCCTATTGTAGTGAGATGCTACTGCAGAGCGAGATAACGAGACACACTCAGGTGTAAGTGAAGTCAAGACTGATTTATTGATCTCCCCAGCCCTTCTTTTATAGTCCTAGCTTCCTGCCACTGGGCCTGTTTTCCCTGCTGCTGTGGGCGGATGTGACAGCACTGGTGAGCTGGTCTTTGATTGGGTGTGGTTCCTGTCATGCAGGCTCCTGGCTCGTGAAGGCCATGAGTGTGAGCGGGCATTCCATGCTCACCGCGTTAGTCCACAATTTTGAGTGCCGGTTCGCTTGCCAGGTAGTGGACTGCTATACTTATCCTTAATGGCCCATCTACAGATTTACACATTGATCATGAACTTGGGCCATGAACTGGAGATTGCCTTGCCCCTTTCTTGATCTGTTCTTGTTTTGCACCCAGCTTTTTATTTTGCACTGCTTTTGAATGAGAGTTTGAAAGAGTTGTATTGTATTCATATAAATTTTTAAACATCTCCACTGTGAGCACATCAATAAACTACTGTAATGTCAACACCTAAACTGTTCAGTTGTGTCATACAGTTATGAATTTTCAATGGCATGTGAGTTTTCTGGTCTAAAATCACCATTTTTCTTGCAATGTAACTGGTTAAAAACTGCCAGCCTTAATATCGTTTGCCCCTATGACTCCTTATATTTTGCTGTATGTGCCCCACAACTAAAAAAACTTTGGCCATCCCTGCCACAGGGTGATTTTATAAGCTCTTCCAAAATGTCTCCGTCTCAACTCCTTTCCTCAATCTTTGCTTCACCTAGTCTCCTGAATAGTAATACCACTATTCAAATCTATCAGTTCTTTCCCCATGGTCATACGTTTAAGCCCTTTAAGCACTAACCCAATTTTCTTCTGAATATTATGATTACATTTGTTTCTATTTCAGGAAGTGCTTTCAATTTAGTTCACAATTCCATGTGCGAAAAAACCAAACCCCTGTATTTCCTTTTGCCACTAGAAACATTTTCTCCATACTTATTATGTTAAATTAATTCATGATTCTGTTAAATCTTATCTTAACTTTCTCTGCATCAAGTAGAACAGCCAGACCCTCTCCAGTCCCTGCAAATGCATGAAGACCATTACCTCTGCTCTCATTTCAGTAACTGGTAACTTTGACCATTTGTTCTAATGTTCATTTGATCCTACAGTCCTCATGTAGCCATTATATGTACATGAACCTTGAAATGGAAGGTCTTTGACCATGAGGACATCATCATTGCAACATAATCCTGTCCTGGTTGCCATGTCCAGCAAGCATTAGTTGACATTGTAGAAGTGTGACTCCTGACATGGCACCTGTTCACACATTCCAGCTCTAAATAAATATCTTTTGCACTTTCACAAAACAGTCGTTGGAGCTCTGCCAACAGCAATAAAGATAAACTCTCTAGGAAATTTTAGATTAACCTTATCTTGCTCCAGATTGACTGCAATCAATTTGAATGAAACAGAGAAATGTGTGGTGGGTGTTGGAGGGGTTTAAGTTAAAGAAAAGAATGCAAAAATTTGACATTTGAATTTTGCAAAGTTCATTCCATTTCTCCCAATGAATTCTGAATGAAGAATCCATCTTCACTGAAGTCGGGCTCATTTATATCACAGGCAACTAACTCGATGTGCTACTTTATCAACACTAAATCCTGAAAACTCAGCGGTTATTTCGAACTGGAAAGCCCAAGATTTCAGGGTCATTCTGGCTATCATGTTGACTCATGACTTCATGCAGCGATGAAGCAACATTTTAAGTCAATTGTGTTTTTTACTTTTTTTATTTTAAAAAAGCCTCCTGTCAGCATTAAGTGAACAAAAGGGGCAACAACCTGAGTCTCAACGCAGGCCAGACAAAGTAGATAATTGTGCATAGCAGGAGGATGGAGGACCACTCACCACTGCATGCCAATGCCTCCATACCAGAGAGTGGAGAGCACAAAATTTCTTTATGCCTACTTGAAGTACAACCAATCCTCAACCCACAACACCTCCTCATTAGTCAGGAAGGCACAGCAATGGTGACACTTCCTAAGGAGGTAGAGGAGGGCAAGACTACTACTGGCCACTAAACAACAATTTTCTACAGCACATGTGTCCTGGCTGGCTGCATCATAGTGTGGTACCAGTAAAGTATCAGATCAGGTCAGTACAGAGGATGATTAAAACTGCTGAGAAGATCACTGGGGTCTCTCTACCCTCTATCAACAATATCTACAGGGAGCCATGCTTAAAGAGAGCCCAGAGAATAATCGAGGACTTACCCCTAGTATCTTTGAGATGCTACCTTCGAGGAAGACATACAAGAGCATAAAAACCTGGACTGCTGGGCTGGGAAATAGATTCTTCCTGCAGGCCATGAGACTGTTGAACAATCCTTTATACTCTCAAATTATTTTGGATTGCTATGGATATACAGTATGTCATTTGTGTGCCTCTGTGTGTGCACGATGGTGCAGACATATGTGGTTTCGTCAGGTTGTAATATCTACAGATAACAATAAACTTGAACTGGAATAAAGGTTATTAGCAAAACATGAAGTTACAGTATATAGTCTATTGTGTGATCAGTGTCAGTCCATAAGTTCACAAGAAATAACCAGGAAATTAAACTTTTTTTTCAGCAGATCCATCCTTTGTACAAAATGTGTGGCACAAACTTTAAGCCATTCTCATTAGAGTGCATTTTATTTTAGTATTTAAATTATTCTATGGAAATGATTTGCATCCATTTGGATTGGCACAGCTTTGATAAATGTGCAATGCAAAGCTTTTTGGTGAAAGTTTGGAATTTTTGACATTGGAATACATAAGTATTTTTAATGTAGAAATAATATTGACTGTAGCTTCCTTGAATGTGTCTTTAACTTGAGAATCTAGAAATATTCAAATGTGTAGAAACAGATTTTAAAACCGGACATGAAATGAGAGGCAAATAAACTTGACATCCATGGAGCACGTGGTTTTCTAAAATGTTTCCAAACAAGTGGTTGTTGAGATGTCCAACATGCCATAACAGAAGAACATGAGCAGGAGTCGGCCATCCAGCCCGTCGAGCCTGCTCTGCCATTCAATCAGATCATGATTGATTTGAGGATAGGCTTATTTCTACCTACTCGCTGTTTCCCCATATCCCGAAATTCCACCACTATGCAAAAATCTATCCAATCTTGTCTTAAATATGTTTACTGAGGTAGCCTCCGCAGGTTCTTCTCACCCGCTGCCCCCATTTGACGTGATCTACTAGGATCATTGACTGAAGAGGGCGCGCAGAATCATTGAGGATCCTTTCCTCCCTACACACAGAATCTTTTAGCTGCTCCTGTTGGGAAACAGATACAGGAGTATCGGAGCCAGGATGAGGAACAGCTTCTTCCCACGGGCAGTGAGAATGCCGAATGACCAAAGGAACCCTCTGAGACTCTCATATTTACAAAACACTATTTAATTATTTATTTGTATATACAATGCCCTCCATGTTTAGGACAGACACATTTTTCCTTTATTTGCCCCTGTGCTCCACAGTTTTAAATTTGTAATCAAAGAATTCACATGTGATAAAAGTGCACATTCCAGATTTTATTCAAGGATATTTGTTTACATTTTGGTTTGACCATGTAGAAATAATAGCACATTTTATACATAGTCCCCTCATTTCAGGGCACATAATGTTTGGGACATTTGTCTTCATTCACAGAAATACAGAGGCTACAATGCAAGATTCAAACCACGAGTTCGCCACAGAGAGGATGTCCAGATTACAGTTTGCTAAGAACTATTTAAAAGAGCCTGCAGAATTTTGGAAAAAGTCTTGTGGACAGATAAGACCAAGATTAAGCTGTATCAGGAGTGATAGAAAGATAAAGTGTGGAGGTGTCAAGGAACTGCCCAAGATCGAAAGCATACTACCTTTGCCCTAGTTTACATTTTGCAGTTTAACCTCTGCATTTTGGTTTCTGGTCTTCTGCCCTTTTGGCCCTTTCAAACTGCTGTGTAAAATGGGGTTTACCGGGCAATTTGCGGCAGTTAGAAAGGGTCTGACCCGGTCAACGCTGTCGGAATCCGGAGGAGTCACGTGATGGAGTAGTGGCCGGACGGTGAACTCCAGCCCTCTCCAGAAAAGTCGGAAAAAACAAAGGAAAACACAAAGGCACAGAAATAAAAGTTACAGAAAAGTGAGTATAAAGGTGGAAAGAAGATGGCGACAAAAAAAGAAAAATCGAAAGCAACGGTAAGAAGAGAGGAAGAGAAGACAAAGGAGGAAAAAGGTGAAGGCCTTACCTGTCCGAAGAGGCCCGCTGCGGAGAGAGAAACCCACTCCCTCAGGTCGGTAAATAATGGACTACAAAAATGGCTCGCAGAGCCGAGTAAAAGTGCGCAACCGCACATGCGCGATTCTTCGCGTATGCGCGATGCGAATGAAAAAAAACACACCGACGGGAGGGGGGACCAGCTGGGGAGTCGATCTCCACAGCCGGCAACGACAGCTGCAGAACACCTGCAGCAAGAAGAGACCACAGAAGACAATAGAAACAAGAAAGAAGAGAAGAAAAGGGCAACAAAGAAACAACAGATGGTCAACCCAGAGGAAGAAGAAGAGGAAGAGGAAGAGGACAGTGAAATAGAAGAAGAAAAGAAAGGCAAGATAAAGGATATACTTTCTCTTATTAAAGAATACATGGAGTCATTTAAAGAATGGCAAACACAGGAATTTAAGGATTTAAGAAAAAGAATAAACAACACAGAAGAGAAAATAAATAAAATAGAGATGACCTTAACAGAAATGGGAAAGAAAATGGACAAGATGGAAGAGCGGGCAGTAGCAGCAGAAATGGAGGTAGAAGACTTAAAAAAGAAATTGGAGGAATCTAATAAAAAAACTAAAGAGACACAAGAACTACTAGCTCAAAAAATAGATACAATGGAAAACCATAACAGAAGAAATAACATAAAGATAGTGGGCCTTAAGGAAGATGAAGAAGGCAAGAATATGAGGGAGTTTATAAAAGAGTGGATCCCTAAGACCCTAGGATGTCCAGAACTACAGCAAGAAATGGAAATAGAAAGGGCACATAGAGTATTGGCCTCTAAACCACAACCACAACAAAAACCAAGATCTATTGTAGTAAAATTCCTAAGATATACTACAAGAGAAAAGGTACTGGAGAAGACAATGGAAAAAGTAAGAGAGGGCAACAAACCACTGGAGTATAAAGGGCAAAAAATCTTCATTTATCCAGATATAAGTTTTGAACTCCTAAAGAAGAGAAAAGAGTTCAATACAGCAAAGGCGATTTTATGGAAGAAAGGGTATAAATTTATACTAAAGCATCCAGCGGTATTGAAAATATTCATTCCAGGACAACAAAACAGACTATTCTCGGATCCAGAAGAAGCACGAAAATTTGCAGAACAATTACAAAAATAGACTGAGGGAGGAAGACGGGTAATGAGAGTTAAAATGATCACGATTGATATGTATGTGGGTAAAGACAAAAATAGACTGAGGGATGAAGACGGGTAATGAGAGTAAAAATGATCACGATTGATATGTATGCGGGTAAAGAGGTATAAGAGTGAATAGAGACAATGTGCATACGTGAATGTATCTGTACTTAGAGGAAAATATAGATAGTATAGACAAGAATTAATAAGGGAAGGTAATGGAATAGAGAGAATAAGGAGGGAATTAAAAGAGTGACCTTTGTGACATATGAAAAGTGAAATCTTTTCTGGGGGGGCGGGGTGGGGGGAAATAGCGGTCACTGCAAAATCAGTTGACGCTTGCGAGTGGATTCGCAAATCCAAATGGAGAGGGGAGATGTGGTTGTCCGGAAAATGTTGGATGTTGTAGGAATGTTGTCTTATAAAGAGTTGAAAATAAGAAAACAGAAATGGAAAAGGAGGAAAGGTAATGATGGAAAAACGGAAAGAGAAGATAAACAAAATATAAAAGGGCTACGCTGAACTATATGACTATAAATATTAATGGAATACATAACCAAATTAAAAGGAAGAAACTACTAAATTTAAATGAATAAATGTATTCCATTAGAAAAAATAACATATAGGTTAAGAAATAATATTGAAATATTCGAACAAGTATAGGAGCCTTACATTAAATATAATAGCGAAAACCAACCGGGGACAAACATTACCTAAGTTGATGGAAGGAGAAGGAAAGAAAAGAATGGACTCAGTAGAATTTCTGGTGTATTTTTGTTGAATGACAACATTGTCTGACTGGCTTAATGCAACCTAGATTGTATACCTAAAATGGATGAGAGTGGGGGGGTGGGGGGGTGGCCTGGGAATATATGTGTGAAAAAGAAATAGTGTATATCATGGCTAATGTGATTTATGGTGTGAAAAATAAAAAATTTAAAAAAAAAAAACCCTGTCGGAATCCAACTGGGACCCTGACCCACCTCAGAGGTCGTCAGGGAACCCTGTGCCTCATGACTTTCTGGATGAGTCTCTCATGGAGAATCTTGTCAAATGCCTTGCTAAAATCCATGTAGACCACATCTACCACCCTACCTTCATCAATTTCTTTTGTTACTTCCTCAAATAACTCAATTAGGCATGAGCCATGACCTTCCCTTCGCAAAGCCATCCTGACTATCCTTGAGTCGACTGTTCTTCTCCAAATGGTCATGGATCCTGTCTTGAAGAATACTCTCCATTAGTTGACACACCACTAATGTAAGACTCACCAGTCTATAGCACCCAAAACTCTATAACCTTTTTGAAACAAGAGGACTACATTTGCCATTCTGCAATCCTCCGACACCTCCCCTATGGCAAAGAGGATTCAAAGATCATAGGGACTGCCCCAGCTATCTCTTCCCTCACTTCCCAAAGCAGCCTGGGATATATTGCGTGCGGCCCCAGGGACTTATCAATCTTGGTATTTTTAAGAAAATCCAACATCTACCTCCCATCCTATTCTTTTTAAAACACCTAAGCCCAGTACCTGCATAAGTCAATCGCCCTTTCTCCAGCCAAGTGTCAGTAACGGCCACAACATCATAGTTCCATGTACTGATCCCTGCTCTAAGTTCATCCCCTTTATTCTTAATACTCCTAGCATTGAAAGAGACACCTTTCAAACCTTTCTAACTAGCTACATTTATGTTTTGTCCGCAGCCTGTCCTTCAACCCCAACTCAGAACACAGAGCATCATGCTTTTGTCCTTATACCCTAATCTCTGCAGACACATTCTGATTCCCCTCCTCCCCCCACCCCCCACCTTCCCACCGCCAAACAAGTTTAAACCTCCCCAATAGGTCTAGAAAACTTGCCCAGTAAAATATTGGTCCCTCTCCAGGGCAGGTGCAGCCCGTCCTTTTTGTACATGTCAGACCTTCCTCAGAAGAGATCCCAATGATACAGAAATCTGAACCTCTGCCCCCTGCACCAACTCTTCAGCCACGCATTCATGAGGCAGCAATCCTGAAATTATTTTTAACTTTCCTAACTCCCAATATTTTCTCTTCAGGATCTAATCTCCACTTCTCTATGCCATTGGTCCTCACATGGACCATGACATGTGGCTACTTGCCCTCCCCCTCCAGAATCCTGTGAACTCATTCAGAGACGTCCTGGACCCTGGCACCTTGGAGGCAACATACCATCCAGGAGCCTCAGTCTTGTCCACAGAACCTCCTATCCACTTGTCTAACCAACGAGTCCCCAATCACCATAGCTCTCCTCTTCTCACCCCCTTCTCTTCTGAACTGAGGGGCCAGTCTCTGTGCCGGAGATGTGAGCACTTCAACATTTGCCCCCCCCCTCCCCAGGCAACATTATACTTGTTGAGGGGAATGACCAGAGGTGCTCTGCACTGCCTGCCTCTTCCCCTTCCTTCTCCTGACAGTCACCCAGTTACCTGTCACCTGACTTTTAGGGGTGACTGTCTCTGAAACTGTCTATCACTACCTCTGTCTCCCTCAAAATCCGCAGTTCCTCTGCTTAACCCTTTGCCATCTGTGCCCTTTTTAACTGTCTCTAAACTTTAATACGCACCTCTCCAACTCTCCTATGATGAAGTTGTGCCCTCTTCTCCTAGAATTGCCCATGTGACAGAGTATATAGATATGATTTTGGGAGGTAAATTGGGAAAGGTTTGTTAGTGTAGGTTACATACAAACACTTTAAAACAGATCTTATTTAAAATACTGGAACTCTGCCCCATGCCAGACATATCAGGGCCTCAGAGCTTTTGCAAGAGCTTTGAAGAGTGGTCAAGAGACTTCACTAATGGATTGTTGTTTACAAAAGGCAACAGATGAAAGATCTTGTTGGAGCCACTTTCTGTCTGGAAGAGAGCTTGCTGTTCTAAGAGGGTCAAGTGGTTTTGCAAGCAGAGAGAGTCAAATGAGCTTTCTCAGAGAAAGAGAGAGATATGGAGAGAGAGAGAGAAAAACAGAGATCACTTGTACAGTGTTACAGCCAGCAGAAGTAGCTGGGACTGGAACAGTACAAGCTGGCAAGCTTGTGGAAAGCCCCATTTTGGAAGATGGCTGACTCAAAGCCCTTGTGGTTCATGCAAGAGGAAAGGACTGACTGTCTAATCCTTCATTTGGAATAAGAAAAACAAAAAGGAACTCTGTGGTGACCTGAAAGAAAGAGGTTATCATCTGGAGAACCTTGAAGGGGCAAGTTTCGTCAGCAAGACACTGGAGTGGGTGATGGAAGTACATCAGTTGTGGATATCCTGTAATAACAAATCTCTCTCTAAATCGACAAGAACCTTCCTGAATGGTAGCCATTTACCTTTCAAGCACCAAAGCCTGGTGAACTTTATAAATGTTAAATTCTGTGCATAGTATAAGAATTGCCTATAACGAGTGAACTTGGAGGAATGAGAATTGTGATTGGACTGTGAACCAAACAACTTTTCTGAACTTACACACACATTACATACAATTGCGCTTTGAATTAGAGGGGGGTTAAGTTAGTCCAGGCCTTGCAGCATTTGAAATCCCTCCACCAATTTCCCCTTCATCCTTCTGTGCCCTAACAAGTACAATCCAAGATCCGACAATCATTCCTCACATGCTAACCTTTTCGTTCCTGGTATCATTCCAGTAAATCTTCTCTGAACCCTCTTGAACACCAGCACGTCTTTAATCAAATAAGGCACACAAAACTGTACACACAACTCCATGTGAGGTCTCATCAGTATTTTCTAAAGTCTCAACATGACATCCCTACTCTTAGATGCTATTCCTCAACAAATGAATGCCAACATTGCATTTGCCTCCTCCACCAATTCAATCTGGAGGTTAACTTTTAGGATATACTGCACGAGGATTCCCAAGTCTCTTTGCACCTCAGAATTTTGAATTTTCTCCCCATCTCAATAACAATCTGCCCATCTCTTTCCTCTGCCAAAGTGTATGACCGTAACTTTCCAACATTGTATTTCATCTCCCACCTCTTTGCAATTAGAACCCTTTTTGTGGGTCAGTGGAAATAGAGAGCTGTATTTCTCCTGCAACTTTAAAATCCTTTTCGTGGGTCAGTTGAAGTGGTCTTTCATTCCTCTATAGGCAAAAAGAGGAAATCTGACTTTCTGTCTATAACTACACAACCTCCCACAAAGGAGGTTGAAGAGCTGTTAACTCCTGTGCTGCTTCCAGCAAAATGTGCCCTCTCCTTTCACACTTGGCTTCTCAGTGGTGTCTGTGTTGGTTCTGCAAATGCATCCAGTAAAAGGCACATGATGCTCAAAGCTCGCTGCTAGTTTCACAGTCACTTCAAATCCTGCAGGCAGTTTGTTGAATCTCTTAAAGGGATAGTCCTACTCCAATAAAATGAACTGAAAAATGGGAGATTGTCACAATAGGTGCAGAAAACTCTGACAGAGGTTAATAAAGCAAGTGGAAAAGCAAAATTACCAAGGGGTTAAAGTTGGGAAAAATAGTGGAAATACACAGCCAGTCAAGCAGCATCTGCAGAGAAACAATTCACTTTTCAACTTAATGGCCTTTCATCGGAATGGGTGCAGGGTTAAGAAGTAGAAAGAAGTTAAAGGAAGGAGAGAAAATTAAGGGAAAGGTCAATGATAGGATGGAAAGCAGCTCCACTCAGACTTTAAAATCCCACGACCGTGGGGTCTGCGCCCAAGATAGCGGCACCTGTGATTGGCAGCCGCCAAGAGATTACGGACTCCAGGGGAGTGGAGGACTGCTGCAGAGCACCAGAAAAGGGGGAGACCATCCCCCATCTGAGAAGGAGAAGCAGAGGAGACAACCCATGGGATTGTGGGGACTGTGACCGTGGCAGCGGACCAGTGAGGGGACTTTGTGGCTGAAAGACCTACATATGCAGCAGGCTGCTGGTGTCTTGAGGTAAGGAACCCATAGAGGCTGCTGGAGAATGCTGTTGGGAGACTTGTGCTGGACTGCAGGCTGCTGGAGACTGGCTCAAAACTGGCTGAAGGGGTACCAGGTATCGGAACTGGGATGCAAGGGGGTGCCATAGGTACTGATGGATTCCTGAGTTGGAAGTTCAGATCTGGAGCTCAGGTTGCCAATGGTTTGGACTGTGTGGCTGCAGGGGCTGTGGGAGCACTGGAGGCAAATCTCTGGACACTCGGTGATTCTGGGGGACTCTCTTTTGATTCTCTTTCTCTGACTGTAAGAAACACTTCAGGCAATTTCTGCCAATGATGAATCTGTCTGCCTCATAGTAGGCAAAAGCAATTTCAGGTAATATGACCCTGTTTTATTACAATGACAAGAAACTGAATCTTGAGGTTAAAGGATAAAATGAATGATAATGCAAGATTAAAGAGGGTAGTATTGTAACAAAACTAAATAAAGTTTATTGTCATCTGATTACACAGGTACAACCTGATGAATTTTTGGATAGGAGTCGTAGTATCAAATATGGAATATTTCCTTTTTCTTGGAGCACTCAACATCTGAGCTCAAGAATTTTAGACAGCATGCCTAGATAAGTTTGATTTCAATGTGTTATGGAAAAGTTCAAAACTAAATGTGTGCAAACTGATAAGATCTGTGTTTTTTGTAAATGGAAATGGGTAACCTTTTGTGACTTCTCCACTTGAATTGCTTTGAAATTGGTTGATTAGTGATTGAAAAGCACAGCATTTGACTAAAACAGTGATGTATTAATTCCTACAAATATGTAAAGAACAATTAGGTTCCTTCAAAAATATGTTGGATGTGAAACACTCCAACTGTTGGGACATGACTGAACATAATACTCCAGTTATTCCATTTCTTAGATTCATATCTCATTTAACTTGTTCCATAAAATTGGAATGTTTCTACCAAGTCACATTTTAACTGACTCATGAGAATGGTCCAAGAATGATTTTGCGATGAACTTGGGGCCAGAAGTGTCAGAACTTGAGAACCTGATCCAATGGCTTTCCACTCACCCAACTTGGAGGAGCTCACCCAGTGGGTGCACCTCCACTCCAGTCCAGTCCAGTCCAGTCCAGTCCAGACCATTCCAGACCACTCCAGCCCGGCCCAGCAGAGCCCCCAGCTCAGGCCCTGCCCAGGGACCCACAGCGGATGGTCCCGCCCGCGGGTTGCGTCGCCCACGTGCCCGCGCCCGGTCCACCTCCCCCAGCTCCGCGCGCGCCCGGTCCACCTCGCCCAGCTCCGCGCGCGCAACCCCTGCTTGCCGCTCACGCACAAGATGGCGGTGGATCAGAGCGGGAGGAGGCCGGACGCTGCCGGAGGCACCTTGTGAAGGTGGATGCGGAGCCCGTTCACGGTTGACCCCGCCGCCGCGGACACATGGCGCCCGGACAGTTGTGCTTCCTCACCTGGATGCTTCCCGCGCTCTTGGCTGAAGGTGAGGGCCCCCGTCCGTGGAGATACGGCTCTCTCGGTCCCTGCACATGGCCCCGGCCGTGGACGGGAGAGGGGAGAGGGAGAGGAGAGGGGAGGGGGAGGAGGGGAGAGGGAGGGAGGGGAGAGACAGGAGATGGTTGGGAGAGAGAGGGGAGGAGGGGGGGAGGGGAGAGACAGGAGATGGGTGGGGAAGGGGAAAGAGTAGTGGGAAGAGGAGAGGAGATCATAGGGGGTGTGAAGAGGTGGAAGCAGAGAGCATGGAGGCGAAGGAGAGAGGGTTTGGGTGAGTGTAGGGATGAGGGAGGGAGGGAGGGAGTGGGTGAGGGGTGGGGGGAGGAGACGTGAGATGTTTGCACAACTCCAAATGGGTGAAACGATCTTCATGCTAATGATGTTTGAGGAAAGACTGGCTGTTAAAACACGTTTTTTCATGGTCCCAAGTGATCCAACAGGCTTTTCAAGCACTTATTATGCAGAAAAAGCATTTGGTGTATTGCAAGTTCCCACAACCGGCACTGAACTGGCATTGGGTCAAATGAAGAGTCGAGAGAATGACAGGATGGGGAGAGGCACGGGATTCAGGGTTGGTGAGTTGGGTATTTTCAGAGAGTTGGCTGAAGAGGGTGGGTGAGCTCAAGGCTTCTGCACCTGTGGAGTGAGGACCAGGCTTTTGAACTGTCAGGGTTGTCTCAGGTCCCTGAGTTTGGGATGGGGGGGCGGTGGTGAGGTTAGATTGGCACCATTCATGGCTGTCTGTTTGGGAATCTTAAGTGTTGTATGGATCAGATTAGATGGGTATGGATATGGGGATCAGGTCAGTTGGTTGGGGAGGTGTATTTGGGGCTGGAAAAGAGTGATTGTCGTTAGTTGGACATCACAGTGGTTAGAACTGCAGGGAAGTTGAAGTTTGAGAGTGAGAATTGAAAAGGATTTATAGAAAGGTTAAAGCTGAGAGTTTCAGAGTTTGTATTGGGTTTGTTGCCAAAAGTAGGCTTTCATCTCAACTGCAGGGCCAAAATTAACGTAATAAAACCAGTGTTTTAAAGAGAAATTGATGCTTGTCAAATGAGTCCTCCAATCAAATGCATGTTGTGCAGAACTCGGAATTCTTGAGGGTTGGGTTTGAAGAGTTGTTAGTTTTGTTCATTGGTCGAAGGAGTTTGTACCTTCTTCCCTTGTCTGCGTGGGTTTCCTCTGGGTGGTTCACTTTCCTCCCCCATTGAAAAATATACAGAATTTGTAGGTTAATTGGGGTATTTGGGTGGGACCAGAAGGGCCTGTTTATTGTGTTGTATGTTTAATTTTAAAATTTAATTTGTAACATGAATTCGTGGCATTGAGTCATTGTACTGTAATTTATAGTTTTTTTCACTAATTTTTTTATTTTTAAAAATGTAATTTGCATCAATTTTGCTCCTGTAATGTTGCCACAAAAGAAGTTTTGTGATTTATGTTGTTAATGGCATTAATAAGCTGATCTATTTTTGATCATATTTCTACTTCAACAATTCCTCTCTATACTAAGCAGCAAACTCCTTAATTACAAAGATGTCTGTAAAGATCTTCTAAATTTCTAATCTATTTAAAATCTGTTTTGCTGTTGCTTGACTTGATGGAACAGGGGTTGATGGGGTGTGGTCTGGTGCTCCAGTGGGGTAAAAGTGTGAATTGTGACATGGATTCACTTTGTTTTATAGACTCAAGCAGTATCACTTTGGAAGTTTGAATTATCTTAGCAAATGTCAGGGCATTGATAGTGCTTACTCTCTTTATTCTGGTTCTCCCGTGTATTCATACCCTTCGGCTTCATCTGTTGACAGTAGAGTACAACTTGCGACATCTTGTGTTGGTGGTTTATCATAACCATTATTAAATATTGGGATAAGTACAGGGCTTATCCATTTTAATTATCATAATTATTTAAAGTAACTTAACATTTAACTTAACTTAACAATTGAATGTAAATTGGGCAGCACAGACTTGTGGACTGAAATGGCCTGTTGTCATGCTGGATGTCTAAATTAATATCTTTTGGCATGCCCTGACAAAATATGTATTGGCTGGAGCAGGTCATACTGAGTAGATTTCCTTGATTAAGCTATAGATGTTGTGTATACTAAATGTAAGGCACTCAGAGTTGAATTACGATTTCAGATTTATTGTCAGGCTGTATTCATGTCATCACATATAACCCTAAGATCCTTTTTCCTGCAGGCAAGGCAGAATTCCCACTTATTGGTAATTTTAAAAAAAAAGTACAGATGTAAACAAATAAAGAAATGTGATTAAACTGTGCAATACATCAGATTCATCAGATGCAAGGATCGACAATGAGATAGACAACAGACTCGCCAAGGCAAATAGCGCCTTTGGAAGACTACACAAAAGAGTCTGGAAAAACAACCAACTGAAAAACCTCACAAAGATAAGCGTATACAGAGCCGATGTCATACCCACACTCCTGTTCGGCTCCGAATCATGGGTCCTCTACCGGCACCACCTACGGCTCCTAGAACGCTTCCACCAGCGTTGTCTCCGCTCCATCCTCAACATCCATTGGAGCGCTCACACCCCTAACGTCGAGGTACTCGAGATGGCAGAGGTCGACAGCATCGAGTCCACGCTGCTGAAGATCCAGCTGCGCTGGATGGGTCACGTCTCCAGAATGGAGGACCATCGCCTTCCCAAGATCGTATTATATGGCGAGCTCTCCACTGGCCACCGTGACAGAGGTGCACCAAAGAAAAGGTACAAGGACTGCCTAAAGAAATCTCTTGGTGCCTGCCACATTGACCACCGCCAGTGGGCTGATAACGCCTCAAACCGTGCATCTTGGCGCCTCACAGTTTGGCGGGCAGCAGCCTCCTTTGAAGAAGACCGCAGAGCCCACCTCACTGACAAAAGGCAAAGGAGGAAAAACCCAACACCCAACCCCAACCAACCAATTTTCCCTTGCAACCGCTGCAATCGTGTCTGCCTGTCCCGCATCGGACTGGTCAGCCACAAACGAGCCTGCAGCTGACGTGGACTTTTTACCCCCTCCATAAATCTTCGTCCGCGAAGCCAAGCCAAAGAAAGACACAGAGAAAAAAAATCAGTAAAGTGCACAAAGAAGAATCCTGATGCAGGAATCCTAGTAGCTGTTGTTGAACCTGGGGGTGTGAGTCTTGTTGCACCTATACTTCGCTGATGGCAGTAGCAAGAACAGATCGTGTGCTAGGTGGTGTGGATTCTTGATGATCACTGCTTCTCTCTGACAGCAGTTTTCCCTGTAGATGTTCTCAGTGGTGGGGAGGATTTTGCCTGTGATGTCCTGGGCTGTGTCCACTATTTGCAGGGCTTTCTGCTTGGGCATATTGGTGTCCCCATACCAGACCATGATCCAGCCGGTCAGCTCACTTCCACCGCACATCTGTAGAAATTTGTCAGCATTTCTGATATCATACCAAACTTTAGCAAACTCCTGATGGCATATAAATGCAGGCAGCATTTGTATTTGAAATGAAATGGTTCATTTTGTGTATCATTAGCCCCTTTCACACTTGTGTCTGACTAAATCAGCCATTCAGTGTCCTGGGATAGGAATGGGAGTTTGGCTTTTCACACTTGCAAGGATCCATCCCTGGGGTAGGACTGTTTACCTTCTACTGGAGATGTCATGACGCATTGAGTGATGGTGGATCTGCTCTAAATCCTGATCAATGTATTATGATCTTGTATTTGAACAAAATTAATCATGCCCAATTATAACATAATTAAGCTTTATGTATAGCACAGTATAAGCCCTTCAGCCCCTGTTGTTGTGCCGACCTATTATAAATCTTTATAAGTGACCTTGGGAAAATGCTAACAATAAATAGCAATAGTGGGCAATTTTTAAACAGCATGGGAAAGTTTGTAGCACCATAGTGCACAATTTACATAGAGTAGGAAAGTTGATAGCGTTATCGCATACAATTTATAAATACCCTTGGGGGAAAAGCAAGGCAGACCTACTCTCCCAGAATGCCATGTGGCAGAGAAAGGGCTCTATGAATGGAGCATTCATGGAAGGGGTTTCTCTGCCACATGGCATTTTGGGAAGTCAGGAGGTTCACCATTGTTTTTTTTTCCCACGACCTTCATAAATTGTGCGCTATAGCGGTGTCAACTTTCCCAACCTGTTGAAAGAAAATTGTCTGCTATTGCGATTTATTTCTCTCTCTCTCGCCCACCCCCCCCACCACCCTGCGACTTGCCCACTGCAAAGTTTATACTTTCATTTTAACCATATAACCATTTACAGCATGGAAACAGGCCACGTCGGCCCTTCAAGTCCGTACCGGTTCACTTGAACAACTCCACTAGCTCCTCCACAAACTCCTTAGGAAGTAGAGGCTTTCTTCATGATGCCATTGGTGTGTTCTTCAGAATTGATTTCACTTTTGGACATGGAGAAATGTAAGGTACATTTATGCTTGATAAATCTTCCTTCACGTTCCTGCACTCACTCAAAAACGGGTTATTTCAATCCCACAATAGAATTGCCCATTTCACACTTGCAACTCCAGCATCTGCTGACACGGGATTGTACTGAGGTAGAGGCCATCAATCCTAGGTGTGAGATGACATCATCTGACACTGGAGTTGATCTGATTTTGCTTTCACACTAGACATTTTAAAGGCGGATTGGCCATTAATTTCTGGGATCACTTGCAAGTGTGAAAGGGGCTATTGATTAGAAAGGAAAATTATTCACTGGGTAGTAACAGATGTTAATGCAAAACTGTTCCAGCGCCAGCGATCAGGACCAGCGTTTGAATCAGGCACTATCTAAAAAGTTTGTACATTCTCTGTGACTGTGACTCCCACCCTCAAAATGTTTCAGGATTGTCCATCAATTGGGTGTAATTGAGTGGCAAGGGATCATGGGCTGAAAAGGGCCTATATGGTGCTGTTTGTCTATATTTTTAAAAAAAAGATTAGGCCTAATAGATTGATGACTGACATAATGTTTTGTCAACAAAATAAAAGAGATGAAATACTTGAACCAAGAAAAATGCCATTTTTTGATTGCGAAGTGTGATATTGTGGGGTTTCCGTAATTGGACATTGGCATGACTGGAGGTGGGTTGGGTCTTTGTCCTGAACATTTTTTTTACTACTTTCACCTTTATCCAGAATTTAATTTTAACAACTTCTGTTGCTAGCAAATACAGTAACTCAAGAAAATTGTTCTACTTTGTCCCTCCATTTCTGCTATCTTTCACTATCTTTGATTCTGAACAAAATCTGTGATGACATGGGGAATCAATCCAGAAAGTTGAAAATGGATTTGGGCTACATTTTCTTTTCAGCTTGCAGAATGAGCTCTAGTTTAGTATATTTAGCAACATTTCATCTTTAAGTTAGAATGTGGTGGGTTTAAATCAAGGGTTTGGCCATAGACTCTAGGTTCAAGTAAGAATTTCATAGATTCTTTCAGAACCATCAGGTAGGTGGTACAGGAGCATCAAAATTAGGATTACCAGGCTGGGAAATAGCTTCCTTAACTATTTAAATATTCTCAGCAATATTTTCTAATGTAAATGTTTTATTGAAAACATTTAAACGTACTTGGTGATATTGTTATCCTGTTACCTTTATTTTTATTCTAATTTATCATTTTCGTACACACTTATTCTGCTTAATGGTGTTGCCCTTCAGCATTCTGATTTGTGCTCTTGGCTATTGGCCAAATCAAATATGTGGCATGTATACATAAAGATTTATTGATTGGTCTTGGGCTATGTTTTGTCAAATGCAGGAAACTTAACTGATAAGTACTTTGTAATGAGGATCAAATGATTTTTTTTTGTTGGAAAAACTATGTTTTGATCCTGATTGTATCATGTAAATCTAAATCCAAAAAGTAGGAAATAAAACATTAAAGATGATGTTTAAAGATAACAAATGGTTTTCTGTCAGTGGTTGTTTTTTTATCATTTTAATTTTAAAAAATTGATAGGTAAAATTTCACAATTACTACTGTAGCTATTGTAGCATCTATAATCGATAGCAGTACTAATGCTAACATCCGTATGTTTTTTTAAAAAAAATAAAGGAAATGGGAGAATCCTGGGAATTATAGTCTTAATCAGTGGTGGGCAAACTATTGGAGTGGATTCTTAAGGACAGGATTTATGAGCATTCAAGAAGTACAGTTTTCTCGAGGGTGGTCAGCATAGCTTTGAGGGTCAGGTCATGCCTCACAAGCCTAATTGAGTTTTTTTTGAGGTTACAAAAAAAATGGTTAGGACAGTAGCTGTGGCTCACATAGATTTTAGTGAGGAAACTTGTTCAGAAAGTCATGAGGCATGGGATCAATGGAACCTTGGCTACCTGGATTCAGAATTGGCTTGCCCGTAGAAAGCAGACAGTAGTAGTGGAAGTATTCTGCTTTGAGGTCAAACAAGTGGGGTTCTGCAGGGATCCATTCTGGGACCCCTGTTCTTTGGGAAGAAGTAGAGGGATGGGTCATTAAGTTTGTGGATGGTGTTGGAGGTTGCCAAAGGTAAGAACAGGATCTTAACAAGTTGCACAGTTGGGCAGAAAAGTGGCAGATGGAGTTCGATCTGGACAAGTTTGAGGAGATGCATTTTGTAAGGCCAATCATGAAGGCATGTTTAATGGTAGGACACTTAACAGTGTGGAAGAACAGAGATACCTTGAAGTTCAAATCCATAGATCACTCAAGGTTGCCGTACAGGTTGATAGGATGGTTAAGAAGGTCTATGGGATGACTGGCTTTATTCGTCGGGGGATTGAGTTCAAGAATTATGAGGTAATGTTGCAGCTCAATAAATCTCTTGTGAGACCACACTTAGAATATTAAGTTTGGTCTGGTCACATCATTGCAGGAAAGATGTGGAAGCTATGGAGAGGGTGCAGAGGATTAGAAAATGTATCTTATGAGGCAAGATTAACAAGCTTTTCTCTTTGGTTTGAAGAAGGATAAAAGTGACTTCATAGAGGTTTACAAGATTATGAGAGGCAGCATCCTTTTCCCAGGTGAGAAAATGGTTTTTTTTGCACAGAGAGTTGAGTGACTGGAATGCCTTGCCAGAGATGGTGGTGGAGGCTGAAACATTAGGGACATTTACGAGACTCTTAGAGAGACACATGGATGAAAGAAAAATAGAGGGTTATAAGGAGGGGGAGGGTGGGGCTTTTTTTTTTAGATGGTGTATGTAGGACGGCACCACCTCGTGGGCCAAAGAGCTTGTGCTGTTTTGTGTTCTGATTTCCTTATAAGTTAAAGGATTTTTGTATGTTTTGTTTTGTTTTAAACAGGCTAATGGCACTTCAATTTCATTTCAATGCCTACTTTGGCATTACATTTCCTGTTGAGCTTGTAACCATATAACAGTTTATGGCATGGAAACTGGCCATCTCGGCCCTTCATGTCCACGACGGTTCACTCAAACAACTCTGCTAGATCCCCCCCGGCTATTCTCCGCCCATAACCCTCCAACCCCCTCCTATCCATGTATATATCCAGCCTTCTCTTAAATGAAAGAATTGAGCTTGCCTCAACTATTTCCTCCGGAAGATCATTCCATTCAGCCACCACTCTCTGAGTGAAGAAACATCCTCTAATGTTTCTCCTAAAATTTTGCCCCCTTACTCTCAACTTGTGTCCTCTTCTTTCAACCTTCCCTTTTCTCAGGGGGAAGAGTCTACTTGGATCTAGTCTATCTATTCCCTTCATAATTTTAAACACCTCTATCAAATCCCCTCTCAACCGTCTACATTCCAAGGAATAAAGTCCTAACCTCCAATCTTTCTCTGTACTCTTGGTATTTTAAGTCAGGCAAAATCCTTGTAAATCTTCTTTGCACCCTCTCCCCCTTATCTATATCCTTCCTATCAGTGGAGACCAGAACTGAACACAATACTCCAAACCTGGCCTCAGTAACGCCTTAAACAGTCGCAGCATCACCTCCCACCTCCTATACTCTATGCTATGATTTATGAAGGCTAACATACCAAATACCTTCTTAACCACCGTGACAATATGGGAATCCACCTTCAAGGAACGCTGCACCATAACTCCAAGATCTTTGTTCTTGTGCATTCCCCAATGTCCTCCCCTTTACTACATAGGACCGACTTTGATTATTTTTTTCCGAAATGAAGCACCTCACACTTCTCTACATTAAATTCCATCTGCCATCTTTCAGCCCAATTTTCCATCCAACCAAATCCTTCTGTAATCCCTGAAAACCTTCCTCGCTATCCACCACTCCCCCTATTTTCGTATCATGTGCGTATTTACTTACCCATTTAACCACCCTATCATCCAAATCATTAATATAAATTATGAACAACAAGGGACCTAGCACCGATCACAGTCTTCCATCCTGACACAGTTGTCCACCATGACCCTCTGCTGTCTCTCCTCCAGCCACCTCTGAGCCCATCTTACTATTTCTCTATTAATCCCTCGTGACTGAACCTTGCTTACTAACCTTTCATGTGGAACCTTATCAAAAGCTTTGCTAAAATCCAGATAGACTACATCAACTGCCTTACCTTCACCCACCTTGTCACTTCTTCAAAACAAACTCAACGAGGTTCGTCAAACATGATTACCCCTTCACAAACCCATGCTGGGTGCTCCTGATCAATCCCTGCCTATCCAGACCATCTATAAGAATACCCTCCATAACTTTCCCTACCACCGAAGTCAAACTTACAGGCCCAATAATTACTTGGCCAACACCTTGTGCCTTTTTTAAACAATGGAACTACATTAGCAACCCTCCAATCCTGCGGCACCATACCCTCCTCCAGTGATCGTTGAAAAATCACTGACAATGTCTCTGCTCTTTGCTCCCTGACCTCCCTTAACGTCCTGTGGAAAATCCCATCAGGACTAGGAGACTTATCCACTTTTACTGACCCTAAAAGCTCCAAAACCCTCTCTTTACTCATCCCTACCTTTTCCATGTATTTTTTGCATGATGAATGTGTGTGTATCAAAAAAAAATACAAATAAATAATTTTTACTTACATTTTATTTATATTATATATATATATCTGTGTGTGTGTGTGTGTGTGTGTGTGTGTGTGTGTGTGTGTGTGTGTGTGTGTATATGTGAGGAAAAAATAATTTTTGCATGCTAGTTATTTTAACATTGCTTAAATTAGGGCTTCTTGATCTTTGCTGTTTTATTTTTGTCTGTGTAATAAATTTTTGATAAGTTTCTTGAAATTGTTCAATTTCATTGAAATGGTGCACACAAACAGGTCGAATAGACTAGAGTAATGGAATGCTGAGCCTTTGTTACAGATTATGGTGAGTTAATCATCCCAAAAATGCCCCTTCTAGTTTGAAAGGCTGAAGTATTGCCTGGGTGGAAATATTGCTCCAGTACAAATGCGATTACTGTACATGATAAGCACTGAAGCTATATATTTATTTTTCCTAAATAGATTTTGCTTGTTATTGAACAAAACACAAAAGTGCTGGAGAAACTCAGCAGATCACACAGCATTTATAGGAAGTAAAAGGTAACCAATACTTTTAGCATATGCACGGAAAGATCAAATTATACCAAAAAGAAGTTTTGCTTGGAAATCCAGACCTCCGCATGCTACCACTATCAAGCCATAAAAGAATGATCTGTGTTTTTCCTGGAGGTTGGATGCTTTTGACTGGGGTGACTCTTTCTAAGCAGAGACAAGAAGGCACTTTTATAGTCAACCCAATGGGAAGTCACATCAGCCAGCTCTTATTCAAACTCAACTTTATTGAAACAATTGCGTGCATAGCACGACCAAGAGACTCCCCTGGCCAAATATTTTCTCCCATCTTGCTCCAAAATTTCAGAGAAATTTACTTGGGCGGCACGGTTGACATAGCAATTACGCAATGACTTGACAGCACCAGAGATCGGGACCGGGATTCAAATCCCACACTGTCTGTAAAGAGTTGGTACATTCTCCCCAAGCCTGCATGGATTTTCCCCAGGCCCTCTGGTTTCCTCTCACCATTTGAAACTTACTGGGGACTGCAGGTTAATTGAGTGTAAATTGGGCGGCACAGGCTTGTGGGCCCAAAGGGCCTGTTACCCCTTAACATAGCCATTCGAACTAGCCTTGTCTCTCCAAGTGTGGTTTAATGCTGTACATAGTGGAAAAACCTTTTGCCAATAGTTTTCCTGCGCAGATTTTAAAAACTAGCCTAGTTTATCAATTTAGGGTGGCACAGTTGGTGTAGCGGTAAAATTTTATATTTCGACATAGCATGGTAACAGGCCATTTCAGCCTATGTGCCTCTGTCACCCAATTTACACCCAATTAACCTACAATGCTGTACATTTCCAACAGTGGGAGGAAACCAGAGCCCCCAGGGAAAATGCAAGCAGATATGGGGAGAACGTACAAGCCTCTTAAAGTCAGTGCTGTAAAGGTGTTGCGCTAACTGTTACGCCAACTGTGAGCTCCAGTGTTGTTACTGTTTTCTGTATGTCTGTATTTTGTACTCATGTATATGACAATAAGCTCACACTGAATATTCCCTTACAGAATGACCATACTGCCTGTTTGTTTTACTGCTTGCATGTTCAATGTTGGTTATTTTGTTTTAACTAAATCACTTCACTGCTTTACTGATCATGCTCCAGGAATCTTTTTTTTTTTTAAAAAGATACGTCCTAGGCTGCTCTAAAGGGAGGAATGGGGAAGAGCTCCCACTGCTACACAAATGTTCTTCAAGGCGTGTGTCTCAAACAGCCTCTGACATCCAAGTCCAACTCCTGGCCTTCACGTGTGGCAGTCTTGTGCTCGGTGAAGCTGTTCTCACTGACATCAGAAGGGGAAAAGGCGGGCCACTGGTTCCTTGAAACCAGTTGCTCTGGGCAGATGGGGCTTGTTAATCATGGGTGGTAATTCATCTAGGAGAAGGAAAATTCAGATTTCAAACTTTGGCATAGAGGTTAGCGCAACAGCGCCAGTGATCAGGGCCAGAGCGAGGTTTGAGCCTGAACTCCCTAAGGAGTTTGTACATTCTTCCCGTGTCTCTGTGAGTTTTCTCTGTGGGCTTTGGTTTCCTCCCACTGTTCAAAATGCACTGGGGTTGATAGGATGTAAATTGGGTGGCATGGACTCATGGGCTGAAATGGCCTTTATGTCTAAATTTAAAAAGAAATAAAACAAAACTCCGCTGTCTTGTGGCTCTACCCACTCAAGGGAAAAGCTTTGGGAGTTAACCCTGAGGAAAAATCCAGAGCTGCATGGGGGCAGGGTCCCGCTGCATGGGGGCAGGGTCCCGCTGCATGGGGGCAGGGTCCCGCTGCATGGGGGCAGGGTCCCGCTGCATGGGGGCAGGGTCCCGCTGCATGGGGGCAGGGTCCCGCTGCATGGGGGCAGGGTCCCGCTGCATGGGGGCAGGGTCCCGCTGCATGGGGGCAGGGTCCCGCTGCATGGGGGCAGGGTCCCGCTGCATGGGGGCAGGGCCCCCCGCTGCATGGGGGCAGGGCCCCCCGCTGCATGGGGGCAGGGCCCCCCGCTGCATGGGGGCAGGGCCCCCCGCTGCATGGGGGCAGGGCCCCCCGCTGCATGGGGGCAGGGCCCCCCGCTGCATGGGGGCAGGGCCCCGCTGCATGGGGGCAGGGCCCCGCTGCATGGGGGCAGGGCCCCGCTGCATGGCCAACAGAGGGATCTTCATATCAACTCTGCCCTGGCTCGTGCTCTGGAGAAGCCGATCCAGCTTCGCAGTACCCATGGTTGACCATGACCAACGGAGACCATGAGGAGGAAGGCTGCACTATGTCATAGTTCCGATTGTGATAAAACCTCTGTTATCTGGAATTCAAGCAACCAGTAAATTCACTTCTCTGGCATCTACCCATCCTCATGGGTGCCAGATACTATGGGTTTTACTGTATGTTTATCTTTGTTTCTGTTATCCCTAAATTGCATCTCCAGTGTCCACCCTCTTACTCTGAATCAAATATACAACCACTGTGAACTCCACAGTGTCTCAGCACTCTGATACCGTTCAAGTACACAGCCAAGGACATCAACTTCAGTCATGGGTGAATGCAATTTGATTTAACCTAAGATCACTGGTTCTAAACAATATTTTACCTCTCCAGATCTTGCTAATTTCCCTGAAAGGCAGCAACCTAGTAGGAAATGATTGGTCCATTGCTTAACTGTTTCAGAGGTAAGTGGTGCCCTTTTATAGTATAATAACTAAAAGCCTACCTACCTGTTCAATTTGTTTTCAATTTGATTGCATGAAGTTTCATGAACTGTGGCACTATTTGACCAAAACCATGTCCTCCTGTGCACTTAAACTTCAAGTGGAGTGGAATTCGAGCAGTGAAATTTTGTTAGCAGTGAGGCAGTATTGGCAAGCTTTGTGCCTGTTTTATAAATATTTGATTTTTAACGGTGAAGGAACTGCTGAGTAGTGAGCATTTGGCTCTGATTAGCATGAATGAAGAAACCTCCATACAGGAGGGAGATTGAAAACTTGGCTGAATGGTACAACCAGCAACAACCTCACACTAATGTCACCAAAACTAAGGAGCTGATTGTTGACTTCAGGAAAGGAAAGCAAAAGGTACACAATCCAGTGATCATTGGGGGATCAGAGGTGAGTCACTATCTTGGAGGATCTTTCCGAACCTAATACACCAATGGCATTAAGAAAGCACGTCAGCGCCTCCACTTCCTCAACAGTTTGCAGAGGTTTGGAATGATATCAGAAACCCTGGCAAATTTCTACAGGTATGTGGTGGAAAGTGTACTGACTGACTGCATCATGGTCAAAATAAATGAACACAGTCCAGGGCATCACAGGCCAAACTCTCCCTACTATTGAATACATTTACAGGAAGTGCTGCTGTCAGACGCCAGCTGCAAAGACCCTCACCACCCAGCGCTCACTCTGTTCTCTCTGCTGCCATCAGAAAAGGGGTAGAGGTGCTACAAGACTTGCACCGCCAGGTTCAGGAACAGCTGCTACCCGTCCATCAGATTCCTCAACGACAAACTCAATCACAGGCTCATTTAAGGACTCTTACTTGTGCACATCATGGATTTCCTTTGCTCTCCCTTTATTGCACAGTCAGTTTGTTTACATTAATTGATTACAGTGTTTAGTTTTTTTTTTGCACTACCAATTAGTGATAATTCTGCCTCGCCTGCAGGAGAAAAGGAATTTCAGGGATGTATGTGATGTCATTTATGTACTACTCTGACAATAAATCTGAAATCGACTTCAGGAGTGCTGAAAATCAAGTTCTCGATCAAAGATGATGATGCGGAAGTGTGTTGTGAGCTTGGGGTGGAAAAGGGAGAGGAAAATGCTACATTGCCCTGAATTAGTTTTTGAATTTTGTAATGCATAAAGTACTGAAGATGCTGGAAAACTGAAATAAACACAGGAACATTTGGAAATATTCAGTGAAGAGAAAAACATTTTAAGATAAGCTTCAGTCTTCAGTGAAAATGGCAGGAGTAGTGGCATATTAGCACTTCCTTATTTTTGTTTGTGTAGCATTTTGAGATAAAGAGAAACAAATTATGGTTAACTAGCAATCTTATCTGTTGCTATCTTTTATCAAATGCACATCAAGTTGCAGTTTATAAACTCAGTTTAATTCTCAAAAACATGGTTTTAACTTGTCTGGATTTTTTGAGATTGTACAGAAGAAAATTAACAGATTTTTATTACGGTAATTATCAACTGGGGTATGTGAATTGCACTAAATATTATTTTCAACTATTTCCTCTTTCTAATGGGCTGCCTTTTATTCTTATTAAATCTAGACCAAGTGAATTCTCTGGAGCTAAGCTGCAGTGTTGGTCCTGTTGAGGTGGTACTGCAACCTAACCAAACAGTGGTGTTGAATTGCAACCTGCCTGCTGTTGATCAACCTGCCAATGTTACATGGAAAGAAGAGGGGATTCCTCTTGTGGATCAAGAATACCACCATGTGATTCCCAATGGTTCACTATACATCTCAGAATTATCCAGGTCCTCAATGAATCAAGATGGAGACAGCAGTGATAGGAATTATACCTGCATGTCTGAAAATTCATTTGGGGCCATAACAAGTAGGACAGCACTGATCAGAATTTCCAGTAAGTGTTTGCTTGTGATTTTAATGATCTTTAAGAGAGCACTCTCAAGATGACTTTTTTTGCATAGTAAACCACTGAATGGAAGTAAAACTCGAAAGATTAACTGCGGGAGTTATCTACTGCATCCGGTGCTCCCGTTGTGGCCTTCTCCACATTGAAAAGACTGGATGCAGAATGAGAGATCACTTTCCTGAGCACCTTCACTCTGTCCACATCAGTGATGGGTATCTCTCAGTGGCCAACCATTTTACTTCTGTACATGTGTCTGTTCATGGCCTCATGTACCATCCAACCAAGACCACCTGTAAATTAGAGGAGCAACACTATTTTCCAACCAGATGGCATTAACGGACTCCTTTTGTTTTTGCTAGCTTACTCTCCATTCTCCTTCCCTTCCCTTTCGTCTTCTTTCCTTCAGCTCTTCGTCCCCTTTCCTCTGAATTCACAGATCAATCCCTCCTCACCCTACTGACTGGTGTGCCTTCCCTCCTTTATCCACCTATCTACCTCTCGCCTTTGGGACTGTTCTTCTCCCCCCCACCCCCCCTGCCCCTCACCATTTTATTTGGGCCCCTGTCTACATTTTTGTTCATACCTTGATGAGGGGTGCAACCTGAAATGTTAGTTATGTATCTTTGCTATATAAAGTACACTGTTTGACCAGCTGAGTTTCTCCAGCATTGTGTTTTACTTCAACCACTAATTGGACCTTGCTTTTCTTTGGGTAATTTATATGATTTGTATCCACTAAAAATTGACGCATTTACTAGGTTATAGAAATCATATTACAGAGTATTATTGACATTCAGGAAGCACTTTTCAAAAGGTCAAACAAGATGTGAAGCATTCTGGACAGTTTGAAGAATTGTTAGTTATATTCTTTTACTGTTTGCGTTGGAAATTCTGTTTCATACATATGCCCTACAATATGGGTCTCAAAAGTGGTCGAAAATGCAAGGGGGTTGAAAGGGGATTGATAAATGCTGGGAGGGGTGGAAATTGATTGCACTTTTGGGGTCGAAAGAATTGTGAAGCCTGAGATCCCCACTACTGCCTGGGAGCCAGAGGCAACTTCTTCGATGTCACAATAGTGGCTACCCTGTACCATTTGTATTTTACCTGTATTAGCTATTTTGTCATTTTGAATGTGAATTTTAATATGCTGGATTATTTTTAAATGCTACAGATTTGCAAAGAACAGTTTTCAGCTTTTAAATTAGAGAGCCTTTTGCTGATTGTGATTGGACATTCCCGTGTAATCACCAGATAGTTTTTATTTTTCACACAATGAAAATAAACAAGAAAATTGTGTCATCTCGTTTTCTTCTCATTTTAGGGGGTGGAGGTCTGAGGCAAGCCCTCTCTGTTATGTTCCATGTACGGTTCTCAAATTTGTTCAAATAATGTGACTTTATTTTTTAAATTATATGTTATTTTTTCCAATGGAATATATTTATTCATTTCCATGTACCATTGCTGTATTCTCAGGCTCTCTTCTGATTTCCAAGTTGACATTATACATTTTTTTGCTACTGCTAAGGCAATCATAATAAATTTTTTTGTGCTTCAACCAGTTTGAGGCCTAATTCTTTATTTCTTATATTACTTAGAAGAAAGATCTCTGGATTTTTTGGGATGTTTTTTGTTATTTTTATTTTAATATCTGATTTAGATCTTCACAAAACTTTTTCACTTTCTCACATGCCCAAATTGCATGTACTGTTGTTCCCATTTCCTTCTTACAGATAATGTTGGATCCCATTTTTTAAAAACTTTTGGGGCATGGTATATAGCCTGTATAACCAATTATACTGTATCATGCGTAACCTCGTGTTTATTATATTCTTCATAGTTCGCGAACATAACTTTTCCCAAGTTTCATTTTTTTATGTTTAAATCCTTTTCCCACTTTTGTTTGGGTTTATAGCTTATTTCATCATTTTCCTTCTCTTGCAGCTTGAGCTACATGTTCGTTATAAATCTTTTAATTATCATTGTGTCTGTAATCACATATTCAAAGCTGCTTCCTTCTGGTAATCTCAGTCTGTTTCCCAATTTGTCCTTTAAGTAGGCTTTCAGTTGATGGTATGCAAACATTGTACCAAGAGTTATTCCATATTTGTACTTCATTTGTTCAAATATTAATAAATTATTTCACAAAAAAAAATTTTCTATTCTTTTAATTCCTTTAATCTCCCATTCTCTAAAGGAAAGGTTATCGATTGTAAAAGGGATTAGCTGATTTTGTGTCAATAATAATTTTGGTGTTTGGTAATTTTGTTTTTTTTACTTTCGAAGTGAATCTTGTTCCATATATTGAGTAAATGATGCAATACTGGTGACCTTTTATATCGTACCAGTTTTTCATCCCACTTATAAAGTATATGTTCTGGTACCTTCTCCCCTATTTTATCTAGTTCTATCTTAGTCCAATCTGGTTTTTCCCTTATCTGATAAAAATCTGATAAATACCTTAATTGTGCTGCTCTATAATAATTTTTAAAGTTTGGTAATTGCAAACCACCTTGGTTGTACCTCTCTCTTAATTTATCTAACACTATCCTCGGTTTTTCCCACCCCCCCCTTTCCATAAATATTTCCTTATTATTCTCTTTAGTTCATTAAGGGAATTGGTAACGATTGAAATAAGTATTGTATCCTTGGGAAGACATTCATTTTAATGCAATTTACCCTCCTTATCAATGTTAGCGGTAATTCTTTCCAATGTTCTAAGTCTTCCTGCAATTTCTTTATTAGTGGCTGATAATTTAGTTCGTACCTAGGTATCGGATTGCTTGTGTTTGTGTTTAAATGGTGATTTTTTAAAAAATTCTGTATAATCCGGATTACTCATTAGCATCACTTCACTTTTATTTGCGTTGATCTTGTACCCCAATATTTCTCCATATTCCTTCAATTTCTTATGTAATTCTTTTACTGATACCTCTGGTTCTGTTAGGTATACTATGATGACATCTGAAAATAAACTGATTTTATACTCCTTCTCCTTTATTTTTATCCCTTTTATTTTCAGTTCTTATCAGTTCTGCCAATGGTTCTTTTGCTAAAGCGAGCAGTGAGGGAGATAATGGACATCCCTGCCTAGTTGACCTACTTAATTTAAATTGGTTCGATACATATCCATTTACTGTTACCTTTGCCAATGGTCCATTATATAATGCTTTAATCCAATTAATTTTCTGGTAGATTGAACCTCTGTAATACTTTGAATAAATAATTCCATTCTACCCTGTCAAAGGCTTTTTCTGCATCTAAAGCAACAGCCACTGTTGGCTTCTTATTTCATTGAACTGCATGAATTAGATGAATAAATTTATAGACATTATCTGCTGTTCGTCTTTTCTTAATAAATCCATTTTGATCTTTTACTATTTTTGGTACACAGTGGGCCAATCTGTTTGCTAATAATTTGGCTATTATATAATCTGAATTAAGTAGAGATATTGGTCTATATGATGCTGATGTTAGTGGATCCTTCCCCATCTTTGGTATTACTGTAATTATTGCTGTCTTACATGAATCTGGCAAGTTTTGTGTTTCTTCTATCTGGTTCATTACTTCCAGGAGAGGAGGAATTAGTAACTCTTTAAATGTTTTATAGAATTCTATTAGGAATCCATCCTCTCCAGGCATTTATTGTTTGGCAGCTTTTTTAATCTATCCTGTACTTCCTCTATTTCAAATGGATTTATCAGTTTGTTTTGTTCCACTTCTTGCAATTTTGGCAGTTCAATTTTAGCTAAAATCTCTTCTATTTTATCATCTTTCCCCTCGTTCTCAGTTTGGTATAATTGTTCATAAAATTCCTTAAAGTTCTCATTAATCTCCATTGGATTATATGTAATTTGTTTGTCCTTTTTCCTTGATGCCAATACAGATCTTTTAGCTTGTTCTGTTTTAAGTTGCCAGGCTAATATTTTGTGTGATTTTTCTCCTAGTTCATAATACTTTTGCTTTGTTTTCATTATGTTCTTCTCCACCTTGTATGTTTGTAATGTTTCGTATTTTTTATTTTTTTGTCCGCCAATTCTCTTTTTTGTTGTATCATCCCTTGTGCTAGTTCCTTTTCTGTACTTACTATCTCCCTTTCCAACTGTTCTATTTCCCAATTGTAGTCCTTTTTTATCTTAGTTACATAACTTATTATCTGCCCTCTAATAAATAAAGGCTTTCATTGCATCCCATAATGTAAATTTGTCTTTCACTGATTCCGTATTTATTTCAAAGTACATTTTAATTTGTTGTTCATTAAACTCTCTAAATTCCTGTCTTTTAAGTAGCATGGAGTTTAACCTCCATCTATATGTTCTTGGTGGGATGTTCTCCAGTTCTATTGCTAATAACAGGGGTGAATGATTAGATAGCAATCTAGCTTTATAATTAGTTTTCCTAACTCTCCCTTGAAGATGGAGGGTTATGGGCATTGTGCAGGGAGGTGGGACTAGAGAGGGGTGTTTGGTTCGGTGCGGACTAGAAGGGCCTAATGGCCTGTTTCCGTGCTGTAATTGTTATGTTATGTTATGTGGGCCGACAACAAAAACATATCAATCCTTGAGTATGTTTCATGCCTACTCGAATAATATGAGTATTCCTTCTCCCTTGGGTGCTGCCTCCTCCATATATCCATAAGTTTCATTTCCTGAATTGATTTAACCATAAATTTGCCCAATTTATTCTTTTTGCTTGTCCAGTTTTATCCAACACTGGATCCAAATTAAGGTTAAAATCCCCTCCTATCAAAATATGAAAAAAAATTTCAATGATGGGTCAGACAGAATTCCAAGGAGATTTGGAGATTGAGCGAGCCCATTGGGCACTGAAACCTAAACCTCAGCCTGACCAAAGGTCCTGCCCAATATTTGATACGAAGTAAGAGAGAAGATATTGGAATTGGCAGCAAAGCAAGGTAAAGCAAGACAATCACCTTTAATTTATAATGGAAATAAGATTTTCTTTTATCCAGACATAAGTTCTGATTTGTTATAAAAGAGAATAGAGTTTAATCCAGTTAAAAATGTACTTTGGAAAAAAAAGGCTGTGTCTTTGTTTTGAGATATCCTGCTGTGTTGGAAGTATTTGGGATAAATAGATTTTTTACAGAGCCTAATGAAGCAAAGTAGTTGCCGATTCATCGCCTGGCCAAGAACAACGAGTAGTTGCTGATACTTGAACTAATTATAGAACTGAAAGAATTTTACTGTAACTGAAATTACATTGTGTTTTGAGAGTGTTTAAATCGGGAGGAAGGTTTAACCTATATTGTACGTGATCTACTAAATTCTATGGATTATTAGACTTGTTGCAACGTCTATAGTAAGGGATAAGATGGTATATTGAGTGAGTTAGTGGGGAGTATGATGCTGACCACTGCGGAATCATGGGCACGAATGTTATATTATTTGCATCCCATATAGATCAGGGGATTAGAGACGTTTTAACATCACACGCCTCTGGGATTTTTCTTTACTCTTCTTACTTTCTTTTACTATCTTTTTTTGTTCAAAGCCTGGAACGTTTAAGAACGTAGTATGTGATGTAAGTAGTATTAAGGGTGAGTGGGGGGGAGGGGGATGCTGGATGGACGTGGTCTAATATTGGTGTTTAATGGCAGGGAAATTAATGTTAACGGAATTCAGAATCCAATAAAGTGAAAAAGGTTATAAAGTTATATGAAAAAAGTTAAAGTGGGGACATAGCTTTTCTACAAGAAACTCATTTAACTGAAATAGAACATGTGAAGTTAAAGAGGGATTGAGTAGGTATGGTATTGTCTTCATTTAATTCTAAAGCCAGAGGGGTTGCAATATTAATAAATAAAAGTTTACCAATTAAAATATTGGATACAACTATTGATAAATTGTAATGATAAATTGTCAAATTTATTCAGACTATTGGACATTAATGAATATCTATGCACTGACCCAACTGCACTGGGTGAGTCATGTCTCCAGAATGGAGGACCATCACCTTCCCAAGATTGTGTTATATGGCAAGCTCTCCACTGGCCACCGAGACAGAAGGAAGCAGTTAGAGATCTTGGAATTAATATTGATAAGAATCTGAATAATTTATTTAAATGAATGATTTACCTTTATTTGAAAAAAAATTAAAGATGATTTAAAAAGATGGAAGGAGTTACTGATTTCTTTAAATAGGAAGGATAAATTGTGTGAAGATTAATATTTTTTCCTGGAATACAATACCAATATCAATCATTACAAATTTCTGTACCAGCATGCTTTTTTAAGATTTAAATGAAAATGTAAGAAAATTTATTTGGCGAGACAAAATGCCCAGGATGGCATTAGAAAAATTAACATGGAAATGTAATCTGGGGGACTCAGAATGCCTAATTTAAAAAAATTATAAGGCAGCTTAACTTAGGCTCTTGTGTTCCTGTTATCAGACTGGTAAAAAGAGAGCATGGGTACAAACTGAAATGAATAAAAATAGAAAATAATCCCAAACCTATTTTGTGCAAATGGCATGAAGAACTGTTGAAAGGGAAAATAGATACCCCAATTTTGAAACATATACTCAAAGTATGGAATGTTCTCCATATGGAAAGAGGAATCAAGAATTATAAAATAACTAAAATGTTATTAAAGCAAAACTCTCATTTTTACAGTAAATAACTCATTTTTTTGATATTTGGCATCATTGTGGAATAAAAAGGAAAAGGATTTTGTTTTTTACTTTTGAGCAATTGAAAGACAAATATAATATACCAAATAATACTATTTTTTCTTAGTATCAACTTAAATCAAACTTAAAAAGAAAGTTAGAATTGAATTTTAGATTACCTGAATCAAGTCAATTTGAATATTTACTAACTGTTTATTCAAAAAATTATTACTAACATGTATATAAAATTGCAAGATACTATGCAGAAAAAAGGCCTATTTAATACCAAATTAGGATGGGAAAGCGATTTAAATATACAAATTCAAGAAGTATGGTCAAAATACAATAATGTAAGATATCAAATGGTGCAATTTAATTTTTTTTACATCAATTATGTTACATTCCACACAAGATACATGGACTTAATTTAAACTGCTCAGATCAATGTTTTAGATGTAATAAAGAGGTAGGAACTTTCTGACATGCAGTATGACAGTGTGCAAAAGTTGGAACATTTTGGGAAGATACTAATATTTTACTGGGACAAATAGCATGAAGATAAAAGTACGGGAAGATCCAAGAATATTTCTGTTAGATGATGTCTATAATCTGAAGTTAGATGTTTACCAGAGGATGTTTCTCAGTGTAGCAATCGCAGTAGCAAAGAAATGTCTGCTGGTAACGTGGAAATTAGACAATAATGTAAGGGTGAGTCGATGGCAAGTGGAATTGCAAAATTGTATACTGTTAGAGAAAATAATGTATAATTTACAGAATCAACCAGTAAAATTTTATAAGATTTGGAAACCATATCTGGATTTCATTGTTATTTGGGATTCTGAAGGCTTATTTAAGAGGGCAAATAAAATAGTAAGTTAAACAGTGTGAAGTTATCCAACAGGAAAGAGAAATAATTAAATAAATAATAAGATTGGAAAAAGAATTACATAATGAGTGAATGATGATAAGTGAAGAGTATTGGAATTTTTAAAAAAAAGTGAAATTTAATGAAATACAAACATATAAAGTAGAGAGAGATATAAGACAAACTTGACAAAAAATATTATGAATTGGGGGAGTAGCATTCGCTACTCCTGTTCGAACCCACCCTATCTAACTTAGAGGTTCAAGATCATTTTTGCAAATTTGAAATTTAATTAATGACTGAATGAAATATGATAAATTCAGATCGAGTTTCTTTGTTTTGTACTTTTTTGGGGGGGAGGGTAGGGGGATAAAATATAACATTATGCATCATTTTGCATTGTTTTATTACTTTGCATGATTATGGGTAAATATGCAATGTTTGTCATTGGTGCAATTGGAAAAAATAAACTTTTCAAAAAAGAAATCTTCTTGAATATGATCTAGTCCACCGATTCACAGCACTCCTGTGGCTGCATATTGTCACCCTCTTCACCCCTGGTGCTGCAGTACTCGGTCTCTGCTGATACGTGCCAATATTCGAGTTTCGTGTAAGATGGCAAATTTCATGAAAACAAGTCTATTCCGATGCATTTTAATTGTAACTTCATGTGGCTGACATCAACACTTTCTGAGGCTTTATTTCAATTCCCCAAGTAGATGCTTAGCTCATTGATTGATGATTGGGGCCACTTTAATTTTTATCTTGTTGCATTCAGATGAAATTGATGTTTTTACAGCTTTGCCACAATTTCATCACCAGCCAGAGTCACAGAGAGTGGAGGAGAAAACAACTGCCCGCTTTGAGTGTGCAATTAATGGACTCCCATATCCAGTTATCACATGGGAGAAGAACCAGTCAACTATCTCAAATCACGTAAGGTAAGCATTCATAATTAACACTGTTCACCCATGTTGATATCAATTTCGCTGTAAGAAGTCACCTTGCATATCTATCTCATCATTCTTTGCACTGTTGTAGAATTGTAGCAGTCGATTTTTCCCAGTTCTAGCTTTGCCAGTGGCCAATCCCTCTGCTCAGAGGGATTCACCTCACCACAGTGTCGGACTTTGCTTTCTCCTCATACTGGCCATGGGTAAACCATTCCTTGGATGTCACCACTATTTTCTTCAGGCTAGGAAAAGTGAATCTGACTCCAAAGACTTGGGTAGAATGCAATATGCCTTTCCTCGCTTTCTTCTCCATTACAAACATTGCATTCATTTCAACCAGTTTTGAACGAATAGAACCAGACAACTGAAAGTGTAGGCTGCTAACCTTCAGAAGGCCAGGAATGCTATTGATAGGGAAGTGAGGTTGTTGGTGATTTTTGATTTTGAAATATCCAAATAAAATCAAAATATTTTACAGGGACATTTATTATTAAAATATTGTGATTTGCTTTTAACAGCATCTACTGGTCAGCGGCAAGTGCCAGATTTTTGTGGGGTGGGTCTGTCTTATACAAAGGGAATTGCTCAAAGCCAACATTTTTCGTGGAAATTTTGGGGTTGTCCTATACATGAATAGGACAAAACTATTATCAAATCATCTGGTACTACAGCATATATGGTATCGAGATTGAACTCCATCTTCCACTTTTCTGCCCAACTCTGCATCCTGTCTATAACTTGCGACAGTCTTCAACACTATCCACAACACTTCCAATCTTTGTATCATCTGCAACTTACTGTCTCATACTTTTATTTCAAAGCTATTAGTCCCCTTCTGGTTCAGATGAAAACTGTCTATTTGGAGCAGGTCCCACCTTCCCTGGAAGACAGCCCAATGCTCTAGAAGCCTGAAGCTCTTCCTCCTGCACCATGTGTTTAGCCACATGTTAAGCTGCATTACCCTCCTATTTCTAACCTCACTAGCATGAGGCACAGGTAGCAATCCTGAGATCACAACTCAAGAGGTCCCATCCTTCAACCTAGTGCCTCACTGAACTCTCCTTGCAGGACATCCTCACCCTTCTTAAGTGCGTAATTGGTCCCAACCTACATGGACCACGATATCTGGCTGCTCACTCATCTTCCTGAGAAGGTCATGAACTCGATCTGATTTCAGATACGATATAATTTAACATTTTTAGTGCAATTGAGATTATAACATTTGATCACTTATTTAAATGTTAATTTTAAAGTTTTGTTTCATCAAGACCTGTTTTGTATTTAAGAAATAAGGATGGGTTGAAACTATACGAACATTTGCGCCATCTCGGTATTTTGAACATTTAAATAGCATGGTACATAATAAAATTACTTCATTTGGATTTTAGATATCAAAGCAATATTGGATTTGTTTTTCAGATATCTAGTTCTCCCAAATGGAATTCTGCAAATTGTTGACGTGCAAGGAAGTGATGCGGGAGTATTCCGCTGTGTGGCCACAAATGTAGTTCGGACACGCTACAGTCAGACTGCTACTCTCACTGTGTTACAAGGTAATATGACACAAGGCTTACAAGCATGAAATCAATTTAAAGTACATTTATTCTGAAGCTGGTTTCTAACAATAGCTTCTGGAAACTATTTTACTTTTTCATTGCAATGTAAATACCAGATTTAAACTGTATCAGTGTAAGGAATAAACAGTTTAATCCAATAAAAGTGATTTTTGGCCCTGGAATATCTCCCCTCTGTCAGGGTATGTAACTATGTTGTTAATATGGCTAGTCTAGTTAAGCTCAGGGGAAATGATAGATGCCAGAAAGTGACAGAATTGGTGATGGTTTTATGCTAATCTCGTTTAACATTTTCATGTGCATCCTCCTTCATCAGCAAGTTGAGTTTTTTCCAGTCATTTTCACATTGTGGAAATTTTGGATGCTCATGTCTGTATCCAAATACCGTTAGATTATTTTGCATGTCACTCATCAATTTAAACTAAATGGAAATACAACTCCAAGTATCCAAAATAGTCGGGACGAGGCCTATACCGGTTAAATTTTTTTAAAAGCAGCCCAGTAGCAACAGCAAATCACTTGTAACAGTGTTTAAACAACAACAAACTATAAGGAAAGGATTTTAAAGCATTAAAATAATGTTTAATTCTCATCAAAAATTGCTGGCTGCCGCCAATCAACACTTCCCCTCTGAGACTCCGATCAGTTTGGCTCTGGAAAAAATGTTGGATAAATGAGAATTTCAGGTTTGATTTGGATATCCTCATTATTGGAAATTTTTGAAGATAACTGAGGATTTCTGAGAATCTGATTTCAGATAAATCAGAGTTGTACTGTAATGAAGTGTATTTTCAATAAACTTTTACTTTTTGACCTGTATCTCATGTGAGACCTTGTCAAAACTATTATCAAATCTATGTAAGCTACAGATGCAGTCTTTATTCATTCTCCTGTACATTAATTATTTTGAAGAAACAGAGATTTATTCCGCTTTTAAAATTGAATATGACATTGAATTAATTTCATGAGATCATTGCAACAGGTAAAAATCTACTTTCATTGTTATCAGGATATTTTTTAGTTGATACCTACTTTCTTCCCGTGTCTGCATGGGTTTCCTCTGGGTGTTCAGGTTTTCTCCCATCGTTCAAAATGTTCTAAGATTTGTACGTTAATTGGGTGTCTTTGGGCAGCATGGGCTCGTGAGCCGAAAGGGCTTGTTTCCATGATGTATGTTTAAATTAAATTATTTTTTTAAAAATTAAGTGTCAACTAACTTGAAGAATTGTTTCATATTTATTGCAATATGGAAAATGTATTGTGCTACTCCAACGATAAATTTAATTTTTGTGGCCATCTATGATGAGGGCAATGAAATTGTGATGTCCATCTGACAGTCATGTTGGAATGATCAATGTGAGTTTATTGTCATCTATACAAGTACAATGTTCATATGCACCAAAATTCTTGCTTGCTTCGGGTGCATATACCGCAGTCATAAATAAATTTCCACAAATGGAAGCTAGAAAAAAAGATGATTATCCAAAAATGTATAAATAAATATTCAAAGTTGCAGATAGTGCGAGGGAAAAATAAATGATGTTTCAGTTGTTCAAACAGATATTTTGGTGACCCTGGGGTCATTCGTGGTTTGGAAGTGCTGGGCTTCAGGCTTCTGTACTTTCTACCTGAAGGATGCATTAAGAAGAGATTTTGGCCAGGGTGATGGTGGTACATTATGATGTTGGCAGTTCTTCCCATTGATACTTTCTGTTACGAAGTATGTTAATAAAATTATGATAAAATATTTCTTGAAAGGGTAAGATTGTGAGGTTTAGTTATTAAGTCACATTTCACCAACATGCATCTTATTTGCTATGCAAGGGTGGACTTAGTGTCTACAGTTGGCTTTGCAGAGACAATGGGAAGTCCTTGTGAGAGTTTCACAAGTAGGTATTAATGGACCAGCATGTTTGAACAGTGTCCAGGCTCAAGAACTGAGAAATCTTTTGGCTGCTCTACTGGTGCCAGAATTCAAAATTTCTGGTTGAAGTTTGTTGTCCTAAGAGGGGCCACATGGTTTTGCAATCAGAGAAAAAAACATCCATTGTTTTGGTGGGGGGGGGGAGAGAGAGAGAGAGAGAGAGAGAGACTCTGAGGAGTATTCTGCAGAGTTTGTGGTGAAGACTGCAAGTTGGCAGACCTGATGCAAAACTCCATTTCAAGGCGAGTTTTGAGTTCTGAGTTCAGCCTGTTCTAAATCTCTGTAGTCAATTGCAGAGGCTGTGGCTGGTTATTGTATTATTCCTGGGGAAAAAGAAGTATTCCTTGTGGTAACCTGGAACAAGAGGTTATCTTTTGGGAAAAACCCAAGAGGGGGAAAGTTTCTTCACGAAGACACTTAAGTTGCTGATTGAAGGAGATTAGTTTGTGTGTCCAATGAACAACGAATATCTCTGAAACAGACAAAGACATTCCTGAGTGGTAACAACTTAAGTTAAAACACCAGAGTCTTACGAATATAATATCTGTTCAATTCTGTGCACAGTACGGTGAAAAATAACTTAACTGAACACATAAACATACACTTGAGCTTTGAATTAGAAGTGAGTTAAATTAGATTAAATTAATTTGATAGTATTAAGTTAAGTACTGATATTATTATGTATTAAGAAAATAAAACCAGTTTTGTTTAAGTAGCCATTGTCTTGGTGCATTTCTATTGCTTTTGAGTCCTTGTAACATTCAGAAGGTCAGTGCCCATGAGGAAATTGGCTAGGTTTGCTGATTGCTGCAGCCTTCTGCATTCCCAGGCATTCCAATTTACAATCTAGGCTGTGACACAACCAGTCATTATACTTTCCACAATGCACCAGTCGAGGTTTGATAGAGTTTCAATGACATGCCAACTCTCCTCAGACTTATTAGAAAGTGGAGGTGTTGGTATACCATCTTCATTATTACATTAATGTGTTCTGAGAAGTGTAAAAGAAAGATGAAGGTATTAACCTCCTGCACTGCCATCTCATGAGTGAAAGGAGATGTGTGGTCCCTTGACCTTGAGTTCTTAAAGTCCACAATGAGCTCCTTGGTCTTTCTGAGCAAGATTGTTGTTCTGGCACCTCAATCTCTATCTTTTATTCTGGCTCATAATTTCCCGTTATGTGGCCAACAATAATGGTGTTGTCAAATGTGTGGATTGCATTGGATTCAAAATACTGTGCATTCATGAGTAAGATATCAAATGAAAGAGTGTACAATGCAATGCAAAAACAAGTTCAAAGAAATGCAAGATGAGGTCTAGATCCTCAACCAATAGTCTTTAGCCACATGATCCTCCAACAATTTAGATTATTTTTGTTAAGATACAGCTCTGGTCTTGTAAATGTTGCTTGAAAAGATCTTAAATAGCTATAATTCATGCACCTCTTTATTAGAAGAAATCCATTGGTATTGGATGCACCCCATCATTGGAATAATTATTTCTTGATATTTTTTGATAATATCCTTAATTTGCATTTTGATTATTGTTAATCTGGCATAAATGTGTAGAATCTTACTCGACTGCATTGTTGGGTGCTGAGAGCAAACACCATGTCCACGTATAGTACTTGCAGTGTCAGGAGAGATGTGGATTAGGATAAAGGAAATTTTTTCACAACCTTAACAGTGGCTTTTTTTTCTTCTGTAAAAGCAAAGAGCTACATGTTGCAGCCTCAACATATCTGCTTTCATTGCCACTTAATTGATTCCTAACCAAGGCCAATCATTTGAGATAAGAGTACTGATTTTCTGATAATTAACCTATCCAATTTTGAAAATAACACAAGTGAAAGTATGGATATTGCTTTCAAAGTGAGTATTTCGAAGCAGAGCTTTGTACTTTAGGTTATATGCCAGAAACCAAATTGGATTACCAGTGAAAGGCTGAAAATAAAGAAACAAGTGAACAACAAATACAAGAGGCTAGAGCTGAAAGTGAAATGTAAGATAGCAAAATGTGAAAGGTCCCATTTGGGATGGAACACTTGGTATTCAGTGATCTTTTTAATCTCCCACAAAGAGGAACGTAAACTGGAGAAACAAACCAAAAAGTTGGAAGGTGAAATTTTGAGAGAACAGAGTTTATATATTCCTGTCAGGATTAAAGACAAGGTTAGCAGGTGCAGAGAAATTTGGTTTTTGAGGGATATTGAGGATCTGGTTCAGAAGAAGAAAGAGATGTATAGCAGATATAGGCAACTTGGAGAACATTAGGTACTTGAGGAGTATAAATAAACAAAAAAAATCATCTAAAACAAAATTAAGAAGGCTAAAACAAGACGAGGTTGCTTTCCAGACCATGTGAAGGAAAATCCTATGGGTTTTTACAGGTATATTAAGATTAAATGGATAGAAAGGGACAAAATTGGTCCCCTTGAAGATTAGAGTGGTCAGCTTTGTAGGAACAAAGAGATTGGGGAGATGTTATTTTTTCATCAGTATTAACTCAGAAAACTGGCACAGAGCTGTGGGAAGTAAGGAAAACAAGCTGAGGTCATGGGATCTATACAGATTAAAGAAGAGGAAGTGTTTACTGTCTTAAAGCAAACAAGGGTAGATAAATCCCCAAGCCTGACAAGATATTAATTCAGACCTTGAGGGATATTAGTGTAGAAATTGCAGGGACTCTGACAGAAATATATAAAATGTCCTTGGCCACGGGTGTGGTGGCAAAGGATTGCTCACATTGTTCCTTTGTTTAAAAAAAGGCTCCAAAAGTAACCCTGGAAATTATAGGCCAGTAAGCCTGACATCAGTAGTAGGTAAATTTTGGGAATGTGTTCTAAGAGTTCACATAGACAATTAATGGGATAGTCCACATGGGTTTGTGTGAGGTAGGTTAATCTTGTATTTTTTCAAGGAGATCACCAGGAATGTTGATGAAGGAAGGGCTATGGATGTTGTCTACATGGACTTGGGAAGGACTTTGACTTTCCACAGGTCTCACATGGGAGGTTAGTCAGGAAGGTTCAGAGACAAGGTATTCATGGTGAAGTAGTGAATTGGATTCAACAATGGCTGATCGGGTGGGAGAAGGTAGAGAGTAGTGGTGAATGATTGCGTCTCAGACTGGAGGCCTGTGACTAGTGGTGTGCCTTGGTGATTGGTGCTGGGACCATTATTGTTTTTCATCTCTATCAATGATCAGGATGATAATGAGGTAAATTGGATCAGCAAGTTTATAGATGACACTAAGATTAGAGGCGTTGTGGACAGTGAGGAAGGTTTTTAAAGCTTGCAGAGGTATTTTGGTTTTCAAGAGCTTAAAAAATGGCAGATAGAATTTAATGCAGACAAGTATGAGGTGTTGCAGTTTGGAAAGATCAACCAAGAAAGGACATACACGTTGAGGAGTGTGGTGGAACAGAATACAAATACAAATACATAATTCCCTGAAAGTAGCGTCACAGGTGGATCAGGTTGTAAAGAGAGATTTTGGTATATTGGCCTTTATAAATCAAAATACAGTATGTTTCTGATTAACCGAAATCCTTGGGACCAGACCGCTCAGTTAAGTGGATTTTTCAGTTATTTGGGAATTTTCTCTAAACCAGCCCAGTAGCATCAGGAAAATACTTGTATTGGCTGTTGTTGATCACTGACACCTCCCCACCACTGTCACCAATCCTGCCCGAGGTCCCTGCTCCTGCCCAGGAGCCCGACGTCTCACCTCACTTGTAAGTGGTAGGAGATTGCATAGCGATTGTCCTGCAGCAGAATTTCAGCAACCTTGCTGCAATTTAATTGATAGAGGGAGCGGCTCAGGTGAGGAGAGAGCGAGCGCACCTCGGGCAGGCGAGCAGGGAGAGAGCATGGTATTCAATTCAAATTCTGAGAATGGCACAATAACCCATGGCAAAACAAATGACAATGTATAAATAAATAATCAGTGTTATCCTTTCCTTCAGTGTGTAACCTGTGGATAAATGTCTCCTTTGTAAAACTGATGCCCTGTAGCACAGTTGGTCAATTATTTTCAAATTTTTTCATGTTGTGACATTATGATTCACCCAAAAATAAACTTTTGGATATTCATAATTTTGGTTTATCGGTTCTCAGCTCATTGGAAATGAACTGTATTGAGTACAGGAGTTTTGATATTATGGTCAAGTTGTACAAGACATTGGTGAGGCCAAATTTGGAGGATTGTGTGCAGTTTTGGTCACCTAACTACAGGAAAGATCTCAATAAGATAGATAGAGTGCAGAGAAGATTGACTTGGATGCTGCCTGAACTTAAGGAACTGAGTTACAGGGAAAGGTTAAACAGGTTAGGACTTGATTCCCTGGAGCATAGAAAAATGAGGGGAGATTTGATCGACGTATTTAAAATTATGAGGAGGGTGGACAGAGTAAATGTCGATGGGCTTTTTCCTCTGAGGGTAGGTAAGATACATGGGTTAAGAGTGAAAGGGGAAAACGTTTAGGGGGTCATGAGGTGGGAATGTAGAACAAGCTTAGATTCAGATTTATTGTCAAGAGTACATATACAACCCTGAGATTCCTTTTTCCTGTGGGTGTGGTAGAATTACCACTAATTGGTAGTGCTAAAAAAACCTACACAGTGTAAAACATGTAAATAAAACAAGAACTGTAAATAAACTTTGCAATACAGAGATAGCAGAAAGAAAATCAATAAACTGCACAAGGGTCCTTAAATGAGTCCCTGATTGAGTTTGTTGAGGAGTTTGATAGTGGAGGGTTAGCAGCTGTTCCTGAACCTGGTGGAGAAAGTCTCGTCGCACCTTTACCTCTTTCCTGGTGGCAGCAGTGAGAACAGTTCTGGGAGATGAGAATCTTTGATGATTACTCCTGCCCTCCAATGGCAGCATTCTCTGTTGATGTACCCAATAGTGGTGAGGGTTTTGCCTGTGACAGCTGAAGTAGTGAATGTGGGCTCGATTTTGATATCTATAAGGAATTTGGACAGCAATATGGAGAGCTATGGACTGTGTGCAGACCAGTGGGACTCGGCAAAATAAAAATTGGTTCAGCACAGACAACAAGGGCTGAACGACCCCGTTTCTGGGGTGTAATGTTCTATGGTTATGAATTTTCCGATTTCAGGTCATGAGTCCCCTCTTTTTCCAAGCTACTTCTCTTTGTCCCCTTCTTCCCTGTCCTATTTTTGACCCTTTTCCCATCCAGTCTACATCTCTCTCTGTCCCCCTGTCTCTGGTTCCATCCTTGTCTGCCCAGATTTCTCCCCCCTCCCCCCCCCAGCCTCGGGGAGATCTCATCCCATTTGTCTTTCCCTAATAGCTCTTCCCAGCAGCTCTTATGATATCACTGTCATCATATCTCATCAGGTTCAGGCACTGCCAGACTTTGTCTCTGCTCATCACTTCTTCACTCTGCTTCACCCTTTGGCATTTGCCAATCAACTGGCTCTGTCCACCATCCTTCAACCCAACCTGAATCAGTTATTTCCTCTATCCAACCTGTGCATTTATCTTAGTCTTGATGAAGGAGATCCTGCCCAAAATAATTCTTATTCTCCCATTAATATTGCAAAACCTGCTGTGGCTTCAGATGTTAGCATCTGCAGTCTCCTGTGTGTATCAAGGAATGAATCTAGTAGGAGGATGGATGCCAAGGTAACATCAACAAGATGAAGATCATAATTGATTTCAAGAGAAGGGGAAAAAAAGGCACTGACATTGAGAGAGTAGATAGCTTCAAGTCACTGTCTGGAATGGAGGAGCCAAATCTCAGGACAAGAAAAAAGTTCAGAGTGTTATTAACTTTGCCTTTGACATCACTGGCACCAGAGTTCACTCCATCAAGGACATGGACATGAGATGGTGTAGATGTCGCCTTTATCCTCAAAGACCCCAACCACCCAGACTATGCCCTCTTCGCTCTGTTACCATTGGAGGGAAAGGGTACAAGAGCCTAAAGACAAGCCCTCAGCAGCACAAGGACGGCTTCTTCCCTGCTGCCACCAGATTCCTGAATGATCAATGAACCAAAGACACTGCCTTACTTTTCATGCACTGTTATTTTTATTTATTTTTATATTTATTGTAAGATGTGAACGTTTGCTCTGTGACGCTGCCGCAAAACACCAAATTTCATGACTTGTTCATGGCAATAAATTCTGATTCTGAAGTTCTTAGCAATAAATATTTCCAATGACCTGACCTGGGACAAACACTGGAAGTGATCTTTTATAGAGGATTTTACGATTTTCAAGTTGTAAGGCTATGAGAGGTGAGCAATAAATGAAACTCATTGGGCCATTCAAACAGTTTGAATGCTTGTTAAAATGCAATTTAAATGTCTTCAAACAAATTTTGCATTGTGTGAATTTTTGATGAAATGCTTTTACTCAATTTTCATCTACTCTGTTGGTTACAATATGTTTTGACTAATGAACTTGGGGAAATTTTTTAAATAATTTTTCTCATGCCCATTTATCTTTTTAGCATTTAAATCAGTACCTGGAGATGTTGTCATCATTGCTCAACCAAAGAATGTTACTGTTCTAGCTGGTCAAACAGCCATCATGGAATGCATGGCGTATGCTGATCCAACACCATTTGTTTCTTGGATTCGGCAAGGTGAGTTAAAGTGAAAAAGCATAATCCTGTGAGTGTGAGTTAAGGCTTGTTTTCAAAGATACATTGTATGTATTTTAATTACAATGAGGGGAAGGGATAGACCATTATTTCTGGACATTTTTGATTTCACAACCCATTACTCTTCTGTTGACAATTAAAGGTTTCTCTGTTTTATTCCTTCTATGGCTAATTTATACTTAGAATAGCTATATCATTCAGAACAGTTTACAATAAAAGTGTCATCAATAAACAAAAACAGAAATACTAAACTCAGCATTTGTGGAACGAGAAATCCATTTTGGGTCAATAAACCTACAGTGGAACTGAGAAAGAGCAAGCAAATTGGTCCAAGTAGTCGAGAAGGTTGGGGGAGGTTCCACCCACTGCCCTTCCCAATTTCTCTGCAATCTTCACCAAATTGCTTTCTCTCCTGATTTTGATGAAGGGTCTTTGATCAGAAAAGTTAACTCGTTTCTTTTCCTCACAGGTGCTGGTTGACTGGTTCACTTAATTTAATTTTAATTTGGACATACTGTACAGCATCGTGACAGGCCCTTCCGGCCATGAGCCCGTGTTGCTCAATTAACCTACAACCCCATACTTTTTTTGAAGGGTGGGAGGAAACTGGAGCACCCGAAAGAAATTCACGCAGACATAGGGAGGACATCCTTACAGACTGCCCTGGTTTTGAACCCCCATATTGGTGTTGTAATAGCATTGCACTTACCACGACACAACTTTTCTTCTATCATTTCTCTTTTTGTTTCAATTACAGCATCTGAAGATTTATTTGTTTCCTATTAATAATTAAAGCTGTCATCTCGATTTCTTAGAACTTTATTTAGCATTTTTGAATGCAGATCTGCAATGCTAAAACATTGCACCTCTCAGTACAGCACACAGATTACTGCATTCGGGAGCATAGTATTTTGAAGATGGTTTAAATCAAACCCTTTTAATGTACAGATAGACTATGAAAAAGATCAGAGCCATTTTTTTGAGTGCTCTGATCAATATCCTCCAGTTAGCACCAATTTTGAATAACTACTCAGTCATTTGTATTGTTTTTTTCTCATATTCACATAGATAACCATAACTGCTTGGCTCCGTAACCACGATGCCAGCCGCACCGCCCTAATAATTAATAATAACAAACTGCAGTAATTTCCAATGATCAACTGAAAGTGAATGACCCATCTAAAATATGTCATATATAATTTATGAATAGAAATGTATCTTCAATATTAACACTTGAGTAGCTTTTTAAAGCGACTTGCTCCATAGCTCATATAGTTCTACTTTATTCAAGTCGCCAGCACAGCCACCTCTGTTTAAAGGGAAACATTAATTTTGTCATAGTGATGAAGGATTTATCTGAAAAGAACAGCTTAATAGGTCAGAGCATTTCAACCATAAATACTAGCATTGGATCTTGTGCAGCTTTATCTTTCAGTCAGTAGATACAGTCCGAATAAAGAAAGTAATGCTTAGAAATACTGAAGCACCTGGGCAAGAGATACTGAGGTGAAGGAAAATTTTGCATTGAACACCAAAAAATATTTCTCGTCACAGAGATGGTCAATATTGTTGAATGTAAGGATGTATGATTGAAGGACTGTTCAGGTGTGTGGATCTGTGATGAAGCAACAGTAAGAGTGATATTTTGCTTCATCCAAAGGAAATTCCTTTGGTTTTGGGGTACACTATTTATGTGTTTATCTCCCATTACATTGAATGGAAATGAATCTGCATTATGGCTCACCAGATTTTCTAACAACTTGTGTGTGTATTTAAAAAACACACCCTGTAATTTCTATCCATTTAGCAGGTTTGCAATAATGTACTTTGCAAATCAAAAGAAATTATGACCAGAAGGTTGCATTTTCTGGCACATGGAAGACAACTGGTATCTTCCCACTTAATCTAGTCATATTATTTGTATATCTTAAATACCCATTGCTATTTGCATTGGAGCAAAACACATGATAATCCAGGATGGCAGTCTTCAGAAATCCTGTTGATGTGACATCTTGCTCATTCAGCCTAAAATATCAGGTGGAGGTCCAGAATGCAGGTGGAATGTGCAGTTAGGAGCTGGAATATGGATAGGTTTATGGGAAGTTTGGGAGCCAGGATTCTTGTAAATTTTCTGCTCCCTTAAACTGATTGGATTAAATGAGAATCTATTATGTTGCTGAGGCGCATGTTTTTTTTTTAAAAAAAGTGAAATAGAAGTTTGTATGGAAAAGCAGCATGGTTGAGGTAGTGGTTAGCATAACGCTGTTAAAGTGTCAGCTATCGGGACTGGGATTTGTAAGGAGTTTGTACGTTCTCCCCGTGTCTGCATACATTTTTCATGGGGGCTCTGGTTTCCTCCCATCCTACAAAATGTACTGGGGTTGTTGGTCAGTTGGGTGTAATTGGGTGACATGGGCCTGTGGGCCGGAAGGGTCTGCCACCGTACTGTAAGTTTACATTGGGTAATAGCCCATGAAATCTGCTGATCTAGTACAATGAAAATCCCAAAGATTTAGGTTTAAATTTTAAACATGCATCATGGTAAAAGACCCTTTAGGCCATGAGCCCGTGGTGCCCAAATTCACCCAATTAACTTCCAACCCTCTCGTACATTTTGAAGGGAGGGAGAAAACCGGAGGAAACTCATGAAGACATGGGGAAAATGTACAAACTCTTTACAGACTGCTGGATTCGAACTGGGTCACTGGCGCTGTAATAGCGTTATGCTAATTGATTATTGTAGATTTTCCCTATTATGTTCTTAGAAGAACTGTGTGGGGTGATCTTTCCTGAAGCCACTGAGGTTGATAGCATATTCTAAAGGAACTAAATGCAATTAGATTTGTGTCCCAAATGAGTAATTAAGACTACACAGGTATGATAGAAAAACATTGAATGGAATGGGGATTGTCATGAACAATAATGGGCAAAAACAAATGATGAAACAGGATGATCTCCTTGTCATGGGCATGTTGAGCTGAAGAGTGCACAGCTGTTCGTCTCTGCCAATTGTAGGAAGCTCTCTTGGGACCTCCAGTGGCAGGAAGTGTGTATTGTTTAAAGAAGGATGGCACTGTGCAGATTTGGGTTTTGTCACAGCATTAGGAAAATTACACATTTAGCAGAGAGAAACATGTTTTCATTTAACTTTTTAGACTGAAGGCATGTGCAAAGTCTCTTGGCCTTCTTTCAGTGAAGATGATGATGTTGAACATCTGAGAACATCAGTTCTTGACCTCATTCGAGATGGGCATTTGGTTTGTGGTGGATCTGTTGAGGAACATGACATCATGAAATCAAAGAACAGACGCTGATGAATGTCATACGTGGAAAATTAATTAAAAAAAAATCTTCATCAACCCCCAAAAGAATAAAGAAAAAATATATTAACAGTTTGTGAACAGTTAATATTTTACAGAATGAAGCAGAAGTTTACAGACACATTACATAAATCCAAATCCAAAATCTTTGTAATGTGTTCTAGGTGTAATTTTTGTGGAGTCCAGAGGAATTTTTACATGCAAGTAGAGTGGGAGAACCAGGATGGGACTGCATCTCAACAGAGAGAATTTGTTGAAATTGTATGTTTTTTTAGAGCAGTTTGTTGATGAGCCCAAGAGGGAATCAGATGTACTGGATGAGGTGTTGTGTGATACACCCAAGGTCATTAAAGTGCTGAGAGAAAGGGATCCATTGGGTGAGGGGGGGGGGGGGGTGGGGGGAATGGTAAGTGATCACAATATGGTTGTTCAATTTGAGATTTAACAAATAGATACGCACTAAGTCAGATGTGTCAGTATTTCAATAAAGCAAATTATAGTGGCATGAGAGGAGAACTAGCCAAAGTAGATTGGAAGAGGGTTCTCGTAGGGAAGATGGCAGAGCAGCAATGGATGGAGTTTCTCCAAGAAATGGGGAAGGTGCAGGATAATAAATATAAAAAATGAGGAAATATTCACATGGAAAAATGTAACATCTGTGGCTGACAAGAGAAGACAAAAAAAAGCAAAAGAGAGGGGATACAAGGAAGCAAAAATTAGTGGGAAGATGAGGACTGGGAATTTTTTTTTTGTTTCCAGAAGGAAACAATAAGCATAAGGAGGGAAAAAATGAAGTATGAAACTATGCTGGCAAATGATAATCAAGGAGGATACAAAAAGCTTTTTCAAGTGTATAAAGGCTATCTGAGAATAGATAAAGTAACACTATAAAATTATGCTAGAGAAATAATAAGGGGAGACAAGGAGATGGCAGAGGAACTAAATGAGTATTTTGCATCAGTCTTCACTATGCCAGATGTCAAAGGGTTATCAGGGAAGGTGCTCAGAAAGCTTAATGATCTAAGGGTGGATGTCTCCTGGACCAGATGGATTGTATCCTTGGCTTCTAAAAGAAGTTGTGATAGAGATTGTGGAAGCTTTGGCAATGATCTTCCAAGAATCAATAAAATCTGGTATGGTCCCAGATAACTGGAAAATCACAAATGTCATCCAACTATTCAAGAAAGGAGGGAAGCAGCAGAATGGAAATTATAGGCTGGTTTGCTTGACATCAGTGGTTGGGAGATTGGAGTCAATGGTCAAGAATGAAGTTGTGGAGTATTTGGAGATGCATGAGAAGATAGACCAAAGCCAACTTGGTTTCCTTGAGGGAAAATCTTGCTTGTCAAACTTAATGGAATTTTTTGAAGAAGTGACAAGCAGGCTAGATAAACGAGATGCTGTGCATTTAAATTTTCAGAAGGCTTTTGACAAGGTGCCGCACATGAAGCTACTAAACAAGATAAGAGACCCTGGTATAGCAACAAGCATCGTAGCGTAGGTAGATCATTGGCTGATTGGCAGGAAGCAGAGAGTCGGAATACAGGGATCATCTTCCAGTTGTTTGCCAGTGGTGTTCCACAGGGGTTGATATTGGGGCCGCTTCCTTTTATGTTGGATGTTAATGATTTGAATTATGGAATGAATGACTTTGTGGCTAAGTTTGGAGATGATATGAAGGTAGGAGGAGGAGCAAGTAGTGTTGAGGAAATGAGGAGGCTGCAGAAGGTCTTGGACAGATTAGGAGAATGAGCAGAGAAATGGCAAATGAAATACAATGTCAGAAAGTGTATGGTCATTCACTAGAAAAAAAAATGGGGAGTCACTTTTTTTAAATGGAGAGAAAATTGAAAATACCCAGATGCAGAGGTCTCCTTGTGCAGGACAGTCTGAAGATAAACTTGCATGTTGAGCCAGTGGTGAAAAAGGCAAATCTAATGCTGGGATTGATTTCAAGAGGAATTGAATTTAAGAGCAGTAATGTGATATTGAGGTTTTACAAGGCACTGGTGAGACCTCACTTGGAGTATTGTGAGCAGTATAAAAAGGGATGTGCTGATGTTGGAGAGGGTTCAGAAGAGGTTCATTAGGATGATTCTGGGAATTAAAGAGTTAACATATGAGGTGCGTTTGACAGCTCCTGGCAGCTACTCATTGGAATTTAAGAGAATGTGGGGGGGTGATCTCATTGACTCATTTTCAATGTTGGAAGGCATAGGCAAAGTCGATAGAACCACAGAACATTACAGCATAGAAAAAGGCCTATTCAGCCCTTATAGTCTGTGCCAAACCAATTTTTTTTTGCTTAGTCGTGCTGCCCTCCACACCTCTTTCATCCATGTAATTGTCTAAATTCTCCTTAAATGTTAAAATTAAGTCTGCATTCACCACTTCAGCTGACAGCTCATTTCTCACTCCAACCACTCTGTATGAAGAAGTTTCCCCTCATGTTCCTCCTAAACCTTTCCCCTTTCCCTCCTAACCCAGGTCCTCTGGTTTGTATCTCACCTACCCTCAGTGGAAAAAACCTAAGTACAATTACTCTGCCTATCCCCCACATAATTTTAAATATCTCTCTCCAATCTCCCCTCATTCTTCTACGCTTCAGGGAATAAAGTTCTAACCTGTTTAACTCGGTTCCTTAAGTCTGGGCAACATCCAAGTCAATCTTTTATGTACTCTTTCTATCTTATTGATATCTTTCCTGTAGTTAGGTGTCAAAAACTGCACAAATCTCAAAATTTTGCCTCACCAATGTCTTATACAACCTTAACATTCCAACTCTTGATACTCAATACAAATATTCTCCTGATGTTAATGGGCAGCTTTAGAGAAAATTCCCGAATATCCGAGATTGGTCCAGTCCTAAAGATTTTGAATAATCGGAAACGCACTCAACTCTGATTTAGGAAGGCTGTTGTAAGCCCAGAGGACTCCAAAACCCAGCACTAGAAATTCAAGACAAAAGTGCTTTTAATTTTCTTTAATCATTAAAAAAAACAAGATCAAACTTTCTTACTTATTACTATTAACTTAAGCTAACTTAATGCCCTTCTAATTCTAAGTGCACATGTATGTAATGTGTATCTAACACTGTGCACAGAATTTAACATTTATGTATCTTCAATAGGCTCTGGTGCATAAAGTTAAATGGTTACCACTCAGGAAGGTCTTGTTGGTTTCACAGACATATTTGTTGCTTGTTGAACACACACACAAACATTTACTCCAATCAGCCAATTAAGTGTCTTGCCAAAGAAACTTACCCTGTCATGGGTTTTCCCAAATGATAACCTCTTTTTCCAGGTCACCACAGGATTATTCTTGTTTCCCTTATTTCAGGAGAAACAATCTAGCCAGCCATTTCCACTTGTAAGGATTACCAAGGGTTTTGAACAAGCTGAACTCAGAACTCGCACCCCATATTCAAAATGGGGTTTTCAACAAGCTTGCCATTTTGCAGCCTCAACTTCTACTCTCACTCGCTCTCCTTCTCTCTTGCTCTTTCTCTGTAAAACCAAAAACCTCCAAACCCAAGCTTTGAAACATCTTATCAGCACTTGAGTCCGGACTTTGTTCCAGTTTGCACCTCCTTTTGAAGTTTTTTCCAAAGCAGTTCTATTGTATTTTGCAAAGCCAACCAGACCTTCAATATCTAGCTTCAGCAAAGGTCTTACATTTTAAATGAGATGTCTTTTGTGAAGTGTTACTCTGTGAAGTGACCTACACTAAACCCCCATAATCTATCTCTTTTAAAGACCTATTTATATACAATATAACCATTTACAAGGCCAATATGCTAAAAGCTCTCTTTACAACCCATGATGCCACTTTCAGGGAATTATGCAATTATATTCCCAGGTTTCTCTGTTCTACCACACTCCTCAGTGCCCTACCAATCACGAGGTGCTTTTCAGCTGCAGCACCTGGTTAGTCCTCCCGGGACCCTGGTGCGATTAATGGGGCAAAGGCGATTTAAGGGGGATCCTGCCTCCGCGATGATGCATTAAGTGCTGTGGCACTCGGTAAGTCTCCCCCACTCCCCACCAGCTGTCAGTCGCTCCTGACCCCTCTCCTCTCCCTCCACTGCAGCAATAGCCCCTTCTCCCCCACATCAGTGACCCCCTCTTTTTTTCCCCCCATGACATCGACTTCTTCCCCCTTGTGGCAGTGACTTCTTCCCCCCCCACTCTACCCTGGGCCCTGTAGCAGTGACCCCTCTGTTTCTCCCCCCCCCCCCCCCCCCCCACCCTGATCATAGCAGGGGTTTCCCTGTGATGCCAGTGTGCATTATATAGGTCATTAATCTAGCAATAATGATCCCAATACAGATCCCTGAGGCACACCACTTGACACAGACCTCTAGTATGAGAAACAACCATCCACCACCACTCTCTATTTTCTTCCACCAAGCTAATTTTGAATCCATTTTGCAAACTCTATGTATACCTAGTGTTCTAACCTTCTGAACCAACCTCTCATTGTGGAACCTTTTCAAAGCCCTTACTGAAGTCCATAAAAACAACATCCACAGCTTTTCCCTCATCAACCTTCTTGGTAACTTCCTCAAAAAACTACAAGATTTGTTAAACATGATCTACCACGGATAAATCCATACTGACTGTCTTTAATCAGCTGATGACGGTCCAAATAACTATATATCCTATCTCTCAGAAATCCTTCAAATAATTTACATACTTCTGACATCAGGCTCACTGGCCAAAAATTTCCTGGTTTACTTTTGGAGCTTGTCTTAAACAGTGGAACAACATGAGCTACTCTCCAATCCTCTGGCACCTCCCCCCTCCCCCTGGTGGCAAAGGACAATTTGAATATAAATCTGCCAGGGACCCTGCACTTGTCTCCCTCAAGTTGTGGGGGAATATCATATAAGGTCCAGGGGATTTGTCTACCTTAATTCATTGCAAGCAACTCCTGCTCCTTAATCTCAATATGTTCCTTGACACTTCTATTTGTTTCTATTCCATACTAATCATGATGCCAGTTTCCTGCTTAAATACCGATGCAAGAATTATTTAACATCTCCCCATTTTGGGAGGTTCCACACATAGTTGAGCACTTTGATTTTCTAGGGGTCCAATTTTGTACCTTAGTATCCTTTTACTTTTAATATACTTGTAGAAACCCTTTAGATTTTCCTTCAGATTATCTGCCAAAAACCTTCATGTCTTCTTTTTGCCTTATTAATTTCCTTCTTAAGCACTCTCTTACATTTTCTATGCTCTGCAAGTAGCTCATTTGTTTCTTTTTGCTTATACCACATATATAACCCCTCCTTTTTTAACCAGCTCTCCAATATCCCTTGAAAACCAAGGTTACCTATGCCTGTTAACTTTGCCGATATTCCTGATAGGAACATGCAATCTCTGCACTCTCAAAATTTCAACCTTGAAGGCCTTCCCCCTGCTGGATGCATCCTTGCTAGAAAATAACTTATTCCAGTTGACTCTTCCGAGATCCTTCCTCATTTCCTCAAAATTGGCCTTTCTCCAATTCAGAACCTCAGCTCAAGGACCAGATCTATCCTTCTCCATAATTAACTTGAAACTATGGTTTCAATTATGGTTTACTGGAACCAAAATGCTCTCCAACACATACTTCTGCCACCTGACCTGCCTGGTTCCCTAAAAGATCAAGTATTGCATCTTCTCTTGTTGGTACCTCTGCATATTGATGCAGAAAACTTTCCTGTATACATCTGACAAACTCCAACCCATCCAGTCCTTTTACTGTATGAGAGACCCGGTCTATGTGCAGAAAGTTCAAAATCTACTATTATAATTTTCTGTTTCTTACACCAGTCTGCTATCTCACTGCAGATTTGCTGCTCCAATTCTCTCAGAATATTGGGTGGTCTATAATACAGCCCTATTAGGATGCTCATACCCTTCCCATTTCTCAGCACCACCCATATGGCCTTTGTGGGTGAGTCCTCACTGCTGTCCTGTCTATGCACAGCTGTCATACTTTCCCTGACTAGCAATGCCACACCTCTATTCCTCCCTTGCCCTCTATCCTTTCTGAAACAATGGAACACTGAGCTGCCACTCCTGCAACTAAGTCTCACTAATAACAATAATGTCATAATTCCACAATGCAATCCTCACTCTAAGCTCATGGCAATCCTCACTCTAAGCTCATTTACCTTACCAACAAAACTCCTCGCATATGAGACCATTTATTTCCTATAAAAACCTGTCTTTGCATGCGGTCCTTGCATGACTCTCCTGGTCCTCCACATTACTATCTGCTCTAACATTCTGCTTGAAATTTGGAAGAAGGCGGGGGGGGGGGGGGGGGGGGGACCTCATTGAAGCATTTTGAATGTTGAAAGGCATGGAGAGAGTTGATATTTAAAGGTTATTTTCCATGGTGGGAGAGTCTCAGACAAGAAGGCAGCACTTCAAGATTGAAAGGCGTCTGCTTAGAACAGAGGTGCAGAGGAATTTCTTCAGCCAGAAGGTACTCGATGGGCTGAATAGCCATCCCATTTCTGCTCTAATGTCTTAAGGTATCATTCCCTGCTCTGCAGTGTGGTAATAATGTGCACCATCTGTAAAATGCATTGGAGTTACTTGCTTCAGGCTACACCACCTGAATTTCTCAAACTCCAAGTTGACTAGAGGAATGAAAACACCACCATATTATTCTCCAAGTCACACACCATCTTGACTGAAATGTATCACGATTGTTTCATTACTGAATTCAACTCCTGAATCTCTTTCTTTACTCGGTCAGCAATGGTTCAAGTCGACAGTTTCCCTTCAAATACTTAATGCGTCATCACGGGTTAGGTGTTAAATACTGCCATGGAAACAAAAAAAATGAATAAAATAGCAAAATAAACATTCTGATGTTGAAGAGAATTCCAAACTAAACTGTTCAATTTTTTTTAATGTCTTGCTTTATCGGCAGATGGTAAACCAATTGCTACTGATGTCATTGTTGTTGGAAGAACAAACCTAATGATTGCTCGCACCCAACCATATCACTCTGGTGTGTATGTCTGTCGTGCCAACAAACCACGAACTCGACGGTTTGCCACAGCTGCAGCTGAGCTACATGTACTTGGTACATATGCCTTTGTCTTTAACTGCTAAAATATTTGTTACCATGTATGATTTCTGTTATGATAAAGCAATAGTAGGTTATAGTTAAAAGTACAAGATTAAACATGATTTTATTTGAGTTATATAAAAGTTCAGGTTTCAAAATAGGCCTACATATTTCGGGTGGCACGATTGGCATATTCTCTGCGAGTCTGTGTGGGTCATCCACGTTGGAAGCATACTGGGGTTGTAGATTGATTGGGCAGCATGGACTCGTGGGCCAAAATGGCTTGTTACTGTGCTCTTTGTCTAAAGTTTAAAACATTTTTTTTAATTATATAAAAGTTAAAAAGAAATTGTTTAACTTGTATACACCAAGCAGACCTTGTTATAGTAAATTCTTCTGAAAATTATTTTAATTTTTCTAGCATATTACAGTAGAAGTCCAGAAAGCCGGATCACCCGGCAATTTTGGAATTTTTGAAAACTCTTAAGGTTTTTAATTTTCTGGGCTTTTGTGTGCATGTGTTAGCAACACAGATGCATGTTAGGTTTAGGGTGGGTTACGGTGGCAACAAACGACCACACTTGTTAACTTTATTTTTCTTTAAAACTGCTCATTTTGATAAATGAAGCACGGTGTATTTTCTAATGAATAAACTATCAAAATGTACCTCATCATCTCTTTATTCTTCCTGAAGTTTGTATTTTCACATGTCCAAATTGCATGTATTGTTGTTCCCGTTTCCTTTTTACAGCAAAAACATCTGTCTGATACTGTTGGGTCCCATTTATTTAACTTTTGGGGCGTGGTGTTTAGCCTGTGTTAACCAGTTATATTGTATCATGTGTAACCTCGTATTTATTGTATTTCTCATAGTTCTGGAGCATAACTTTTCCCATGTTTCATTCTTTATCTTTATGTTTAGATCTTGTTCCCATTTTTGTTTAGGGTTACAGTTTGTTTCCTCGTTCTCCTTTTCTTGCAGTTTGATGTACATGTTTGTTATAAATTTTTAAATTATCATTGTGTCTGTCATCACATATTCAAAATTGCTTCCTTCTGGTAACCTCAGAATTTCCCAATTTGTCCTTCAAGTAGGTTTTCAGTTGGTGGTATGCAAACCTTGTATCGTGAATTGTATGATATTTGTCCTTCATTTGTTCAAAAGATAATAATTTATTTCCCAAAAAACAATTTTCTATTCTTTTGATCCCTTTTCTCTCCCATTCTCTGAAGGAAAGGTTATTTATTGTGAAAGGGATGAGTTGATTTTGTGTCAATATTAATTTTGGTAGTTGATAATTTATTTTATTCCTTTCTACGTGAATCTTCTTCCAAATGTTGAACAGATGGTGCAGTACTGGTGAATTCCTATGTTGCACCAGCTTTTCATCCCACTAATAGAGTATATGTTCAGGTATCTTCTCCCCTATTTTATCTAGCTCTAATCTGGTCCAATCTGGTTTTTCCCTTGTTTGATAAAAATCTGATAGGTATCTTAATTGTGCTGCTCTATAATAATTTTTAAAGTTTGGTAGTTGTAAGCCTCCTTGTTTGTACCATTCTGTTAATTTATCTAGTGCTATCCTCGGTTTCTCCCCTTTCCATAAGAATTTCCTTATTATTTTCTTTAGCTCCTTGAAGAATTTCTCTGTTAGGTGAATTGATAATGATTGAAATTGAACATATCCTTGGGAAGATGTTCATTTTAATACAGTTTATCCTTCCTATCAGTGTTAGTGGTAAGTCTTTCCAGTGCTCTAAGTCGTCTTGTCATTTTTTCATTAATGGCTGATAATTTAGTTTATATAGATGGCCGAGATGATTATTTAGTTGCGTACCTAGGTATCGAATTGCTTGTGTTTGCACATGCAATTTGGACATGTGAGAAAGTGAAAAAATTTTGGGAAGATCTAAACCAGATATTAAATAAAATCACAAAAAGCAATATACCAAAAAAACCCAGAGATCTTCTTTCTAAAAGTAATATAAGAAATAAAGAATTTGGACTCGATTTGGAATGAGCACAAAAAAGATTTATTATGATAGCCCGAGCAGTCGCAAAAAAATAGAAACATAGAAGATAGGAGCAGGAGTAGGTCATTCGACCCTTTGAGCCTGCTCCACCATTCAACGAGATCATGGCTGATCTTAAAGTTCAGTACCCCGTCCCCGCCTTCTCTCCGTAACCTTTAATACCCTTATACTGAAGAAATATATCTAATTCCCTCTTAAATATATTTAATGAACCTGCCTCTACTGCCCTCTGTGGCAATGAATTCCACAGATTCACCACCCTCTGGGTCAAGAAATTCCTCCTCATCTCGGTCCTAAATGGTTTGCCTATTATTCTCAAACCATGGCCCCGGGTTCTGGACTCCCCCACCATTGGAAACATCCCATTTGCATCCATTCTGTCCAGTCCTGTCAGAATTTTATATGTCTCTATGAGATCCCCTCTCAATCTTCTAAACTCCAGGGAGTACAATCCCAATTTGCGCAATCTTTCCTCATAAGTCATTCCTGCCATTCCAGGTATCAGCCTGGTGAATCGCCTCTGCACTCCCTCCATTGCAAGAACATCCTTCCTTAGATAAGGTGACCAAAACTGCACACAATACTCCAGGTGGGGTCTCACCAAGGCCCTGTACAGCTGCAGTAAGGTATCCTTGTTCCTATACTCAAACCCTCTTGATATGAAGGCCAACATACCATTTGCCTTTTTAACCGCCTGCTGTACCTGCATGCTCGTCTTCAGAGACTGATGTACAAGTACCCCTATGTCTCTCTGCACTTCCCCATCTCTTAATCTATTGCCATTCAAATAGTAATCTGCCCTCCGGTTTGTATTACTAAAATGGATAACCTCACATTTATCCACATTGTAGTGCATTTGCCATGTATCTGCCCAATCCCTCAATTGATCCAAATCACACTGGAGCTTCCTGACCCCCTCTTCCGTGCACACAACCCCTCCTAGCTTAGTGTCATCTGCAAATTTGGAGATATTACATCCAATCCCCTCATCCAGATCATTAATGTAAATTGTGAACAGCTGGGGTCCCAGTACAGATCCCTGTGGTACCCCACTGGTCACCGCCTGCCACTCAGAAAACGAGCCATTTATCCCAACTCTCTGTCTTCTACCTGCCAGCCAGTTCTCAATCCACATCAATACTTTGCCCCCAATCCCATGAGCCTTGATTTTGGGAGCAAGTCGTTTATGCGGGACCTTATCGAAAGCCTTTTGGAAGTCCAGGTACACCACATCCACTGGCTCTCCCCCATCTATTATTCCAATAGATTTGTCAAGCACGATTTATCTTTTGTAAATCCATGTTGACTCCGTCCAATCCCTTCTCTGCTAGTCATATGCTCCGCTGTTACATCCTTAATAATGGATTCCATCATTTTGCCCTCTACTGATGTAAGGCTCACAGGCCGATAATTCCCCGCTTTTTCTCTACCCCCCTTTTTAAATAGTGGGGTAACATTAGTTACTCTCCAATCCATGGGTACTGATCCTGAGTCTATCCAGTTCTGGAAAATAATTCTTAAAGCATCTGCTATCTGAATGGCCACTTCCTTGAGTACCCTAGGATGTAGATTATCAGGCCCTTGGGATTTATCTGCCTTCAATCCCATCAATTTCCCCAAGACCATGTCCTTAGAGATACTGTATTATGTCAACCTGGAAATTAGAAGACAATTTGAGAATACAGCAATGGTACATAGAAATGAATAAATGTATTCCATTAGAAAAAATAACATATAATTTAAGAAAAAACATCACAATATTCGAACAAATATGGGAGCTGTACCTGAAACACAATAGAGAAATCCCACCATGGACATTCACCACCTAAAATGACAAGGAGAAGACAACGAAATGAACTGACTCAATATATAAAAGTAAAAGACAAAAATTTCTTGTTTATTTTTATTAAGTGACGACATTGTTTAACGGGTTTAATGTATCTTATAGATTGAACTTTGAATAAATTGGAAGGGGGAAAAAGGGGAGAAAATGACATTATATATTCAAGAGAAAAATGTCTGCATGTAATTTGGTCAGTATGGTTTATAGTGTGAAAAAAAAAGTTTGAATTTTAAAAATACTGCTCAAGAATCCATAATATCTGCAAATCCGTAGTGACCCAATTCACAAGCAGTCCGGAGTTTCGGACTTCGACTGTAAGTGAAACTGTCTATTTTCTTCCGTGATTCTTTACATTTGTGGTCGTTTTTCTTTTGACATTAGATATTTTAATAAGAATTTTCATATGTCCAGGATGGTACAGTGTTTGTAATTTCAAGTTTCTGAAGCTCTTTACTTTTCCAGCCCCACCTATGATCACACAATTTCCTGAGACAATCTCCCGGATACGTGCAAGCACTGCAAGATTTGTCTGCAAAGCCAAAGGGGTACCTCCCCCTAGAATTCGCTGGCTGAAAAATGGCAAGGATATCCTGTCCACTGGCAGAGTAAAAATCCAGAGCAGTGGCAGTTTAGTAATTAATCAGATTGGACTGGAAGATGCTGCATACTACCAGTGTATTGCCGAAAATAGACTTGGAATGGCTTGCACTACGGCCAAACTAACTGTAACAGTTCGGGAGGGTTTGCCCAGTGCTCCTAAAAGTGTGCATGCCACTCCTTTATCAAGTACATCAGTATTAATATCCTGGGAGCGTCCAGAGTACAACAGTGAGCAGATTATTGGATTCTCCCTTCACTATCAAAAGGCAGAGGGTAGGTGCTGTGCATTTGCTATGTTTGTGAATGAGTGCCTCCATGCACAAAGTAATCCAGGCTATAGAGCTAACTCTTCATGGAGCCAACAGATGAGCAGTGGTTCAATAGACACTGTTCTGGGGGATTTTGAGGGTGGTGGTAGAAATTTAATTCAGTAATCCGTTGTCGTCCAAGTCATTCTTGGAGTAAGTCATTGAACACTAAGAAGAAAATGCACCAAGATTTATAAAATTGATGATCTGCTGTGCAGTTTCAGCACTTTAAACTGATGTATTTTGAATTAGAAACATAAGAAATACAAAGAGAAGTAGGTTGCGCATCCCCTTTGAGCCTGCTTCAGTATTTGTAATGTTCATAACTGGTCCCATCCAGTTCACAATCAACCCTCTGCTTTCCTTAGAATGCACTAATCTGATTCGTTTCCTTTGAATGGCTTCCAAAGAACAGGCATCTTCATCCTTCACAGGAAGTGCCCTCCAATAATTTGCAATCCTTCAAGTCATTACATTTGTCCTGTCTTTTCTAAATAACCTTGATTCCTAAAACTATGCTCTCCAACTGGACTCTCAGCATTTATTTATCCTGTCTATACCCCTGCAGAATATTGTTTGTCTCAATGAGATTTCTCAATCTTTCATTCTTCTACATGATGTCTCTCCTTGGAGAAATCGATTAATATGCACTCAGATTGGAGAAGTAATTGATCAAATAATTTTACCTCCACTGTCTAAAATATACTTGGCAAAAACAAATCTGATAAGAGGTGTTATTACAGCATAAAGATTTTTGTTTTTCACATTTATGTTGAATTTGGTCTTGATCTGGACATGTGGCTTGTACAGCTTTTTTGTGTTGCAATATTTATTCTTCTTCAATGGGTTGGTTCTTAGTTATTTAATACAATTCTGCAGGTACAAACAATGTTGAATACCAGTTTGCAGTAAATAATGACACTACAGAGCTTCAAGTGAAAGACTTACAACCGAATACTAACTATACCTTTTACGTTGTTGCCTACTCTCAACTTGGTGCCAGTAGGACCTCACATTCTGTGGTTGTAAAAACCATGGAAGATGGTAAGAAAATGGGCATTTTTTAAATTTCTACAGAAATCCATTAGTTTGAACCTGTCAATGTTTCTTAACATTCATAAATGTACTTTTCAAAAAATACTTTTAAACTTCAGCAGTGAATGCATTTCATTCACTAACATATTTTCGAAAGTTAGACATATGATATAAAAATAATCCCCCCACTCCTCCCCCTCCAACCCAAAAATAAAAAGGAGACAAAAAGAACTGGAGAATGTCAAGAAAACAAATTGTTTAACATAAAGTTTTTAAACAATATAGTGGGGATAGGAGTTGCCAAGAGAGGGAGTCTACAGAGAATTTATTAAACATTCATAACTACATCATGTAAATATGGGCACCAGATCTTACAAAATAACTGATATCTATTTTGTAAATTATAAGTCATCTTCTCAAGTGGTATACAACAAGATAACTCTGCATGGCACCTCTCCATTCCCAACTCTATACCTAATTTCCAAGTAACAACTGTACACTTCCTAAAAACTGCTAAAGCAATTCCTGTAAATTCAATTTAACACATAGTTAATTTCTGTTTAGGTCTTATAAACTTAATATTACTCAACAAAACAGCATCAAATCCTGCGGGAACCAAAATTATTTAACTTTAGGACATTCCCAAGTAGAGTGCAGAAAAAATTCAACTTCTTAACCACATCGAAAACATAAATCTGATAATAAAAGGTTCAATTTCTTTAATTTTTGAGTGGTTAAATATAACTGATACAAAAATTATATTGAACTAATATGTATCTAAAATTAATGATTTTTGTCATATTATCCCTACATAATTGCATCCAATCCTTCTCTTCTATTTATACATTTCCCATCTTGATTTTCATTTATGTACCCCTATTTTAAGGGCTTTTTTAAGTAAATTATACATTATAAAAAATAAATTTATTTACATTAGTACCCTGAAATTGATTGTCCACGGAAAAAGGCATTTTTCAAGAGATTAAACCTTTCGCACCTTTTTCATAATCAATTTTATTCCATATTTCAATCAAATGTTTTAAAACAGGAGTATCCTCTATTTCCCACCAATAATTTTGAATTCATTTTATAAATAAAATCCTGTATATTAATTTCTCATATTTTACTAAATTTTATATTAACCCAAGCTAGCAGTTGTTCTACATCAAACAGTACATTAATAAATCTCAATTGAGCTGCTTTGTAATAATTCCTAAAATAAGGAAATTGTAAACCTCCCAGTACAAACTTCCTAGTTAATTTTTCCAAAGAAACCCTCGTCATGTATTCAAGTCTTTAAAAGTTTTCTGATGAATTGAAATGGGAATTGACTGAAAAAGATACAGAATTCTTGGAAAAATATTCATCTTAATACAATTAACAACCTACTAAAATTATAGGTAAATTGTTCCACCTATTTAAATCCTCTTTAATTTTCTTAAGTAATGGTAAATAGTTCAATTTATATAAATTATTATCAACCTTAATACCTAAATACATAATTATAATATTTGGCCACCTATATAATATAATATTTATAATATATAATTATAATATTTGGCCTTTTTATATTGAGTATAGTCACCTTTAACTAAGAGCAGAATTTCACTTTTATTCCAATTAATTTTGTACCCAGATACTTCATATTTTTCCAATCTTGTATGTAATTGCCACAATTAATTTATAGGGTCTGTCAAATAAACCAAAGCATTATCAGTAAACAGATTTATTTTATATTCTTCTTGATTATCCTTTATACCTTTAATCTTAAAATCATGTTTACTAGTTATGCAAAAGGTTCTACTGCTAAAATAAACAAAGCAGGAGATGAGAGACATCCCTGTCTAGTTGATTCTAGTCAATTTGAAAGTAGAAATTTGTCCATTAGTCACCACCTTTGCAGATGAATTTTTATGAAGTTTTAACCCAATTAATAAATACTGGTCCAAAACCAAATTTTTCTAATACGTTATACAAAAAATTCCATTCTAACCTTTTCTGCATCTAAGCTAAGTCACCCTTTTTTTTGGGCCAAATGAATTAAACTAATCAATCTAGCGACATTATAGCAGAATGACACTTTTTAAACAAATACTGTTTGATCTAAGTGAAAATAAATTTGGTAAGTATTTAGTTAATCTATTTGCTAAAATTTTAGCAATTTTATAACCAGCATTCAACAATGATATAGGTCTATAAGATGCAGGCTTGAATAGATTTTGTAATAATTGCATTTGTAAAGATTCTGGCAAAGAATGGGATTCTGCCTTTGTTTCAACACCTCCATAAAAGGGAGTATTAAAAGGTCCTTAAATTTCTTTAAAAATTCAGACGGAAAGCTATCCTCCTCCAGTGACTTACCACTCTGCCATGAACATAATACTTCACTAAAAGGAGCATCTAAATCTCTTTGATCCCAATATTCAAACTAGCTAAGTTAAGTTGAGATTTTAAAGAAAACTCAATTTTGTCTCCTAACAAAGAGGTTGGGATCTATATAAATTAAAATAAAAAAACTTTAAATGAATCATTAATTATTCAAAAATGTACTTCATAATTTCCCATGCAGGTCCTCCAATTTATAGATGTATCATTTTAATTTCTCTTCTATATTTTCTAACCTTTTCATCGATTGTTCATAAATATATTATGCAGAAATTTTCTTCCATCTTAACTTCAATTTAAAAGAAAATTACACGGATGCCATTCTTACAAACCAAAACCCTATTCAGTTGCCCTCGACAAATCCACAACTTGTCTCAAAGAAGCTAATCATCAATACTTCCCTCTGTGTCACTGGTGATAGCTAGCACAATTTGGCTGATGAAAAGAATGTTGAATATTAAATATTACATATTCTGTACTATTATGTGACACTAAAGGAATCTTGAATATTGGACAAATATTAATGTTACACTTAGATTCTGTATCATTATCTAGATTGAAATTATTTTGTGGATTAGTCCTCATCCCTTCATTGAAATTGTTCTAATACTCTTTTCCTATTCCTGAATAGTACCAAGTACAGGTCCTCAGCCATCCTTATCGATTACCACCCTCGCTCATATACGGGTCACCTGGCTTCCGCTTGCTCCAGAGTTCAGCCATGGTAAAATAACTAAATACCGAATTGATTACTGCATGGTGAAAGAAGGTATGTATCAAGCCTACTTGTCTGATTAGTTGTAATCCTGTCGCTTGCACTGTTTTTTAAAAAAATATTTTATTTAAAATTTTAAATTACATAACATAACATTGATTCCAATATATAAATACAAACATAACATGATGAGATATATAAATTAAAAACCCAAACATCCCACTAATACCCTCCCTCCTCCCTCACCCACCTACAAAACATCCCACTAATACCCTCCCTCCTCCCTCACCCACCTACAAAACATCCCACTAATACCCTCCCTCACCCACTTACAAAACATCCCACTAATACCCTCCTTCACCCACCTACAAAACATCCCTCTAATACCCTCCCTCCTCCCTCATCCACCTACAAAACATCCCACTCATACCCTCCCTCACCCACCTACAAAACATCCCACTAATACCCTCCCTCCTCCCTCACCCACCTACAAAACCTCCCACTAATACCCTCCCTCCTCCCTCACCCACCTACAAAACCTCCCACTAATACCCTCCCTCCTCCCTCACCCTCCTACAAAAGAAAGAAGATCCTCAGCAAATCCAGTCATATTCAAACTTTTTGGCTGAGGAAGCAGTGAAATCCACTGAAGCGGATCGAGAGATCACATTTTAACACCAATAACTTTCAAATATGGGCTCCAGACTTTAATAAAGAACAAAATATATATCTCTCAAATTGTATGTTATCCTTTCTAAAGGAGTACAGCCTTTCATTTCATTATGCCATTTTTTCATGCTTAAAACTGAATCAGACTTCCATGTAATAGGTAAAATTTTTTAGAAACAGCCAAAGCCAAATGTAAAAATTCAGTTTGATACATTGTCAGTCTCAATCGACTTAACATCCCCTTAAAAAAAAAACAATGGATCAAAAGGTAAATTTGCTTTTAATACCTGCTTTAAAAAGAATTGAATTTGTAACCAAAAACTTTTAACTTTAAGGCAAGTCTAAATCGAATGGCAAAAAAGTACCTATTTCTTGACCACACCTAAAACACAAATGTGAAGAACTAAGTTGAAATGTTTTCAATTTCTGAGGGGTTAAATACAATTGATGTAAGAAATTATATTGCACCAACCTATAACATACATTTATAACCTTACTCATGCTATCTTTACACAAATTTCTCCCAACACTTTCAAATCCAATACCCATTTCATTTTCGATTTATGAACATCTAATTTAGGCATTTTATTTTGTAATAACTTATACATCTCAGAAATAAATTTATTTGAATTGTACTTAGTAATTGAAATTTATTAATGCAATGTTTGATGTGACTAAATCTTCTATATGGGCTAAAATAGAGTTCGTTAAAATTGGTGAGAAGTTTATGGCAGAATTTATTTATAAATGGAATTCAAAATTGTTAATTGGTGTAGACCCAACAATTTTAAAGCATTTAATTGAAATATGGAATAAAATTGATTATCATATAGATGGGAAAGGGAAGATTTCAGTGAAAATGCCTTCATATCAGAATAAACTTTTTCCTATTACTGTGGATAATCAGTTTTAGAAAATTTGGAGTGAAATGGAGATTTAAAAAGTTGAAAACTCTTTTGAAGCAGGGAGATTTTTGTCTTGATTGTATGAAAGAGAAGTTTCAAATTCCTTCGAATACTTTTTGTTATTATTAGGTTAAAAAAATTATCGGAAGAATTAGGTACAGTTTAAAATTACTTAGGCGATCTTCTTTGGAATTATTACTTAATAAGGATGATTCAAGTAAATTTATTTCTGAGAAATAGAAGTTATTACAAAATAAAATGCTTGAACTGTTTGAAAATGTATTTGCTTTGAATTATCTGTGTAGATTTTTATTTTGTACTTTGAAATGCAAGCCTGATACAATGGCTTTGAACTTCAGAATCAGAACTCTGAACTTCGGTCTTTTGTGGCAGCACCACAGTGTATTCATATTCTAACCATCTTACAACATTACAATAATTAAAATTAAAAATAATACTGCATGAAAAGTAAAGCCGTGTCTTTGGTTCATTGATCATTCAGGAATCTGATGGCAGTGGGGAAGAAGCTGTCCTTGTGCTTTGTGCCGCTGATTGTTCGTCTTTAGGCTCCTGTACCTTTTTCCCGATGGTGGCAAAGTGAAGAGGGCATGGCCTGGGTGCTGGGGGTCTTTGAGGATAGAGGCTGCTTTTTTAAGACACTGTAGATGTCCTCGGAGTGAAGTCTGGTGCCTGTGATGTCACAGGCCAAGTTAACAGCCCTCTGGAGTTTATTCTTGTCCTGAGAGTTGGTGCCTCCATACCAAGTAGTGATGCAACAGCCAGAATGCTCTCCACGAAACACCTGTAGAGGTTTTCGAGAGATTTTGGTGACATACTGAATCTCCTCAGATGCTTAATAAAGTATAGCCACTGGCGAGCCTTTTTTGTGATTGCATCAACGTGGAGACTCCAGGACAGATCCTCCGAGATGTTGACACCCAGGAATTTGAAGCTCTTGCCCTCTCCACTACTGATCCCTCGATGATGATTGGACCGTGTTCCCCTGACATTCTTCTGAAGTCCACAATCATTTCCTTGGTTTTTCTAGCATTGAGTGCAAGGTTGTCATTACACCATTCAACGAGGTGATCTATCTCATTTTACCAAGTTTTGGATCAGAATTCATCCATTTTTGAAAATGGAAACAGGCCATTCTATCAGTTGTGTGAAATAGTTGTGTCCCTTAGGAAAATTTTTTGGTCATTATACTAGGAGGCTACAAAGCCCAATAGCTTGACATGATAACCAATGCGTTGGTAATTTCCTCATGCTTCTTCAGTCCCTGTGGGGACCAGAACTGTCCCTCTTATCCATTTCCTTTCATGGTGAACGCAAAATGTTGAGCACACAGCCTAGCAGTCCCTGGACTTTGGTAATTCACTATCTTGCTCATTCTGTTTAACGACATTCTTAGTTTTGCTGCTTTTTGATTTGTACAATTGTTGCCTGTCCATAGAGCAATAACTTCAGATTTATCAAGTGGGGTAATAGCATGTAGCAATTTGCTCCTTGATTTTAAATTTAATCGTTCACTGGCAGTTAATTACCATTCAACGTGGATACTTAATTCAACTTGTTCAGTGTTAAATAAGTAACTGTTGTGAATCTACATCACCCTGATTTGGAGAAGGAATAAACCTAAAATATATGGGACAGTCAAATGCTGGTTGATTGCTTGTACTGAAACTCCCCGTAAAAGCAGGAATGGATCGCAACAGATGTAATATTAGCAAAGAATTTTGATCTTAATGAGATGCAGACAATCTGTTTCAGACTTTAACTTTTATTCAACTACTGTTAATAAATAATTAATGAATCCATTTCTTCTGCAACAGCTCAAATTTATTCAATTGAAGTTGATGGAAATGAGACACAGGTTACACTTCCTACAGTGCAATCCAAAAAGATTTACAAAGTGCGACTTGCAGCAAGCACCAGTAAGGGATATGGTGCACCGTCAGATTGGACCCAGCACCAAATACCTGCCAGAAATAAACAAATCATGGGTATGAGCAAACTTTACAGATTATTAAAAGACAAGACTTTTTGCAAAATACAAAATATCTTTTTTTTTTCCCACACAAAGCATACATGGAGCATTTCAGTGCATGGTAGAAAGTTTGTGATGTTTGTTCCTATTTCAAATTCACTGCAGATAAAATGATAGCCATGGTTATATAAAAGGTACGTGTCTCCAAGGCACGTTGATTAACCATCTTGCTGGAATTTTGTTAATTTTAATTTTTTTTTGAAGATGATGATATTAAATTTTCAGGAAAGTTTGGATTGTAACATGTTCATTTAGTGTCTCTGAGATTTATTGGTCTTTGTTTTTGTCACTTTACTGATGCTTAAAAAATGTCCTATGTTCAGGCCATGGGTATCAGAATCAAAATTGATTATCATGAACAAATCACAAAATGTGTTGTTTTGTGGCAACATCACAATGTAAACATTCATATAATAAACCACCTCACAACAATAAATAAAAGTAGTGCATGAAAAGTCAAAATAAGGCAGTGCCTTTGGTTCATTGATCATTCAGGAATCTGATGGCAACAGGGAAGAAGATGTCCTTGTGCCACTGAGTGCTCGTCTTAAGGTTCTTGTACCCTTTTTCCTGATGTAGCTGAGTGAAGAGGACGTGGCCTGGGTGGTGGTGGTCCTTGAGAATAGAGGTTGCTTTCGTAAGACACCATCCCTTGTAGATGTCCTTGATGGAGTGAAGTCTGGTGCCCATGATGTTGCAGGCCAAGTTAACAACCCACCAGAGTTTTCTTTCTTGTCCTGAGCATTGGCACTTCTATCAGACAATGATGCAACCAGCCAGAGTGCTCTCCACGATACACATGTAGATGTTTTTGAGAGTTTTTGGTGAGATACAGAATCTCCTTAAACATCTCAAAGTATAGCCTCTGACAAGCCTCTTTCATGATTGCATTGACATGGAGGCCCCAGGATAGAGCCTCTGAGATGCTGATATCCCACGCTCTCTCCTCAACTGAGGGTCTAACTTCCTCTTGAAGTTCACAGTCATCTCTTTGGTTTTGCAAGTGTTGAGAGCAAGGTTGTTTGTATGAACCACTCAATGAGCTGATATTTCTCCCTTCCGTACGCTTCCTTGTTGCTCTTTGCGATTGAACTGACAACTGTGGTGTCATCGGCAAATTTGTAGATCGTTTTGGAATTGTGCCTGGCCACACAGTCATAGGTGTATAATGAGTAGAGCAATGGGCTAAGCACGCATCCTTGGGTGTGCCTGTGTTGATAATCAATGAGGAGAAGTTATTTCCAATTCATACTGACTCGTCGTCTTCCAATGAGAAAGTCAAGGTTCCAGTTGCAGAGTCCTAAAGTTTGTAGCTTCTTGACCAGCACTGAGGGAATAATGGTATTGAAGACTGAGTTGTAAACCACGAAGAGCAGCTGTAATTATTTGTTGCTGTTTTCGAGGTGATCCAGAGCTAAGTGGAGAGCCAGCAATATTGCATCTGCAGTGGAGCGGTTGTGACGATAGGCGACTTGCAGTGGGTCCAATCCTTTGCTTAGGTACTTGTTAATTCTGGCCATGACCAAACTCTTAAAGCATTTCATCTCAGTGGATGTGAGTGCTATTGGGCGCAAGTATTGAGGCAACTCCCACTACTCTTAATTGGGCACCAGGATCCATATCTCTGCTAATTTTTAGACAGCTATGATGGTCATAAATAGAAAACAATGGTTTGGATTAGTTGTGTGGCCAGATTGTTTGTTGGGAGAGTAGTTTAAAACTAAAGTTAGGGTTTGTTTTCATTAAAGTTGCTAATTCTGGGAAGCTATTCCCATCTCCTCGATATTACTGCCTTTTTATGGGAAGAAACAATAAATTTTATTTTTTCAATAAACTAACAACTTTTGTAATGAAACTGACAAATACTTTGTAATATTTCTGAGAAGTCTGGTTTTTGCTTGTTGCTTTACAACAAGCAAAGTTCCCACCACAAACTCAAGGTGTTTGTTTGGAAAAGTGAAACCAATTCATTAATTACAAATGCAGTGGAAGTCCGAAAATGCAGACTGCTTGCGGATTGGGTCGGTTTAGATTTTCAGATTTTCTGGATTCTCAGACTGTACCTTTTAAAATTCATTTTTCAGGATGAATGAAGGAGAGATCAACATGTAAAGCCATAAGCAAATACAGCATGCTTCTTTTATCAAACAAGCAGTTTTAAAAGAAAAAGAAAAATGTTGCTGTGCATTTTTCTGTAGTCCTTGCGCATGCACACCCACAAAAGTCTGCTAAATTTAAGCTAAGTTTGAGATTTTTCGAAAGTCCAGATTCTTGCATGGTCTGGATTTCTGGCATATGGATTTTTGGATTTCTACTGTATCTGATAAAATGGAATTTAAAACTAATGATAGAAGTTTCCTTTATCGTGTGTGGCTTGAGCACAGAAATTTGTATCTATCCTGTTTCAGCTAATTACTGTCATCCAAGTGAAATGGTTCATCTCATAATGACCTCTGCTTTGCTCCAGTTCCATTTGCTCCCACAGAAATGAAGGTCAAGACTAAAGTTAACTCTCTGCTGGTCACATGGCAACTACCTTCTAATCAAGTCCAGATCCAGGGTTACAAGCTCTATTACAGAGAGGGAAACGATTCAAGCAAAGAATTAAGTGAAACTAATGGAAATGAACAATGGACAAATGGACCAATCCGTTTAAGAAGAAAAACTAATCAATATGAGATTACTGGATTAGGTTAGTCAAACTAAACCATGCAGAATCTTATAACAAGCATTTTGGAGTTTATTATTGAATGAGGTGTGTTTTGGGAGAGGGTGTAATGGTTACAAAAGGAAATCAAATTCTTATCCAAAATTTAAACAGGAGTGATAAATACAGCCCTTGTATTAATATGTTAAATATGATGAATACAGCATTTGTTGCTTACAATATAAAGTCATTTTGTATCTTTGTCCAATAGGAGTTGTATTTTTATCTCAGATCTCTCTCTCTCTCTCTCTCTCTTTATTTATTTATTTATTTATATTTATATAAATATCTCTATTTCTATATATATATATCTATCTCTATATATCTATCTCTCTATATATCTCTATCTCTCTATATATCTCTATCTCTCTATATATCTATCTCTATATATCTATCTCTATATATCTATCTCTATATATCTATCTCTATATATCTATCTCTATATATCTATCTCTATATATCTATCTCTATATATCTATCTCTATATATCTATCTCTATATATCTATCTCTATATATCTATCTCTATATATCTATCTCTATATATCTATCTCTATATATCTATCTCTATATATCTATCTCTATATATCTATCTCTATATATCTATCTCTATATATCTATCTCTATATATCTATCTCTATATATCTATCTCTATATATCTATCTCTATATATCTATCTCTATATATCTATCTCTATATATCTATCTCTATATATCTATCTCTATATATCTATCTCTATATATCTATCTCTATATATCTATCTCTATATATCTATCTCTATATATCTATCTCTATATATCTATCTCTATATATCTATCTCTATCTCTATCTCTATCTCTCTCTCTATCTATATCTCTCTCTATATCTATATCTCTCTCTATATCTATATCTCTCTCTATATCTATAGTGTTGCCCGTTAAGCTATATGAAGTAAACCAATTTTTTTTTTAAATGTAAAAAAAAACCTTAATGCTGGAGAAACTCAGGAGGTCAAGCAGTGTGCTTTATCTGGCAAATACATAACTGATGTTTCGGGCTTGAGCCCGAAATGTGGAATGCCCGAAATAAGGAATGTGGAAAATGTTGGTCTGCACTGGCCTGTAATATCATGGGCTCTCAGAGCAGCTTTAATGTGTGGCACCTCATCAAAGGCCTTCTGAAAATCCAAATTTACAATATCCTCCAAAAAATTGTTGTAGGTTTGTCAAGCAAGATTTTCCCTTGCTGACTTTGGACTATTTTGTCATGCACCTCCAGGTGCTTAATAACCTTTTTTTGACAGTTGACTCCAGCAACTTCCCATCCACCTATGTCTCTCCTTTCCTTTCTGCTGCCTCCTTCCCTTTTTAAATAGTGGAGTGACATTTGCAATGTTCCTGTCATCTGAAACCATTCCAGAATCTTTTAATTCTTGGAAGATCTTTACTAATATCTCCACAGTCTTTATAGTTACTTCTTTCAGAACCTAAGGGGGCATTCCATCTGGTCCAGGAGACATCTACCCTTAGACAATTCACCTTACCAAGCTTCTTCTCTTTGGTGATTATGACTACAGACACTGTGATTGAAATAAAAACACAAAGGTGGAGGAACTCAGCAGGCCCAACAGTGTACTTTATCGATCAAAGATAAACCAACGTTTCAAGCTCAAACCTTCATTAAGGTATTATACCTTAATGAAGGGCTCAAGCCCAAAACAGTGCTTATATATCTTTATCTTTCTTTGGCATGCTGAGTTTCTCCAATATTGTTTTTATTATTACTATAGCTCTCTTCTCCCTTCTGAATTGAAAGGCCAGACTTTGTGCCAAAGACCAGACCATTATGACTTGTCCTTGATAGGCCATTTCCCCCCCACCTCTCCCAACAGTATCCAAAACATTATACTTATTGTTGAAAAGAATGGCCACAGGGCTGCTCTATGCTGACTGCCTATTCCCTTTCCTCTCTGAACAGTCACCTCATTGCTTAACTCTTGGGTGTGACAGTCTCCTTACAATTTCTGTCTATCACCTCCCTCTGCCTTCTTATCTAGCTCTCGGTCCCAAATACATTGTAAGGAGCTGCAACTGGATTCATTTTTTTGCAGGTCTAGTCATCAGGGATCTGTGCTGTCCCAAATTTCCCACATCCTGCAACCTTAGCACATCCTACTGCCCTAGCTTCTATGAAAAGATTTTGCTTGATTTTACCTGCATGTCCTTAGCCTCTGCTCGCCAAAGCCTGTAACTTGCCATTCCGACGTGGGGCCGCTCCAACACTGGGCCACTCCACTTATGCCTGCTTTACTTTTATTTGTTCCTGCTAATGAATCATGATTCGATTGGTCCATTAAAGTGCCGAGCTCCACAAATACTCCTTTTTAAACTCTTCTTCCCAACTGTGTAGCTTTTCTTGCAATTCAAGTGTTCTGCTAAACTATATACAATTAGCCCATTGTATCTAGGGTTTGGTCGATGCTGGATAAGCAAATTTTCCAATTGCTTAAGACACACTCGAACAAAGCCTAACGAATACACTTGCATTAAGAATAAACAATTTACTTGGGAGGAGGGAGGGGGGAGGGAGAAAAAGTCACTGTAAATGTGTGGAAAAGAAAAAGTGTATATCATGGCTATTGTGATTTATGGTGTGAAAAATAAAAAATTTTTAAAAAAAAGAATAAACAATTTAAAAGACAAAAATACTACACTGTACTTAAATTGAACAAACTTAACTTGCATTCAAATATAAACCTTTAAGAATTTTACTTGATTCTCAGTCACTTTCTTTGAAAACATTGAACCATTGCTGCATCTCCACAGAGGTGCTTGAAAGATGAACAATAACATTATAGATAATTTACAGATAAAGCCTTGTTAATGCACTTAATGATATACTGATAAAGATTCTTACTAAGCAGAAACAAGCCTTTTACTAACCAGGCAAGAGCAAGCAACGTCAACCAGCTCTTCCACCTGGGCAACACTATTATTCAAACACAACTTTCTTCAAACAGCTGCTGTGAGGCACTTTGCTGGCTGAATATTTCCTCATTTATGTGTTATTTCAGAAAACCATTTACAATTTTAAACTTCTATTTACATTATTTATTTAAAAATTATATGTATTTATTTTCTTTTTTTGCTGTTTGTTTGAATTCTGGATATCGGGGATTTTACTGTACTATAAATTTATATGCCTAGTTTCCTTTTTAGCATTTGGCATATTGTTAATGATAAGAGAAAGAATTAAGATGCCTTTTATTTTGGACCAGCAGAAAATGATTTTTAACTGAAGGACCTCCATCTAATCTGATGTTGCAATAGCTTATTGAAAATGAAACATAATAAAAGGAGGGGCAAAAGGTTTGAGAGAGCTGTGGTTTTCAAGGAATATTGGAAACTTGGTTCGAAGAAAAAGGGAGGCGTACATTAGGTATAAGAAGCATGGAATTAAGGAGATGTTTGAAAAATACATTGAATGTAAGAGGAATCTTAAGAGAGGAATTAGGAAAGCTAAAAGAAGGTACGAGGAGACTATAGCAAGCAGGGTGAAAATTAATCCAAAAGGGTTCTACAAATATGTTAATGGTAAAAGGAAAGCGAGAGACAAAATTGGTCCCTTAGAGAATCAGAGCGGATAACTGTGTGTGGAGCTTAGAGAAATGGGGGAGATATTGAACAATTTCTTTTCTTCGGTATTCACCAAGGAGAAGGATATTGGGATATGTGAGATAAAAAAAGCAAATTGGGTAAATATGGAGAATATGGTGATTACGAAAGATATAGTGTTAGGGCTTTTGAGGAATATAAAGGTGGATAAGTCACCAGGACCAGACGGGATCTTCCCCAGGACATTGAGAGAAGTAAAGGAGGAAATAGCAGAGGCTCTGATGGTAATTTTCCAAATGTCATTAGAGATGGGGATAGTGCCGGAGGATTGGCGTATTGCGCATGTGGTTCCGTTATTTAAAAAGGATTCAAGGAGGAAGCCTGGCAATTATCGGCCTGTAAGTTTGACGTCTGTGGTAGGTAAATTAATGGAGAAAGTTCTTAGAGATAGTACTTATAAATATCTGGATAGACAGGGTCTGATCAGGAGCACTCAACACGGATTTGTGGGCGGAAGGTCCTGTTTGACCAATCTGATTGAATTTTTTGAAGAGGTGACTAAGAATGTGGATGAGGGTAGCGCGGTGGATGTTGTCTATATGGACTTCAGTAAGGCCTTCGATAAGGTACCACATGGAAGGTTAGTTAGGAAGGTGCAGTCTTTAGGTATAAATTTTGAGGTAGTCAAATTGATTGAACATTGGCTGAAGGAGAGAGGCCAGAGAGTGGTAGTGGATAATTGTCTGTCAGGTTGGAGGCCGGTGACCAGTGGTGTGCCTCAGGAATCTGTATTGGGCCCATTGTTGTTCGTTATATACATTAATGATCTAGATGATGGGGTGGTGAGTTGGATTAGTAAATATGCAGACGATACTAAGATAGGTGGAATAGTGGATAATGAAGAAGGTTTTCAAGGATTGCAGAGGAATTTGGGCTGCTTAGAAAAGTGGGCTGAAAAATGGCAGATGGAATTTAATGCTGATAAGTGTGAGGTGCTTCATTTTGGTAAGAAGAATCAGAACAGGACATACGTAGTAAATGGGAGAGCATTGATGAATACAGAAGAGCAGAAAGATTTAGGAGTAACGGTACATCGTTCCCTGAAGGTAGAAACTCATGTGAATAGGGTGGTGAAGAAGGCTTTTAGTATGCTGGCCTTTATCAATCATTGCATGGAATATAGGAGTTGGGAGGTGATGTTGAGATTGTATAAGACGTTGGTGCGGCCTAATTTAGAGTTCTGTGTGCAGTTCTGGTCGCCTAATTATAGGAAGGATATAAACAGAGTGGAGAGAGTGAAGAGAAGGTTTACCAGAATGTTACCTGGGTTTAAGCATCTAGAGTACAGGGAGAGATTGGGCAGATTAGGTCTTTATTCTTTGGAGCGTAGAAGGTTAAGAGGGGATTTGATAGAGGTATTTAAGATTATGAAAGGGATAGACAGAGTGGATGTGGATAGACTATTTCCGTTAAGAGTAGGAGAGATTGAAACAAGAGGACATGAGTTAAGAGTTAAGGGGCAGAGGTTTAGAGGTAACATGAGGGGGAACTTCTTTACTCAGAGAGTGGTAGCGGTGTGGAATGAGCTTCCGGGAGAAATAGTGGCGGCAGAATCAATTTTATTATTTAAGAAAAAGTTGGACAGGTATATGGATGAGAAAAAGGTGGAGGGTTATGGTGATTGTGCAGGTAGGTGGGACTAGAGAGGAGTGTTTGGTTCGGTGCGGACTAGAAGGGCCTAATGGCCTGTTTCCGTGCTGTAATTGTTATATATATATATGTTATAAACTTTTGAATTTTACAGCTTTGAATTTATTAAATTATGAAGGGAATATTGAAATTTTATTGGCTGTATTTTGGTGTGTTAAATTTTCCAGTGAAATATTTTCCACTGAAGGAAATAACACTTACAGAGGTTTTGTGGAATGGAGGGATGTCTGTTTCTTTTCCCATAGCTATTTAAGCATTTCCTTGTGGAGCCTTTGTATTCAGAATCAGCCAACTCTACATGTATTGGCAAATGAGATTGATGACTTAGGTTGTGTAACAATTAATCAATAATGCTCACTAATCTTGACACTTGTCTTCTTCCTGGAATTCTACACATTTACCTTGTTTTCTTGCTGATTTGTTGAGGATCTGATTTTCAAGCAGAACATTCGTACAAGATCATAAGCTATTGTAAATATTTTAAATGCTTTTTTTTCTACACCATAACATGCTTTAATATGCCTGTTTCTTCCACTTATAATTTGTTATCTTCATTAACAGTCTCTCTATCTGTCTGGACCATTAGCCATCCTGTCTTTAATATGTATGGGAAACATATTTCTGCATATGATTTCCTACTTTAAAACCTCACCAGTGTTGTTGGCATATTTAACTGTACATTGTACATACTGAATTTGGAGTACTCAAGTCTATTAACTAACTTGGTTCTATTTGAACTAAAGTTATTTGACTCTTTTCCCCCTCTGGAATCAGTGAAGTTTTAACATGTTTTTCAGGTTAGTTATGAGGTTGTGTTCAGTAATCGTATCTTTGATGTTTAAGAAACATAATCATGCCATGATCTTCTCTTGAATTATGATCAACATCCCTAGATTTGCATGATGAAATTGTAGGTTATGCCAGGAGTATAACTTCCAAGGCAGCTGTTCTTTTATATTTTTATTAATTTAAAATGTTAGCATCAAATAACCATAGTGCAGCAGGTTGAGCGACCGTGTGGTTAGATGGGCTAAATTGCTGCCCTAGTCAGTTGGTACAAGATGGCACAGACCCACCTTCCCTTCTCAGGAGAAGCCCATGTTTGGCAACACGTGTTGCCTGGGAGGTGTTGCCACTTCCTGGTTGCAAGTTGCTGGGCAGGGAGTGACTCTGCAATGCGCTGACATCACTCCCTTAGACCAGTGCGCCCCAGACAGCAAATGGGTCGTCCCCTAAAACCAGCACAAAAGATTCAAATAAAGTCAGTTACTGGTTCACCATAGTGTGTGAACATACTTCATTTCAGTCGTGCTGCCATTAGCAGCCACTATATAATAGTTTGTTTTTCATTGTGTTTCTCTTGTACTTTGGTAGCTCCTTGCAGATTTTCATTCCATTTTCCACCCAAAGAAATTTGTTAAATCAGAGTTGTGCCTCAAATCATGGAATGTAGGTGCTCATGGAAGTATTTGAGTTTCCCTGCTTTAGTCCACATCAGGATAAAACTTGACCTGACTTTCTTAGTGTTGCTACCTTCCATATCCAATTTGGCATAAACAAGGAATAACCTTCCATATCCAATTTGGCATTCTTTCTTTTTCTTTGGCTTGGCTTCGCGGACGAAGATTTATGGAGGGGGTAAAAAGTCCACGTCAGCTGCAGGCTCGTTTGTGGCTGACCAGTCCGATGCGGGACAGGCAGACACGATTGCAGCGGTTGCAAGGGAAAATTGGTTGGTTGGGGTTGGGTGTTGGGTTTTTCCTCCTTTGCCTTTTGTCAGTGAGGTGGGCTCTGCGGTCTTCTTCAAAGGAGGTTGCTGCCCGCCAAACTGTGAGGCGCCAAGATGCACAGTTTGAGGCGTTATCAGCCCACTGGCGGTGGTCAATGTGGCAGGCACCAAGAGATTTCTTTAGGCAGTCCTTGTACCTTTTCTTTGGTGCACCTCTGTCACGGTGGCCAGTGGAGAGCTCGCCATATAACAGGATCTTGGGAAGGCGATGGTCCTCCATTCTGGAGACGTGACCCATCCAGCGCAGCTGGATATTCAGCAGCGTGGACTCGATGCTGTCGACCTCTGCCATCTCGAGTACTTTGACGTTAGGGGTGTAAGCGCTCCAATGGATGTTGAGGATGGAGCGGAGACAACGCTGGTGGAAGCGTTCTAGGAGCCGTAGGTGGTGCCGGTAGAGGACCCATGATTCGGAGCCGAACAGGAGTGTGGGTATGACAACGGCTCTGTATACGCTTATCTTTGTGAGGTTTTTCAGTTGGTTGTTTTTCCAGACTCTTTTGTGTAGTCTTCCAAAGGCGCTATTTGCCTTGGCGAGTCTGTTGTCTATCTCGTTGTCGATCCTTGCATCTGATGAAATGGTGCAGCCGAGATAGGTAAACTGGTTGACCTTCCATATCCAATTTGGCATAAACAAGGAATAACCTTCCATATCCAATTTGGCATAAACAAGGATAGTCAAAGAGCTTGGTTATCTTTCTAAATTTGACGTTTTTTGTGCTTTTGACATACTCAACGATGCAAAAGATTGCAATCTGTTGTTGAACAGTAATCTCAAACAATAATTACATCATTCATTGCTAAGTGTTCTACCATGCAGGTTCTATTTCCGTGCACTTGAATGGATCTTTATTCACCCTGAGAGCACAAATAAACATTATTCAAAACTCTCATCAGCCGACAGTAGCTGGGATATATGAGTGAAATTAAAAAAGAATACTTCAATAATTATACTCAACAATGAGTTGCATATTGTACCTCACTTCCTGGGACTTGTATGAGAAGTCACCTTTTCTGAGGAAATGGCCTCATTTTGAACCAAAATAGGAAATTTTGCACACTGTGGTAAATCTTCGGAATTCTCCAAAAGAGGGCATTTTAAGCTGCAGTCAATAAATTCTTAAGACATTTAGGAAATTGGCTCAAGAGTGGGAAAGTAAAATTGATGTAGACTTGATGAACTCTGTGATTTGAATCATTTTTTATTATCCTATTATCAGTCTCTAATACAACTATAAAGTGGCAACACTGACTTCAAAATTTATTCAACATGTCTTTCACAGTCATTTCTGTGAACAAAGGCATTGAGTATGAATTCTTGGATGAGAATGTGAAAAATGTTTATATTCTCTTCAACCATGTATTGTATCATTCCACAGGATGAAATGCCCTCTGCCTCTACCTTAAATACTAAAAACTGACCTCAACTGTACTCTTGTATTTTTAATGTATTCCTAAATACTTGCTACTTTGCTAATACTAAACATGTCCTTATTGAAAAGGATTAAGTAAATATTAGTTGTTACAGTTGCAAAATATTTAATAGACTTTATTTTTTTCATTTAGAGTCAGACAAACTTTATGAAATCAAGTTAATTGCATTTAACAAACAAGACGACGGATATGCAACTGTATGGAAAGGAAAAACTGAGAAACTACCTGTGCTAACCTTGGGTAAGCACCACAAAGAGATATTCATTTAAAATGTATTAAAAAAAATAGACTATTTTTATCACATTCAATCATCAAAAGTAGCAATGCGTACACAAGCTAGACGGGACAAATCGAATTGTAACATAAGATTTAATGCTCTTATTGTATAAAAGACTTGTTTGGGAAAATGTTTTCACACGGACAACTTTTTTGAGAATAGCAGTGTACTTTTTATTGTGCAAGTAGAAAATTATTGACTCTGTTCAAGATTTTACAAATATTGGAACTGAATGCAAAATGGGAAAAATAAATTGTATCTTTAGATTCTCCTGTGATGCTGCCACCTCCAACCCAACTTTGGGCAGAATCCAATGGGTCCAGAACAATCAGGTGACATTGGACCAAGCCACCGTTTACCACAGTCCAGATAGCAAATTATACTGTGCGCTGCAGTCCTTGGGGGCTCAAGAATGCTTCTCTTGTAACTTTCTTTACCAGGTAAATAGCTTCTTATTGGTTGTAATCAATTACAGTGATAATAAACCCAGCCTTGCCAATCTGGCTTTATAACTGTAGCACTCCATTCAAGCCACATCATGGTGAATCTCTTCCCTATTGTTGGCACATCCATCTTGTGGTGAGGTGACCAGAGCAGTAGGCAATGCTCCAAATGCAGTGTACTCAATGTTTTGTGTATCTACAATGTGATATCAGAACTCTTCTACTTCACGTGTCAATTTACAAAGGCGAGTCAACCGCCTTCACTTCCTTATGCACCTGTTTCTTCACTTTTCAGTGAGCATTAAACATGCATCCCAAGGTTTATGTACATTCCAAAGTTCCCTGCCATTTATGTGTCTTACCAAATTTGATTTGCCTCACATTCGTCTGGATTAAATTCCATCTTCAGGTTACTTAACAGCTTGATCCATGGCCTGCTGTATTCTTTGACGATCTTCTTCTCTAACTACAACTCCCATCAATTTTCATGTTGTCTGCAAGCTGATTAATCAAACCCCTTGCATTCTCATTAAAGTCATTTATTCATGACAAACAAGAAAAGTTCTGGAATTGATTCCCATGATACTCCACATTTTACAGATTTTCAATTAGGAAAAAAAAAACTTCATCCTCTTGATATCTAGTCAATTTTAAATTCAATTTGCCAACATGCCTTGGATCCCTTGTACCTCAATTTTATGGAAGCAGCTCGCCACGTGGGACTGTGCTTTGATTAGCTTTTCTTCATTTAGCTATTATCCTTCACAGACTGCTAATCTACAGTTCTGGGACAAATGGGTGGCACTTTAGTTAATGATACTTGATATGCTCTTCCTTTACTTGTTAAATATGAGATTGAACAACAAATTATTCAGCATTAGTCCTGAGAACATCCTGTTTAGTGCCTCTAGAATATTTCCTTCGTAGTCTTCAGTTCGTGGATTTTACCAGGTGCTATAATTTTTTGGTGTATCATGTATTTTACTTTCATCACACTTCAAGGGAAAATAGATTGTTTCTTCCAGTAAAAAAAATGCAGGCTCGACATTTTCAAGTGGCATTGAATGGAACAAGAAATTTGTTTAGTGATTTTTCATCGAGGTGTCTTGGCTCACCCTTATGTTGCCTTATATTTTCAATATTTAATATTGAAAGGCTGCTTCATTTGCACATACTTTTCCATCATTTTTGGCAGCACTAATCTTGCATTATGGTTGTTGGCCACTTCAATCCATGAAGGTCATTTGGAAATGGAATCTTAAAACTTCTCAGTTTCATTTGGAGTACCTTGGTCTCTTCGCCTTGAATTTTCAACTTCTGTTATGGAACACTGCACTCTTGGTCGCTCCAGTTTCAAATTAGTTGGTTAAAGTTGTCAGAAGAGAAGAGAAGGAAAGCAGATTATAATGAAATAGTTGTCTGGATGAATTATCAGAACATTCCAGAAAACATTCAATTTAAAAAACGTGGAAAATAAACATTGCATATGGTTTAAGATTGAAGGGGGAAAATTATAAGGGGAACGTGAGGGGAAATTTCTTTACGCAGAGGGTGGTGGGGATGTGGAATGAGCTTCCGGCAGACGTGGTCGAGGCGGGATCATTGGTTACATTTAAGGAAAGACTGGATCGTTACATGGATAGGAGGGGACTAGAGGGGTATGGACCGGGTGCTGGTCAGTGGGACTAGTAGGGTGGGGATTTGCTATGGCATGGACTAGTAGGGCCGAACTGGCTTGTTCTGTGCTGTAAGTGGTTATAAGGTTAAGTTCTGTTTGTTTTGGTACTTTGATCAATTCTTTTAAAATGAAAGATGAGGACAATTTTGCTGCATTTTGGAAAAGTTGTTTTTATGATCGTAGTATCACAGATGGGGAATGAGATGTGCTTTTCGTTATTGTATGAATTTTTTTCTCTTTTTCAATTTTTTAATTGGATTTTATAATAAATACAGTACAATGAAGAAAAGAGAACGAAACTGAAAATACAACATCACATATGTATGTATATCAAGATAAAACTTCAAAGAACATAAACTGTCCCCCCTCCACTGCACTGGATAAAGACAGAAAGGACATCAAAAAAAAATATATGTATATACTCCACCTAACTTACTCTATTCTTTAAAAAAAAACTAACCAAAGTAAAGCATCTGAGCAGCTTATCCTGAGGGTTACATATATTTTGTAGATTTTGATTCAAAACAAAAAACACAAGGTAAGACTATAACCTCATCTGGAAGAGTGAGTACATCCAATCACATTAACAACATTTACATCAAATGAAAATAAGAAATAAAAGATTGCCATGTATCTTCAAATTTCACCAATGAATCAAATACATGATATCTGATTTTTTTTTTCTAAACTTAATAGGGCATAATATGAGAGAACCATTGAAACACTGTTGGAGATCTAGAGTCTTTCCATTTGAATAAGGTGGCTGTTCTTGCCAACAATGTAGAGAATGCCACAACCTGTAGCGCAGATGCAGAAAAACTTCCTATGTCTGGTGCAGTAACCCCCAAAAAAAGCAGTTATTGGATTGGGTCGTAACTCCACCTGAAATACAGTTGAAAAGATATTAAAATTTTCTTTCCAATAGATTTCTTTAAAATGGAGATCAAAACATATGTGTTAATGTAGCAATATCAGATTTGCATTTGTCACAAGTAGGGTGAATATTCGAATGTTAGGTACATATTTAAGATGAATTCACCAGTTGAAGAATCTTGTCCCATAGATCCTCCAATAACTTGTTTGCAAGTTCCAATTCCCAAACCTTTTTAATCTTATTGTGAAGTACTGGATGTAATTTCACTAATCTATCATATATAATTCCAATTAATCCTTTCTGAGAAGGATTCAATTGAAATATATCAACTAGATCAGGTGGATATACAAATGGAAAGTCCAATAATATGTTATTTAAGAAATTACTAATCTGTAAATATCTTTTTTAAAAAATGAATATTTGGGAAGTCATATTTACTTGCCAGTTGTTCAAAAGACATTAAATAACCTTCCTTAAATACATAATAAAATAAATTTTCCTTGTGGAGAAGGATTGATCAATTATTGATGGTCGAAAAAATAATTGAGAGATAGCACTAGATAAAACATTTTTTCATTAAAAAATTTCCTAAATTGGAACCAGTGAATATTTTTCTCAAAGACATTCAATTCTTCTGTTACTAAAGAGCATGATATTCAACAATCCTCAACAATTTTTAAACTCACTTTATTAATTTATATTTTTCAATTGCTCACAAAAGTAGTATCTTTTGATAATATCTTTAATGCTATTAAATCTTGTTGCCACAACCAAGTGAGAAGGATGCATTAAAGAAATTTAGAAATTGTGGAATTATTAAGTCTAAACATTCATCTTTCAGCTAAAATTATTTCGTGTTTCAAGTCTTGTGAATTTAAGCAATAGTAAATTAGACATTGAAAGGTTTTGTTGTTGCTGTTTAAGTGAAAACTGCTGGTTAATCTGCCACAACGTGTTACTTTTTTTTCCAGTGTTAACAATTTGAGAGTTTTTAATGATGAAGATCAAATAAGATTATTAGAGTATTCCCTTCAGGCAAGAATGGGCAAGACAACATGGAATAGATTTATTCAAGATCAACTTCGAAACAAGATTAAAAAGTTTAAAATTGTAAATCTGAAATAAAGTACATAATATTGTAAAGAGAGAGCAAATCAGTCATGTTTTAGAAAGAGAAATAACAGAAATAACTGTACAGCAAAATAATTCAAGAAACAAGTGGAATCTCTTCATTTCAAGAAGATGCAATGGTTTTAGTGGATAGCAACACGTCTCATGTTGCAGTCAATTTATCTAGATTGATGATTCTCAATATAGCTTTGGAGCATGTGACAAAGCTTTAATAATAGTTTTTAATTTATCAAGACAGAATGGTAGAAAGCCCTTCCGTTACATGATGCATGTGATACCAATTAACCTGAACATTTTGGAGAGTGGGAGGAAATCCGAGCATCAGGAGAAACTCACACAAGTCACGGGGAGAATGTACAAAAACCTTACAGACAGTGCCAGATTCAAACTCCGATCGCTGCTCCTGTTATAGCGCATTGTGCAGAATTCGGGACTTTACCTAGAAAGTTGACAAAATAAAACATGACAAAATTCCTTCAGCGCTCTAGTTGCTCTGGCGGTCGGCCTGCTAAGAGTATCCAGGATCAGTGCAATTCGACAAAAGTGTTGCCTTATGATTTCTTTTTTTTAAACAGCAAATGAGCAACTGGAGTATTCACAAAAGTTATGGTTTGTATATTTTTAGTCGTATTCAATATATTATTTGCTGTAGATAAGTTGATGATTTCCTTCAAGACAAACATTTTACAAGAATGGATGACAATAGATAGTTTATGCTGCTTGTGCAAGAGATGCTTTATCTTTTCTTTGGCAGACTAGGAGCCAATCAGTTAATCATATTAATTTAGGCATGTCTTTAGATGCAAAAGGTTCATGGATAATTTTTTGGCAATTTTAGCACTGTAGAAGAGATTATTATTAGTAGCCTGAAGCCCTTTACCAAGTACGAATTCGCTGTACAGTCCAATGGATTTGGTGTTGATGGACCTTTCAGTGTCATTGTAGAGGGATCAACTCTGTCTGACAGTGAGTACATTTTATTGTTGCGTTGTTTCACGATTGGGTATGCTGGTCAATTTAATTCGTACTTTTACATTTCATTTGACAATTCTTCAGGGTTCATCAGTGAAGATATTTGGACAAAATTTCATCTTCAGATCCTCTTCATTTCCAAATAGAAAAACACAGACATAAGATAAATGCCAATGGGTTGCAGTTCTCTACGTATTGAGGGCCAGGTACAATTAAGATTTAAAGTAATTGGAACCATTTAAAGTGTTGTGTTGCAATTGAAGACCAATCTAAAAGAAACATTAAAAAAAGAGATTTAATTGGGACTCCATGAAACCATAGAACATCAGGACAGATGTGCAAAGGGAATAATTTCGGATTATTATCCCCGTGATGTGAATCTCAATTCATCAATGTTAACTGTATTTTGGCCAAAGCATTGAGGGTAATGGAGACAGTGATGTCTTCCAGTGAAAGTGAATTAACAGTGACTACATTAACAGTACTGGCTAAGTCCATAAGGACACTGCTGCTAGACCAAATTTGTATTTTAAATAAAGTGAGAGGAAGACCTTCTTGGCTTTATCCTCATCCACACTGACCATGATAATGTTAAGTATGAAAGACTTTTCTGTAGTTCACGGAAATAATTGGAGATGTCATTTTCACTATTCATTGTGTTGAATGGGATGAATTGACACCGATAATTCAACTGAGGTGCTGTGGGGTAGTAGCAAGAAGCATAAGACCTTGCAATTCACCACAACTGGAACCTCACTGCCAAATATTCCCTTGTTCTATGGTTTTCTGTAAGGCTGTGTATAGATAAGGGGTATAGAAGCCTTTCAGGGTCAAAAATAAGTTGTCAGCAAGAGTGAAGTGTAAATGAGGACTACGTGCCTGCTGAACAGTGGATATAGAGCAAAGTGACGAACCAACACCTATCAGATAAACATTTTGAGGTTCTGTTAAGTCGAGTTGTTATTAATGCTGGAAAACAGCTAACTGGACAAGGAGATGCCATCCTGCTCCTTAATGTTGGCAAAATCAGCATGAGAATGTAAGGGTTGAGAGTGAAGCACTTACAATCATCTTCAGTCAGAAATAATGTTTAGATGATCAATCTCTGCTTCTAAGGTCATCACAAAATTTCAAGAAATTAATAAATACTTGAGGTTCCCATTTATATTTCAGAAGATGTGTGCTCCAGAATCAGCTAATGCTGTTTCAGTCCAATTGCAATACAGGCATCTACCCAGTAAAGTGGTAAATCACCCTGGTATTCCATCCCTAACAGCAGGACAAATCCAACTTGGCTGATCACCGATCATTTAAAAAAAATTGGCCCACACACCTTGAGATACCAGTTCAGCTCACACCGGACATAAACTAAGGTGCAGGATTCCAGAAGTGAGAGGACAGTGACTGCCCTTTTCATTAGGTGGTTGAAAACCCTAATAAAATTGAACTGGGTAAAATATAACAATGTCTAGAATTATCTTCAGTACAGAATAAGAAAGTTTTTCTCAGTTATTATAGGCTATTAACTCATCGCCGTTCATCACCACAGAAATTCCTGAAGGAAATATACCATCTTCAACTGTTTAGTGAATGACCTTTCCTTCATTATAAGGTCAGGAGTGAGAAGTTCATTGAATTCTGAATGTTCAATTCTATTTAAAACACAAAAATGCGGGAGAAACTCAGCAGACCATGCAGCATTGATAGGAAGGAAAGGATAACAAATGTTTCAGGAACAAGCCTTTTTTAAAGTCTGAGCAAAAAGCAGGCAGGACCCTGAATAAAATGGTGAGGATAGGAGGGAGGAAGAGTCGATGAGGAGCACAGGCTAAATTGTAATAGGTGGATGCATGTGGATGGGTTGAGAAATGACAGGGGAGGAGGTAGCTCTCTGAATGGAGAGAGAATGGAATGGGGTGGGGAGCTGGAGGATAGGGAAAGAGAAAGACAGGGGCGGATTAACTGAAATTGGAGGTCAATGCCAGTGCTGTATGGTTAGAGAGTGCTCAGTGCAATATTCTTTCTGTGGCCCTCCAATTTGCAGGTAGCCTCACTGGTAGTGTATGAAGCCATGGATAGATATTTCAGTGTGCTAATGGTGTGTGGAATTAAAATGGTTGGTTACTGGAAGATTCCTGTTACTGCAGCAGACTAGGCAAAGGTGCTCAACAAAATGATCTCCCAGTCTGCATTCGGTCTCTATGATATAGAGGAGGCAACAACTGGAGCACTAGATGGGGTGGATGACCCTGCGGCTTCACAAGTGTTGCTTGATGTGAAAGGACAATGTGGAGACCCGAATGGTAGTGAGGGAGGAGATGTGGGCACAACTATAGTATTTCTTGCGGTCGCAGAGATAAATATCAATGGAAGTGATTCGACAGAAGGGTTGAGTGGATGTGTGCCAGAAGGACTGGTCCCGGCAGAGGGAGGGGAGGGGAAAATGTATCTAGTGATGGTCATGTTGTAAATGGCAGATCATCCAGAGAATAACATGTTGGATGTGGGGGCTCTGAGGTGGTAGGTGGGGTGGTAGGAGAGGACAAGGTGAATCCTGCCCTTATTGCATCTTGAGTCGAGGGGCCAAGGCAGCTGTGCAGGAAATAATGCAGGGAAGGGCTGAGGGGAAGCCACATTTTTTTGTTGAAGGAGGACATCTCAGATGTACATCACTTTTGACAACGTAAAACACTATCTCAGTATTCAGCAAGACTTGAATAACATTTGAGCTTCACAGACTTGCAGAGAATCAGAAATTTATGGTCCAGTTCGAACCCATCAAGTCTGTTGTCAACAAGAAAATTGATATCCAGCCTAATCTCAAATTTCAGTTTTTAAAACTTTATAGGTTATCAATATTAAATACTCTTCCTGATACCTTGTAGATGTGATGAAAGTTTTTGAATCAATCACCCCAGTTCAGAAGCACTCAAGGAGTTCTGTACCATGGAAGGCAAAGCTGTCTGTTTGATTGGCACTCAATTACAGTAAAACCCCTGATATCTGCCACCTCTGGGGATTGGTAAATCGTGGATAATTGAATTTGGCAGTTGCTTGAGATTGTGTGTTGTGTGGATTGGTGAACTGACCATTAGGGGGTGCCAATTTTAAACTTTTGTATTTTTTACTTATTTTTTTTGCTGGTTGTTTGAGGGTACCAGCTGGTTGAATTCTGAATAACAGGGATTTTAATGGGCTGCAGTGGCTGCAACGTACTGTCTAAATTTCAGTAATATGCCACAGCTTCTTCACCAGGATCGGGTCCCAATCCAAAACGTTGATTGGAAGAATCCTGACCCAAAATACTGACTGACAAAATACTTTCTCCATGCATTCTGCCAGATGTGCTGAGCCCCTCCAGCTTTTCAGTTCTTTAACATTACCTCCCAAATCTGATCTGTCTACCACTGAGAAGAACAATGGTACCACATGTCAGCCATGGGCTTGCCCAGTAACAGCTGCTCCCCCCTGCTCCTGAGTCATTGTTTTGTAATTTGCCCTCTTTCCCCCAATTCAGTGATTTGCCACAAGTTCTGCCCCATCCTAAGCTCCAGCACTAAAAAGTCCCCATAAAAATTGAGGAAACTGAAGACTTCCATTATTCCAACTGTTGTTTTTGCAACTTTTCATAATCAGTCTATATCTGCTCCTCTGCCTCCCAGTGAGTGCTCTGAGCCCTATAGTATAGCCTTGTCAGAGTGATTGAACCTTTCTTATTGCTCATTTTTACGCACTGTGCCTCAGTGGTGGAGCCCACCGTTGTGTTCTCTCTGAGTGCGACTGTGGCATTCTCCCTGATTCGAAATGCCGCAGCTCACCCTCTTTCAATGAAAGCCAGGAACAGTGAAGGGCTGTCATGTCTCTGAAATAGCAACAGTATCATAATTCGAAATATCAACCCAGGCTCAAAGTTCATCTGCCTTGTGTACAATAATCCTTGCATTAAAATAAGTTTCCTTCAGCCCTTTTTTCTCTCTGTGACCATTTACCTGCCCCTTCCTCTTTCTGATTAATCTCATTACTTTGCTTTTACCATGTTTTCTGTGAATTTTTAAATCTAAATTGACACCAGAGAGTTGTGACTTTTGTTTGCAATGCCCGGATAACCTTGCTTTTCACTGTACACTTGGCAATAAACTAAACTCTATACTTTCTGACCCCATTTATTATCCGAACACTATGGCAGGCATAAATGAGATGAATAAATAATGTATTATTTTAAATAACATGGAAACTTTTGAGTGAGCATTAATTTCTTAATCATTCCCTTTTTTTCAGAACCTTCCACCCCTCCATCAGACTTGAAATTGAATCCAATTAATTCCTACTCAGTCAGAGTTCGATGGCAACCTCCAACTGAACCAAATGGTATTATAATTGAATACATTATTTTGTACAATGCAAACTACACACAGTCAGATAATCTCTGGAATTCTTTGTCCAAGGAAGGTGGGTACTGAAGAAACTGGCCAAAATTATTAAAGATTTGTATCTCCATTATTTGCTAATCTTCTCTCACAAAATGTATGCACATGTGGTATTTTAATACAGGAGTAGTAAAGAAATGTAATGCTTCTACAATATAGAATCTGGATAGTTTTAAGTTCCTGTTTGATTCAATAGGCAAGGAGCATGATAATATTAGAATGTAATATAATATGGTTCTTGAAAAGTAATTTCTCAAAAAAGTTTCCAGATAAAATTACCCTGTTGATGAAGATCAAAATCATTTCTGATAACAAGGGCTTAAAAGTTCTAAAGGAATTTCTTCAAAAATAAATGTGCTTTGATGTGGATTAGCAAATTTGACATTTGTGTTGCAGGGACCAATGAGAAAAGTGGGGCTGAAAAGTTTTCATTTTTTACTTTTGGTTTATTTGGGGACTTGTAATCGTTCATGCTCGTGCTTTATTCAAATGTGCACAGAAATTGATGCTTAGCTGACTTTGCAATTCCTTATGAGATGAATTTGGCACCAAAAAAATTTAGGATCTTGATGATTCTCTTTTGTCGTGGGTGTGAGCTGCTTTCTTGAATAATGGAGATTGTGTGGCCTCTGGAATTAATTCTGTTCAACTGAACAACTTGGTTAACATTTTAATTTTTCTTTTTCATAGTTGCAGACACTTCACTTATTTTGTCCTGTTTCTATTCTCTATTGTACTATTTATTTTTCTTTAATCGTCACTGTAACATCATTGATTGGCACTTCCAACAGTCAATTAAATGAGTCATATTATTTACTTAAACATACAGCATGGTAACAGGCCACTTCAGCTCACATGTCCGTGCTGCCCAATTTATACCCCACTTACCTACACACCCAGTTCGTTTTGAACAGAGGGAGCAAACTGGAGCCCCTGGAGAAAATCCACGCAGACACGGGGAGAACGCACAAACTCCTTACAGACAGTGCAGGATTCGATCCTCAGTCAGGTCCCAATCACTGGCACTGTAAAGCGTTGAGCTAACTGCTACATCAACCGTACCACCCTTTATCTTTTCACCGTTTTAAAAGCAGGAGGAAAATTTGAGTCATGAAGATCTTCAGCATGGAAATTACCTTTGGCCTCACTCATCCATCCTGACCAATGTTCTATTCCTGAGCTCATCCCACTTACTTGCATTTCATCCCTATCCTTTAGTGATTTTATAAACCTCTATGACATCACCCTTCTTCCACTTTTGTTCTTTTCAATCTTTTTATTAATCATATTACAGATAAACAATACATGAGGAGAATAGGAGTACAGAATCAAGAAGGAAAAAAAATCACAGTATCACAACATATGATATTACATACACAATTACACCACATTGAACGAAAATGTTCTCATCTCCTTAAACTGAAATCTTCACAAAAAGAAAAAAATTATTATATAAAACTCCATCTCATCTAAGAAAAGAAAAAGAATGGGCAGCCTATCCTGAGAATTTATTAATAAAAATTAATTGTCTTCATCAACAAAGAGAAAAGAAATAAAATTAAATAGAGTCCAGAAGGGAAAATAATTATACAAAGTCATGTGGAAATAATTTATAAAAGGTTGCCTGAAATAAAATTAAATATAGTCCAGAAGGGAAAATAATTATACAAAGTCATGTGGAAATAATTTATAAAAGGTCGCCTAGTTTCTTCAAATTTAACAGAAGTATCAAATGTACGACTCCTAACTTTCTCTAACCTTAAACATGACATGATTTGAGAAAGCCATTGAGTCAAAGTAGGTGGATTAGAATCTTTCTATTGCAATAAGATCGCTCTGCTAGCCAACAATGTAGAAAAGGCTATAGCCTGATGTGTGGAAGTGAGAACCCTAACCACATCTGGAACTATAATTCCAAAAATAGCAGTTTATGGGTTAGGTTGTGTACTAATATCCAGTGCAGCTGAAGAAATGTTAAAAATATCTATCCAATATCTCTCCAAAATAGGGCATGACCAAAACGTATGAGTTAGAGAAGCCACTTCTGATTTACATCTATCACAAATAGGACTAACATTAGAAAAAAGACAGGGCAATTTGTCTTTCGACATATGAGCCCGATGTACCACGTTAAACTGAATCAAAGAATGATGAACACCTATTGAAGAGGTAGTATCCAGTCCAAAAATCTTCTCCCATGATTCCTCTGGAAGATGTAACCGAAGTTCCTCTTCTCCAGTCCCTTTTAATTTTCCAATTAGAATTTGATTGCAATCTTAATAACATATTATAAATGTTAGCTATTAAACCCTTCCGAGAAGAGTTCAAATGAAAAAAAAGTATCCATCAAACCCAGTTGGTATAATGATGGAAAGTTAGGCAGTATTCAGAAAATTTCTAATTTGTAAGTATCTAAAAAAAAAAGTGACTTTGGTATATTATATTTATTAGATAATTGTTCAAAAGACATTAAGCTACCATCGACAAACAAATCTGAAAAAGAGACAATTCCTTTAACATGCCAAAAAGAGATGGCTTGATCAATTATAGATGGTTGAAAAAAATAATTCAGAGAAATGGTACGACATAAAATAAAAATTTTCATGTCAAAGAACTTCTGAAATTGAAACCAAATATGTAATGTTTGTTTAAGTATTGGGTTGAAGGTAATGCCGACTAATCTTGGAAAGTGTAAAAGGAAGAGCTCCCAATAAAGTGGCCACTGAATACCTCTGAACAGAATTCAACTCCAAATCTACCCAATAAGGGTCTTCAAATTGATCAGAGTACTAGATCCAGAAAATAATAGAAAGTGTCTGCAGTTGCTACAGCAGAGAGTGGAAGAATGACACACGCTTAGTGTGGTTATAGATGAGACTGGTTTATTCCATTCTCTGCCACTGCTTATATTGGCCCAGTTTCCCGCTGCTGGGCCAGGTTTTCCTACCGTTGTTGGAGGAAGAGGCGTCGGCTGCATTCCAATTGATTGGTCGATGATCCCACCATGTTGCCAGTCAGCCGAGAAGAAAGGCCATTAGCCTGCACATTCCTTTTGTGATCACCGCATTCAATCACCATTTTGTGTGTCGGGCCGCCTCCTAGGTAGCGGGCCGCCTCCTAGGTAGCGGGCCGCCTCCTAGGTAGCGGGCCGCCTCCTAGGTAGCGGGCCGCCTCCTAGGTAGCGGGCCGCCTCCTAGGTAGCGGGCCGCCTCCTAGGTAGCGGGCCGCCTCCTAGGTAGCGGGCCGCCTCCTAGGTAGCGGGCCGCCTCCTAGGTAGCGGGCCGCCTCCTAGGTAGCGGGCCGCCTCCTAGGTAGCGGGCCGCCTCCTAGGTAGCGGGCCGCCTCCTAGGTAGCGGGCCGCCTCCTAGGTAGCGGGCCGCCTCCTAGGTAGCGGGCCGCCTCCTAGGTAGCGGGCCGCCTCCTAGGTAGCGGGCCGCCTCCTAGGTAGCGGGCCGCCTCCTAGGTAGCGGGCCGCCTCCTAGGTAGCGGGCCGCCTCCTAGGTAGCGGGCCGCCTCCTAGGTAGCGGGCCGCCTCCTAGGTAGCGGGCCGCCTCCTAGGTAGCGGGCCGCCTCCTAGGTAGCGGGCCGCCTCCTAGGTAGCGGGCCGCCTCCTAGGTAGCGGGCCGCCTCCTAGGTAGCGGGCCGCCTCCTAGGTAGCGGGCCACTGCACGACCCCTTCCCTCCCCACCCTCCCTGCCCCCCAGAACCGGCGATCTGAGTATTGTCCTTTGCCTTTGGCAGCCTGCCCCTGTGTTGTGGGGCTTGCGTAGAGACCGGCTGGCTGGTGTCTATGTATGCTGTCTTGAGGCGGTCAATAGTGAAAGTCTCTACCGCCAATATCCAGCACACGTGGACCTCTTGTGCCTGGTCACTTGGTAGGGGCCCTTGTATTGTCATTGCAGGGGCGACTGATGTTCTCCCTGTTGTACAAAGATATACTTACATGTCTTTAAGTCCTTGGGGATGAATTTCTTTGGTGCGGTAAGGGCTGTGTGTGGCTATGGTGCCTAATCACTCTTTTAGTTTATCCAGTGTTGCAGCTGGTGATCCTTCTGAGTCCTTGGCAGTGGCCAAGAACTCTCCTAGTATGATCAACGGGGCACCGTACACCATTTCCACTGCCAAGGCATTGAAATCCTTCTTCAGTGCTGTGTGGATATCCAGGAGGACCCACGGTAACTCATCTGTCCAATGTGGTTCTTTGAGCTGAGCCATCAGAGCTGCCTTCTGTGGAACCACTCCACCAACCCGTTGGCCTGTGGGTGATGTGCCGTTGTGTGGTGGAGTTGGTTTCCCAGAAGGTTGGCCAGTTCTGCCCAGAGTCCCGAGGTGAATAGTGCACCACTTTCTGAAGTCATGCTCCGGCACTCCAAACCTTGCCACCCAGGTATTGATCAATACTCTGGTGCAGGACTCAGTTGCTGTTTCTGCCAGCGGAACCATTCCTGTGGAACAGTTGACCATCATCTCAAGGTACCTTGTCCCCTGGGAGACTGGCTGAAATGTGTTTATTTTAAGACCACAAATATTGTGGGGAAGGCAGATGAACTTAGAATCTGGATCAGTACTTGACATTATATTGTGGCCATTGCAGAGACATGGCTGCAAGAGGCTCAAGGTTCCTGGGTTTCGTTATTTTAGATCAAATAGAGGAGAACAAGGTTGTTGAAGTGGGAGACTTCAATTTCCCCTACATTGATGGGGATGTCCTTGATGCCAGAAGTTTAGATGGGGCAGAATTTAAGTGCGTCCAGGAGAGTTTCTTGAGGCGAATAGTAAATAGTCCAACTAGACCTGTTTGCAAATGAGTTCAGGGCCAGATCAATGTAGTAGCAAAAGTAGCACATGCTACGGCCCTGAACTAAATGCTTGCTCTTGCTCAATTAATATAACTTCCAATTTTTTAATATATGTATATCTCAGTTGTTTTTCAATGTTTATAACTCCCCCAATTAAAGAAAGAATAATAGATGCTTAAGAGAAAGGTGCAGGTGCAAAAGAATCAGCAAATCCATTCTAACACTCCGAAAGTTTAACTTAAAACTAGTTATCAAAATATACATGAATGTAATCTTCACTCGTATTATAATCAATTGGCTTTGTGTTTAATGAGAATGAAAGAGAAATTGATTAGTTTAATTGTTAAAAAGTACATTATTTTAATTTTTAATTTTGCATACTAAATGATAAATTGGTGAGAAATCCAGTGGTGATGGTGATATTAACCATTCAATCCCACCTGAGTCGATTTCCCTGAGGGATCCCTGATCAATTCCACTTCCATTTCTTCCCCTCCAAACCAATTGCCCAAGATGGATCCTGCTGCAGCTCAGAATTTGGAATCAGGGCGACCTCTTCACGACCACAAGGTCTGCAATTTAAGTTGATTGATGAAGATTTCTTTGTTAATATTTGACATGTAAAAGAAATACAGCAGCTAATTTTAAGAAGAGGTCGTGATATTTTGAACTAGAACATCAAGCTAAAGACATTCCTTTGCTGTTGGTTCACATCCCAGGGGAATCCGCATTGATGCTGTCCTTGAGGTTCTTGATGCTCCAAGTAGATACTGTCTTTCAGGCAACTTTTCTTTTTATTCAGTGGACTGGCCTATGCTCGTCCCTCGAGCAAGAGCAGGGTATCTGCATGAAACCTCAGGGACAGGCCCTGCTACATCTGCATGAAATCCGCAAGGGTGTTTTGCAATGATTTAATTGCTTGAGTTCATCTCCTTCCTCTGAATTTAATTTCCTCGGGCATTAACCCTAACCCCTTTCATTCTCTCTTTTAAACTACTAGACATTTTAATATTTATGTGTATTTTTAAAATTTAGGGCCCCTTTATAACATATCCTTCAGGCCCTGTACTAGCTTAATCTGGCCTTGAATGAATTTGACCAGGTGATCAGTGTTTCAGTGGGAAGTACATTGGGAATGGTGATCAAGCTTCCTTTCAAGATAGTTATGGAACAGATTCCGAGTAGTGTGGATGCAGATACAATAGTAACATTTAAGAGGCTTTGAGATAAATATATGAATATAAAGGAGATGAAGAAATAGCAGAGTGCGAATTTGATTTGGACAGTGCTTGCCACGGGCCAAAGGGCCTGATCCTCTACTGTTCTATGTTCTGTAAGAATCCTTTTTCAACAGTTACTGTCACACTTAGTGTCACGTGAGGTCATGCAGATGCACAGTAGCTGTAGGTATGCACTGTGAAATTAATTAACATTAATATTTGTTATTAATTGTACTTTGAGACTGAAAAAGTAAACCAAGAGCAGGCAACATTGGATGCAGTATCAGGCTGGATAAATGTGAGGTGATGCATTTTGGAAGGACAAACCAGAAGGCTGAATATAGAGTTAATGGTTGGTTACTTAAGAGAATGGATGAGGATAGTTAAGAAGGCCTATGGGAAGCTGGGCTTCATTAATGGAAGATTGAATTCAGCAGTAGAAAGGTCATGTTGCAACTCTACAAATCTCTGGGAAGGCTATACTTAGAGTATTGTGTTCAGTTCTGGTCACCTCATTATCGGAAGGACATGGAAGCTATGGAGAGGGTACAGAGATTTACCAGGATGTTGTCTGGATTCATGAGGCAAGGTTAGCAGAGATGCGACTTTTCTCTTTGGAGCGTAGAAGGATGAGAGGAAACTTGACAGAGGTTGACAAGATTATGAGAGGGTGGATGTCCAGCACCTGTTTCCCAAGGCAACATCAGCGAACACTAGAGTAAAGGGAGGGAAGTTCAGGGGTATGTTTTTTTTTTAAACACAGAGTTGTGTGTGCCTGAAATGCCTTGCCAGAGATGGTGGTGGAAGTGGAAATATTGGGGGCTTTTAACAGACTCTTAGATGGACACATGGATGAAAGAAAAATAGTTTTATGAGATAGGGAGGGTTTAGTACTTTTTTATTAGGAAGGAATATATGGGTTGGCACAACATAGAGGGCAAAAGGGCCTGTACTGTGCAGTATGGTTCTATGTTCTATCATTTCATCAAGTTGAAAATGAGATCGTTTAATCTATTTTCAAGTCATGTTTTACCTTAATTTCCCAGTAAATGAGAAATAACATGTTGATTGGCTTTAGTATGTTGGCAACAGGTATTTTCAATCATCATGTTTGTCATATTTAGGGCATATTTTCAGCACTGATGCGCAGGGACTAGAAAGTGACACTCGGTACTTCTTCAAGATGGGTGCAAAGACGGTTGTAGGAGGAGGACCATACTCCACAACGAAAGATGTGCATACTCTAGCTAAACGAATATTAGGTAAATGATGGGAGCTTATATTTATTTCATATCATTCGATACATTTTCAACTCTGATTTCTTGGCGCATGTGCTGCTGCTGCTTGGCATTACAGAAAATTAAAATGTGGACAGTTTTCCTGGAATACAATACCTTGTAAATTAAAGGGTCACCTGGAAACCTAAATTCTCTACATGTAAATTAAAGAAGTCACTCAAATTAATCCCTTTGTAATATCTTGCACAGTTTCTCCATGAAGCTTCATGTGCAGGGTTTTCATTCACTGGTTGTTAAATCAATCCCTGTGATTATAAAATGGAGAAATTACAGCGCAAAAATTACACTTCAGTACACGAACCAGAGATATCTGTAGGCACTTTTACACAGCTGCTGAGAAGCAGAAAATTTTCTGCTCCACTGGCAGTATAAGAATGTCGAAATGGAATTGATGATGTCAATTCCATCCCATAATTTTTCCACCACGACCCCATGCACTTTTACAGAGTGGCTGCAGTCTAAATTGACCACCGGCCCTCCACAAAAATGGGCTCCTTGCCCTGACCGACTTGCTCCTAGCACCAGCTGTCAGTCACCCCCCCCCCCCCCCCCCCGCCCCTGGCCATTTGTTGCCCCGCCCCATCTAACTCCAGACATGACAGCAGGGGTGCTGCCAAGCCCACAGTTCACCTGAGCGCCACACCGGCTCATGGCGAGAAGCAGCCAGCAATGGCTCAATGCAGAAGCAATGGCCATCATCCTTCCCCATGATCCACAATACTGCTGGATCTGCTGATACTCAATGCGGTTCCAGCTGCCTGCGGGATCATGCTCCTGCATTGAGCCAGCTGCTGTCTTTTTCTCTCCCACCAGGTGAAGGGGGCTGTCACCTTTCCAACAAAGGTAAGAGAGGGCAGGGACAGAGGATGATGGGTATGGGGCAACAGTGGGTGGGGGGAAAGGGAGGGTATGGGGGGGGGGGGATGGGGGATGATCTACCCTCACCTCTAATGTCCAGCCTCTGAAAACACCACAACTCCAAACTCACCGCAACTGCAGTGCAAATGCCCTGCATGTATGAACAGTCACTCCAGAGGCATGTATGCTCATTTATTTTTTCGGTATTTCTCTTGGGTTAAAATGCCACGTGATTCACCATGATTGATCGTACATTTAAGTAAAGGTTTAGTACTTTTCCTCTTCAGCTAATCAACCAAATATACTGTTGAGATAAAAACATACAAAAATTCAATAGGAACTCAGCCGGTCTGGCAGCATCTATAGGAGGTAAAGATGTATTCCCGGCATTTCAGGCCTGAACCCTTCGTCAAGGTAGAAGCAAAAAAACAAGAAGGCATCTGAATTAAGACTGGAGAGAGAAATGGGGAAGAATAGGAAATCAATTCTCACCTTTTCTCTTATCATTTAACATCAATTAAAATCTTTCGTTTGTTGGTCTGGACTCCACCTGTCCATTCTTCAGTCTTTATTTTGACGCCTTCCTGTTCATTGCTTATATTTTAAAACATAGAATACTGCAGCACAATACAGGCTGTTTGGCCTTCAATGTTGTGCCAATCCATATATTCCTTTTTAAACAAAAAAGCACTAAACCCTCCCTCCCTACCCCGTAACCTATTTTTCTTCCATGCGCTTGTCCAAGATTCTCTTAAATGCTCCTAATGTTTAAGCCTTTACTACTATCCCTGGCAAGGCATTCCAGACACAACTCTGCATTTCTTAAACAATGTCTCCCCTAAACTTCCCTCCCTTAACTTTATACTCGTGTCATCTGGTGTTTGTTTTTCCTTCCCTGGGAAAAAGTTGTTGGCTGTCCATCCTATAATAATCTTGCAGATTATTGTCACCTCTCATAATCTTGTAGACCTCTCATCCTATGCTCCAAAGAGAAAAGCATTAACTGTGCTAACCTTGAAGAAAGGCTCAGACCCGAAACGTCAGTAATAGATCTTTACCTCCTCTGGACGCTGTGAGACAGGCTGAGTTCCTCCAGCATTTACTGTGTGTTTTTACTACAAACACAATGTCTCCAGACTTTTGTGTTTCACTCCAAGTTACAATCTGTGTACATTCATCACATGTGAACCAAAGGGTCAGTCAAAACCTGTTCACCATCATTCCGATCTCTAGCATTAATCCTTTGGTGCCAATTGAAAGGACCCAAAGTCTACCACCCCTCTCTTGCCAGCCTTTAATTTCATGCTCAGTTGAAGCTTGTAGTTGGAAAGAGCATCAATTCTTGAACTGTTCTCAGCCTTTGAAACAACTCTTTAGCTGATTTGCTGAATTTTCCACTCTATTGAGCAGCATGGATGCCAATTGCTCTATAAAAAATCTACTTGCCCAGGAAAATGTTGGATTAAGAAAGCTTCTGTTTAGCCAATTCCTAATGAGGCACGAAGAGGAAATCCCACGTTATTATATCACTTTTAAATGTTGTTATAAATTAAAAGTTCTTCCCAGAAATGCCAGGCAGGGTTAGAGAGAAATAAGATCTATGCTGATGAATATTAACCATTTCATATGGCCTTTCACCTGGTGAAACACTACTGAATGATTGCTCAAGGCTCTATTATTTGTGTTAAAGCTGTCCTGATGCTGCAGAGTGAATGATGGAACATTCAGCAAATTAAAAGTGAAGTTCATTAATCTGCTTTCTAAAGTGATGAAGTGTTTGTGTTTTCATCAATCATTACATTGCAATAAAATGGGTAAGAATTAAAAACCTAACAAAGCTTCCTTACTGAAATTTAATACAGATAAATACTCTCATGAGTACCGGAGTTGTTGTGTGCTGATTACATTCTCAGTGTAAAGATATACACCTTAATTTCTATAATTGAGAATACATGTTGCTGTTGTAACAGGCTACTGAGTGTTTTCTTTTGTTTTTCAGGGCTTCATGATCTCCTTGATGTACATTCTGTAACAGGTATCATTGTTGGTGTCTGTCTTGGATTGCTTTGCATTCTTTTTTGCATCTGTGCCAGTTTCTGGAACCAGAAGCGAAGGTAAAGACCTTAATCAGGCTTAATTTATCTGTTCTGGTTAACTAATCTATGGTAACATGTTAAGGTTGTGTTAAATGTGCTTCAGTTAACAATTCTGTCAACAGACTTTTACTGAGTTGTTTGAATTGGGTAATTAATTTGAAAGATTATTGCACAGACATTGGTCAGGAAAGGAAGATCCAGGCAACTATCTGCTATCATAATTCTGATGTTATAGTGTGACTAAATTTAAAATACTGAGACAAAAAATATGTAAACTGTGAGATTATAATTTCTTGATTTTTATTTAAAACTGATATAAATGCTCAGTAACATTCTTGGAGAATGTAAATTAACAGCTTGCATCTTGCTTGCAGATTGGTATCAGTTTCCTTTTGTTCTCTATTTATTGCACATTATAAGAGAGAATGTAAAACAAGTTTGTGATCTTGCTACAAATAGTGGAGAAGAAATATATCTCCATTACTTTCCTGCCCACATACCCACCCCCCACCCCCACAACCTCCCATCCAACTGTCCTATTTGAGTTCAAAGGCAATCAGCAGGTCATTCAAGAGCAAACCCATTCCCTGATTTACTTATATTGATTCTGAACAAAAGCTTCACTTAAATTCTAAGTAGTTTGCTTTGTGCCACTGGTATCAGGTAGAATAAGAGACACATTTCACTTGTGTCTCAACAGTGGGACAGAGAGTTTTAATCCACTAGTCTGGTTGAGTTCCAGAAATGAAAGACCATTGCTGTAAAACATTACATGATCAAACTCTGAACACATTTTTTTTAAATGTTGGGCAAATATTTCATTTTTTAACTTTCTCCATCAAGATTATTCTGAATGCGATTTATTTTTCATCACCCACAGTCCTGTTGTGTTATAAACACACTCATGGGGTTGTATTATCGACCACCAAATAGTCAACCCTAATTGGAGGAGCAAATCTGTAGAGAGATACCAGGCAGCTACAGGATATGTAAGGTTGTGATAGTAGGAGATTTTAACTTTCCACATATTGACTGGGACTCCCATACTATAAAATGGCTGCATGGCTTGAAGTTTGTCAAATGTGTTCAGGAAAGTTTTCTAATCTCCTCTTAGGGAACAAGACAAATGACAGAAATATGTGTTGGGGAACATTTTGGGTCCAGTGATCATAATGCCATTAGATTCAAGTTCATTATAGAGAAGGACAGGTCTAGGCCTCAGGTTGAGATTCTAAATTGGAGAAAGGCTAATTTTGAGGAAATGAGAAAGGATCGAGAATGCATGTTAGGATACGTTGTTTTTGGGCAAGGATGTGTGAGGTTAATGGAGGACCTTCAAAGGTTACATTTTGAGAGTACAGAGTTTGTATGTTCCTGTCAAGATTAAAGGCAAAGTTAGCAAGCATAGGGAACCTTGGTTTCGAGGGACATTGGGGATCTGGTTCGTAAGAAGAAAGAGGTGTATGGCAGATAGAGGTAACATGGAGCAAATGAGGTACTTAAGACGTAAGAAAAATGCAAGAAAAATCTCAAGAAATAAATCAGAAAGGCTAAAAGAAGACATGAGGTTGCTTTGGCAACAATGTGAAGAAAAATCCTAAGGTTTATTAAGAGCAAAAGAATAGTAAGGGACAAAATTGGTCCCCTTGAAGAGTGGTCGCCTTTCTATAGATCCAAAAGAGATGGGAGAGATCTTGATTTTTTTTTTCATCAGTATTCACTCAGGAAACAGGCACAGAGTTGTGGAAAGTCATAAAATCAAGCAGTGAGGTCATGGAACCTGTACAGATTGAAGAGGAGGAAGTGCTTGCTGTCTTAAAGCAAATAAGGGTGGATAGATTCCCCAGAGCCTGACAAGATATTCCCTTGGACCTTGAGGGAGGCTAGTGCAGAAATTTCAGGGGCCCTGGCAGACATACTTGAAATATCCTTAGCCACGGAAGGTAGCTCACGTTATTCCGTTGTTTAAAAAAGGCTCCAAAAGTAACCCTGGAAATGATAGGCCAGTGAACCTGATGTCAGTAGTAGGTAAATTATTGGAAAGTGTTCTAAGAGATTGGATATACAATTATTTGGATAGCCAGAAATTAATTAGGGATAATCAACATGGCTTTGTGTGTGGTAGGTAACCAATATTGTAGAGTTTTTCAAGTCAATTGTAATGTACAGTGAAAACAAGATAAACATTTCTCCAGACTGGAGATGGTTACTAGGAAAGTTGACAAAGGAAAAGCTGTGGATGTTATCTACATGGGCTTTAGTAAAGCCTTTGATAAGGTACCACATGGGAGGTTAGACAGGAAAGTTCAGATGCTAGATATTCATGGTAAAATAGTGAACTGGATTTGACAATGACTGGACAGGAGAAGCCAGAGAGTAGTGGTGGATGATTGCTGATCAGACTGGAGACCTGTGACTAGCGGTGTGCCTCGGCAATCAGCGATGAGAGCATTGTTGTTTGTCATCTATATCAATTATCTGGATGATAATGTTGTAAATTAGACCAGCAGTTTGCAGCTGACACTAAGATTGGAGATGTTGTGGACAGCAAAGAAGGTTTTCAAAGCTTGCAGAGGGATCTGGACCAGCTGGAAAAATGGGCTGAAAAATGGCAGATAGAATTTAATGTGTTGTTCTTTCGAAGGACAAACCAAGAAAGGACATGCACGGTGAAAGGACACTGTGGAGTGCAGTAAAATAGAGATACCCAAGAATACTGATACATAATTCCCTGAAAGTGGCGTCACAGGTGGATAGGGTTGTAAAGAGATCTTTGGAAAACTAGCTGACATTAATCAAAGTTGAGTATAGGAGTTGGGATGTTATGGTAAAGCTGTACAAAACATTGGTGAGGCCAAATTTGGAGTATTGTGTTCAATTTTGCTCACCTAACTACAGGAAAGATATCAATAATATTATAGGGCATTTCATTTTAGTGGGACTGTCACTTTAAGGGCTAGTACCAGCTGCGACCATTCACAACCGTGGAGAGAGCTAAGTGGCTATAATCAGTACACCATTTACCCACTTCGCTATTTTTGAAGGGAAGAGAGGAAATGTGTTGCTTTTCCAGGGACACAGGTGGCAGGAGTCATGTGAGAGAAACACCTCAAGGAACAGGTACGTTGTGATCAGCAGGCCATGTCATAATCTGTGCCAGAATGACTCTGTGGTTCTGGACAATTTGTTTGATTCTCCCTGTCGGGAATTGTTGAACAACACTGTGACAGAAAGAAAGAAAGGTCAATTTGACTGACCCTTGGCAGGGTTTTTGGAAGTATAGTGGAAGTCACTCATTTTGTTTCCCCTCACCAAGGAAAAGGGGAGTTGTGACAACTATTCATCCAAGAGGATATTTCTCTGCAGGAAACTCAGCAAGGAATCCTGAGTTTTCAGCAATCCCAGTCATTCTGTAATTACTCAATTTCAAAGCCTGAGTTTCTGAACACAATTTCCAAGACTGAACTGTGAAATGACTTTCCAGAATTGTGCCTAAGCTGTAATGGTTTGGGTATCGAACACACGCACACGCGTATATTCATGCATAGTTGGAGGTTATGTTTAGATCAGTTAATTAATATGTTATATTAAGTATTAATTAAAAAATATATTATTTTTTAAATGACACTGTCTTGGTGAATTTCTATTGCTGCCGGTCTGAGATGTAACAAATTGGAGGCTTGTCTGGGATCGCATCAAAATTGGAACTTAGTGATCAATAGATTTTCAATTTAAAAAAAAAAAGAATTTAATCCTTTTTTTTTCCTTTTTAAAACCCAATCAAAAGGTTTATGTGTGTGGGAAAACAACAGCAATGGATGTTAGGAGTTTATAAAGTTGCCATCCTCTGTGGGTTTGCAGGGGGTGAAAAAGGATGAGTTGATGGATATTGCCCGAAGGTTGGAACTTCTTGAGGTAAAACCATCTATGAAAAAGGCTGAGATCCGGACAACACTATATAGAAGAGGGGGAGTTAAAATAATTTCCCAAGAGTAAATTCCTTGAGCAGCAGTCATTAGTGGACTAAATTGAATTAGAAAGACTTAAATTTGAGAGAGAAAACAAAGGCAATTTAAGTTAGAAAAAGTTAGATTTGCAGAAGCAGAGAAACAAAGAAAAAGAATTATTGTCCCATTTCAATATTTGTCTCTGCACAGCTCAGGGATCACTATAATCCCTTAGTGTTCTTGAGTGAAATGAAAAACAAAAATAAACTGTTGTTAAACTGGAGTCTAATTCTGTAGGAATATGATTTAATGATAACTCGTATTAAAGGCAGGGATAACTTAATTACTAATTGCGTTTCAAGATGTTAAGTTTGCAACGTTACTGAAAATGTGATATTTGTCTTGATTGTATCATGTAAATAGTGAATGTGTAGCAGCTGTGTAGCAGGCTGAGAGGGCGCTCAGCGGGGTAATGCAAACCGCGACCGTCAGAGCGGTACACTGAATTACCTAAGGGCTGGCGTGCTAGCGGTACTGAGTTCCAAGGGACAGCACGTTGATCAGCTGGGTCCCCTGCTGAAAGGCATGGGACGTTAACAAGTCTCAATTTAAACTTGCTGGTCCTGTGGAGCCTGGGACAGGCAAGGAATAAAAGCTGTTTGTAAAGCTTCAATAAACTAGTCTTTGGTTGACTAGCCTAGAGTGTGATTGCTTTTTTCTCAGTAGCTCTATCATAGTAGCTGCTACAAATGTATTATTTCAAACATTGCAGGTTGCAGTTTAAATGTTGCTCTTCTGCTCAAGTTCTTGTGCTAGGTTCATAGGCTAGTATAGAATAAGCATCAGGAAAATATAAGAGCTGCTTGAGATAAGTTTGTTTCTCCCTCACATAGGCTTTTGCATCCGTAAGATTCCTTTCTTGTGACCCGTTTACTACTCTGGTATAACATGCAAGGACTTGATCACAGGATGCCACCTATTAGCATGTATAAAACATCAAAGTAAAAGTTTTTTATATATTTTATTTTATTCACAAGATATAGGAGCAAAAGTAGGCCCATTGAGTGCTCCGCCATTCTATCATGAGCTGATCCATCCTCCCACTCAGCCCCACTCCTTGGTCTTCATCCTGTAACACTTGATGCCCTGACTAATCAAATACTGGTCAACCTCTACCTTAAATACACCCAATGACTTTGCTTCCACAGCTGCCTGTGGCAACAAGTTCCAAAGACTCCCAACCTTATTTGTGTCTCTTCAGAAAAAAAACACAACAGGAATTGATGTTTGATGTTGTTTGATGCTGGAAGAAAAGTATAAATGAAGAATTTGTAAATCCTTTTATTTGACAGAGAGCCAGGTGTTGAGTCCCATCCGACAACTGAATATTCTCACTCCCGCAGGGCAAGGAAAGCCTCTTCAGCTCACAATGTTGCCCTTCCCCATGCACATGAGCTTGAAACACTAATGTCTACTTTGGGTGAAGATGTATCCTTGCCACTTGCTGAGATCACTGAACTTGAAGTACAAATCTTTAAGGATTCGAGTCTTCCAGATGATGACATTCAGATGAAATTAAAGGTATTTAACTTTAAATCATCAGATGGACAAAGTGGGAGAAGAGAGTTTAATTTACATTTTAACATTGCATAAGATGGCACTAAAGTTTCAACCAAGAGCAGGGAGGTGTGATAAAGGAAAAGTATTTTTCTTTTATTTCATTTACTTCATCTTCCATTTTTAAAAAAAAAATTATTTAAATTTTTAACCATACATGCATTCAAATAGGTTTCAAAATACAGATATAATATATTGAGTGTCAAATACATGATGATAATACCCTAACCCTCCCCCCACCCCCTACAGTCCGAAGAAAAGAAAGGAAAGAGTAAAGTGTTAGAAATGGAAACAAAGAAAGGAATAAGAATGAAACGGTCTGCTGAAAGTGTTAAGATCCACCTAGTCTAAAACTTGTATCTGTTTCATCGTTAATGGGGTTCCATGCAGATCTTGGAGGCTAAGAAAAACATTGAGAAATCTAAAATATTAATCCTTTTTTTTGTAGATAGACACCAAATTTGTAAAAATATATATTTTTTCCTTAAATTATATGTAATTTTCTCAGAGAACACAACTGTTCATTCCCCATTCCATTGTTCCAAACTTAGATGTGAATCAGATTTCCAAGCAACTGCTCATGCAATTTTAACAAATTCTAACTGATATCTAGTTCATTTCAATTAGCTCTTATCCCTATAATATTACCTTATAAAAATAATTCTGGATTTTGTGGAAATTAGATTCCTGTAATTTGTTCTAAAATATTTCCTAATTCCAGCCAAAAAGATCTTACTTTATCACAAGACCATGTATCGCTACACTTTGGTAAATATATTGTTGGACCCAGCTTATCACTTGAGTATGCTCTGATTTGAAAGTGGCAAGATAACATATTGTTAAGAATACCATATTTATTCTTAAGTTGATCAAATTACATCAATTGCCCTTGCTCATAACAGTCTTCAATATCTGATCCCTTTAAGAGACCAAATTTCAAAAACTTGATTATCTAATGTACAAGGTATGAGTCGGTTTATTCCAATTTTATTCCAATTTTATCTCCAGTCCAGATCATCTGAGATGTCTGCCTTCTTCCACAAACATGGCTTCCCCTCAACCACCACCATCTCAGCCCTCACCCACATCTCCAGTTCCTGCTCATCTGCCCTGGCCTCCTCTCTCTCTCTCTCTCTCGATGCAACAAACACAAGATTTCCCCTTGTCCATCTACCAACCCACCAGCCTCCACATTCAACACATTATCCTCTGGGAATTTCTGACCTTTAGAACAGGATCCCATGACCAAACACATCTTCCCCTCTCCTCCACTCTTTGCCTTCCGTAGGGTATGCTCCCTCCATGGCTCCCTCATTTGTTCATCCCACCCTACTAATTGCCCCTCTGGCAATTTCCCCTGTGGCCGCAGGAGGTGCCACACTTTCACCCACATCTCCTTTCTCACCACAATCCAGGGCCACAAAAAGGTCTTTCAAGTGAAGCAACACTTCACACGTATTCACAGGACTGATTTACTGCATCTGGTGCTCCCTTTACGGCCTTTTCTACATCAGAGAGACTGGACGCAAACTAGGATATCACTTCACTGAGCACCTTCGCTCTGTCTGCATCAGTGACTGACCTCTCAGTGGCCAACCATTTCAGTTTTGCATCCCACTCCCATACTCACATGTCTGTCCATAGCCTCATGTACTATCTCACCAAGACCACCCGTAAATTGGAGGAACAACAGGCGATTTTCCATCTGGGCACTCTCCAGCCAGATGGCATTAACATCGACTTGTCTGGATTCTGATAACCTGTTCTCCTTTCTCTTTCCTTTCCCTTCCTCTCCTTCCCTCAACTCTCAACCTCCTCCCCTCTCTATTTACCTATTCATCCCTCTTCCCCCTGTTTGCTGCTGTGCCCTCGCTCCCTTCTCCACCTATTACCTCCAGCCTTTGGGTCCACACCTCTCTCCACAGCTCCTCCTTTTTGTTCGGACGCCTGCCAATATTTTTCCATACCTTGATGAAGTGCTCAAGCCCGAAATTTCGGTTATATATCTTTATCTTTATCTACATAAAGTACACTGTTTGACTTGCTGAGTTTTTACTTCAACCTCGGTGTCTGCAAACTTTCATGTTTTATTTCTGATTTCCATGGAAATTCTCCTTTTCATGGGATTATGATGTTACTGATTATTCCTTGGTCAGCTCCTTTTTGTTTCTTACAATTTACATTTGTAATGTCAAGCTTATCCTTGTGAATAAACAAAACAATTTCAAGATAGGAATTAGAGCAGGGTTAAGTGCATGTGGATTTAGAATTGAATTAATTGAAATCCACTGCAGAGTTGTGTTGTATTTATTTATCCCCTCTGTGGGTCTGGGCTGCTGTAAAGAACGACATCAATCCTTGTAGCAGTCACTGAAAACATGCAGGCTTGTATCTTCTCTTCCAGTCAATTCACCATTTCTGCCAACTAGCCAAAATGAAAACTGCTTCTACAGTACATTTCCAATTATCTGAAATGCTCGGGACCGGACGTGTATCGGCTAACAGCATTTTCTGGATAACTAAGAAATAGCTTTAAGCGGTCCAGTTTAAGTAGCAGAAATTTATATCAGCCGTTGCCGATTCTGACACCTTCCTACTGCTGTCGCTGAACCTGCCCAGGACCCCATTCGAATCCCTGACACTTTGCAACGCCGTCGCTGAACATGCCCAAGGTCCCCAGTCGGATCCCTGACACCTCCCCACCGCTTTTGCCAAACCTGCCCAGGAGCCCGAGGTCCCCACTCCAATCTTAACAACAAAGAACAAGGGAAGGTTTTTCAATCGTGAAATAAAGTTTAATTCTTACCTTGAGTACTCGAGATCTCTCTTGGATTCAAAATGGTGCTAACAGCACATCAGAGTCCCACTTGAGCACAGCAGGAAAAAAATAGTCAACTCGTCACTGAAATTTTTCTCAAGACAACTGAGAATTTTGGCAAAATGTTTTTTGGATAATCGGAAATATACTGTATTATGTTGAAATAGCCCATATTACTTAATAATGGAATCTGCACAGATAGCTTCAAAAAAAGGAAAAGATATAAATTTTTTCTCCTTCATAAGGTAATAAATGGAAAAATTTGCTAATAATTTTTAAGTTGAATGAATGAGACCGTACCTGTATGAAGCAATATTTGGGTGTAGACTGAAAAGTGGTAAGTAGCATTCTTCCCATACAAGTGCTTGGCTATAATAAAAGAGAGTCTATCCATTTGCCCAGACATTCAATGACATGATTAATACAGATGCCTCTTTATCAATGTCTTGGAAACTTAAACGTACCTGCCCTACGTAAATATTGTGGTAGTAAGAGGTTGGGAATTTAGTTGTAAATACAGTAAAGCCTCTGGTATCCGGCACCTATGGGGATTGGTAGATGCCAGATAAGTGAATTTTCTGATTGTGTATTGTGTGATTGGCAAACTAACTGCAAATCTTGCCAAATGTAAACTTCCAGATTTTTTAACATATTTTATATCGGGGGTTTTACTGTAATTAACTTCACTCGACCTTAGCATTTCTCCATCTGTAATGTGCAATTTAGTAAAGTGATGGTAAGCATTCTAGTTGAATGGAGGCGTGCAGGTCCAACAATGTTCAAGTTCAGCACCGTACTATCACCTCTTCAGGCTCTCAGACAGTACATTGGGTTTGAAAATATTTTGCATCTGAATTAAGGGCAGGAGTGAGCAATTCAGTCCCTTGCACCTGATCTACATTTCGTAAGATCATGGTTGATATTTTCGGGATATCAACTTATTTCCATTTACTCCTGCTAAACTCTCAGGAATTTACTTGCCTCTGCTTTAAAAATATTCCAAAACTCTAATTCAAGAACAAAAATTAATGTCCCTCTAAAAGAAGAAATTTTGCCTAATCTCTGCTTTAAATGGGTAACTCTATATTTTTAAATTGTTGCCCTCAGATCTCCTCTCTAAAGAGCAACCGCTGGTTAAATTCATCTACAAATCGAATTGCTAAATGATGTTGAAGTGGTAGCAACTTAAGATGATTCCATGCTATTTAAATATGGTGAAGGGCACGGTGCTCCAATGAAAACCAAACCCCTCTGAAATAAGCATCGAATACAACAGGAACACAAAAGTTAAACTTCCAACAATTGATTTGGTACAAAAATTCTGGTCATTAACGGCTATAATTTTGGAAAATCCACAGAAATCTTCTGTGCTATTTCTCTGTCTTGCTGAGGTACCTGTATTAGTCTAAATGACAGGCGTATCCAAGACATTTACATTTGAGGTTACTGGAAGCAGAAATATCAATAGTGATCACTGTTGAGTAGGAAATCTGATAAATTACATTTAACTGTCATTTTTGGGAGAAACGAAAAATAATAAAGGTTTTTGGAATGTACAGTTTAATCATTGATTGAGAAACATCATCACAGGAAGGAAATGTAACTGCACAGTCATATACAGTTGTCCTTTTATATTTAACTGAGCTATAATTGCATGTTCTTTGGCATTTGTTAGCAATAGATTCATCAGCTTGATTTTATCAGTATTTTCAAAATTTACATTATTCAATGAGAAACATAGAAGTGCATCTAATTAGCTTGAATTTCTTGTATGTTAACAATTACCAGTACTATTGATCTTTGATTTGAATGAATGATCTGTAAACCTTTCCTCTGATTGAACATTCTAATCAACCAGGTTTGTAAGTTTTTTTTTGGAAATTTACACCATTGCACCATCGTTATAACAGTAAAATCCCCATTTTCTGCCACCAAAGGAAATCTCAGGTGCCGGATATGCACATTTTTTGGTTGACTGAGACTCACTTCTACACTGCTTAATTAATACACCTGCATTAAGAATATACCGTTTAAAAGACAAAAGATAGCACAAAATGTAAAGTAATTATCAAAATCAATATTGTAGTCTTTAATTTTATAAAGTTCACTTTAATCAAGTAATTCCTGTGGCTTACAAAATTTAAATTTGAGACCTGGTTGCACTAGCTGCTATGCTAGCTGTGCTGGTGTCATAATTAACCCCCAAGCTTACAGATAAAGCCTTCCAAATGTACTTAATTCTAATAAAAATAAAGACTCTTATTAGGCAGGGATAGGGAGAAACTTTGGGAGAGTAGCATTGACCGACTCTTCACACTCGTGTCCCGGTCAGACCCTTGGCGCAACCCTACTCACCTCCATGCAGGGTCCTGGTCAGGCCCTTGGCGCATCTTCCTCGTGTTGACAACCTGACTCACCTCCATTCAAGTGGCGACAGCAATAAGAATTTGAGGACATTGCTCCTTCAGCAGGGCAAATCTGTGCGTGACCAACAAAGTTTCAGTGCTTCCACCAAGTCTTATTTATTTGAATTTATTTATTTCCTCTCTTTTTTTTGCCAGTTATTTGAGTTTCCAATTGATTGAAAGGTAAAGGTTCCATTATTGTCATTTAAGACTTAATTTAGAATGTAACATACCGTATATTTCGGCATATAAGTCGACCATTTCTCAGCCTAATTTTAAGGGTTTCATGGTATATCTTGCATACCCCCATTTTTTGGGCTGTTTGGGCCTCCCAAAAAATTTTAAACCACCCCAATTGCAAGTAACAGAGTTGTAAATTAAGTAAGTAAAAAAAACCTCAGCCTACCAGGCAGCAGCGGTGACGGCCCATGGAGCTGGAGCAGCGATATCGTGCTCCTGGCAGAAGCAGGAACTTCAGCAGAAGTGGAGACAGCAATCTCAGGGTCCCAGATAGGAACAGTTATGGCGGCTCCCATCAGTGGAAATCGGCAGCACCGGCGGTGGGGATGTGCTTCCAGCATTGACTTTTATGCCGAATTGACATCAATCTGTTCTTTTTTGGTGAATTTAAGGTCTTAAAAGTGTATCTGGTGTATAAATTAATACCCTCCCTTTTTGAGAAATTTTTTAGGGTTTCACGACTCGGCTTGTATGCAAAAATATACAGTACATGAAATTCTTTTAACTTTTGTGCACCGAAAAGTAGACAGAGAGTCGCCACTTTGTCCAGCTCCCACACAGAAACCTACAGCACCTGGTCTCCCCTCCAAGTACTGACCAGTCCTGAACCTGCTTAGCTTCCGAGATCAGACAATCTCAGGCATATTCAGGCTATTAGGCCGTATTGAATGCTAGATAATGAGGATTTTAATGTACTTAAAGTCTAACTTTATTGTCTTTTTCCTTCAATCTAGTCTGAACAGGTTTGTTTTCTTTGCGGCATAAAAATGGCCAACTAATGACATCCAAGGCTCATCTTTTGTCTGAAGCCCAGTCGTCGTGTAATATCATCCCATATGTTGCCTTAGATAACATCCAAAGTTGCCAAAGAAGCAACCTTTATACGTGAACTAAAATACACCCAGATAGTATAACTCTTTATCAGACAATTGGTCTCAGTTACAAAATTTAAATTTGAGACCCGGTCGCTGGCGCTGTAACCACGTTGCACTAGCCATAGACAATGCAGAGGGTCTGTCAGGTCTTATACAGTCCGAGACAAAAAGATTTGGAATTTTCATGCAATCATCAGATGGTACTGCAGCCAGCTTTATTACAGCTACCAATCCAAAGGCTTTTCCCACTAAACTTTTGAATTGGGTAGTATTTGAATAACATAATAACAACATGGGGAGAACAACAGGATTAATGAAGGATTAGTATAAATGGGGATCTGATGTTTCAAGTATCCATAAGACTTTAAAGCAGTAGAAATAGCATGGAAATTTAGTGTTTAAATAAATTAATCAACCTTAAAAGGAATAGACTCTGTAATGGAGAAAAGTTAGATTTATTTTTAATTCTTTGAAAGCTGTATCAGGTATTGTTTTTTTTATGTATAGGTCAGTGCTTTAAAGGTAACTAATTACTGGTTGCATAAAAACGTGGGAAGTATAACCTGCCAGGTGAATTCTCTGTGTGCTTTTCATGCAATTCTTCAGATCTGTGCTCGTGTTGTAACATTGATCCTGCATTTTCAAAGGAAGTTTGACACAGTTATTTCAGGAGAAAACTTCCAATTAAACAATGTCTATGTTATTCATTGTAAATCCCTTGATATTTTAGTAAAAGGAGATAAAATGCAGGATGAGCAACAGGTGACTGAATCTGTAGTTCTGAAAGATTTCCAGCAGTAAAGGTTTTCCTCAAGTCTGGAACTGGTTTAACCTATTAAATTGAGACTCATTGCTCTGATTTAGTCAACCTCATTATTACCAGAGCATCACATGGTCCAATGAGGGTAACAAGTGAACAAAATTTCACCATTTTCAAATGTCCCTTTGAAGGTGAGCTCAATTTAGCTTATTGGTCATCTCAGGCAAGTGAGTTATTGTTGGACAGAGCTACTATTTTCACTGCCTGTGGGACTTGTGCAGCAAGGCCATTAAAATGCACCAAGAGTGGAAGTTCATGGAATGTTTTTGCAGTTTGTGTTGTCTAATCACTAACCTAATTATAAAGCCATAATAACTAAATATTCCTGATAGGATTCGAAGAACCAAATAATAAAGCTTGTTTTCAAATTCCACACAGAGTTCAACAAAGAAAGAAAATTCCCATTTGGGTATGAATCGTGTTGAAGCAGAAGTCATTGTTCATTCTGAATTATCAGCACTTGAAAGATATTTTGCTCTTGAGAACCAAGGTTGGCAGAGTGAGGAAGTTCTTCAAAGTAAGTCCAGCACAGCTGAGTCCATGGATGGCCTACCCAGTGACGAAATTATATCACGTTATGAGGACAGGAGGAATATGGAAAAGCTTGAGAATGAGTGTATTGGTGAAGTAACAGCTGAAGCTCTGAAAGAAGATTATCAGACCATGTTTACCCTTGCTTCGTCTACTAAGAGCCAGTCTGTCTCTCCTGTTGCAAATGAAGTAATGAACTGCATTGATGTAGAGCTACGACATAACTCATCACTACTTTCTCAAATAAAAAGCAAAATGAAGACCGTGGAATGCCATGGACTCAGCAACGGTTTTCAGAGCAGTGAAGATTGGCAAAGCTCAGTTAATGGTTTAACATTAATAAACAGAAACTCTGAATCATCATGCATAAAAAATGCAGATTGTCTCCCTGCTAAATGTCAGCCTTTGGTTGCAGGCAAGGATGTCTCTGCTCAACACTTTATTGCCTCAAGTATCACAACTACCTCAGTTTCTGAGAAAGACTTGTGTCCATAAACATCAACATACTACAAACTTTCCCAAATATTGGATTGAATCCTGCAAATACACACTCTGCGAGTGCCCTATTACCACATCCACCAAGGATCCCTTCCACACCACTGGGTCAAGAGAGAACCTGAGATCAGTTACCAGGCTCCTGCTCCTCTGTGATGGAATGTTCTAATTTTGTTTTCTGAGAGGACTTACCCTTATTTAATATTATAAAGTGAAACTATGTTTTAGCGTAGCATTTTTAATACTTTCACCTTCGATACAACAGAACTACCTCAAGTCTGTTTAAAATATTGAGTGGTATGTTAATTTTTTAGATTGTTTTTATAAATGTTTTATTTTCATTACCTTTGCACAGGTTTTGTTCCTGCTGGAAAGTGCTTAAGCAACCGTGCTGATAAAATACTACATCAAAAATAACTTTTTTTTAAAAAAACATATGCGCATGCTCCTTTTCAACTATGCCCCACTGCATCTGTCACACACAAGATAAATCAGATGTCAAGGATGCCAGGTTACTGAGAGAGGTTTTTGATACCATATGACAAATGGGAGATTCTGGAGAGAGTGCCAGTTATGTTTGTCTTTTATCATTCTGACAGATCAGTGATTTGGCTGGATAGAAGGTGTGTTTGTAACTTATAAATCTGTCTTGGAAATGAAACATTTCTTCTGGATTTCTCTGTCTTCCACAAGTTGGTGGAAAATAAAGAGATGCAAGTGGAATTTTCACCAAAATTGGTGGTGAAGAAATTCTTGATGCTGATCTGCAAATTGCAATGAAAAAGAATTATCTGCTGGGGTGGGGGGGGGGGGGGGGGGGCGGGGGGGATGGGAGAGGGGAGAAAGTACTGTAGATGGATGATATCAATTTAAATTTGAAACTTGAGCCTTACTTTGAACCCACCTTACCTATAAGATGAAAATTAAGCCTTAACAGGTCCCAATGCCATATTTTTCTGTTCAATTGAATACATTTCATCCTTTCAAAATTATATTGTATTACATAAAAATGCATAGCCTTCATTTTTGAGATTGAAGACTGATTTTAAAAAATAATGCATATTTAATGACTTTAAAAGGTGTGTCACAAGTTACTCAAGTTTAGGAGTACTGCACAAGTTTTATTCTGTACATAATCTCTATTGAACATCTATATAGAAAATTTGTCATGTATAGCACGCACTTCCATTCATCACACGAAGAGAGTAGTATATTTTTGACTCATGAAAGTAGCATTGTGGTGTATCTAATTTAACTAAAAATGAATCTGAATAGTTTAATATTCTTTATTATTAAGGTACATTATGGCACTTGTCACTTCTAGCTCAAATATCCTCTCTTGTCTTGAAATTGCCATCAATTTGTCATCTTGCACGCCCACCTATTTAAAAAGATCAGCAGACGAGTGTGCTTGATGACTGATCTTTTGTGGCGTAAATCTCATTTTATCCCTATACAGGATCTGTCTTGGTTGTTACAGTGATTTTATGAGCCTTGGTACAAGAGATAGATTGATAGCCCAGGATTGACATCTGGACTCTCTGCATTGAATATTGATAACTGCAGCTGTATTGATTTTCATAATGGTTTTCATGTTTGCAAATAATCTGATCACTAGTTGTTGAATTATAACAAGATATTCATATTTGCCAATGGATTTTGTGGAGTCGCTTGGTGCACGTTGTAATGCCACATTTTTCTTGGGTTTTGCCACACTGTACATTTGCACGACCCTTGTAGGTGATGGTTAAGTAAATATTTCAAATAAACAATACACCTGTGAAACTTCACATATTGTGCCCTCCCAGTGGACTATGTTTGTGTTTTTGTCCATCTTATCTTGTAATGTCTAAAATTTGCTTCTCATGACTTTTATAGCCAACCTTGTGATAGAATATGGCTTTAGTTCTGCCTTCAGCTCACATCTGCTGCAACTCCTTGAATTATTAAATCCTGTGGAACCTTTTTTTTCTTTTTGAGCTAGTCAAGTACATTAGTGCCTCTATATATTATGTTGAGTGAAGGCTGGATGTATGTGTAATTCCATTATCCTGACAATGCTGCAATCAAAGGCCGACAACTTTTGTGTATTAAACTTGGATTCTAGTAATATTGAATGCCAGGTTATTTAGACAGGTAAAGAAAATAACAATAAATATTAATTGTAGAAAATCCTGTCAATTAGCTTGATCAGCTGTTAGACCTGCATACTTTAAGGAGTTATTAATAGTTCCCCTCGTGGACAAAAATTGGGCATGGCCACATTGCACTCCAAGATCTGTGTTAACCAATTAGGAAGGCTAGCCTTGGATCTTCGTGTTTCAAAGTGTCAGGTTCAGGAAGTGTATTAAGGTCAATGAGATAGTAAAGGAGTAATAAAGCAGAACAGAATCAGAGATAAAGCTGGGAAAAATATTCTTGGGACAGAGTTAAGAGGAATTGATAGGTATCAATTGTGAATGGCCTTCCCAAACAAGTGTCTTTCCATTATTAGGAAGGTTGATGAATAGATGTCACAAATTAAGGTAAATGGCAAAAAAAAAAGTGAAGAAGAAATTTTCCAAAAACTTCATTGAATGAATTGTTGAAGGGAAAATACTTGCTGGGTCAAGTAGAGTGGGATTAGTACAAAACTCCACCAAATGGTGATGACCCACCCCCTTTACACATTTATTTTTGGTTAAGTTAGAGATGCTGAATTTCACAGTTGTTGGAATGTTCAAACTCGAATGACCATGCTGAATGGGGTAATAACTTGCAAAATAAAAATTATGCTTGCATTTAGGTGTGTCTCAATTTAACTGCAGATTTTTTAAAAAATTGATAAAATGTTTAGTTCGAAATGCTGGCAGAAGTCTCAACAAAATCCACCTTGCATCTGAATTGAAAGTTTGGGTTTCCACTATTTTTGTTTGCTGGAAAAGCAGTTATTCTGCTGACAACTGGAATGTTTCCAGGAAGCTGGGTTGGGGTGGGGGGGGGGGGGGTGATTTGGTAATGGTATCTTAATTGTCTCTTTGCCACTCAGAACATGGAATTTCTACATCTTTAAATCAGATTACTGCTTCCTGCCCTATTGTACAAAATGTATTTACCCTATTGATACCAGTCTCTAGTGTCTAGTACAATGGGGCATCCTCTGAAGAATGCAATCGAAATAATCTTCACTTCTGAACGGGAGAAGTGAGTCCTTCCTAATTACATCAGACAGGCTTGTTTTGTGGAACGCACGATTACACTGAGCACTTTTGGGTGTATTTGATGAATTTTGGGCTACTGATCATGAAAATCACCAGAAAATTTCCCTCTTAACGTACCATTTTTTAGACAACTGATTTCTGTGATTTCCTGTCCTATTTTAAGTGTACCTAAAATGTCATTGAAAATTATTTTTCTGCATTCGCATTTGGACCTTCCCTGCTGACCTTGGTGCTGTCAGTGACAAACAAGGTGCAGGGTTTCACTAGGACACTGACCATGGAAAAGCGATTTCAGGCCAACTGAAATCCATAAATACTGGCCGACTATTGTTGGACACTGACACGAGAGGCATCAGATGCTGAGTACAAACCAAAACCAGCAGCAAAATGTTTTTAGATCAGTTGAACTAATGCAGCGTCATTGTGTAATTAAACAGGCTAAATTCAATCAAAGTTATTTCATGTTTCTCCATGACTTGATTTTAATTGTAATTAATTCTGTTTCATCATTCTGTGGAATGCCTTATAAAAGGAGCATTTTCACGTTCCTACAAGGATGTATGGTTAAAGTTCTAAAATGTATTTATGAATCTTTTTTTTCTGATAAGTAAAATGTTTTGCATTCCCTGTTAAAATCAGGGATGGGTCGCATTCAAAACAATGTTTTTAACTATTTTCATATGCATGACAAATTTTTCATCAAACGAGAATCAAAGAAAAAAAGATAAACAGTTGATAGAATTTTTGTCCTGTGTCTGAATGTCCACCTCAGTTATTCTACAAGAGAACTTTGATTTTTAAGAATTACTAATTTTGCACTTTCATTTGAAGAAAATTCATTTAATGAATTGATTTGAAAATGGTTCTGACAAATGTCTTACCGAAAATAACTGTTTCAAAGGAAATACTACAGTGTCTCTGAGTGGAGATAAGACAATAGACAATAGGAGCTGGAGTAGGCCATTTGGCCCGTCGGGCCAGCACCGCCATTTTAGATCATTGCTGATCATTACCATCAGTACCCCTTTCCAGCCTTATCCCCATAACCCTTAACTCCGTTACCCACAAGAGTCTTATCTAACTCTCTTTTGAACATAGTCAGCGAATCCGCCTCTACCACCCTCTGTGGCAGAGCATTCCACAGATTCACACTCCTCTGGGTAAAAAAATGCTTTCTCATCTCCGTCCTAAAGGGCCTACCCTGTATTCTTAAACTATGCCCTCTAGTCCTCGTCTCCCCCATCATTGGGAACAAGTAATCAGACTTCACCTTGTCTATCCCCCTGATGATTTTGTATACCTCAATCATGTCCCCCCTCATCCTTCTAAACTCCAATGGATACAAGTCCAGCTTTTCTAGCCTTGCTGCATATGACAACCCTGCCATCCCTGGAACTAACCTTGTAAATCTGCGCTGCACACCCTCTATGGCCAGGGGTAAGCACTTCCCTGAGTGTTGAATCAATAAATTCCTCGCTCTCTCTGATTAGCCTCAGATCATCTAGCTGCATCTCCATTTCTTTAATTTTTTTCCTAAATGCTTGTGTCTCATTACATCCCCTGCAGGTATGTCCTGTGGAAATGTTTATGGTCTTGTCACCAACCTCCTCACACTCTCTGGTGAGCCTAAGGTCATCTAGTTGGAGCTCCAGTACCTCAACTCGGCCCCTAAGGAACCCCACCTCCTTGCACCTGGCACAGATATGGTCTTTTGGGAGGGTGGAGGTCACCCATGGCTCCCACATCTGGCAACTTGAGCATAGCACCAACCCCATGGACATGGCTCAGCCTTTTAATGGTAGGGTACTCACAATGCACTTTACCTTGGAAGGTCTTTCTCCACGCCTGCTTTCGCCGAAGCCTGATGAGCCAAAGCCTGGAAGTCCCACTCCTTCGCTGGGCCACTCACGCGCTGGGCCTCCTATTTATCTGCCTTTTACCCAATTAACCCCGACACGCTCACCTGCACGGCCTCCCGACCAATGGCCGCGTCCAACGCCGACTCCTCCCCTCAGGCCCTGGTAAGAGACTTTTTTTTAAAAGTTTTCCTACCTGCCCCCGACTCTTCTTTTCTGTCTTCTGTCCTCTCCTCTCCCGACTGCTAGGCCCTGTCCCCGGTAAAAGCCTTTTTAAAAAGCCTTACCTTCCCGACACGCTCACCTGCACGGCCTCCCGACCAATCAACTCATAAATATCCATTCAGTAAGTAATATTGCAGCCAGAAAACCCAGGTAAAATATCAACACTGTTTTCTCATCATTGCTAAAGTACTTATTTAGTTTGTCAATTTAGATCAGATCTCACATGGCCATTACTTTACACAGGCAATCTGGTCGAAAATTCTTTGGGCTTTAACTGAGATTATTTCAGCCTATGGAATTCTCTTTATTCATTCTATTATTGATTTCCCTGCACCCACACCATCTTGTTCTAAAATTTATTTTGCCCCTCTCCCTCTCAGTGGGATAATTCTCACTTGGTTAATTCTTGCATATCCCAACAGAGACTGAATATCAATTATGATTTGTCAGACCACCCGACCCACATCCAGCACTTTATCCTTAAGAGATCTTGATCATTACTGAAGATACCCAACTCCACTTGACCAGTCCACTACTTTTTAAGGAAAAATTCACAAGCCGAGGGGTCCAGGCCCAAGATGGCGGCACCTGTGATTGGCAGAGGCCACGAGGGGTTGCAGACCTGGGGAAGCGGAGGACTGGCACAGGGCACCAGAAAAACAGGGAGACCATCCCCCATTTGATAAGAAGCAGAAGAGACTGACCAATGTGGGGGTCTGAGGTTGAAAAACACAGGTGGCGGGTTGTTGGCAACTCGAGGTGAGGAACCCATGCAGGCTGCTGGAGACTGGTCAAGTGAGTCACACCAGGCTGTAGACTGTTGGAGACTGGCTGAAGGGGTACCAGATATCGGAATAGGATGCGAGAGGTTTCCTGACCAGGTCAGACGTGTTCAGCTGAAGCTTGGTTATAGATGGTTTGGACTGAAGGCTGTGCGGCTGCAGGAGCTCTGGAGGTGAATCCATTGACATTCAGTGGCCCGGGGGGGGGGGGAGGGGGGATTCTCTTTTACTTCTTTTTCTCTAACTGTAAGGTTCCCAACAATTTCTGGTCTTACAGTAGACTAAAGGAAATTTCTCTTATGTGACAATAAAATAATTTTGAATCTTTGTCTCCCACTCCATAGCTTTTCTGCTTTGTTGCATTCAGTTGTCTTTCCTGTTAATTTTTTCTTGAGCTGATTACAGGTTCTAAATCTTCATGTCTTTAATTGCCTTTACCAGCTGATTTTCTTTCCTTGAGAAACTGCCCACATACCCTTCCACTTATAGTGATATCTCATTCTTCTCGTTGAAACCCTCATCCATAGCTTGGCCACACCAAAACAATGCCCCCAGTCCCATCACTGAAATCTCAACTCTATTCTGCATTAATCCCTAATGTTTGAGTTTTAAATGCTTAGATTCACTTAGGGGAATTGATAAAGTGAATGTCAAACAGTGTCTAAAACCCAAGGGGCTTAAGATCAGGTGGGAAAGATATAAAAGGGAACCTGAGGGACATCTTTCCCCACACAGAACAAAATCCCAGTCTATCCTCACTAGGACATGACTCGGACTTGAGGACCTATCCCTCGTGTACACAAAGAAGAATAGTTTGGAAGGATGGGGCTAAATGCAGGCAAAGGGGCTTATAGCTCAGATGGGAAACTTGGTCAATGTTGAAGACTTAGTGTTGACATTATGCATATTTAAAAGAGTTCTATAATATTTGGACCACATTTTAAATACAATTAAAATTAAACCATGTCCATCGACCTGTCTACAGAATTTAATCATGCCTATAAATGGAAATCTTCCTATTTTTGTTCTTCTCGATCTTTAACTTTCAGCAAACCTGGAAACACCTTGATTGTCCAACCAGAGATGGAATAATTACAGAATATACCCCTGCTGTTCAGATCTCTAAATGATAAATTCACTTTATTTTGCCTCTCATGTTGAATAGCCCAACAAAGAAGAAGACCAAAAAGTCTATTTTCCTCTGCACTCACTCTCCAATTCCTGATGGGCATAATTTCTGGTTTCTACGTGAAATCTGCAGAATCTTATCAGTGGATTCTGAAAGCAAATATTTGCTGACTCTATTTAGCCAACTCAAGTTCTCAATGAACCGTAAGGTTTAGAAGTTGAAGCCATCATAGAATATGAACTTAAGAACGATAAAGAAGGAATAATTTCTGTCTCAAAATAGTGAAAACCCCTGAATCAGATGACCACGGATTGTTGTTTTAACATACCAGAAATGTCAATGCTCTACAGAATTATTTATCTCTTAATGTTTGCACATCCAAATTGATTCATTAGCATTGCAAATTTTAGCTCATTCAAGGAAATGTCTGATTGTTGGAGCATGAACCAAAATGTTAAACCCCTCAATGGTACTGATCAACTGGTTCTGATTGTACTTGTGAAGTGAGGGACCCTTGTTCAAGAGCAGTAAATCTCAAAAGTAACTTGAAATTAAAAAGTGAGGGTAGTAAGGTGGGTCGAGCGGTTAGCAAAACAGCACCAACGATCTGGACTGGACAGGCGTTCAAATCCCGGCTGTCTGTCAAAAGTTTGTACGTTCTCCCCATCTCTGCGTGGGCTTCTGGATTCCTCCCACCCTGCAAAACATCAAGAGGTATCGATTAATGAGGTGGAAAATGGGCAGAGCGACCTTGTGGGCTGAAATGGCCTGTTACCATGCTGTGTGGTGAAAGAATACTTTAAAAAAATTAGAAACTCTCCAGACAAAGGTTTCTGAGAACAAGAACCTCCAAACCATCATCTCGAAAGATTTTCGAGTCGAATCTAAGACGAGCTTATTCTTCCCATTGCTCGAATTTTAATGGGCAACACCATCAAGACCGAAGTTCCTCTCAAACAAGGAGTGCAATGAACGGAAGCATTTTCTCATGCGGGGGGTTCCTTTCCCTGGGTCAGGCTCTCCATTTTTAGGGTCCTCCTCCAATCCAGGATGCGCCCAAGACTGGGTGGGGTCTTTCCCCGGGGAAAGAGCATCAGATGGGGGCTCGTGGGTGTGAAAAGCAGGAGAGCATCAGATGGGGGCTGGTGGGCGTGAAAAGCAGGAGAGCATCAGATGGGGGCTGGTGGGCGTGAAAAGCAGGAGAGCATCAGATGGGGGCTGGTGGGCGTGAAAAGCAGGAGAGCATCAGATGGGGGCTGGTGGGCGTGAAAAGCAGGAGAGCATCAGATGGGGGCTGGTGGGTGTGAAAAGCAGGAGAGCATCAGATGGGGGCTGGTGGGTGTGAAAAGCAGGAGAGCATCAGATGGGGGCTGGTGGGTGTGAAAAGCAGGAGAGCATCAGATGGGGGCTGGTGGGCGTGAAAAGCAGGAGAGCATCAGATGGGGGCTGGTGGGCGTGAAAAGCAGGAGAGCATCAGATGGGGGCTGGTGGGCGTGAAAAGCAGGAGAGCATCAGATGGGGGCTGGTGGGCGTGAAAAGCAGGAGAGCATCAGATGGGGGCTGGTGGGCGTGAAAAGCAGGAGAGCATCAGATGGGGGCTGGTGGGCGTGAAAAGCAGGAGAGCATCAGATGGGGGCTGGTGGGTGTGAAAAGCAGGAGAGCATCAGATGGGGGCTGGTGGGTGTGACAAGAGTGAGTCCGATGGAAGAAGCGGCTTCTTCGTCCCGCCCTGAGCCGGGAGGGGCTGCGCGGGCACGTCTCGTTTCCCCTCTCCGCGTGGGGGCTGTGGAGCAGGGAAGGGGCGGATCACGTGCTTCGCCGCTCACTGCTCACACGTGTCGAGCCGACTGTCGCCCGGTGGAAGTTCTCACGGCAGCTTGAACCGCCGTGGAAAGAAAATCCGTCCTATCGAGAGAGACCGGACTTCAAACTTGGTTCCAATTCAAGTGGCCAAGGATGAAATCGGCTCCACGTCCTCGAGGGGGTCGAACTTGGATTTCATCCTCCCAAGTTTGAGAAGCGGGCGGGAAAAGTCAGGAATGGGAAGGAGTGTTGGCGTCGCCGCCGCCGCCGCTCCCCTGGCGTGGCCGCGGCCGCCTCGTTCCGGCGGGGTGGACAGTGAGCGGGATCCCCCTTCCACAGTGACCAACTTTCCCTCTCCTTTGGCTGCTCCGACTCTGCAATGAAGCCACTTGGACGGGGCTGAGACTTGATCGTCCTCTGGAAGGTGGGACAGCTCGTCCGGGGGTCTCCTCGCATTACCCTTGCGTGCGAGCCCCCCCCCCCCCCCGTCTCCGTGGCTCCCCCCTCCCCTCCGTCTCCGTGGCTCCCCCCCCCCCCCCCCCCCCACGGCTGCGGCACCAGAAAGGGGCCGGGGGGAACCTGTGGAAGAGTCCCGACAGGATGGGGGTCGTGCAGCTCCGTGGCCGGCGGCCGCAAGTCGGTGGCGGCGCCTCCCCCGCTCGTGGCCTCTCGCGGAGCGCGGGGCTGTGCGTGTGCGCGCGGGGGGGGGGGGGGCGCGCGCGGGGGGGGGGGGCGCGCGCGGGGGGGGGGGGCGCGCGCGGGCGGGCGCGGGGGGAGGCTGATCGATGAGCCTGGAGCCCCAGGGCGTGAGCGCGCCCAGCCCAGCCTCCCGAACCTCCGCGTCCGTCCCGGCCGATCGATGACTGGGCTCCTCGCTTGAGCAACGCACGGGGCGAAGGGGGATGGCGGGGCGAAGGGGGATGGCGGGGCGGGTGGGGCCCGGGTCCTGCTCCGTCCTGGCTCTCCTCATCACCCTGGGAGGTGAGTCGCTGCGGTTTCTTCCGCCGTCGCCGAGGGTCGGGGTGCGGGATGCGGGGCGACCTGGAAGCGGCCGCCGAGCCACCGCCGGGCTGCTTCCTCCCCCTCCCGCTTGACGGAGGGCGGATGCGAGCCTCGTCTCGTCTCGGGGCTCTTTGCTTGGCTGCGCGGGATCGAGTGTCGGACCAGTCCGCCATCCAGCCCCATCTGGACCGGATTGTCGGGGCTCCTCGAGGCCAGGGCCGAATGCGGGGCAGAAAAGCCCAGCTCGGGTCGTCTCCACTCGCGTCATCTCGGAGCAGCCGAACCTGCCCGGAAAGGCTTGGTGTCTTCGCCGCGGCGGATCCGCTGCCTTCCAGGGTTACCTGCGTCGGGCGGGAGGCGTCGAAACGAAAGGTGAACCTTCATCCGCACACGATCTCCGACTTCCTTTTGTCTTCCTCTCAGCGAGCGGGTTCGGGCTGAATTTCCAGCGGGAGCCGGAGCTCCGAGGCCGCCACGGCAAACGGGGCTCTTGAGGGATGGGAACGGGGAGGAGGAGCCGCCCCCCCCCCCCCCCCCCCCCCCACACACACAGACTTTGCAGATCCACCTGGGTTGGAAGCCCCGCTTTTGCAGAAGACGATTTTCTGATCGAAATGTTGAAAGATTCGCAGGAGGACGAGATTCGCCGAGTTGCTCAATACTGTGGGTGCTTTTTTCTTGACATTTTCACCAACTTCATTCCTGATTTGTCGCCGACTCTTTGTCGGAGTCATCGGGTGCCCGGGTCCAAAATTGGCAGTTCCGACCATCAGCCGGGAAGGTTGGGGGAGGGAGGTCAGCGCAACTGGAGGTTGCTGAAGCCCTGGGAGAGGCGACCCCCGCCCCCCCACCGGCCGTCAGCACTCGCTTCCTTGGTCACCGCCGCACCAGGACCCCACGAAGTGCCCCCACCTCCCGGGAGATCGGAACACAGCCCCGACGGAACGGGGCGAGAGGGAGGCCAGGACATCGTCTTGGAGGGAGCCAACTCCTGGCCTGGCAGGTGACTGTTCCAATCCATCGACTTGCACTTCGCCAGAGTCCTGCAAGACCGTCAAAGAAATCTCCCCGTCAGGACCCGGTTGGAAGGAAACTCCCTCCAACTTGAATGGTCCTTTCTGCCCAGTTCCTGCTGAAACCTCCATCCTTTCTTCTTTCCTCCCACTCCATCACTTGCATCCTCTCTTCTCCATCTGCCACCTTCACCCCCTCTGGGACCACACTTTCAACGTTTATCCATCGTGCACTTTCCCCTGAAATATGGAGAGTGCCAAAGGCCCTGCCTTCCCGAGTCCATCTTCACCTTTCTCGTCCACTGGCCTCGTGTCTTAATGTGGACCAGCCCCTGTTGTTTCTTGAGTAAGGTCCCACGGTAAAGGAACAATCAAAATGGAAATCGTTCTTGTCGGTTCAGCAGTGGATGCTGATTTAATTTCACCATTCAACCCTGGCTGGAAATTGCATCATTTCGGTGAGTTAGCTGAGTCGGGAAAAAAATAGAAAATGCTGAAACGAGTAAGTGAAGCAGCATCTGTGGGGACAAATGATGTAAGGTTTGGGATCAGATTTCAGATTCATTATCAGAGTAGATACATGACATCATCCACAACCCTGAGATTACATCTTCTTGCGAGCCCAGCAGAATTACCACCGATGGGTCCGGCCCAAAAAATGGACACACGGACGTCAACTGACTGTGCAAATCAGAGAGAAAAAAATCAATAAAGTGCTCAAGTAAATCCTTAAATGAGTCCCTGATTGAGTTTGTCGTTGAGGAGTCTGATGGTGGAGGGGGAGCAACTGTTCCTGAACCTGGTGGTGAGGGCCTTGTGGCATCTTTTCCTCTTTCTTGATGGTAGCAGCGAGAACAGGGCGTGTGCTGGGTGCGTGGATCCTTGATGATGGCTGCTGCTCTCCGACAGCAACGTTCCCTGAGATGTTCCCAAGGGTGAAGAAGGTTTTGTTGGTGTCTCCACTACCTTTTGCAGGACTTTATGCTCAGAGATATTGATGTTCCCATTATCAGACCAGGATGCAGCCGGTCAGCACACTTTCCACCACACCTCTGTAGGAATGGTCAGGGTTTCCCATGTCATACCACACCTCCGCAAACTCCTGAGGAAGTCGAGATGCTGACGTGCTTTCTTCAGGATGCCCTTAGTGTGTTGGGTCCAGGAAAGATCCTCCGAGATAGTGACTCCCAAGAACTTCAATCTGCTCACCCTCTCCACCTCTGATCCCCCAAGGATCACGGAATGGTCAACCTCTGGCTTTCCCTTCCTGGTCAACAGTCAGCTCCTTGGTTTTGGTGACATTGAGTGTGAGGTTGTTGTTGGTGCACCATTCAGCCAGGTTTTCAGTCTCCCTCCTGTATGCTGATTCATCGCCTCTTTTTATACAACCCCCTATTGTGGTATCATCAGCGAATCTGGAAAAAGGTCTTGCGGACTGATTACAAGATTTACCTGTATCGGAATGATGGCAAGACGAAAGAGTCGAGGCGTAAAGGAACTGCATAAAATATGGAGGTGTAAAGGAAGATCCAAAGCATACCACCTCATCTGTGAAACCTGGTGGTGGGGGTGTTATGCCCTGGGCATGTACAGCTGCTACGGGTACTGACACGCTTATCTTCATTGATGATGTAACTGCTGATGCTAGGAGCAAAATTAATTCTGAGGAATATAGAAACATCTTGTCTGCTCAAGTTCGAGCAAGTGCCTCCAAACTTGTTGGATGACGCTTCATCCTACACCAAGACAATGATCCCAAACAAACTCCTAGAGCTAAAAACTGGAAATTTCTTGAATGGCCAAGTCAGTCACCTGATCTAAATACAATTGATCAATGCCTTCCATGTACTGAAGAGAAAAGTTGAGGGGACAAGTCCCCCCCCCAACCAAAAACAAGCAGAAGCTGAACATGGCTGCAGTGGAGGCCCAGCAGAGCATCACCAGAGAAGATGCTCAGCACCTGGTGATGTCTATGAATCTCAGACTTCAGGCAGTTATTGCACGCAAGGAATATGCATGACGACTTTAATATACATGCCATTACTATATCCCAAATATTACGGTGCCCTGAAATGGGGGACTATGTATAAAAAGTGTGGTGATTTCTGCATGATCAAACCAAAATGTATACAAATATCCTTGAATAAAATCTGGAATGTGCACTTTAATCACCTGTGAATTGATTGATTACAAATTTAAAACTATGGAGCACAGGGGCAAATAAAGGAAAAATATGTCTTTGCTCAAATGTCATGGTGGGCACTGCAAATTAAAGTTATTACCATGGTCCACACACACTAATGTTAAAGAAAAATAAAAACAAGGATGTCAGGGATGCTGGTCAGGTCAGGCAGCCTCTGTGTAGCAAGAAAGAAATGGCCTTCTACTAGAACTGAGAAAAGTTTGAGATGAAGAGCATCTAAATAAAAGACAAAAAAGAATGGAGAGAGCAAAATGGGAGTTTGCCCTGAAATGTACAGGTCATGTCGATCTAACAAAACAAATTGTTTACCACAGGTCGCCAGGAGCACACAATGCGCAGAGTAGCAAAAATTAAGAGGAACACGTAAATGATATTAAAATCAACATTGCCGTTAAAACCATAAAATCAGGTAGACGGTGAGGACATTTGAAATGTGCTTCTTGCCGCAGATGCAGGAGTGCTTGCTAAGTGTTTCCAATCTTTGTTTAGGAGGTTTTTAGGCCAACATGTGAATATGAAGGTGCAAGCAACAGGATTTTGGTTTGAATGGACATCATGTGTGACACAGATATGAGGACTGAAGAACCTGTTTATGTGCTGTACTGTTCTATGTTATACCTGTGGATCAGATTTCTGGCATTGTTTTTGGATGGAATTTAATACCGTGTTGGGTAGCGATTCTGAAAGTGATAAATATCCTGCACTGTTCAATGTATTATGCGTAATCTGTCCTGAAATCAGCTGAATGTAGTTTCCATCCAAGATAATAATCATGGTATTCTGCATTGTTGGCCACAGGGAATATATCTGTGAATTTAATTCAGACGGTGGTCTGACATCAGCAGAATCCTGTAATTGATATATCATTCTGCATTTTCCTCCAAGGTATCTCTTATTAAAGATGTTTTCTGCAGATTTTAACTTTCACACAATCTGTCATCTTTTGCCTTTGGGCAGAATGGGGAGGAGAGTCTTCTTCGACTCTAGGAGATACACTGGTAAATTAAAGAGCTGTATTTTGTAAGTCTATAGTTGGAACCAATAGCTGCACAAAACCTTCAGGTGCTAGAATCTTGAGCAAGCTGGGAGAACTCAGTGGGTCCGCAGCATCCATGGGAACAAGTAATCAAGTCAAGAATCTGAGTTGGGACCCTTTATTGAGACTTATTTATAGATTAGAGAAATTCATTCAGAGACACTTTCAGGTTTTTTTTTGCATCATGGAGAATGCCAATCTACAGCCAGATGCTGATAACTGCATTTGTAAAAAGTTCTTTCCTCTGTTACTGATATCACAGGGTCTCTACAGAATTAACATCTTCATACTTTGAAGAAGCCATAAGTAAAATGAAATAGAACTTTAAATCGGACATTTATGCAGGGAAATTTAAAAAAGTAAAAAAACCCAATTCTGGAGAACTCAGCAGTATACTTTATGTAGCAAAGGTAAAGGTACATAACCCATATTTTGGGCCTGAGCGCTTCAAGGTATGAGTGCATCAGAATGTTTGGGGCCAGCCATGAATTAAAATTCAGGGATGTTGATGCTCTTGCTTGTCCAGGTGCTACGACTGATCAATAATGCATTGAGACCATGTTTATAGGCTTTTCATTCAAGCCGTACCTTAAGAGTGAGAAGCAACTGGGACCGAAGCCTAGTGTTAAATGTGTACCCAGTATTTAACTCACCATTGTAAAGAGAGGATAAATCAGCCTGTTGAGGGAAGTGAGGAACAGCTGTTGCAAACATAATGAATTGAATGGGACTTGAAAGAGAGCACACAATTGACAGAGTGAAGAAGCTGCCACAGGACAGATACTGGGGCTTGTGTACGTTAACCCTGCTGTTTAGTTATTATCAGGCACAGGATTGAAATCCTGGAATGGTGTTAACTTCACTTTTCTCATTCTGATACTTGTTAAAAAAACAGCAGAAAATAACCACCATCAGAGAAACATGGGAGAAAAAAAAAATTCAAACAGTTTGCTTAATAAACAAAAATGGATGAGATATTGTACCTTTATCCTTACTCTATAAAGGACACGGTTTGACCTGCTGCGTTTCTCCAGCCTTGTGTTTTTACTTCAGCCACAGTGTCTGCAGACCTTCGTATTTTACTCATGATGTCATAATGTGTTCCTTTTTTTTTAAGATTTCAGCCACTCATCAGAACTGACTTTCACCATGGAACCAAGCGATGTTGTGGCAGTTGAAGCTCACCCTCTGAAGCTGCATTGCCAAGTGGAAGGAGTGGAGCCCATCAGCAAGTCCTGGCGGAAGAATGGAATCCTGTTGTCTGACAGTGAACACATTTCCTTGCTCGCCAATGGCTCGCTCTACATCACCAAGTTCCAGAAGCTGCGAGAAGATGGCTCCTCTGATGAGGGGGAATATGACTGCACTGCCCAAAACCGCTTGGGGCTGGTGGTCAGTCGGAAGGCAAGAGTGCAAGTTGCAAGTAAGTGGTTGGCAATTCTTCCAAAATTCTCAGGCAGCATTGGAGAGGTGATGATCCAGTATGGTGGAAACTATTCAGCAAAGCAACCTGATGCAATTATGTTGGCGATGACTTCCCCAACAGTCATCAATTCTGATTCCACTTCCCTTTTCTGTGTTCCTTTCTTTCATTTCATTTTATATACAGTATATACAATGTTTCATGCAAAACCTTTGGTGCATTGAACACAATTCATTTCCTGAGAAAGCTGTCAATACATGGGCCAATCTCTCCAAGGATCAGTAATAACTTATTTCAGGGCTTGTAATGCTATGACCCAAGAGAGTGCATGTGAGAAAATGTCAAAACCTACTCGATGCCATGAAATATTCCAAATAATTAAATCTTATTCTGAATACAACAAAATTAATGAATTTTATCCCAGTTCGAGAATGCATGGAATATGCATGTTTCTGCAGGAACTGAAAAAACAGCAAATCTATTTAGTATTTCATTTATATAGCTCCTTTCACTACTACAGGGCAGCACAAAGTACCATCTCGATTTCTTTTCAGTGTCTCAGCCCAGGATTTAGTGGAATCTGCACCCACAATGTTACTACTCAGGGACTACATTGCATGGGGACAACATTGCATGGTGTCAAGTTTATTTGCATATGCCATGTGATGTTCTCGAAAGGCAAGAACGTTTAGTTTGTAGTTGAGCAAGCAATAAATTCTTGTTGAAATACATGAGTAATTGATCAATGGAGCGCAAGCACATTTCCATTGGAAGGCAATTGGTTTAGGGGATGATGTGGGGGTAGTGGCTGGCTGTGGAGCAACTTTGTGAAGCAGAAAAGGGTGAGGAGTGCAATCCAGGAGAATCCCATAAAGTTTTGTGAACTGGCAAAGCCCACAGATGAAAAATAGAACCAAAGAACATTACAGCACAGAAACAGGACTCTTCGGCCCTTCTAGTTTATGCCGAACCATTTTTCTGCCTCGTCCCACTGATCTGCACCTAGTCCATACCCCTCCAATCCATGCACCTGTCCACGTTCTTCTTAAATGTTAAAATTTAGCTTGCATTCACCACTTCAGCTGGCAGCTCATTCCACACCCCCATCACTCACTGCGTGAAGAAATGTTTCCCCTGAACATTCCCCCTTTCATCCTGTCCTCTGTTTGTATCTCACCTACCCTCAATGGAAAATGCCTACCAATATTAACTCTTTCTATCCCCCTCATAGTTTTAAATACCTCTATCAAATCTCCCCTTCTACATTCCAGGGAATATAGTCCTAACCTGTTTAACCTTTCTCTGCAACTCAGTTCTTGAAGTCCAGGCCACATTCTAGTAAATCTTCTCTACATTCTTTTATCTTTTAACTAGATTGGCAGGGGGAGGGGAACCAGACTGTTAGAGCAGATAGTGAGGTGGAGGAGTATAAAAGTCATGTGAGCACGTATAGACAAAAATCAAATAGAAATGTTCTCAGGTGTATTTATTTCAATGCAAGGAGTATTGTCGGAAAGGCAGATGATCTTAGGGCGTGGAATGGCATGAGGAATTACCACATTATTGCTATTGGTGAGACTTGATTGCAGGAGGGGCAGGATTGGCAGCTCAATGTTCCAGGGTTCCATTGTTTCAGAAAGGTGATAGAGGGGGAGGGATGAAAGGGGAAGGAGTGACATTGCTAGTCAGAGAAAATATCACAGCTGTGCTCAGACAGGACAACCCCAAGGGCTCCCATACTGTAACTCCCACACTGTAAAAGTGCTTGGTGGCTTGTCAAATGTGTTCAGGAAAGTTTTCTAAATTAATACCAACAAGAGAGGATGCAATATTTGATCTCCTACTGGGGAACCAGGTCAGGTGACAGATGTATGTGTAGGAGAACATTTTGGGTCCAATGATCAAAATGTTATTAGCTTCGTTGATTATTGGATAAGGATAAGTCTGGTCTTCGAGTTGAGATTCTCAATTGGAGAAAGGCTAATTTTGTAGAAATGAGAAAGGATCGAGGAAGAGTGGATTGGGACAAGTTGTTTTCTGGCAAGGGTGTGGTCAGTAAGTGGATGGCCTTTAAAGGTGAAATTTTGAGAGTGCAGAATTTGCATGTTCCTTGTATTCTTCATCGTTCCAGAACATAACTTTTCCCATACTTCAATTTTTATCTTTATGTTTTAGATCCTTTTCCCACTTCTGCTTAGGTTTATAGTTTATTTCATTTTCCTTATCTTGCAGCTTAATGTACATGTTGGTTATAAACCTTTTGATTATTATTGTGTCTGTAATCACGTATTCAAAGCTGCTTCCTTCAGGTCATCTCAAGCTGTTTCCCAATTTATCCTTTAAATGAGCTTTCAATTGATGATATCCAAACATTGTACCATGAGTTATTCCATACTTCAACTGTTCAAATGTTAATAAATTATTTCCCAAAAAACAATTTTCTATTTTTTTGATTCCTTTTCTCTCCCATTCTCTAAAGGAAAGGTTGTCTATTGTAAAAGGGATGAGTGGATTTTGCGTCAATAGTAATTTTGGTATTTGATCATTCGTTTTTCCTTTCTAAGTGGATCTTCTTCCATATATTAAGTAAATGATGCAATACTGGTGACCTTTTATCTTGCACCAGCTTTTCATCCCACTTTTAAAGTATATGTTCTGGAACCTTCTCCCCTGTTTTATCTAGTTCTATCTTAGTCCAGTCTGGTTTTTCCCTTGTCTGGTCAAAATCTGATAAATACCTTAATTGTGCGGCTCTATCATAATTTCTAAAATTTGGTAACTGTAAACCACCTTGATTATACCTCTCTGCTAATTTATCTGACGCTATCCTTGGATTCCTCCCTTTCCACAAGAATTTCCTTATTATTCTCTTTAGTTTCTTAAAGAATTTTTCTGTTAAGGGAATTGGTTACGTTTGAAATAAGTATTGTATCCTTGGGAACACGTTCATTTTAATGCAGTTTACCCTCCCTATCAACGTTAGTGGTAATTCTTTCCAATGTTCTAAGTCTTCCTGCAATTTCTTTATTAGTGGCTGATAATTTAGTTTGTACAAGTGGCTTAAGTTATTGTCTAACCTGATCCCTAGGTATCAGATTGCTTGTGTTTGCCATTTAAATGGTGATTCGTTTTTAAATTCTGTATAGTCTGTGTTACTCATTGACATCACTCAACTTTTATTTGCATTGATCTTGTACCCCCATATTTCTCCATATTCCTTCAATTTCTTACGTAATTCTTTTACTGATACCTCTGGTTCTGTTAAGTATACTATGGTGTCATCTGCAAATAAGCTGATTTTATACTCCTTCTCCTTTATTTTTATCCCTTTTATTTTATTTTCTATTCTTATCAGTTCTGCCAAAGGTTCTATTGCTAAGGCGAACAATGAGGGGGATAGTGGACATCCCTGTCAAGTTGACCTACTTAATTTAAATTGGTTCGGTACATATCCATTTACTGTTACGTTCGCCAATGGTCCATTATACAATGCTTTAATCCAATTTAAATATTTTCCTGGAAGATTGAACTTCTGTAATACTTTAAATAAGTAGTTCCACTCTACTCTGTCAAAGGCTTCTTCTGCGTCTAGAGCAACAGCCACTGTTGGTTTCTTATTTCCTTGAACTGCGTGAATTAGATTAATAATTTTACAGACATTGCCTGCTGTTTGTCTTTTCTTCATAAATTCAGTTTGATCTAGTTTTTTGGAACACAATCGGCCAATCTGTTTGCTAATAATTTCGCTATTATCTTATAGTCTGAGTTAAGTCAAGATATTGGTCTATATGATGCTGGTGTTAGTGGATCCTTCCCTATCTTTGGCATTACTGTAATTATTGCTGCCTTACGTGAATCTAGCAAGTTTTGTGTTTCTTCTATCTGTGATTATTTCCAGGAGAGGAGGAATTAATAACTCTTTAAACGTTTCATAGAATTCTACTGAAAATCCATCACTCCTGGTGTTTTATTGTTTGGCAGCGTTTTTAATCTATCCTGTACTTCCTCTATTTCAAATGGATTTATCAGTTTGTTTTGTTCCTCTTCTTGCAATTTCGGCAGTTCAATGTTGGCTAAAAATTCCTCTATTTTAGCATCTCCCCCCTCGTTCTCAGTTTGGTGTAATTGTTCATAAAATTCCTTAAAATTTTCATTAATCTCTGTTGGATTATATGTCATTTGTCTGTCCTTTTTCCTTGATTCCAATACAGTTCTTTTAGGTTGTTCTGTTTTAAGTTGCCAGGCCAATATTTTCTGTTTTTTCTCCAAATTCCTAATACTTTTGCTTTGTTTTCATTATGTTCTTCTCAACCTTGTACGTTTGTAATGTTTCATGTTTAATTTTTTTTGTCCGCCAATTCTCTCCTTTTCGTTATATCATCCCGTACGCACTAATTCCTTTTCTGTACTTACTATCTTCCTTTCCAACTGCTCTATTTCCTGATTATAATCCTTTTTCATCTTAGTCACATAACTTATTATCTGCCCTCTAATGAAGGGTTTCATTGCGCCCCATAATATAAATTTGTATTTCACTGATTCTGCGTTTATTTCAAAATATGTTTTAATATGGCGTTTTGTAAACTCCCTAAATTCCTGACTTTTAAGTAGCATGGAGTTTAACCTCCATCCCCATGTTCTTGGTGGGATGTCCTCCAGTTCTATTGCTAATAACAGGGGTGAATGATCTGATAGTAGTCTAGCTTTATACTCAGTTTTCCTAACTCTCCCTTGAATATGGGCCGACAACAAAAACATATCAATCCTTGTGTAAGTTTTTTGCCAACTCGAATAATATGAAAATTCCTTCTCTTTTGGGTGTTGCCTCCTCCATATATCCATAAGTTTCATTTCCTACATTGATTTAACCATAAATTTGGCTACTTTATTCTTTTTACTTTACTTTTGTCCAGTTTTATCTAACATTGGGTCCAAATTAAGGTTACAATCCCCCCCCTTTCAATATATTTCCTTGTGTGTCTGCAATCTTCAAAAAAAGATCCTGCATAAACTTTTGATCCTCCTCCTTAGGTACATATATATTGAGCAAATTCCCAAATTCTGGGTATATCTGACACTTTATCATTGCATACCTCCCTGCCAGATCTATTATTTCCTCCTCTATTTTTGTTAACTAATATGGCTATACCTCTAGCGTTTGAATTATAGGATGTTGCTGTTACGTGTCCTATCCAGTCTCTCTTTAGTTCATTATGTTTGCTTCAGTTAGATGTGTTTCCTGCACAAATGCTATATTTATTTTTTCCTTCTTAATAAATTTAGTAGCCTCTTCCTTTTAATTTGGTTACGTATTCTATTAATGTTTATAGTCATATCGTTCAACATGTCCATCTTATATCTTGCATACACCTCTTTTCCACCTCTTCGCCACCTCCATCCCCCTTTTCCCTATTTTCATCTCTTAATTTTCTCTTATTACACTTAATGTTCGACAACACATTTAAGACATAAAGCACCCCTGCAGTTCCCACATCCACTAATACCTTAACCCCAAAAGTTCACCCCTCTCTGAGTTTCCCCATACCCCTTGCCGGGCAACCACAACTCCCCTTTCTATTTGAATTGCGATCTTGTTCGCAGAGTCAACTGATTTTGTAGTGACGGTAATTCCCCCTCCACCCAGCCCTCTTCAGAAAACACTTTTTTTTAATACATATAACAAAGCTCTCTCTCTCTTCCTCCCCCCCTTACTTTCCTTCTCTTTTCCCTCTTTAGTTCTTTACATATACATTGTTTTTACATCTTTATATATACTTTATCGCTGTTCTTCATTTTTGTTACATTTCTTCATCTCTTCTCCTGTCCTGCAAACGTTCTGCAAATTCTTGCACTTTCTCTGAATCCGAGAACAGTCTGTTTTGCTCCCCGGGTATAAATATTTTAAGCATGGCTGGATGTCTTAATATGAATTTGTAACCGTTTTTCCATAAAGTTGATATTGCTGTATTAAACTCCTTCCTCCTCTTTAAGAATTCAAAACTTATGTCTGGGTAAAAAAATATTTTTTGACCCTTGTATTCCAATGGTTTATTAGCTTCTCTAACTTTATTCCTTGCCCGTTCCAGTATATTTTCTCTTGTCATATATCTCAAAAATTTTACTAAGATGGATCTTGATTTTTGATGTGTCTGTGGTTTTGGAGCTAATGCTCTGTGTGCCCTTTCTATTTCCATCTCTTCCTGCATTTCTGTCATTTCTAGGACCTCTGGGATCCATCCTTTTATAAATTCCTTCATGCCTGTGCCTTCTTCACCCTCCTTCAGGCCCACTATTTTTATGTTGTTTCGCCGACTATAATTTTCCAACATATCAATTTTCTGAGATAACAACTCTTGTGCCTCTTTAATTTTTTTGTCACTTTCTTCCAATTTTTCTCTAAAGTCATTTACTTCCATTTCTACAGCCGTTTCCCGCTCTTCCACATTCTCTACTCTTTTCCCCATTTCTGTCGTTACCAGTTCTAACCTTTGCATTTTATCTTCTGTTCTTTTCATTTTCCTTTTAATTGCATTATTAAACTATTATTAATAGTTATTAAACTATTCTTTTAGTGATCTCATTTGTTCTTCAAAAAAGACTTTATCTATATTCTGTTCATCAGTTTTACCTTTTATTTCTCTTTGTCTGTCAGTCTTCTATTTCTCTGTGAAGATCTTGGTCTTCTTCCTCTTCTTCTGTGTCTGTATCTGTGTTTGTGTCTTCTTCTCCTCTTTGTGTCTGTGTCTCTTCTGTTTTTCTTGATGAGCTGCTTGTTTCTCTTCGTTGGGCCTCTTCTTGCTGGACCTCTTGTTGCTGGTCCTCCCCTCCTGGGCTGCTCGTCTGTTATGCTTCCTGACGTTGGTCTTCTTGTTGGTCATCCTTCCATCTGTCTTCCACGTCTGTTTCATCGCTCCCTCTTCTGCTGTCTTCCTTATCCTCCAGCTGAGGGCCCTGGTGTCGAGCGTCCCTCAGCTGCTCGCTCTGTGACGGCCCGCTCCTCTGCTGAGCCCCCTCCCTCTGGTGTCCTCTTTCTCCTTTGATTGCGCACTGCGCACTTTTATTTGGCTCTGAGAGCCATTTTTGTAGTGCACCGACCGGCTGGTGGGTCGCGATTCTGTAGGGCAGGCACTGACCTCAAGGGTCGGGCGCTCCTTGTCACCACAGCGTCCTGTTCCTTCCTACAGGTAAGGCCTTCTTCTTTCTTCTCCGGCAACTTTTTTACTTCCTTTTTTCCAGTTGTTCTTACTTTCTCCTTCTTGGAACCCATCTTCTTTCTCTTCTCTGTATCTTTATCTTCTATTTCTTGTTCTCTATTTTTGTTATGCTTTGCTTTTTCCTAACTTTTTTCCTATTTTCCTGGAGAGGGCTGGTTTTCCCGACCAGCCACTACTCCGTCACATGACTCCTCCTGAGTGCTCATCTTCGGGCTCCTGTACCTTTTTCCCAATGGTAGTAGAGTGAAGAGGGCATGGCCTGGGAGGTGAGGGTCTTTGAGGATAAGAGGCTGATTTTTTTAAGACAACTGCCTCATGTAGATGTTCTCAATGGAATGAAGTCTGGTGCCTGTGACATCACAAGCCGAGTCAACAACCCTCTGGAGTTTATTCTTGTCCTGAGAGTTGGCACTTCCATACCAGGCGGTGATACAACCTGCCAGATTGCTCGAGAGGTATCACTGTAAACCTCTAGAGTTTTGGTGACACACCGAATTTCCTCAAACACCTCACAAAGTATAGCTACTGGCGAGCCTTCTTTGTGATTGCATCGACATGGAAGCTCCAGGACAGATCCTCAGAGATGTTGACACTCAGGATTTTGAAGTTCTTGACCCTCTCCACCACTGAGCCCTTGATGAGGGCTGGGTCATGTTTCCTGGTTTTGCTGACGTTGAGCACAAGGTTGTTTTCATTACTCCATTCAATGAGCTGATCTCTCTCTCGCCCTCCTGTAAGCTTCTCATTGCTGTTTGTGATTCTACTGACAACTGTGGTGTCATCGGCAAACTTGTAGATGGCATTGGAATTGTGTCTGGCCATACAGTCATGGGTGTATAATGAGTAGGACAGTAGGCTAACCACACATCGTTGAGGTGCACCTTCATTGATGGTCAGTGAGGAGGAGACATTGTTTCCAATTCGTACTGACTGTGGTCTTCCAATGAGAAAGTCAAGGATCCAGTTGCATGGCGGGGGGGGGGGGGGGTGGGGGTGGGGGGGCGGGTGCAGAGACGCAGGGGTTGGAGCTTCTTGACCAGCTTTAAGGAAATGGTCTTGAAGGCTGAGTTGTAGTCGATGAAGAGCAGCAGCCTTATGTATGAGTTGCTGTTTTTGAGGGGATCCAGAGCTGAGTGGAGCTGTGGAGCAATTGTGATGATCGGTGAATTGCAGTGGGTCCAGATCTTTGCTTAGGTGCCTGTTAATTCTGGCCATGACCAGCTTTCTCAAAGCATTTCATTACAGTAGAGGTTAGTGCTACTGGGTTGTGGTCATTTTGAAACTCAACAATGCACTAAAAAGCTGGGTCAACCACAGAGCATTCACACAGGAGTTGGTTAACCAAGCAATACAACTCAGCCAGCTGGCAGCAGTCAGGGAAATGCGCTCAGTATTGGTATATAATACAAGCTCAAAAAGTTGGTTCTGTATCTTTACCTTTGCTATTTAAAGTTTGACCTTTTGAGTTTCTCCAGATATTTTTACTTCAGTCACGGTGTCTGCAGACTTTTGTATTTTACTCATACAAGATGATGCAGATATGTCTAATTTCTATCCAGCAATGCTCCACCAAATTTTGATTGATGACAGCTGACTTTATGGGGGTGCATTGCTGCTCTGACAAGCTCCCCTGTTCAATTCTATTTATTTAACAAATTATAAAACACTTTGCAAGAACTGTTCAGCATTCTGAAAGTAACATCTCAAGCAATATTCAATCAAACCAAAAAGGCCAATTGTTGACCTGACAGCCCATGGGGGGGAAATAAATATACCAGTGAGATGTTGGCTTGCAGTAATATTTTGAAGGACACCACAAAAAGAGATGGACTTTGTGGAAAACTATTGGGTTGAGCAGTGTCATTTCGATACTATGTATAGAATAAAGTGATTTGAAAATCACTACCAAAGTAAAGTTGCTACCAGGCCCAAATAAACTTATTTAAAGTAAAATTGAATTTTAATCCTTTTCTGCACCAAGGGGTTTCTTTGTGCTGATTTAAACCAATAGAATTGTTCATTATTTCTGCACGTTTGATAATAGCATGACAGATTATGAAACTTGTTGATTCCCTTGAAACTGCTTAAGGTGGCAAAACAAAATGAAGACCTGACTTCTATTGCCAGCCCTATTATATCTGATAATCTTTTTCAACTTTCTTTGCAAGAGTCTGTCTTTAATGACTGGCACTGATTGGGTCTTGAATGTTTTTGGAATAAAAAACAATTTTGCTCCCTTTGACCAATTTGTGGTAAAATTTAACTTTCCAAACACTCTTCTTTTTAAATATTTACAATACATTTTGTTCAATCTCAGATCCCTGACCTTCCACAGATTCCCAAGGCAATTTTTTGATTTACAACTTTCTGATAAAGGTTTAATATCTCTTCTTTATAATAATTTGCTTGATTTAAGGTAATTAAAATCAAGAACAATTGGGAACAGGATTTGAATCTTTCATCTCAGATGAGGTTTTGGACTCAATTTGTAATCCGATTAATACTACCTCCTTTTGAGCACGACACTGCTTGTTGCAATTTATATAGGTACAAAGTAAGTTGCAATTTATTTTGGTACAAACGTAGGTCTAAAGTTAAATGGTCTCGTTTTTATTCAGATATAAATCCTTGATGTGACAAATGTAAAATTGATGCTGCTTCTTTGGTTCAAATGTTCTGGACTTGTCATAGTTTAGAAAAATTTTGGAAAGATATCTTTCAAACATTATTGGTGATTCTCAAGTTCAAATTAGAACCTTGCCCTCTAATAGCTCTATTTAGATCATTTCAAGATGATGTTTAACCTGACTCCAACTCAAAACCAAATTTTATCTTTTACTTCATTGACAGTCATACTTGCAATTTTGATGAAATGGAAAGACTATTTTCCACCTACACACACACAATGGTTTGAGTGATTTTATTGTCTTGTTTAAGTTTAGAAAAAAATTGATACACCATTAGAGAGTCAAATATTAACTTTAAAAAGACGTGGGGCCCATTGATGGACTATTATCATAACCTAAAGAATTCAGGTTGTTCTGAAGCTTTGGTGCTGTGCTGTCCAGTCCATCTCCAGGTTATTGTCAGTTGATTCCTACCTGTTAGCCTTTAACCTTACTCAGTGGTATAGCTTCTGAATTATAAGGGTTTTTTCTTGTCCTTTGAACTGTACATTACAACTGTACTGTTCAATTTTGCATAATATAAATATCAATAAAAATATTTTTGAAAGCCTCAGAAGAAATAGGAGTTGGCCATCTGGCCCCTAATACCTGCTTTGACATCTGTACAGAACATAGCCAATCTTCGATCTCAACACCATTTTTTGGCACTTACCCCATACTCCTTGATTTCCTTAATATCCATGCCCATTAACCTCTTCTTTAAATGAACACAATAACCGAGCTTTCACGAGCCCCCAGGGTAGAGTTTTTCATAGGTTTGCTGCCCCCTAAGTGAAGAAATGTTTCTTCATCTCAGTCCTTAACCTGTACCATAATGCTGAAACTAAGATCTGTCAAGCCCTTTTTGAATAAAAGGCACTGATCCAAACATTGACTAACCATTTCTATCCACGGATGCTGTCTGATTTGCTGAGTTCCTCCGCAATTCTCTGTTTGCTCAAGATTGCAGGATTTGAGCTTTTGTGTTTTCCTTTAAGAATTTTGTGTGATGTCAATCTTGTCTCACTTTTCTCAACTCCAGAAAATATAGAGCCATTCTTCTCAACTTCCCCTCACACTTCAAAGGCACCATCACAGGAACTAGTATTGAAAACTCCTTACCATGCAATCTCGTACTTAGAAATGACCAGATCTGCGGACGGTGCTCCAGGTGCAGTCTCACCATGATATTGCAATGAGACTAGCCTACTCCTTCCAGACTTGATGAAGGATTCCGACTTGAAAGGTTGACAATTCCTTTTTTCCCAACGGATGTTGCTGGACCTGCTGATTTCCATAAGCAGATTGCTTTTTGCTCCTGATTCCAGCCTCTGCATTCTCTCTCGTGTGCCTCCTTTCTTACTCCTTCATTCAAGTCTGCTTCTAATATGCCACTTGCCCTCTTAATCCCTCACTGCATTTGCATCTTATTCTTTCGTGGCTCATGTAAAAGCACACCTCTTTCCCATTCAACGGCAGTCTCCCATAATTTCCCTGATGCATGGACTAAAGGGAGTGACTTCACATTTTTCTGGCTCATCTGTAAGGTTGCTCGTTCCTCTGTGGGCCACAGTTACATTTTCTGCTTGGAAGTGAAGTAACTATCTTGTGAATCCATCTCCCAATCTGTAACAAAGTCTTGTGTATTTTGAATCTCTCAGTAATTTAATTCCCTTGGAATTGGCCGGGCAATCCGTAACTTGTGTAATTTGATGAAACTGTCTGCCAGGTTTGTAAATCACCACTTGACCCTGGAACACTCCCCTGATGAAGACCATTGATTGTAACGCTCAATAAGGAGGATTTATGATCAGCAGTTTGTATTTTCCTTCCCTCGTCTCCACAGAGAGCTACATATCTTCTGGAACTGCAGCCAATATGTGTTCTTTTCTGTGTGCTTTCAGATTATGAATATATACTGAGCCACTGCACGTTTCTTATCACCTTTACAATGAAGGGGTTGGTGAATTACCAATGCAAATACTCTATACAGGTGTAGAGATCACCTGGGTCTGAGCACTGGTTATGGAAATGCAAATAAACGACATGCAAGAGGGTGTTGAATGACAAGATAGGACAGGTAGCACTCACTAACCAAGCAAATGCATAATGTGTTAATACCTGAAGCTCTTTGCTTAGTTTGTTGCACAGCAGAGGTTGTTAAAGATAAAAAGGTATAAGGTTCCATTATTGTCACGTAACACTACATCTAGAACGTAACATACTTCAACTTTTGTCTACCGTAAGGTAGACAGAGAGTCACCACTTTGTCTAGCAACCCTCACAGAAACCTACAGCACCTGGTGTTCCTAAGTGCCTCCAAGATCCGACAATCCCAGGCTTATTCAGGCTATTAGGTGCTGTGAAAAACATTCACAACACATTTAACAATTTTTTTTTTGAGCTTTAAATTTAGACATACAGCACGGTAATAGGCCCTTCCGGCCCAAGAGCCTGTACTGTCCAAATGCCCAAATTAACCGACAACCTCCATATGTTTTGAAGGGTGGGAGGTAACTGGAGCCCCCAGAGGAACCCACTCAGACACAGGAAGAACATACAAACTCCTTACAGACGACGTGGGATTTGATCCCCGGGTTGCCAGCGCTGTCACAGTATTGCACTCACCACTACACCAACCACGCTGCCCAATCTTTATCTTAATCTCGGTAAAACAATGTTCAATTCATCAGGTGATAATGACGAAATGTTTATATTTACCTGCAATGAACTTGAAAACAGTATCACTGAGCTGATTCATTATTGGAAGCAAGCATAGTTTTAAGTGTAAGAAATGAAGTGCATTAATCCTCTTTTTGAAGTAACATTAATAATTTGCTAGATCAAAAAACAATCTTCTGGAGGAACTCAGTGGGAGAGAAGTAATTGTTGACATTTTGTTATAGAGCCGTTCAAGGCTCAAATAACTTCCCCCCCATTTCCCTCCACACTGCCTTACGGTAGACAAAAGTTAAAGAACTTCATGTATGTTACGCTCTAGATGTAGTATTATGTGACAATAATGGAACCTTTACCTTTTCACCATTTAACCTATGCTCTGATCTGAATTGAGGGACTCGTTCTCACCCTGAATAGTCCTCTAATTCTTTTTCTCCCTTCTAATGCTCTTCATCCTGCCGGATTTCTCCAGCAGATGGCTTTTTGCTCCAGATTCCAGCATTTGCAGCCTGTCGTGCTTCAGTACTTAGCTGGGGCTTCTGAACACCATTTTTGTTGAGGGGAACATGGACTTTGGTGCTGAGATGCATTTATCTCTCAATATTGGGGCGGCATGGTTAGAATAGTGGTTGGCGCATACTGTTCCAGCTCCTAGCGACTGGAGTTCGAATCCAGTGCTGTCTGTAAGGAGTTTATACATTCTCTCTGTGGTCCACGTAGGTTTCCTCTGGGGGCTCCAGTTCTCCCCCCATTCAAAACATACAGGGGTTGTAGGCTAATGGGTGCAATTGGGCGGTATCGGCTCATGGGCTGAAAGGACCTGTTACAATGCTGCATGTCTAAAATTAAATTTAAAATAACTCCAATGGATTTCCTAATGTACAGGAGATTGCCATTTGTGGAATCTTGCTGTGTTCATCTTGATTTCCCCATATCAATAGTCTTCTTCATGGATTGTTCCTGAGGATTGAGGATGACATGCTTCCACTCTGCTTTAGTAGGTGGAACCACAGACCCTGTAATTACTGGGAAAGGATTAGTTCGATGGAATGAGCAATGGGCATTTGCTAAGGTGCTACTTGTACCATTTACATTTCTGGATTCATCTGGAATTCAAGTAACTGGCAGCCTCAGGCAAATGGCAAAAAAATTGAGGAAAAAAAATTTTAAACATTAAAATAAGTAGGAATAAAATAATAGGTAAAAAATATGTAAGTTCAAAATTGAAAAGGTACATTTTCTCTGAAGTAGCATATAAACCTTTGGTGAAGACGGGAGCAAATATTCAGCCAGCGGAGGGAGGGCCTTGGTCAGGCTTTGCTCATAGCAGCTGTTTGAATAAAGTTGTGTGAAACAGCAATGGGGTTGCCCAGGATGAAGAGCTGGTTGATGCCATTTACCGTTGGGGTGACTCTCTTAAAGTTTCTCCTTATCCCTGCTTAGTAAGAATCACCCCAGTCAGAGGTTTAATCTGTAAACTTGGGGAGTGGGAGTTGATTAACTGTAATGTTATTTTTCCATCTTTTGAGCAGCTTCATGGAGGGGGAGAAACCTGCAGATGCTGGTTGGTTAAATGTTTTCAAAGAATGTGACTGAAAATAAAGTAAAATACTTTAAGATTTACATATCTATACAAGTGAAGTTTGTTCATTGTGTAAGTATTTTTGTGTTTTGAACTGTTTATTCTTAATGTATGAGTTGGGCATTGTAAGAGTAGGTCTCAAGCAACCAGAAAATACACGTATTCAGCTTCTACCAATCCTTTTTTTTAAATTTTTTAAAAATCTTGAGTAGTTATGAACCAGAAATTCTCCTGAATTATGGGCATGTTACACTTTTTCAAGGAAGTATTGAGGATACCCTTGAATTTATCTTCTGTCTGCCTGGTAATCATTTTTATTGTCATAAGGCAATGTGTCTGGTTTCAGGAGTTTAGTGTTTGGGATGTAAAAGGTGTGGTCTGCCTACTGGAATTGACTGAGTGACAGTGGGGCCTTGATTTAGGAGTTATTGGCTGGGAGAAGATGCTTTTTTCAGTGCATGAGGAGGTTTTTGCAATGTTATCTTTAGTGGTCTCTCTCCATCACTGCTCTGTACTAGACCATGACTTCATGCTGCATTTGATGTCTTGATATTCAATCAATCTTTTCCTCATTTGGCCAAAAGCTTTAATGATGGACTGAGAATGATGGTAATTTTCATCACTGACACCTGCCTTCTCCTGAGACATGATGATTGGTCAGTATTACCTAGCTTTAAAAAATTTTTTTTTTTTGATATACAGCACGGTAACAGGCCCTTCCATCCCATGCCTCCCAAATGCATCAAACCCCCATATGTTTTTTTTTTAGGGTGGGAGGAAACTGAAGTGCCCAGAGGAAACCCATGCAGAAATGGGGAGAACATCCAAGCTCCTTACACAACGCTGGATTCGAACTTAGGTCACTGGTGCTGTATGAATTGCTATGAACAGTGCCTCCCTGTCTCTTACTGTTGAATCTTTGCAAAAGTTACTGCACCTCAAATGTACTTAAATGAATGCCATGTACTTTGGGACATCCAGAGGCTGTGAAAGATGCAATATAAGTCCAAATTTTACATTATGGGAAAGTCTTGACTGTAAAGATATAAGTCACAATCTTCACAGCTTGGACTGGAAGGTTGGTCTGTGAATTAGATAACTTCCAAGAAACACTTTATTCTTTCCACTGTTTTCACTTTGAAGTTTATTTTTCATTTAGAGTCTCTCACTACATTTCATTTAGTTTGTCCCTGTGAAGCTATTTATCATCCCAACATTCTTACAGGGGTAACTGTGGTCCTTGTGGGTCATAAGAGCAGTCTCTATCATTATTCACTCACAATCCAGTCACTAAGCAACTGCATAAACCACACGAAACTGGAGGGAAATGAGCCTAAATGATCACCTTAGAAGAATCTTTCCGCTTTAACTGCCAGTGGAAAAAGCTGAAGTGGTGCAAATTGCATTTAGGAGTTTAAAACCATTTTGTTTGAAAAATATCCACTGATTGAAGCCATGGATCTAAACCTTTTCTCTTCAAACACTTCTGAGCATCCGTTTTATTTTTAGAAGGCAGTATAAAACATTACTGAGAAAAAGAGAACAAGATGACAGAAAGCTCAATGTTTCGACCAGCCTCCTAACAAGTGAAAGCGAGATTGTCTGTTTGTTGAGGTCTGACACCCTGTTCTATTCATATTCAAATGTTGCCATTCAGACTCAGAGAATAGGCCTCACTTTAAGGAGCCCACAATGGCCAAACTACTGTCTCTCATGTAATCCTCACAGATATGGATAATCCATTCTCCCCCAGCCACACTGTTGGAATGCAGTAACTCCTGCTGGCCAGTTAGTTTGTGGATTTGATGAAGAGTGGGGGGGGGGGGGGGGGGGTGGAAGGGGGGACACTTATTATTGCAAGCTTTTACATTTGAAGAAGTCATACGCGCAAACCAGGTAAGAAAGAAAAGGCTATAAATCTGTCTCAGACCAACTACATCTCGTGCTGAATTCAGCCATAAATTAGCATTGACTGCATCCTACAAGATTACATCATTAGCCATTGAAGAATTACTCCATTAGATCTAAGTAGAAAGGGCAATTCTGCATTGGGTAGTGGTGACCTCATCATATGAGCCCACTAAATGTGGGACAAAGGGTTGAGGAAGGCACAATATTAAATGCCGTCCTTCCCCTTTAAACCTGCAGTGTGTGCTTTTTCATTTAATGCCATACATAACATGCCATAAAATTCCTCAAGCTACAACCACACATGCGCTGCACTTTTCTTCACCAGATTCCAAAGAGGAGCAAATGACCAGCGTTTACCCAGCGTTCAGTTTGATCACTTTTGAGATAAATTTGTATTTTCTTATGGTAAAACAGCAACTCACTCCTTCACTCGTGCATCCGATAGATTTTGACGACGCTACTGTTTCCTCACATAAGGAATACATCCAAAAGGGTCATGTTGACATATCAGCATCAAAGGGTCGGCATTCCTCTGGGAGCTGTGGAATGTCTGCCCTGGGGCTGGGCAGCTCAGCGCCAGGAAACTCTGCTCCTGCTGGGGACCGTGGCTCTGTGAAGCATTGCAGCATCACAAGCCTGTCAAAGAATGGTACCTCTTCAAAGTCTGTTGATGAATGAGTTTTCTTTGTCAGGCTAAGAGCTTCCTATCACGCGCCTTTGATGTCACATTTTGCATTGGCCTGCTGTCACTGAGAACTGAATTGCTAATTTTCACAGGTCAGGGGAGTGACAAAAGATCACAGTGCACTCTAAGAAACGGCTGGAATTGTACGGAGAAGTCGGTTGCATTTAATATATGTGGCAGGAGGAGCAAGCAGGCTCCTGGACAGATAGCTTTAAGATGTTCAAAGATGGTGAAAAAGAGATACAAAGTCACTCTTTCTAAAGGTAAAAGTTCCTTTATTGTCCGTAATGCCATATTTAGAATGTAACATATATGAAATTATTTAACTTTTGTCTACTGTAAGGCAGACCCAGCACCAGAAATCTACAGCACCAGGTGTTCCTAGGCGTTCTCCTATCCAAGTACTGACCAGTTTTGAGCCTGCTTAGCTCCGAGATCAGACAATCTCAGACGTACTCAGGCTATTAGGTTCTCAGAGTTTTCAGCACCGAAACCGACTGTTTGGCCCATTATATATATGTTTGTGTGTGTGTTTTACAAACACTTGCTCTGTCACCATCCAGGTTTAAAGGTTCCATTTATTATCATGCAATATTAAAATATGATAGACATCAACCTTTGTTTACCATAAGGTAAAGCATCTGGTGCTTCTAACAATAGGAAAAAGAGAAGCAAAAGAGATTTTAAAAAAAAGACCCTGGAATGCATTGCCAAACGTGGTGGTGGAGGCTGAAACACTAGGGACATTTATGAGATTCTAAGGCACATGGAAGAAAAAAAGATGGGGTTTAGTCATTTCAGCGTCTATAGGAAACAAAGATATATTGCCAACATTTTGGGCCAGAGCCCTTCTTCAAGGAATAAGCCAGAAATAGGAAATCTCAGACAGTCTCAGAATTCAGACAATGCTGGCTGAGGGAGGAATCCAGACCAACAAAAGGATATGAGTTTGCAGGGAATATATAGGTCAGCACAACATGGAGTGCTGAAGGACCAAAATACTGAATTCTAAATGTATGTAATTTGAAGGAAAGTTCAACCTTGTTTGTCAAGTTAAAAATGAATTTTACTGGAAAGTTCTGGCAGAACTGAGGGCCATAGTCAAATTATAAAATGTAAAAGAACCTTGCCTGGGACTCGAGGTGGAGCTCAGCAGTGTGAAAGTTTCTAATGCTAACACCTGTCTGTGTGGGGCAAGGGGAGAGTGGGAAAGACATTCTTGCTGTTGAGGGAATGCAGTGAAGGTTTCTAGGGTAGCAGGTCTGACATATGAAGAAAGACTGGATAGATTAAAGTTATACTCATTGGAAATTAGAAGAATGAGAGGGGATCTCACTGAGATGTATTAAATTTTGACAGAATAAACAAAAAATCTTGCAGATGCTGGGGTCCAGTGCAATGCACACAAAGCCATGCAGTGTCCATAGGAGGTCAAAGACAGCTGACATTCTTCAGGAATGCTGAAAATCAGACAGATGATGGATTAAAAAGGTGGAGGGGGAGGGGAAGGGGAGGAACACAGGGCAGGTAAGGGGTAATAGGTGGATACAGGTGGAAGGGTAGAAGAGAAAGAAGTTGAGAATTGATAGAAGGAGAGAGCAGAGGGTGAAGAAAAATAGCTCTCTGATGGGAGAAGGAACAAAAGGAGATGGGGAGCTGAAAGAAGGAAAACAGGAGAGTGAAGGAAAAGAGAAACTGGTGGAGGATGTTCATGGAAATCGGAGGTTGATATTGATGCTGCTTGGTTGGACACTGCCAAGATGATATATAAGGTATTGGTCTTCCAAATTACTCAGTATGTTGGTATGGCAATGGGGTGTGGAATTGGTGGTTGGCCACTGCGAGGTCCTGGCTGTTACAGTGGATGGTGCTCAACAAAATGATTTTCCAGATTTCCCAGTCTGTGTCCCGTATCTCTAATGTACAGGATACCACATTGGATGTAGTAAATGAATCCTACAGATTCACAGGTGATTCACTGACAGGACTAGATAGGTTAGAAGCGGAAAGAATGTTCCTGATGTTGCAGATGTCCACAACGGGGGGTGGGGGGGTCACTATCTAAGGATAAGGGGTAAGCCATTTAGGAGATGAGAACATTTTTCACAGAGAGCACTGTGGAATTCTACCCACAGAAAGTTGTTGAGGCCAGTTTGTCAGCTCATTGGAGTACAGAAGGATGAGGGAGGACCTCAGAGAGGCATTTTGATGCTTAAAGGCCTGGACAGAGTAGATATGGTAAGGATGCTTCCCATGGTAGAGGAGTTTTGGAAAAGCGGACACAACTTCAGGATAAAAGGGCATCAATGTAAAATAGAGATGCGGAGAAATCTCTTTAGTCAGAGGGTTGTGCGTTTGTGGAATTTGTTGCCACAGGTAGCTGTGGAAGTAGGTCGTTGGTGTTTTTGAGGCAGAGATTGACAGGTACTGGATTCATCAGGGTATCAAGGGTTACTGAGAAAAAGATGGGGACTCGGGCTGAGTGGGAGGATGGATCAGCTCATGATGAGAATATCGGAGCAGACTTGATGGGCCAAAGGGCCTACTTCTGCTCCTATGCAAAGAGGATCAAGGGGTATGAAAAGCAGAGTAATAAAACTGGGTGATCAGCCCATTATCATGTTGAATGGTAATGTAGGCTTGAAGGGCTAAATGGCCTTCACTTTGCTCCATTTTGTATGTTTCTGTCAAACCATCACTCTGCCACACTGACTAGGAATGTATCTTAAAGTGCTCAACTAGAAAGGTGTAATTAGTCAACAACGGAATGGCCAAATGCTTGAAGAATGAGATGGATTCTAAAGTGAGAGAATCTAGTGAATTCCAGTGTCTGAGATCTGTGATGGATGGTCAGATGGAGAGGAAATGCACAATTAAAACAGCTCTGTGGACCAGAGGGTTCTGAGGGAAGGAGGAAGGTGAAATTGTAGGACTGAGGAGTGTCAACTGTAAAGGGGAGGATGAGATCTGAATTGAAGGTGCTGGGAGCTAGAGTAGGTAGAGAATGGTGAGAATGGATGGATAGAGCACTGCACAGTTGTACATGGGCACTTGGTTGAACACTCACTGAATCACACAGCTGACCATGATACCAGCTACTTGGATTAGGTTTGTATCCCTCTTTGTACCTGTCCAAATGCTGTTTAAATGTGGCAATTTTATCTGCCTCTACAATATCCTCATTCCAGATATTCACCATTCTCAGTGTGAGAAACATCCCTCAGCTTTCCTTTCAATTTCTCTCTTTGCACCTTAAACCTGTGTCCTCAATTCTAGGTTCTCTTGCCCTTGAAAAAAGCTCTGACTGACTACTACATATGCCCTTCTGAATTTTATAGCACCACTCCCCCTTCCCAAGCCTCCCGTTCCAATGAGAAATATCTCAGTCTATCTCATGCAGGCTGCAAAAGATTTGTCACTGGGTTACTTCTGACCCTTTCTGATAGAAAAACCTTGTAGCATTACCTCGGGAATGCTGAAGGTCTCTATAAATTGGATTTGCCAGCCATTTCTTACAGCTCTGTAGCCGTGGAGAAGTGGGTGTATTTCAATAATGAGAGAATACTCACTCCGTATGCAGTAGACATCAGTTGTACAGCCATAGATTTCTCTCTACCCTGATTTAGAGATGTGTTTTAATTTTTTTTATTTTTCACACTATGAACCATATCAATCAAAATATACACAAACATTTCCCTCTTGAATATACATAGTGGCATTTTCTCCCCTTTTTTCCCCCCTACCTTCCCTCCCTCCTTCCCACCCCCCTCCAAACCCATTAAACGTTCAACATATACAATACAATAAACCCATTAAACAATGTCATCACACAATGAAAATAAACAAGAAAATTGTATCATCTACTTTTACACACTGGGTCAGTTCATTTTGTCTTCTCATTCTATCATTTTAGGGGGTGGAGGTCCGAGGCAAGGCCTCTCTGTTGTTATCCATGTACGGTTCCCAAATTTGTTCTAATAATGTAACTTTATTTTTTAAATTGTATGTTATTTTTTCCAATGGAATACATTTATTCATTTCCATGTACCATTGGTGTATTCTCAGGCTCTCTTCTGATTTCCAGGTTGACATTATACATTTTTTTGCTACTGCTAAGGCTATCATAATCAATCTTTTTTGCACTTTATCCAGTTTGAGGCCTAATTCTTTACTTCTTATATTACTTAGAAGAAAGATCTCTGGATTTTTTGGGATGTTGCTTTTTGTGATTTTATTTAATACCTGATTTAGATCTTCCCAAAACTTTTCCACTTTCTCACATGCCCAAATTTAGAGACGTGTATTGATGGCACTTCTTATTTCCCAGATACCCAAATAATAGAGAACTGGCACCCCTAAGTAGATAATTTAAATCAACAAGGGTTGAAATGTGGAACTGTTCTAGCCTCCTTTCAGTTGAACAATTAGGGAAACCCAGTGATTTCAATTTTTATTCATTGCTAAAACAGATCTGCTTTAGAGGATGATGGTGTTGAAAGTTAGTTCAAAGAGAGATTGACAGATGTCCTTACAAAGACAATCAATACTACTGAAATCAAGTATGACCATTCCAGAAGAAAGCACTTACCCATGTTTTTGAATAACTTTCTGTGTTGAATTTGTTATTCTGCAGTGGTGTTTGGTTAGTCTGGTATTACGTTGAGAGTAGTGACCATAACCATATAACCATTTACAGAGCGGAAACAGGCCATGTTGGCCTTTCGAGTCTGCACCGGTCCACTGATTAGTGACCAGTGCTTTTGTCAATACCCCTCTTTGTCCAATTCAGTTAGAGTCGCAGTGTTAAAGTTGGTGTCTCTCACCAAGATGTTCAGTTTGCAAAGAGTTTCTGGCATAAGTACAGTACCAAGGCAAATAACACCAGCAGACCAGGGGCAGCTAGCGTCTTCGGCATGGTAATAGGAAACAATCTCAGTACAATAATCCCAAGCCGTGTGACAGACATCAACACTGATTGCAGTAGCACTTAACATCCCAGCAAGCTAACAAATACAGCTTCAAGTCATTACCCTGCTGTTTCTCTGTGACAGGAATGAACTTGGCAATTGTTAACTACCTGTGAGCAGTTTCTGCCGCTGTGCTGGTGTGGATGTTCATAACTCCTTAGAGTTGATATTTGCCAACTTACTGGAGTGGCATCCATTACTGTGCTGGTGTTGAAGTGTGTCATTTTGCTTGGAATGGTGTTGAAATCTCGAGTGGAGAATGCCTTGTGTTATTGTACTGAGGTTGGTTGACATTAACATGCTGTGGACAGTAGCTATGCTTGGTCTGCTGGCGTTAATTAATTGGGTAGCTTTGAATGGACTGAGAGTTCTCTGTAATTTTCTCATTACTGATTATTTGTTGAAGCATATTGTTCGGTAGAATTGAAAGTCTTAAGACTCATTGTTATCAGAAAAGGTTATGAGTATCAAATGATAAGAGCCCCTGTCATAACAGATCAATATATGTTTAAAACATCACATGGCCATGAGGTCTGTGGAAGAGAAAAATTCAGCAATAAAATCCCTCAATGAAATAAGGAAACTGGAAACTGCACAGTGTGTTTTTGATCAAGTGGGATAGTTATTTTATTCCAAGGTCTCATTACTATAGAAACAGCTCCAAGAATCAGCAATTAAAACTTTTGCTACACCTTTCCTGACCTCTTCAAGTGTCAAGTAATTTTTTTTGGAGTAAAAATGCCAAGATATGTACACAAGATTTCCACCCTTCCTTTGTCACATACTGCTGAACTCACAGCTACCAGATTATTTTCTTTTGATTTCTCAGGCAGTTGGGAACGCAGAGAGGATTGAACTATTAGCTTCTGCCCTTGTTTGACTGTTAACACAATCTCACTTTCTTATCTCTATAAAGTACAAATCGCTGAATTTCTGCCAAACTTTCCAGCACATGGAAGCAGTTAACTAATGAGTGATTTAGTGAGGTCTAAAGCCCTGAGTAAAATATTAGTAAATCTCAAAATCCAAGCTCATATGATTTTGCAGAAGTGAAAAATATGAATAAAATTACATTTATATACCTTGTAATGAAGCAATGATGAAAATATTTCTAAATTCCATTATTCAAGTATCCATTCTTAGTTTGGCACTTATCCAGAGTATTTGCTATAAACTCTATGGGCAATATAAAAGTGACTCTACGAAAGCATTATTTGCATTATAATCAAATTGAATAATAAGAATGAGAGTGAGGTGTAGGTAATACTGTATAATTAATGCAGCATGGGCTTACACAGTGGAAATGCTGTAACCGGGATGCTCATCAGTTGAATAATGGACTGTATATGTAATGGAAATACTGCAATGAGAGTGTACATGTAGTGTGAGTTGCATAATGGGAATAATGTTATGTAGGTTTATGGAATAAGAATTGAAGAATATGTATATGTAGAAATAGAGATGGAGACAGAGGGGAAAAATGTGGGAGAAAAAGAGCGGGCAAAGGGGGAAATGGGGAGAAAGGTGGGACAAAAAGAGTAGGGAAACAGGGGGAGAAACGGCGGGGGGGGGGAGGTGGAATAGAAGTATGATTCAATTAGACCAAATGAATATATTATACTGTATGCTTGATTACTGTTCATTTAATAGAAACCTTTTCTTGGATTTTTTTTTAAAGAAAGCAATAAGTGTCACAGCTCTTGACATCCAGTTTCCTTCTGCTCCTCGAATGTCGCTATGTTTTTTGTATGTAACCGCCACAAGGGATGGCTATTGAATTTTTCATCCTAACGTGATATCTCAAGGGGATGATGTCATGCTGCAACTTGGTGACAGGCTCATTGAGAATGATATTATCCTGGAGGTTCCCAAAAGGTGAAGTCGCCACTTTGAATGAACACTTTGATTGTTCCATATTGTCAGATAATATGACCATCTTGCTTATCTTCTATTGGACAATGTTTCTTAAGTACTTTTATTGATAGACAATTACAATCAAAGCACAATTTAACTATATAACCACTTACAGCACAGAACAGACTAGTCCATGCCGTAACAAATCCCCACCCTCCTAGTCCCACTTACCAGCACCCGGTCCATACCCCTCCAGTCCTCTCTTCTCCATGTAACTATCCAGTCTTTCCTTAAATGTAACCAATGATCCCGCCTCAACCACATCTGCCGGAAGCTCATTCCTCATCCCTACCACCCTTTGTGAAAAGAAATTTCCCCTCATGTTCCCCTTATAATTTTCCCCCTTCAATCTTAAACCATGCCCTCTAGTTTGAATCTCCCCCTCTCTTAATTGAAAAAGCCTATCTACATTTACTCTGTCTGTCCCTTTTAAAATCTTAAACACCTCTATCAAGTCCCCCCTCAATCTTCTATGCTTTGGTGCAGTTTTATTCAGGAAAATGAATGATATAAAAGTAAATATCTCAGTATGAGACAATAGAAAATTGAAAAGGTCCTAACTATAAGCCCACCTCTAATAAGTCTAAAAGCAACTCAGAACATCTGTACCTAGAGAGTGGTGAGAATGCAGAGCCTGCCATTACATTGGAGAATTGCAACAAATTACATGGATAAGTACACGAAAGTGGGGGTGAGGGGGAGGGAAGGAAGAATATAAATGGTAGAAGAGTGATGTGGAGGATAAACAGGCAAATGCCTTAAGTAATTTCATGAAACTTTTTGAATTTCTTCAATAACATTACATTTTCATTTACTTAGATGATTGGATTACAATCTTCTGTGGGGTCATTGGATAAATCCATAGATCTGTCAAGGTTGCCATGCAGTTTGATAGGGTAGTTAAGAAAGCTCATGGTAAGCTGGCCTTCATTAGTCAAGGGATTGAGTTCAAGAGTCATGAGGTTATTGAAGCTCTAAATTTCTGATTAGACCATACTTAGTCTATAATGTGCCTCATTATAAAACATAGAACATTAAAGGCCTTTTGCGCACAATGTTGTGCCCACCCCATATAGACCTACCAAAAAAGACTAAACCTTCCCTACCTCATTCATGTGCCTGTCCCAATTGTTCCACCCTTCACCACCAACACTGACAAAGCATTCTAGGCATTCTGTGTTTAAAAAAAAAAAAAAAAAAAAAAATCCGGATGTCTCCCCTAAACTTTCCTCCCTTCACTTGGCACAGATATCCTCTGGGAAAAGATGCTGACTGTCTACCTTATCTGTGCCTCTCATAATCTTGTAGTCCTTATTAAGTTCACTCTGATCCTCCTTCGATCCAAGGAGAAAAGCCCTCGCTCTGCCAATCTTGCCTCATAAGACATATTGTCCAATCCAGGCAACATTCTGCTAATTCTCCACTGTACCCTCTCCATAGCTTCCACATCCTGTCAGTAATTAGGTGATCAGAACTGAACACATGTTTTTTTACTTCCTAAATCTAATATATGCTTCCTTCTTCCTCTTAACTAGATGTCTTACCTGCTTTGTCAACCAGTTTCCTTTTCTTACAATCTTTTCCCTGTTCATTGGGACAAACCCATCCAGAAATCTGTGCAAGTGATCACTAAACATCCTCCACATGACTTTTGTGCTGTCTCCCGAGAACATCTGTTCCCAATTTACTCTCGCTAGTTCCTGCCTCATCCCATAATAATTACCCCTTCCCCAATTAAACACTGTACCATTTTGGCTGCTTTTTTCCTTATTCGTAGCTATTCTAGTGAATTAATGGTGATTTTCGCCAAAGTGCTTTCCCACCAAGAGATCAGTCACCTGACCAGATTCATTACCTAGTACTAGATCCAGTATGGCCTCTCTTCTCGTCAGCTAGTCCAAATACATGTATTGTGTCAGGAATCCTTTTTGGACCTCCTGACAAATTCTGCACCATCTATCCCTCTTGCAGTGAGGAGGGCTTAGTAAATATTTAGGAAGTTGAAGTCTCCCATAACAACAACCCTGTTTTTTTCCTCATTTCAAAAATCTGCCTGCTAATCTGTTCCTCAGTGTCCCAAGGGCTATTTGGGTACTTCTCGACTACTCCCAATACAGTAATTTCTCCCTTCCTCTTTCTGACTACCACACACACACCGACTCAGTAAACATTCCCTTTACAGCGTCCTCCCTTTCTGCAGCTGTGATACTATCCCTGACCAATAATGCTACTCCCTTTTCCTTCTTTTACCCCCATCTTTTAAAACATCTAAACCCAGGTACCTGCATCAGCCAATCCTGTTCTTGCATAGCCAAGTCTCTGTAACAGCCAGAATATTGTAGTTCCACGAACTGATCCATGCTCTACGTTCATCTCCTTTATTCCTAATTCTCCTTGCATTGAAATAGATACTTTTTAAGCCCACCAAATTGACTACCTTTATGCTTCCTTCCCTGTCTTTCTTCACAAATCCACAACACATTGCATCAACCTTTCCACCTTCTACCTTAATCTCTGCCCTCGCATTCTGGTTCCCGTCCCCCTGCCAACAGCTCTAGCAAGCCTACCCTCTCTAGTTCAGGTGCAGCCCATCCTTTTGGTATAGGTCAGACCTTCCCCAGAAGCAATCCCAAAAATCCACAAATCTGAGCTCCTGCCCCCGCTCCATCTCTTCAGCCATGCATTCATCTGCCACAACTTCCTCTTCCTGCCCTCTCTAGCATGTGGCACAGGCAGCAATCCTGAGATTTCCACCCTTGAGATTCTACTTTTCAGCTTCCTTCCTAACTCTCTCTATTCCCTCTTAAGGACCTCATTCCTACTCCTATCTATGTCATTGATACCAATGTGGACCATGACATGTGGCTGCTCACCCTCCCACTTCAGAATGTCGTGGAGTTGCTCAGAAACGTCCCTGATTCTGGCACCTGGGAGGCAACATACTATCTGGTAGTCTCGATCAAGTTTACAGAACCTCCTATCTATTCGCCTATCGATTCCACTATTTCTCTCTTCTTCTCCCCCCTTCCCATCCTTGCTGAAGGGTCATACTCTGTGCCAGAGACCTGTCCACTATGACTTGCCCCTGTTCCCACAACCGGACAAGGAAGACATGGAGTAGTGCAGAGGAGATTTATTAGGATGTTGACTGGATTAGAGAACATGCCTTATGAGACAAGGTAAGCAGAGCTGGGGCTTTTCTCTTTGGAATGAAGAAAGTTGAGAGGTGAATTAAAGGTCTACAAGATTACAAGAGGCATAGATAGAGTGGACAGCCAGCATCATTTTCCAGGGGCAAGAGTAGCAGACATTAGAGGACATCTTCACAAAGTGAGGGGAGGAAAGTTTAAAGGAGATGCAAGGGGTAAGCTTTTTACACAGAGTAGTGGGTACCTGAAATGCATTGCCGGGGGTGCTGGAAGCTAGTCCTTCAGCAACATTAAAAGATTTTTAGACAGGCACATGAATGAAAGGAAAATAGAGGGTTATGAAATAAGGAAGGTTTTGGGTTTTTTTGTGTGGGTTTTTACAGTTGGCACCACATTGTGAGCTGAAGGACCTGCCCTCTGCTGTAATGTAATTGGGTAAGTTCGTAAAGTCCTTGAAAAGGAGCTGGTTTCGAGTTTTGGCCACTTGAACCAGATTTGGAAGATTGTCTTTTTTTTTGGTTTTGGTGGACAATCCCTCAGCTTGGAACCAATTGACTGTCTTTTATTTCATTAAATTCTGCAAATAATGCCACTGGAATGGCACTCAGCTCTTGTGCTGAATCCAGGTTAGTTTGCTGTGCTTCTTCCAGGAATCACAATGGTACAGAACTGAAAGCTCGAAACAATGGGAAAGCTTGGAATTCTGAGAATAGCATCAAGTTGATGTTGCTGGATAAGTTTCAATGAAAATGAATAATATCGTTGTCTGTGACAAATGTCTGTTGTCATAAGTTTGGCTTATGTTTTCTGTCAAAGGTTAATGTTGAAAACGTTTACATCATAATCTTCCTAAAAGGAACACCCTGCTTGGGAAAAGATGCCCATTTTAATGCCATTGCTATGACTTGGGCAACAAGTCAGCCTCTATGCTGGAGTGACTGAGTTGGTTGTTGGGATAGTAGTGCAGAATTGCTCCAGCATTTTGTTTTTACAACAAGCAACAAAATGCTGTACACCAAAACAATATCACCATTTTATAAATGTTGATAGGTTTGCTAGTTAAGAGAAGTAGTGCAATAATAAAATCAAAGTGTTACATCGATAAAGTGCAAAGTATGGAGAAAAAAGTACAGATAAGACATGCAAAGACATCTTTCACCAAAGAGGGATCCATTTAAGCATCTGACAACAGCAGGTTAGTGATACGGTTGAGTCACACTACAGAAGAGATGGAAAATCTTGTGATATGGTGTGAAAGTAACAACCTGAGCCTCAATGTGGATAAGATGAAGGAGATGATCATGAACATCAGGAGGTCCACCCTCCAACATATCAACGATTCTGTAAAAGAGAGAGTGGAGAGCGCCTTCCTTGGAGTTCACTTAACTAGTGACCTATCATGAACACAAAACAACTCCTCACTTGTCAGGAAGGTGCAATGGCGACGGCACTTTCTGAGAAGACCGAATGGGCAAGGCTATCAGCCACCATTATGTCAACCTTTTGCAGGAGCTCTAATGAGAGCGTCCTGGCCGGCTGTCTGACAGAGTGGTTTGGTTGCTGAAGAGAAATAGATTGGAGGTCAATCTACAGTACCCTAAGAGTTGTAGAGAGGATCACTGGAGTCTCCCTCAACTCATCAACATGATCTACCAGGATCGTTGTCTGAAGAGGGCATGCAAAATTATTGAGGGCTCCTTTCACCCAGCTCATAGCATCTTTCATCTGCTCCAGTCAGAGTAGAGATACAAGAGTATCAGAGCCAACACCACCAGGCTGAGAAACAGCTTCTTCCTATGGACAGCGAAAATGATGAATGACCAAAGGACCTGCTCACACAAACCATCCGAGACTCTCATATGTAGAAAATATTTATTTGTGTGTGTGTGTATTTAAATACTTGTCCTGTGTAAGTATTGTTTGTCTGTGTGTTATGTCTGGTTTTGTGTCTGCGTGTTTTGTACCAAGGACCAGAGAACACTGTTTCATTGAGTTATACTTGTGCGATCAGATGATAATAGACTTGATTTGATTAGACATGACCTCTCCCACTTGACCTGACATCCAAGGAGAAAGATCCAAGAGATATCAGCCCATTGTGGAAAGTTATCACCTTCACATTAGTAAGATCTGTGACTTCTTCCTATGCAGCCTCCAAGAAGGAAGTTTTTTTTATGGGAAAGAGGGACAACAGTAAATGGTGACAGTAGTGTTTGAATGCAATGAGGAGATGAAACATTAGGTTGAAGCTAAATGCTATTATGGATGAGCCTGGTTAATTCTACACCACCTTGGATAATTCCAAATTAATTGGCACACGACAGAATAAACGAGCCATGAACTTCCAGTTCTGTTTGCAAGGTTCCTCAAAAGGATTCCCGATTAATGGATACAAGGTGAAAGAGGGTGGGACAAAATCAATCTTCCTGCCAACCTCCTGCAGTCATGTTGGGCCTGGTTTGAGGACCATCCATGAAGTAAAAAGCACAACGCTGCAGAAACTTAATAGGTCAAACAGTGTCCTTTATGTAGCAAAGAAAAAGATACATAACCATTTCAGGTTTGAACCCTTCATCAAGGTATGAGCAAAACATTCATGGATGGATGCTGGGTCACAAGTTCTTCAGGAACACCTCTGGCCATCATCCTGAAACATCTGGCCCACCAGAAAGGTCCAATCAGCATCTTTGGAGATGCTTGCCTTTTGCATTGCCTGGCAGTACCCTTTCTTGGGGAACATTCTTGTCTAAAGGTCGAAGCATATTGAAAATGAAAGTTTTAAATCGAGTGCAAGGGTCTTTGTTTCTGTCATGGTTTTTGGGGAGTCGACATGGTCTGCTTGTTTATCTTTGTGAATTTATGGTTTGCCAGCTGCAATTTCCTGTGAACAGTGTGTCTTTTAGGCAGTCCAATTAGCACCATCCAAAAGTAATGAAATCATTGAGTTGGGCTTTGCCCTAAGGAGACAGGAATTCTCAGACTATTCATCTTATGTGAGTGTAAAGCCCCTCATGAGTGACATGAGCGAATTCTTTGTGTCCAGTCCAGGTGTGAATTGCAAGTAATGATTTTTAACCAGCTTTAGTTTGCCTGCAGTGTTGTCTGTCAATTATGTTGCACAGTAGCGGTCTGGTTCCAATGTCTGACACACATTAGCCTCTTTCACACTTGCAAGTGGTCTCAGGAATTAACAGCCAATCAGTCTAAAAAGGGTTTAGTGCGAAAGGAAAACCTTCTCAATGCCAGCGTGAGAAGATGTCATCTCACGCCGGGGATAGACTGGCTTGACCTCTAGTACAATCCACGGCGTCTGCAGACGCTGGCATTACAATCTGGCAAGTGTAGAATGGGCAATTGCATTCTGGGATAGAAATGACCAAGTTTTTGTGTGAGTGCAGGAATGTGAAGGAAGAAAAGATTAAAATTAAGATATAAACTTTGCCCAGCGTATCTCAGAACGCAGACCCAGAGTATTACAGAACACTGATCCATTATATCTCAAAACGCAGACCCAGAGTATTACAGAACACTGGCCCATTATATCTCAGAATGCAGACCCAGAGTATTACAGAACACTGGCCCAGTATATCTCAGAACGTAGACCCAGAGTATTACAGAACACTGGCCCATTATATCTCAGATCGCAGACCCAGAGTATTACAGAACACTAGTCCAGTATATCTCAGAGATAAATGGAGTGAACTAAATTAGTTGAAAACTGGCCTGTTAGATTGTGGGGGTCTTAAAAGAAATGAGAGAGGATCATGTTCCCGGCACCTCTTTTTTTATTATTTTGACACGGCATGGTAACCCGCCTTTCCAGCCTACCCAACTACCATGTTGCCCAATTACCCTAACCCCCCCCCCCCAGTACATTTTTGAAGGGTGGGAGGAAACCAAAGCACCTGGAGGAAACCCATGCAGACATGAGGAGAATGTACAAACTTCTTACAGACAGCACTGGAATCCAACCTGGATCGCTGGCATTGTAATGGCATTGCTTTAACTGCTACACTAATCTTGCCGCCCTTGTTTCAGCCTTGCTTTTGGTCTAAGACTTGGTAATCTGAAGGTGAGGCGGTGAAGGGTTTAATCCATGGGGCTCCATTGCACAAATGTGACACTCCCAGCACAACTTGATAATGAACAGAAATGTGGCTGTTGGAACTCTAAACTTAAAACAGAAAATGCTGGAATGGCACAACAGGTCAGGCTACATGTGAGGGAAGAGAAACAGTTACTATTTCTGACAGGAGTGAAATGCAAAAGTCTGCAGATGCTGTCGTTGTGGTAAAAACACGGTGAATGCTGGAGGAGCTCAGCCAGTCTCACACCATCCATAGGAGGTAAAGATCTATTACTGACATTTTGGGCCTGAGCCCTTCTTCAAGGTAGTAGCAGAAAGCAGGCAGGTGTCTGAATTAAAAGGCTGGGAGAAGGAAAGAAAAGGTCGGGGGAGGATAATTGGACATAGGTAGGCAGGGCCAAATTAACAGTAATGAAAGTAGCATTACCCCCTCCCATAGTTCAGTAGTGTTAGGTCTGCTTTGTTCATGAATGAGTGAGACAAACACCAGGCTGAGTCGAAATCAGGGTTCTTTGTTCTTGCGACTAAACATGTTAGTCGGAGAATGCATTCTGCCGTTATCAGCAAAATGGTGATTTTTTATACCCTTGGATATGTGCTTAGAACATCATCATATCATTACTTGTCCAATGACTAAAACTGTTGCTATCCTTTCCCTGCTAGCTTCCTGCCTCTCAATCCATCAATGTCTCTCTTATCTTGTAAGTACAAGGATGCATTTACATCTTGTTACAGCCCTGTACATTCCCATCTCATGATGTTTTACCTAACAGGAGTACAAGGACACCTCCCCTTCTTGTTACTGCCCTGTACAGGGTAACTCCCTACACATTCCCATCTCATGATGTTTTACCTTACAATAGTTAGAGCAATGGTCTTGTCAACCAGGGGTCGCGAGTTTGTTCCCCATTGGGGTTTCATTTCTGTGAGGGGTCCTGGACAAAGTGACAACTCTGACTTACTTATGGTAGACAAAGTTAAAGAAGTTCATGAATGTTGCATTCTAAATGCAGTATTACGTGATAAAATGGAACCTTTACTTTTATGGGCCCCGCATTTTAAAGGGTGTTGAGCTCGTTGAAAGAATCAAAGACTTGTTGATCCAAACCAAGTCTTTTATTAGCAAAAGACAGGAGCTCTTCACAGGTGGCCGACCAGTCCAGAATGATCCAACCTGGCTAGGGACACAACCCTTTAAGGCCCAGACAATAGGTGTGGCTTAGCTCTCAGCCAATTGCTGTAAGCACAGTCTAGATACAGTAACTATATACACTATGTACATTGGTGGTAGATCTGTACTATCACAAAGGGCCTCCACGTTTATGGGCCCCGCATTTTAAAGGGCCCCCACGTTTATGGGCCCCGCATTTTAAAGGGCCCCCACGTTTATGGGCCCCGCATTTTAAAGGGCCCCCACGTTTATGGGCCCCGCATTTTAAAGGGCCCCCGCGTTTATGTACTATTAAGTATGGACTTTTCATTTTCATCTTTTTGTAGCAGCTATGAGATTCCACACTGATAGTCTGTGTTAATAACCCTGTTTAAAGGTGATAATTGGCTAAAATCGCTAACCTTAAATTTTATCGGGGTTATTAACACAGACTATCCCTGGCAACTCGTGGCGATGGCTCAATGCGGGAACAGTGGCTGTCTTCATTACCCATAATCCCCCACGTAACTGGAACCGCTCTGTCAGTGTCAGTTCCAGGGAAATGCAGAGCGGTTCCAGCTGTGAGGGGGATTATAGGTAATGAAGACGGCCATTGATCCCACATTGAGCCAGCTCCAGCCGCCACCATAAGTTTAGTTTTAACAAAATGTGGAAGTTAGTTTTAACAGAGGAGGGAAGGGGAGTGATGTAATTTCAGTGTAAATGACCTTCACTGTGCATGAGCCAGCCGGCACTATTTAAAATATATGCTACAGGCTCCACACTACCTTAATCTGGCCCTATAGGTAGGACTACTGGAGAGGAAAGAGGAGAATTGATCAGGGGGAGGGTGAATCCAGGCCAGAGGAAAGGAGACAATGAGAAAAAGGAAGAGAAAGAGAGAGAGAATAAAGGAGAAATGAGGATGAGGAAGTGGGGAGATGGTGGGGGGAGGGGGGGGGGAATAACAGAAACAGGAGAAGTTGATGTTAATGCCATCCAGTTGGAGGGTGCCCTGACGGAATATGAAGTGTTTTTCTCCAATTAGCGGGTGGTCTCAGTTCAGCAGTGCATGAGACCATGGACAGACATGTCAGCATGGGAAAGGGGTGGGGAATTGAAATGGGTTGCTCTTTCTGCCTGAGGGTTTTCGACCTCCTGAGTGGTTCCTTGTTATTATAGATTTCCAGCATCTGCAATTCTTTTGATTAGCAGATTTGCAGGATTGTTTGAGATTGGCCTTACTATTGCTTAATATTATCAATAAAATGTTTGTGAGGTTTGTGTAGCAGCTTGGAACCACTTTTGCGAGCCTCTGTTTGAAAGAATTTCAAATGGAGAACTTTGTGAAACATTGTTGGATAATTCTGCTCTTCCATACTTTCCCTGTTTCTCATTAACAAACTCAATGTTCTGCTACATCTGTGAGTCCCTGGAGGCCTCTCTTTATCGCACTTTTCTTTTTAAAAGTCATGGGAGTGAAAAGGCTAAGGGGGCGGGACGGGAAGCAGTGACCTCTGTCACAGCAGCAGAATGGGAGGTCACAGTCTATCCTCAGAGATATTCACTCAGACCCTGGGGGAAGGGAATTTGACCTAGGCTTAACCAAAAAGGGCAGGACTCTGTAACCATGGCACTGACCTCGACTTCAGGGGTCCTCATTGTCACTCCACAGCAGCTGACAAGAAAGCTTCAGACAAAATTGAAGTATGTGGTTGCACAAGCCTGTTTTGTGTGTGTGTGTGTGTGTGTGTGTGTGTGTGTGTGTGTGTGTGTGTATGCGTGGTGTGCGTATTGTAATGTGATTGTGTGTGTTGTCTTTGATAATTATCTTTTTGGGTGAGTTACATATTTCTAGATGAGAGTAATAGGCACATTAAAGTATTTTTTCTCCTTTAAATGATAAACATTTCAATGTTTGAGATATATAGAAGGAATTGCAAAACAAGCAAGGGAGAAATTGCAATGATAAAGAATTTCAGAATGCAGACACTGCAAACTATGACCAACACCATTCAATATTAGCTTGTGCAATCTTCAAATTTCTATTGTCAAAACACTTTTATAACTTGTAAATACAGTTCCATTGCTTCTTGTTAAATTCTGGCTTGTAATGTTTCCAACCCCACTTGTTGATTGGCAGCCAGTGTGGTCTGTCCCTTACTTTGTCTCCATGATTTTCCCCCCCCCACACCCCCCTCCACAATCTGCTCCATCCAATCCCAGGAACTACAGGTGTCATCTTTGCCCTTGGAGCCTCCTTCTATTTGCAAAGTGCAGGGTGAACAGGATCATTGCTGGTCCTCTGAATGCACCAGGCATCCGGATGGAAGCCTTGATTGGTGAACTGTTTCCTTCCACTCATCCCTGCTTGCTATGTGAACCTTTACCAATCTCTGCTGCCTTATAAATTCATTCACTTTCAGGATGTGGGTGCAAGTGACTGGCCCTGAATCCTTAATTGCCCTTGATATAATTGCCACCTTCATGAACCTCTGCAGTCCTTCCAGTAACAGTTGCTATTACACATGGGGTTTCCAGGCTTTTGTTGCAGCAGAGATTTAACATAACATAACATAACAATTACAGCACGGAAACAGGCCATTAGGCCCTTCTAGTCCGCACCGAACCAAACACCCCTTTCTCGTCCCACCTCCCTGCACAACGCCCATAGCCCTCCATCTTCTTCTCATCCATATACGTACAGTAAAATCCTGGTATCTGGAATTAAAGCAACTGGCATCCTCAAACATTCAACAAAAAAATCGAGGAAACTCAATTAACAAATTAAAATAAATAAGTATGAAATAATAGATTAAAATATGCAAATTGTAAAATTAAGTGTTTTCTGAAGTAACACAGAAACCTTTGGTGAAGACAGGAGCAAATATTCAGCCAGCGGAGGGAAGGCCTTGGTCGGGCTTTGCTTGTAGCAGTTGTTTGAATAAAGTTGTGTGAAATAGCAATGGTGTCACCCAGGATGAAGAGCTGGTTGATGCCGCTCACTGTTGGGGTGTCTCCTTAACCTTGCTCAGTAAAAGTCGCCCCAGTCAGAGGGTTTATCTGCAAACTTGAAGTGGAGAGTAGGGGTTAATTATCTATAATGTTATTGTTCATCTTTTGTGGAGGGGGAGGAATCTGCAGATGCAGTGATGGTTCATTGTTTTCAAAGAATATGACTGAAAATAAAGTAAAATGTTTTAAGGTTTATATATATTCATGCAAGTGCAGTTTGTTCAATGTAAGGACAGGGCAGTACTTTTGTCTTTTTAAACAGTTTATTCTTGATGCAGGTGTATTAGTTAGGCGTTGTAAGAGTAAGTCTCAATCATCTGGAAAATCTGGCATCTACCAATCCCCATTGGTGTCAGATACCAGGGGTTTTACAGTATTTCCAAGTCAGGATGGCATACAACTTGGAGGGAGTTAGGCAGGAGGTGGTGTTCCCATCTGCTTGCTGCCCTTGTCCTTGGTGGAATGGGCAGCTGGTTTGGGAACCTTTAGCAATCCAACCTGAATGATTTTTAAAAAAATTTAGAGCTATTGTACAGTAATAGGCCCTTCAAACCCAAGAGTCCATGCCGCCCAAATGCAGCAATGTGACCAATACATACATCTTTGGAATGAAGAAGGAAATGGGAGCACCTGGAGGAAACCCATGTGGACACAGGGAGAATGTACAAACTCCTTACAGACAGCACCGGATTTGAAACCTGGTTGCTGGCGTTGTATTACCATTGGGCTAACCAATGCTGGCTTGTACACCCTAGGCTAGTATGTGAACCTGTGGCATCAACACAGAATAGTAACTGAACAGAGATGATTCTTATCGGTGGAAAATCAGAAATCCATTGTTTTTACCTGTATCAGTTATACTTATTAATGGTACAGGCGTTATTATTTATTCCATTCTAATAAGATGTTCATTAGTTTAATCGATATGAGAGGATTTCCTACTAGTTCTTGACTGGCATGGTATGTTATTCTCAAGTCATGCTTGAAGTAAGAGGAATAATTTATTTTGTCCAGTGTGTGCATTGCTAGACAGTATCTTTTTATCTTATTAATTCCAGATTTTCTCTGCATCCCTTTTTGTTATAATTAGTCTAATTGGCTGTAAATTTAATTCTAGTCAGATCCCACTGTGACCTTTTGCTCCTTGGTGTCAGACTTGGTCGACTGAGTGCACAAGCAGGTCCTGAGCAGAACAAACATTGACACGCTCAGGTGTCAGGTATCGGTGTTCTTCTTCCAGTCCCGAGAAATTTCAAGTGATGGCCTGATCTTAAATCCCTCCTGCTTTCTTTGTAATGTCACATTGTATGTGAAAAGTCAGAAAACAAGAATCCCATTCAAAAGAAATTCTATTTGGATAATGATTACATTATGAAGAAAGATCCAAGAAATAGCGGTATTCACTCTACAGTTTAGCAAAGAGATGGTTGATTTCTCTCTCTCTCAGCTGCTGGTTTCAATACATTTGACTCCCAACTGAAAGGTTGGTTGTAAATGTTCAGGGCCTTTTTGATTTCCAGGGTATTGTCTATGAGCTGCTTTGGCTTGTATCTTGTGGGAAGTTGGAATGGAGATAAGTCTACACCTCAAGAGTATTGCCCATTATTTCCTTCTCAATTGGTGGCAGGTTTTTTTACTCATGCACACTTACTGTGCAAAGAGATGCATTTTGGAAAGTTCACATCACAAGATATAGGAGCAGGGGGTAGGCCCATCAGCCCTGCTCTGCCAGGTTGAACCAGGGCAGTAAATGACAAAGGCACTTGGGAGAGCAGAGGGACGTCAGGGTACATGTAGCCAGTTCTCTGAAAGTGGTGACAATGTTAGATAGGGTGGTGAGTAGGCTTTTGGCATACTTGCCTTGACTGGATGGGTTGTTGTACACAATAGTTGGGATTTGTCATGTTCCAGCAGTACAGAATATTTTTGAGACTGTACATGGAATATTGTGCAGAGATAGAACAGATTCAAAAAGATATGAAGTAAAACATGAAAGTCTGCAGACACAGTGGTTGAAGTAAAAACACAATGCTGGAGAAACTCAGCAGGTCAAATAATGCCCTTTTTCGCAAAGATTTAAAATACATAACTGATGTTTTGGGCTGAAGCCCTTCATCTATGGAAAATGTCGCCAAGCATCCGAATAAAAAGGTAAGGTGAGGAGAGTTGGTAGCAAAGGCAGGAAGTAATAGGTGGAGAAGGGAGGGAAGGAACAGTGGCAAACAAGGGGAGGAGGGATGGCTGGGTGAATAGAGAGGGAAGGGGGTGGAGAGCTGAGGGAAAGAAGACAGAGGGAAGGGAAGCTGGGGAGAGCAGATTTGCAGAAACTGGAAAAGTCAAGTTAATGCCACACTTGCTTTACTTGAAAGGCCTGTTTGGGGCCCCAGACTGTGGTGAGGGAGGAGGTGTGGGAGCAATTGTGGCACCTCCCATGGCCACAGGGGAAGGTGCCGAAGAGGGGAGGGGGTGATTTGTGGGGAGGGATGAGTGCACAAGGGAGTCACTGAGGGAACATTCCTATGGAAGGCAGAGAGGGGAGGAGAAGGGAAATTGTATCTGGTGGTGGGATCTTGTTGTAAATGCTGGAGGATAATGTGTTGAGTGTCGAGGCTGGTGAGGTGGTAGGGAAGGATAAGGGGAATCCTGTGTTTGTTGCATCTAGGGGCAGAGGGGGCCAAAGCAGATGAGTGGGAAATGGAGGAGATGTGGGTGAGGGCTGAGCTGAAGGAGGTGGAGGGGAAGCCACATTTTTGGAAAAAGATAGACATTTTGTAAGATCTGGACTGGAAGACCTCATCTTCGGAACACGTGGCGGAGATGGAGTAATTGAGAGAAGGGGATGGAATCCTTGCAGGGGACAGGGTGTGAGGAAGTGTAGTTGAGGTAGTATGGGAGTTAGTGGGTTAGTAAAATATATCAATGGAAAATTTGTCTCCCAAGATAGAGACAGAAAGATCCAGAAAGGGGAGAGGGTTGTCAGAGATGGACCAGGTGAGTTTGAGATCAGGGTGGAAGTTGGCTGCAAAGTGGATGAAGTTGACAAGCTCTTTGAGTCCATGAGGCAGCCCGAATATAGTCATCTATATACCGGTGGAAAAGCTAGGGGTGGGGGGGAGGGTTCTTACCTCGGTGGGCTTGCAGCATGGATTGCTCCACAAAGCCCACAGGCAGGCTAAGCTAGGACACATGTCGGTACCCATGGCTACTTTCTTTTTGAAATATTTTTATTGGTGTTTAATATATAAACAATTGAATGATACAATTATACAATGTACAATACATTAAAAAATATAGGAAAAAGATTTCAAATATGAACATAATTCAAAGGAAAATGCACTTTGGTAATAGTGTAGTAAAATATAACATCAAACACAAAGTAATTAAAAAAAACCAAAAAAAAGAGAAAGGAAAATTAAGGTTAAAAGTTCTTTTCAAATGAATTATACATTAAAAAAAGCATACAATTGTCCACAGCTACACCTTTGATTTGGAGGAAATGAGATGAGTTAAAGGAGAAGTTGTTTAGAGTGAGGAAAGTTCTGCCAGGTGGTTGGGTCTCGCTGGTCCAGAAAGAAGTGCTTTAAGACCTTCTGTGTGGGGGATGGAAGCATAAAGGGATTGGATATCCAACAAACTAATGGCGTCGTGAAGAAAGCACGTCAGCCCCTCTACTTCCTCAGGAGTTTGTGGAGTTTTGGTATGACACCAGAAGCCCTGTCAAATTTCTGCAGATGTGTGGTGGAAAGTGTGCTGACCAGCTGCATCATGGTCTGGTCGGGAAAGCCCTCCAAAAGGCAGTGGACACAGCTCAGAACATCACGGGAAAAATCATCCCACTATTGAGTATATCTATAGGGAGCATGGCTGTCAAAAGGCAGCAGCCATCATCAAGGGTCCACACCACCTGGCACATGCTCTGTTCTCACTGCTACCATCAGCAAAAGTAAGTCGATGGAAAGTGTTCTAAGGGATGGCATTTACAAATATTTGGAAGAACAGGGATTGATAGGTAGTGGTCAGCATGGTTTTGTCAGGAGTAGATCATGCTTAACAAACCTTATAGAGTTTTTCGAGGGGGTTACAAAAAAGATTGGTGAAGGGAAGGCTGTGGATGTTGTCTATTTAGACTTTAGTAAAGCTTTTGACAAAGTTCCCCACAGGAGGTTAGGAAAAAAGGTGGAGGCATTAGGTATAAATGAGGAGGTAGTGAAATGGATTCAGCAATGGTTGGATGGGAGGTGTCGGAGAGTAGTGGTAGAAAATTGTTTGTCAAATTGGAGGCCGGTGACTAGTGGAGTTCCTCAGGGATCGGTCCTCGGTCCACTATTGTTTGTTATATATATTAACGATCATGAAGAAGGGGTGGTAAATTGGATAAGTAAGTTTGCAGATGATACAAAGATTGGTGGTATTGTGGGCAGTGAGGAAGATTACCGTAGCTTACTCAAGCATCTAGAGTATAGGGTGAGATTGGACAGATTAGGTCTTTATTCTTTGGAGCGTAGAAGGTTGAGAGGGGATTTGATAGAAGTATTTAAGATTATGAAAGGGATAGACAGAGTGGATGTGGATAGACTATTTCCGTTAAGAGGAGGAAAGATTAAAACAAGAGGACATGAGTTAAGAATTAAGGGGCAGAGGTTTAGAGGTAACATGAGGGGGAACTTCTTTACTCAGAGAGTGGTAGCCGTGTGGAATGAGCTTCCGGGAGAAATAGTGGCGGCGGAGTCAATTGTATTATTTAAGAAAAGGTTGGACAGGTATATGGATGAGAAGAAGATGGAGGGTTATGGGCATTGTGCAGGGAGGTGGGACTAGAAAGGGGTGTTTGGTTCGGTGCGGACTAGAAGGGCCTAATGGCCTGTTTCCGTGCTGTAATTGTTATGTTATGTTATATAGGAAAGCTGGAGGAGTGGGCTGAGAAATGGCTGATGGAATTTAAAGCAGGGATGTTATTTACATTTAAGGAAAGACTGGATAATTACATGGAGGGGAGAGGATTGGAGGGGTATGGACCAGGTGCTGGTCAGTGGGACTAGGAGGGTGGGGATTTGTTCCGGCATGGACTAGTAGGGCCAAACTGGCCTGTTCTGTGCTGCATATGGTTATATGGTTATAAAGAGGTATCGGTGCCACAAGACTCGCACCACCAGGTTCAAGAAAATGATGCTGGGGAAATTGTAATGGGTTATAAAGAGATGGCAGAGGAGCTTAATCAATATTTTGCATCTGACTTTACCGTGGAAGACATTAGTAATATCCCGGACAGACAGAGGTTTCAGGGAGTAGAGTTAGATTCAGTTAGGGTTATTAGAGAAATTGTGCTAGGCAAACTAAACGGATTAAAAAATTGATAAATCTCCCGGGCCGGATGAGGTGTATCCGAGGGTTTTGAAAGAGGTGGCTTTGGTGATTGTAGATCCATTGGCAATGATCTTCCAGTAATCGATAGATTCCAGAGGAATGGAAGGTCACAAATGTGGTTCCGCTGTTTAAGAAAGGTGAGAGACAGAAAAAAAAGATACTATAGACCGATTCGTCTGATGTCAGTGGTTTGGAAGATATTAGAGCTGATCCTCAAGGATGAGGTGATGAAATACCGAGAGATGAATGACAGAATAGGTCCAAGTCAGAATGGTTTTTTAAAGGGTAGATCCTGCCTGACCAACCTATTATAGTTTTTTGAAGAAATCTCAAGTAGGATAGACAAAGGAGAGGCTGTGGATGTGGTCTATTTAGATTTTCAAAAGGCTTTCAATAAGGTGCCACATATTAGGCTGCTAAATAAGATGAGGGCCCTTGGAATTACAGGGAAGTTATTAAACTGGATAGAGAAGTAGCTGATAGGCAGGAAGCAAAGGGTTGAAATTAAGGGTTCTCATTCTGGATGGCTGCCTGTAACTAGTGGTGTTCCGCAGGGGTCGGTATTGGGGCTGCTGCTGTTTACAATTTATATTAATGATTTGGATTGTGGTATAAATAGTTTTGTGGCCCAATTTGTGGATGACACCAAGGTAGGTGGCGGAGCAGGAAGTGTAGTATAAACCGTAAAGTTGCAGAAGGATAGAGACAGATGAGGAGACTGGGCAAAATTATGGCAAATGAAATTCAACATAGAGAAATGTACAGTTGTACACTTTAGCAGTGGAAACAAACAGGCAGAATACTGTTTGGATGGGGTGAAAATTCAGACCTCAGATGTGCAAAGGGAGCTGGGTGTCCTCGTGCAAGGAAACCTAAAAATTAATGACCAGGTAAAATTGGTCGTGAAGAAAGTGAATGCTATGTTGGCATTCATTTAAAGAGGAATAGTGTACAAAAATAAAAAGACTCTATGGGGCACTGGTGAGGCCTCATTGGATTATTGTGCGCAGTTTTGGCCCCCCTATCTTAGAAAGGATGTGATGTTGTTGGAGAGGGTGCAGAGGAGATTTACGAGGATGATTTCCGAATGCAAGGGCTAAAGTACGAGGAGCATTTGACAGCTCTTGGGTTGTATACATTGGAGTATAGGAGAACGAGAGGAGATCTCATCGAGACTTTTCGTATTTTGAAAGGTTTAGATAGGGTAGATGCGGGTAAGATGTTTCCCTTGGTGGGTGAATCAAGGACAAGGGGGTCATAGTCTGAAAATTAGAAGCTATCCATATAAAACAGAGATTATAAAGAACTTCTTTAGCCAGAGGGTCATGCCACATACAGCAGTGGAAGCAAGATCTCTGAGAGTATTTAAACAAGAAATAGTCAAGTATCTCATTAGTAAGGGCATCAAGGGATGTGGGGAAAAGGCCAGAAATTGGTACTAGGTAGAGTAGCTTAATGTAGTTTTACAGAACAGACTCGATGGGCCGAGTGGCCTGCTTCTGTTCCTTTGTCGTGATCTTGTGAAGAGTTTGGCTCTTTTCATGATATCCTTTTGAAAGTTAGTGCTTAACTGTCTTATCCACTTTGAAGCTCATGGTTGAGAATGAGGAGTGATGGCATTTGAATTTTGGTTCTCTGGGCTGTCACTGTTTCGTTTAATTGGGCCACGAGTTTATAGCCTTGCTTCACAGATGTAATGGCTCCCCCTGGTCTGATCTATTGCTGGGCACGGTGAATGAGGAAGGAGCTAATTTAAGACAAGTAATTCTGTGTGTTTGAGCCAAGAATAAGTCCCTGCCTGTGCTGGGGCTAAGACATGATGGATGAATAAAGTCGATTATGAACAAATTATTGGATGTGCCATCCACTTAATTAGAAAGCTTTAATTTACTGGGCTAGATTCATTAGTACACTCTCCCAGGTATCATACCAGTGAAAGAGTCCAGGAGAATTCTCCCAGGAGTGTGAAATTTAAATGAATCTATGTGCATGTATCTATGCAGATGTGATTCCTCCTCTGTGATTTCCCCTGTGCTCCAATAGTCAGCTGGTTGCTTAGGGTGAGGTGCCTGACCTGGTGCCAGATGGGAAGCCAAAGCCTGGGTGAGTCTGAAACCCTGGGCCCTGACATTTCCATTGTGTACAACCACAGTAGAGAGCAGGTTGTCCTCTACATCCAATTAATTCAGAGTTGGGAGAGTAACTGATCATTTCAGTGGCACTGTTTAATTTGCTTCCAACTTCAGCACCAAATAATGCACTGCCTCCGTGCAAGTATTTTTAGACATCTGTTCAATGTTTATCTTTGTTATTATGTGTCGCCATGTTTAGAAAAAAGCAGCCGAAAATAGCAGTGGATTGATAATGAGATAAAATAGCCTGGAGCTCATTGTACAAGAGAGTGTGTTCTGTAAATAGGTTCAGGATAAGGAGATGTTATTTGCATTCCATATGAAATTTGGGCAGGCAGGTTTGATAGGTAACTACATACCATATGCTGTAAAATCCGGCTTTCTGACCCTTGGGTATTGAGGGAAGAATATCCCAGGAGAGTACAAGAGCTCATCTCATCTTCCTCCTTTGTCCTAAAATTTTTCTGTATATATTCCCACAGCCACACATCAGAAGATAAATATATTAATTAACAGAAATCCTGCAAAAATAGAGCTACTTTATTGTGCACAGACAGCGTTGGGAAAATACATTTATGGACCAGCACATAGACCCAGGAGAATTATAGCACTTTTAATTAATTATTTGTCCATCCTATTAAGTGCAATGTTGTGACAAACGTGGCGTGCTGAAGTGAACCCCAGGCCCATCACTTTTAAGCAGTGAGGGCTTTGCCTATCAATCTTTTTCTTAATCCCTTAGATCTCAACAGAGTCAAGAAACAGACAGCTGCTATGTCTGTGCCCATACCAAGTGAAAGGAAGGTATTAGCTGGGGTTTTAGGTAGACAGAATCAGTATATTATGTGGTAACCTCATAATGTTCTAAGCTCAAAGTAACTTCCCATTGCAACCTCACTTCACTGCAAATATATCACTGATGCCATTTGGAAAAGATGGGATGTCGGCCAGAACTAGAAATAGGGATTTGCAGCCAGGAGATAGGTGTAAAGTTCAAATGCCACTGGTGACTGAATTTGAATGTGTCTGGTGGTAATGAATTCCATCAGAGGGTTTGGAGAAGGGAGATACTTTCTTGTTCTCTTCCTCCATTTGGTTGACAAGGAAATTGGAAATTATATTTGAAAGATTGCCTGCCTATCCTGAACTTCATTCCTCATTCTCCATCTCCTGCACAGATGTGACTGGCAGAGGTATCTTCTCTCTGAATCTGATAGTCCTGTGACTAAAAGATGGGCTGGGTGACACCCCTAGAGTGTGATTGGTGATCCTCCACATGTTCAATTCAGATTCTCAAATCAAACAGAGTTTTTAGAAGGAGGTGTTGGCTCTCTTGCACTGTCTTCACTATGCTGAACCCATGGGGGACAGGCAGTTCAAATCAGAGGTTTCAGAAATAGACCAAATTTAAATTTAGACATACAGCGTGGTAACAGGCCCTTTCAGCCCATGTGCCCAATTACACCCAATTGTTTGTTTTGAAGGGTGGGAGGAATCCAGAGCCCCTGAGGTAAACCCACGCAGACATGGGGAGAAAGTACAAACTCCTTACAGAAAATGCAAGATTCGAACCATGATCACTTGCGTTGTAAGAGCGTCATGCTCAGGACACGTAGCAGCAGAATCATATAATTCAAAAGCTAGAGGTGTTGCCATATTAGTTAACAAAAATGTACCAATCAAGATAGAGGAGGAAATAATAGATCTGGCAGGGAGGTATGCAATGATAAAGTGTCAGATATACTCAGAATTTGGGAATTTGCCCAATATATATGCACCTAACGAGGAGGATCAAAAGTTTATTCAGGATATTTGTTTGAAGATTGCAGACACACAAGGAAATATATTGATAGGAGGGTATTTTAACCCTTAATTTGGATCCATTGTTGGATAAAACTGGACAAAAGACAAGCAAAAAGAATAAAGTAGCCAGATTTATGGTTAAATCAATGTAGGAAATGAAACTTATGGATATATGGAGGAGGCAGCACCCAAAAGAGAAGGAATATTCATTGTATTCGAGTAGGCATAAAACATACTCAAGGATTGATATGTTTTTGTTGTCGGCCCATATTCAAGGGAGAGTTAGGAAAACTGAGTATAAAGCTAGATTACTATCTGATCATTCACCTCTGCTATTAGCAATAGAACTGGAGGATATCTCACCAAGAACATATAGATGGAGGTTAAACTCCATGCTACTTAAAAAGCAGGAATTTAGAGAGTTTATTGAAAGCCAAATTAAAACAAATTTTGAAATAAACAGAATCTGTGAAAGATAAATTTATACTAAGGGACGCAATGAAAGCCTTCATTAGAGGGCAGATAAGTTATGTAACTAAGATGAAAAAGTACTACAATTGGGAAATAGAGCAGCTGGAAAGGGAGATAGCATGTGTATAGAAACGGAACTAGTAAAAAGGGACGATATAAAGAAAAAGAGAGAATTGGCGGACAAAAAAATAAAACATGAAACATTACAAATGTACAAAGTGGAGAACAACATAATGAAAATAAAGCAAAAGTATTACGAATTGGGAGAAAAAACATAAAATATTGGCATGGCAACTTAAAACAGAACAAGCTAAAAGAACTGTATTGGCATCAAGGAAAAGGGACAAACAAATCACAAGAATTTTATGAACAATTATACCAAACTGAGAATGAGGGGAAAGATGACAAAATAGAAGAGTTTTGAGCTAAAATTGAACTGCCGAAATTGCAAGAAGAGGAACAAACACCAGGAGAGGATGGATTTTCAATAGAATTTTATAAAACATTTAAAGAGTTATTAATTCCTCCTCTCCTGGAAGTAATGAATCAGGTAGAAGAAACACAAAGCTTGTCAGATTCATGTCTTCTTTGGCTTGGCTTCGCGGACGAAGATTTATGGAGGGGGTAAAAAGTCCACGTCAGCTGCAGGCTCGTTTGTGGCTGACAAGTCCGATGCGGGACAGGCAGACACGATTGCAGCGGTTGCAGGGGAAAATTGGTTGGTTGGGGTTGGGTGTTGGGTTTTTCCTCCTTTGCCTTTTGTCAGTGAGGTGGGCTCTGCGGTCTTCTTCAAAGGAGGTTGCTGCCCGCCAAACTGTGAGGCGCCAAGATGCACGGTTTGAGGCGTTATCAGCCCACTGGCGGTGGTCAATGTGGCAGGCACCAAGAGATTTCTTTAGGCAGTCCTTGTACCTTTTCTTTGGTGCACCTCTGTCACGGTGGCCAGTGGAGAGCTCGCCATATAACACGATCTTGGGAAGGCGATGGTCCTCCATTCTGGAGACGTGACCCATCCAGCGCAGCTGGATCTTCAGCAGCGTGGACTCGATGCTGTCGACCTCTGCCATCTCGAGTACTTCGACGTTAGGGGTGTGAGCGCTCCAATGGATGTTGAGGATGGAGCGGAGACAACGCTGGTGGAAGCGTTCTAGGAGCCGTAGGTGGTGCCGGTAGAGGACCCATGATTCGGAGCCGAACAGGAGTGTGGGTATGACAACGGCTCTGTATACGCTTATCTTTGTGAGGTTTTTCAGTTGGTTTTTTTTCCAGACTCTTTTGTGTAGTCTTCCAAAGGCGCTATTTGCCTTGGCGAGTCTGTTGTCTATCTCATTGTCGATCCTTGCATCTGATGAAATGGTGCAGCCGAGATAGGTAAACTGGTTGACCGTTTTGAGTTTTGTGTGCCCGATGGAGATGTGGGGGGCTGGCTGATGGAGGACCTCAGTTTTCTTCAGGCTGTCTTCCAGGCCAAACATTTTGGCAGTTTCCGCAAAGCAGGACGTCAAGCGGTGAAGAGCTGGCTCTGAATGGGCAACTAAAGCGGCATCATCTGCAAAGAGTAGTTCACGGACAAGTTTCTCTTGTGTCTTGGTGTGAGCTTGCAGGCGCCTCAGATTGAAGAGACTGCCATCCGTGCGGTACTGGATGTAAACAGCCAGATTCATGTAAGACAGCAATAATTACAGTAATACCAAAGAAGGGGAAGGATCCATTAACACCAGCATTATATAGACCAATATCTTCTTAACTCAGATTATAAGATAATAGCCGACTGTGTACCAAAAATAGTAAAACAAGATCAAACTGGATTTATCAAGAAAAGACAAACAGCGGATAATGTCTGTAAAATTATTAATCTAATTCACGCAGTTCAAGAAAATAAGAAACCAACAATGGCTGTTGCTCTAGACGCAGAAGAAGCCTTTGACAGGGTAGAGTGGAACTACCTATTTAAAGTATTACAGAAGTTCAATCTGCCAGAAAAATATATTAATTGTATTAAAGCATTATATAATGGACCATTGGCAAAGGTAACAGTAAACGGATATGTATCGAACCAATTTAAATTAAGTAGGTCAACTAGACAGGATTGTCCATTATCCCCCTCATTGTTCGCCTTAGCAACAGAACCATTGGCAGAGCTGATAAGAAGAAAAAACAAAAAGGGATAAAAATAAAGGAGAAAGAGTATAAAATCAGTTTATTTGCAGATGACATCATAGTATACCTAACAGAACCAGAGGTATCAGTAAAAGAATTACGTAAGAAATTGAAGGAATACGGAGAAATATCGGGGAACAAGGTCAACGCAAATAAAAGTGAAGTGATGCCAATGAGTAATGCGGATTATACAGAACTTTAAAGAAAAGAATCACCATTTAAATGGCAAAGACAAGCAATCTGATACCTAGGGATCAGATTAGACAATAACTTAAGCCACTTGTACAAACTAAATTATCAGCCACTCATAAAGAAATTGCATGAATGCTTAGAATATTGGAAAGAATTACCGCTATCGTTGATAGAGAGGGTAAATTGCATTAAAATGAATGTGTTCCCAAGGATACAATACTTATTTCAAACGTTACCAATTCCCTTAACAGAAAAATTCTTTGATGAACTAAAGAGAACAATAAGGAAATTCTTGTGGAAAGGGGGGAAACCGAGGGTGGCATTAGATAAATTAACAGAGAGGTATAACCAAGGTGGTTTGCAGTTACCAAACTTCAGAAATTATTATAGATTTATAAATTTAAAAATTTATCAGATTTTTACCAGACGAGAGAAAAACCAGACTGGACTAAGATAGAACTAGATAAATTAGGGGAGAATGTACCGGAACATATACTTTATAAGTGGGATGAAAAGCTGGTGCAATATAAAAGCTCACCAGTATTGTATCATTTACTTGATATATGGAAGAAGATCCACTTAGGAAGGAAAAAAACGAATGATGAAATACCAAAATTACTATTGACGCAAAATTCGCAAATCCCTTTTACAATAGTCAACCTTTCCTTTAGAGAATGGGAGAGAAAAGGAATTAAAAGAATAGAAAATTGTTTTTTGGGAAATAATTTATTAACATTTGAACAGTTGAAGTACAAATATGGAATAACTCATGGTACAATGTTTGCATATCATCAACTGAAAGCTTATTTAAAGGATAAATTTGGAAATGGACTGAGATTACCTGAAGGAAGCAGCTTTGAATATGTGATTACAGACACAATGATAATTAAAAGATTTATAACAAACATGTACATTAAGCTGCAAGATAAGTAAAATGATGAAATATGTTAATAAACCTAAAAAAAAAAGTGGGAAAAGGATTTAAACATAAAGAAGTATGGGAAAAGTTATGTTCTGGAACGATGAAGAATACAATAAGCACAAGGTTACGCATGATACAGTATAATTGGTTACACAGGTTATATATCACACCTCAAAAGTTAAAAGAATGGGATCCAACATTATCAGACAGATGTTTTCGCTGTAAGAAGGAAATGGGAACAACAGTATATACAATTTGGGCATGTGAGAAAGTGAATACGTTTTGGGAAGATCTAAATCAGATATTAAATAAAATCACAAAAAACAACATACCAGAAAATCCAGAGATCTTTCTTCTAAGTAACATAAGAAGAAAAGAATTAGGCCTCAAATTGGATAAAGTGCAAAAAAAGATTCATTATGATAGCCTCAGCAGTAGCAAAAAAATGTAGAATGTCAACTTGGAAAATGGAAGAGAGCCTGAGAATACAGCAATGGTACATGGAAATGAATAAATGTATCCCATTGGAAAAAAATAACATATAATATAAAAATAAAGTCACATTCTTTGAACAAATTTGGGAACCATACATGGAACATAACAGAGAGAGCTTACCTCGGACCTCCATCCCCTAAAATGAGAAGAAAATTACTTGATTTAGTGTGTAAAAGTAGATGACACATTTTTCTTGTTTGTTTTTCCTTTGTGTGAAGACAATTGTTTTATGGTTTTATTGTATTGTATATGTTGAATATTTATTGGTTTTGGAGGGGGGTGGGAAGGGGGGAGGGAGGGAAAGGGGGAAAATGCCTCTGAGTATATTTCATGAGAAACGTTTGTACATATTTTCGTTGAGATGGTTCACAGTGTGCAAAATTACTTAAAAAAAAGAGCGTCATGCTCACTGCTCTGCCAAATGTGCCGCCTGGATGAGGATTTTCAATGAAATGCATAAAACTTAAAGGAAGATTGAGATGGCAAGTTGCTGTTTTATTGAGAACTAAAGAGTGAGATATCAGGGAATGATAAGAAAAAAGAACTTCACAGGGAGGTGGGGTGAGTAAATGTTTGGATAATTTTATCGGCAGAAGGCTGTGGGCATTCAGTCTGCTTGTATACCAGGCTGAACATAGAACCATCTAGCACAGGAACATGGCTTTCAATGTCTGTGCCAAAGTCAACGGATCCCATCTGCCTGCACATGATCCATGTCCCTTCATTTCCTGAATGTTCATATGTCCATCTAAATGTCTCGAAATGCCACTATCAGATCTGCTTCTGACCACCCCCATCCCCTCTCTCCTGGCTACCCATTCTAGGCACCTTCTATTTACTGTGGAAAAAACCCACTCGCCTTGCACATCTCCTTTGGACTTTTCCCATCAACTTAATGCTATGTTCTCTGGTATTTGACATTTATGCCCTGGGAAAAAGACCATATCTATGCCCTTCATACATTTATAAATTTCTATTCGTTTTCTCATCAGCCTGAGAAAGCAAATCTGTTCGTCCAACCTCCTCTTGTAACTGAAACTCAGAACTTGCCTTCTTGGTGACAGTTCGCAGTATTTTGGTCACCAAGAAGGCAAGTTCTGAAATGCTGGGAATGGCAGCTGATCTTCCAGAACATCAGGGTGAGGGTGAAGTCGTGAATTCCTGGCCAGTGGCCAGAGGGCAGGTGGTGGTGATTTTGGAGAGAGGGCTGGACTATTCCTAGTGGGCGGAGTGGACCGTCGATGAGGTGACTCCGAAGTTGGCCCCGCTCCCGGAAAATGGCTCTGTGGGGAAATGGGTGACGTGCTGTTGGTCAAGGCCAGACTTTGCTTTCGAGGAAAAGGCAGCGTTGAAGAATGTGAGCGGCTGGGTTCGGGTGTGCAGCCTCCCATCCCCTGAAGGCACAAGCTTGCACCCCCCCCCCCCTTTAGTGGCCCGAGTTTCGGCTCCTTCTCCCTCTCCCTGGGCTCTTTCCTTCTGACTTCCCATCAGCACGACCACCTTGTGCCTCCCTCCCCCTTTTGTGCCTGCAGGGGATCGTTCCAGTGTTTTGCTCCACCAGGAGCTTCAAGACGGGGGGATTTGAAAAGAACGCCTGAACTGTTCTTTGGATGAGTTGATCAGGTAGGTCCGTTCAGAGCGACTGGCTCAAGTATCTCGCCCAGTTCCAGTCGGGGTGAGTGAGTGGGCAATTCCCCTGCTCCTCAGGCCCAGCACGGCTGGAAAGGAGAAGGGCTTTTAAAACACAGGTTCTTCCCAGGTCCAGATGCAGTCAAGCGACCAGCAACAAAATTGAGCAATGTGAAAAAATAAAATAGGTCAGATTCAACGTTACATAAAAGTTGAAAACTGTAAAAGTTATGTGAAGAAACACATTGCCTGTGGTGAAGATGGGCGGGAGGTGCGGCCAGCCTCGGGCCAGCCTCGGGCTCTCGAAGTGGTGGGAGCCAGTGATGGGGGGGCCCTTCTGATCCATGAGGCCTTTGCAGCCCAATTACACCCAGTTGACCTCCGGGTATGGTTCGAAGGGTGGGAGGAAACTGGAGCACCCGGAGGAAACCCATGCAGACACTGGAAGAATGTTCAAGCTCTTTACAGACAGCACCAGATTCCAACCCAGGTCACTGGTGCTGTAACAGTGCTGCTCTAACCAGGGATGCAGCCACACTATATATAGTCACACTCGCCATTTCCTGAATCGTCTCTCTATTGTCACACTCTAAATTTGTGTACCTGCTCATTATAAGAATGGGGCAAGGAAGTTCCCCAGTACATGAAATGAGCCAAGATGAGAGTTAGAGAGCAACAAGATTATAGCCAATCACTACATTTCAGTGTGTAACTGGTACAATAAAACATATCATACTTAATTTAATGATATGACAAAATGTTGCACAGTTACATTCATTATCTGCCGAGATCTGGTAGATTAATTCCAGTGAGGAAAGGATTGCCTGATTCCCAAAAAATTTCATGTCTCTGGCCCTTGCTTTCTCAGGTGTCTCCCTTGTTTCTCACTTTAAAATGCCATTGCTCCTTCTGTATGTACCTTGAGTTTGTCCTATCTCTCCACATCATGAGTTTTTCTCTCTATGTCTATTTGTCCTGCTCATTCTTTCTCCCTGTGGGGATTTCCTCTTGGAACTCTGCTTCGTTTTGTTCCTTCTTCTTGCTTTCCTGGTCATTCTTTGTTTCTCCACCCAAACCCTCATAGTTCCTATTCCATGTCTCAAACTTTCTTTCCTGCATCTCTTGCATCTATCTAGGGCAGATCTTCCTCCAATCTGGATTTGTCCCTCTCATTATGAAATCCTTTTGTTTATTGTTCTCTTCCCCCCCCCCCCACCTGATTTCTCAGTAAGATAAATATATCCTCTCTCTTGTCCCAAAGCTCACTTTATCCATATCCTGGGTCCCACTCCATCCCATGTATCTCCCTCTCTGATCTTCTCCTCAAAGTGGTCTTACAATATTCAAGGTCTGTTGATCTATCTCTCCAGTTTCCCTCTATCCCGAAACTTTCTCTTGCTATCTCATATTTCTCTCTCCTGGGGTTCTTCACTCTGTCCTACATCACTCTATCCCAAGTCTCCTCTCTCACTGTCCCTAATCTCCTTGTCAATTTATCTTTCTCACTATCCTGGGTTTCTCTTTCTCTCCTGGGTCTCCTTAACTCTCAGAACTTTCTCTCCCTGGTCTTTTTCTATCTTTCCCTCTTGATCTTGGGTCTATCTCTCAGGTCCCTGCCCATCACCCCCTCCCCCACACTTACAGACTTGCACACACAAATCTCAATTTCAACTCTGTATTCCGTGTCTCTCTGTCCCATGCTTCTATCTATCCTACGTTTCTCTCTCTTCCCCTCTCTATCCAGTGCCTCTCTCTGCCCCTCCTACCCCATCCGTGTCTCTCCCTTTTTCCGGGATCTTACTCTAAACTCACTGGTAAAACTTTGACCCCAGCCAAAGGCCCCTCCTCTATGACAATTGCCAAGAAATAAAAAATATAATTTCTACTTGAGGGCTCATTTTGAATGGAATACTGTTATCCGTTTGATCGATTCTGTGTGCGGTGAGTGTTGTGAGATTTAGCAGGATAGGGTCCTTGCTCACGCTTGCAGAGAGTATTTACCAATTATTCCCTCAACTTGCAATCTGGCATTGCCACTGTGAGAGATGGGAAAATTGACCTAAAATTATGAACATGGAAGAAACTAAAGTTCATCAGTAAAATGGCTGAAACCAGTTCAAACAGGATAAGTTTGGGGCTTAGGATGCAGGAAAGCAGAGTCAGCACGATTAACATAAGAATCTTCTATCCTTTGTGACAAGACCATAGGACTAAGATAAGGAATGGTAAGGTACAATAGAATGTAGGAAGTTGAGGTAGTCTGGATCAGATAAGGGTCTCCTAGCCCTGGACAGAAGTACCAAGTCATACATTTCTAATTAGCTAACCATACACAGATTTATACATATGAAATTAGCCAACCCTAGATAGAATGAGTCAACTCTGCATATCAAGAGACTGTAGCCCCGAGAATCAGGAAGGTGTGAATAAGGACAATGACATGAAGGGACACCGACAGGATAACCCCCCCTGGTTCTCCAAGTATACTGAAATTGCACGTAGGCAGGCAGGATTGCCTAATGCCAAACCTCTCCAGCAGGAGGCAGAAGAATGTAAGGGGGAGGGTATTCCTACACTGAAATCAACTGTATAAAAGTTGGGTGAGCCCCAGTGTGTGTGTGTATTCCCAGGGTAAGGGGAAGCACCCAACTTTGCATTGTTGTAGTAATAAATGTTCTTTGTTCTCAATTTTTGTCTCGAGCAATTTCTTTAAAGGTACTTTAATTCCTAACAAATGGGGGCTCGTCCGGGATCACACTCCCTCCACTGACAGAGTACCCCGACGACGAGAGTAGGTGCACCCCGGCTGATTCAGCTGGACTCACGGGCGACGGGTGGCTGGTCAGTGGAAGAAGCGAGTGATATCCGAGAAGAGGCATTGAGAACAAACGGCGGAAGGACGCGCGCTAGAGCAGTACTGCCAGAACTCGGTAAGAGTATTTTACTTGTTCCTAAGTATGGGAATAGCGGGCAGTAGAGATGAGAGTCCTGACACAGGACGTGACCACCAGATAGCTACGTACAGCCCGCTTGGGATGATGTTATCTGAGTGGGGCACAGGAAAGACCCGCGGTAAAGACAAACTGACGACGGTCAGGTATTGTTGTAATGAATGGGTGAGATACCCGGTTAAAGGGAGCTCCGTGTACTGGCCAAAATTCGGATCCGAGGATGAATGGATGTGTGAAGCTTTGAACTTATGGCTCTATCAAAACCAGAAAGACAATGTTGAGAGCAGGGAATATGCAGCCTGCTGGCTCAAGGGATCCATTGAACAGCTGGTTTTGAATGAGAAAGAATCCAGGGATAAGAGAGAGGAGGAACCTCTTGTCCCTGAATCACAGGGTTGGGATGTGTTACATTCCCTCCCTCCACCCTATGTTCCTCCTATGCCAGCTCCTATCTTTCCTTCCCCTCCTATGACCTACCCTTCTGCACCTTCCCCACCTCCCCCACCACTAGAGAAGAGAGAAGAGAGCAGGAGTGGTATGATAACTTGCTCACAAAGCACTCGATTACCACCTCTGTTGGCAGGAGAGAGAGGTAACTTTAATTCAGAACAGCGTGAGACTCTTCAGGAAGAAAGGGCAGAACCCTTTGATTCATTTCCCAGGGAGCAGGAACCCAGACCTAATAAGCCAGAAACCAATTGGATGAGACCACTGCGGGAAGTTCCCATGAGAGAGGGTCTCGGTTTCGTAAATGTGCCCCTGACCAGTACTGAAGTGTGTAACTTTAAGAAAGAACTGACCTCCCTGATAGAAGATCCCCAGGGATGTGCCGAACAGTTAGACCAATTTTTGGGACCAAATATATATACAATATGGGGGTCTCGACATAGAATCCCCAGCAGGGGAACAATTGGTACTAACAGGTTTTGTTACCAACTCAGCCCCAGACATTAAGAGAAAATTACAAAAGACAGAAAATTGGCATGAGCAGGGAATAACCCAGCTTCTACAGATCACACAAAAAGCATTTGTCCAGACATCTGAGGATAAGCAGAAAGCAAAGGCTAACATTTTGATGCAAGCAGTTAAAGGAATAGTAGATGAGTAACATGAAAAAAAAAAGGCAGGGACTGTGTGCCAGCTCCTGAATGTTGGGAGAAGTGCAGGGAGTGGGAGAGTAGAGACCAGAGATAATTTCATAAATCACGACTTCCCACTTCAGTCACTGACCAATATTGATTAAAATTCATGCTAAAAATTAAATGTCATAAATGATCGTTTTTCAATACTGTAGAATTAGCGAATTTAACTACCAGTTAATTCCAATTTATGAAATAAATTGTATTCAAATGTGATTTTGCACAGGGACTACCTGAGAATAGTGATGTTATAACATTTGCAGGGAGAAATGTTTGCGCAAATAGGGTGAGTTCTATACATCTTAACTTTAAGTGTATGTGAGATAAAGAAAGGATCTGATGTGTAAAGTGGCTGGATCAGCCAGTTGAAGGGGGAGTGTGCATGTCCCTTTAAGTGCACTGTGGCACTTGAAATTGAGGCTTCAGGCTCTTGTCTTGCAGTTAGAGGTATGGAGCCCTATCAACACATTTAATACATTTCTTCTACACATTCAGCAGTCAAGGTCCGTGAGTTTAAAGATCACCCACCTCTGGAGAATAAAGATACCTCTGGGGATTCCTGTGGGGATTCCTATAAGTTTAATCATTCATTTCTCTGGTGCATTTTCCTCTGGAGTGAAATTAATGCCTCAGCACAATTTCTCTGTATTGCCGCTGTTATTTAATTCATGATAACTTTCCCCATTCATCAGGTTTATATTTAAATCCGGTAGTGCAGAAGTTACATTGTAAATAATCACGGAGGTAAACCCTGCGCGACTGGATTCAGCTTAATGGAGAAATAAACCTGCGAACTGGTCTATGGTGGTGTGTGAGTACTGCAATAGGTGGAATATGATTTAAATTGGTGGCATTGTTCAGAACAATTGGGTGCATAAGAATAATAATATCATTAAGAACTCACAGATCTTGTACCAGATGCTATTCAGTACATCTTGACTTAAGGACTGGAGAAATTGGCATGTTAGAATGAGATTGGCATGGTACCAATATTTCTTGATTCAATAATGACTCCACAAGCTCCAGGATTCATGCAGCAGAACTTTTAAGTGGAATATAATAGAAACTAGCCTGTACTTAAATTATTGTGTGTGCAATCTTCATAAGAACATCTTTTAACTTTTTTTTTGGTGCCTGTTTTACAGACTGTTTTAAATAAGGCCAGCTCCTGTGAGCTGTGGCACAAGGCATTTTACTTAAGGCAGAACTAAAGGTTGAATATGTTTCAAGTTCTCTTGCAGGGGCTCTTGTGCTGCAATGTCTGTTATGTACTCACTCTAACAAATTGGAGGGTTGTGCCCCATACAGACAAGCAGCTCCAACTGCATTTTAATAAGGTCTAACATATTCAAAACCCATGCAAATATGGTTTGTGTTTCATTTTACAATTTTTACACTAACACAAAGGAAAGTCAGATTGTTATTCATTTTATTAAAATCTAGTGATTGGTTATATGTAAAAGCATGGCAAGAGGATCAACTAAAACCTGCCTGGGATGGTCCCTTCTGTGTACTTTTAATTACAGACACCGCAGTAAGAACAAGAGAGAAAGGCTGGACCCACATTCAAAGAATTAATGACAAAGTGCCATAATGTTACAATTTTATTCGTTTTTTTTAATGGTTTATTCAGTTTTGTGTATTTTATTGCTGTTTTCAATGAGCTTTACATTTATCGTGGTTTATTCAGTTTTTGTGTATTTTATTGCTGTTTTCAATGAGCTTTACATTTATTGTTGTTTATTCAGTTATTGTTATATTTTATTGCTGCTTTCAATGGGTTTTACTTTCATTGTTGTTTTACTCATTTTTTGGAATATTGTTCGTTAATGTTTTAAGTCCCCCTGGAATAGGGGCAGCAGAGGTTACAATTGTGCTCCTTTAGAATGTAGACAGGGCATAGATTTAATGTATAGTCATAATGGGATATAAGGGATCCCAATACGGACCAGGGGAATTAAACAGCTTTAGTGGAGTACATCTAATTTGTATCATAGCCTACACAGGTATTAAAGACAGGAGTTTTGAAGCGATAGCACAAAGGACATGGTGGGACAAAGACAGACAGAATGGTAGTCAGCATTGTACATGTAACAGAGAGAGAGAGAGTTAATACATATGCTAATGTACACAGACAGGCTGCAACTCACAAGTTCAATGATATATATGCTAATGTTAGCAGACAAGCTGCAACACACAGTTAAATCACAAGAAACAATCCCCCCCCTGCTTGGTCACTTTTCATCACCCCATGAAAGGGAGCACCAGTTTCCAACAACGTGAGCTGCTTGACACTTTAATATCAGGCTCCAAACAGCCTTCGGAGATCGGTGGCCCTAGGGTTCGGGGCTGAAGGGGACATCAGATACGAGCCACAATCAAACGGAACCGCCTGACTACTGCTACTCGTTCGCTGCTGAAGGCAGCGCTTCTCATAGACTGCTACTCGTTCGCTGCTGAAGGCAGCGCTTCTCATAGACTGCTACTCGTTCGCTGCTGAAGGCAGCGCTTCTCATAGACTGCGACTCGTTCGCTGCTGAAGGCAGCGCTTCTCATAGACTGCGACTCGTTCGCTGCTGAAGGCAGCGCTTCTCATAGACTGCGACTCGTTCGCTGCTGAAGGCAGCGCTTCTCATAGACTGCGACTCGTTCGCTGCTGAAGGCAGCGCTTCTCATAGACTGCTACTCGTTCGCTGCTGAAGGCAGCGCTTCTCACAGACTTCGTCGGGACAACACTTACAAAGGTCGTGTGCTTCAAAGACACTGCTTCAATATTTCAACGTATGGGATGGACTAGACTTTTTACTGAGAACTGGAGCCTGATACTCCAAACCCTAATAAGCAGCTGGACTCACTCCCCTGACCTTCATGGTGCTCCCCTACCTAAAGACTTTACACAGACATTACAATTCGGTTATTGACCAGCTGGGTAAAACTACACCTTACACTTGAAAGATCAGTGTTACTGATCTAAAAGAAAAGTGAGGAAAGTGGGGGGGGGGGGGGGGGGGGGGGGATCAGTCACACTGACACTAGTAACCAAAGATCAGTAACACTGATCATGGTGAAAGATCAGTATTACTGATCTAAAAGAAAAGTGAGGATTGTGAGAGATGGGAAAATTGACCTAAAATTATGAACATGGAAGAAACTAAAGTTCATCAGTAAAATGGCTGAAACCAGTTCAAACAGGATAAGTTTGGGGCTTAGGATGCAGGAAAGCAGAGTCAGCACGATTAACATAAGAATCTTCTATCCTTTGTGACAAGACCATAGGACTAAGATAAGGAATGGTAAGGTACAATAGAATGTAGGAAGTTGAGGTAGTCTGGATCAGATAAGGGTCTCCTAGCCCTGGACAGAAGTACCAAGTCATACATTTCTAATTAGCTAACCATACACAGATTTATACATATGAAATTAGCCAACCCTAGATAGAATGAGTCAACTCTGCATATCAAGAGACTGTAGCCCCGAGAATCAGGAAGGTGTGAATAAGGACAATGACATGAAGGGACACCGACAGGATAACCCCCCCTGGTTCTCCAAGTATACTGAAATTGCACGTAGGCAGGCAGGATTGCCTAATGCCAAACCTCTCCAGCAGGAGGCAGAAGAATGTAAGGGGGAGGGTATTCCTACACTGAAATCAACTGTATAAAAGTTGGGTGAGCCCCAGTGTGTGTGTGTATTCCCAGGGTAAGGGGAAGCACCCAACTTTGCATTGTTGTAGTAATAAATGTTCTTTGTTCTCAATTTTTGTCTCGAGCAATTTCTTTAAAGGTACTTTAATTCCTAACACCACCATTCCTGATTCACTCATGCCTATATGCCAAATAGAAAGTTGGGGAGCAGGACAGTTATTCTGACTGAAATTCTAAAACTTTTTTGGGAGAGGGAATGTTCTCATCTCCCATATTTGTGGAGAAGTTGATTTTTTTTTACAGAGGTGCCGGAGTTGTACTCTGGTGAGCTCCAGCAGGATTGCATCCCACTATTATGCTAACCGAGCCACCACTTTATAGAAATAGCATACTGAATGTCACTGAGGGGTTTGCCTGGCTGAATATGTTACCCCTCAGCTCGAGAAAAGTGCTGAGCCAGACAAAGAGAAGGGAAGATATGAGGAAATAATAGAGGTAGATGATAATTACTGTGTTATTCTGAGGATACCAGGCTGCAGGGACAGAAATCTGATAGAGAATCAGATATAAGCAGCATGGGGATATAGTTCTTGTAAAAATGTTTTGATTATTTGGAAGGTATTGATGTAAAAAAGGCTCAAGCCTCTTGCAGTTGTTTGGTGTTTTATTTCTGAGTTCTGCGGGTAAATATATTTTCTGCTTGTAAAATTGAATCTCAGAAAAGACCATTTGCCACTTTATTCTCGCGGAGAGTGCTTTTAAAGTGCTTGTACGGGAATGAATATGCTCCTCCTCTCTTGCCCATAAGAACAATTTTCCTGTAGTCCTTGTCCATTGTGGAATAGCAATGAACAGAGCCTAGATTACATCTTGCACCCAACTTGTTTCATCATCTATCGCCAGATGTGATAGAACTATAGAATATTGCAGAACAGGTAAACAGATCCTTCGGCCTTCTGGTGTGTACTGAACTATTATTCAGTCTCATCCCACTGACCTGCACCCATTCCATAGCCTTCCATTTGCCTCCCATACATGTACCTGTCTAAATTTTTCTTAAATGTTAAAATTAAGCCTGCATTCACCATTTCAGCTGGCAGCTTGTTCCACACTCTGACCATTCTCTCTGTGAAGAAATGCCCTCTCATGTTCTCCCTAAACCTTTCTCCTTTCACTATTAACATGTCCTCTTGTTTGTATATCACCTAACCTCAGTGTAAAAAGCCTTGTTGTGTTTATTCTGTCTATACACCTCACAATTTTGTATATTTATAATAAATCTCCCCTTATTTTTCTATGCTCCAGGAAATAAAGTCCTAACCAGTTTAACCTTTCCCTGGTCCCAGCAATGTTCCATTAAATCTTCTCTGCACTCTTTCAATCTTATTGATATCTTTCCTATAGTTAGGTGACCAAAAGTGCACACTCCAAATTTGGCCTCACCAATATCTAATAAAACTTTGCCATAACATCCCGACTCCTCTACTCAATACTTTGAATTATGAAGGCCAATGTGCCAAAAGCTCTCTTTACAACCTTATCCACTTTCAGGGAATTATGTATCTGTATTCCAAGATTCCTCTGTTCTACCTCACTTATCAGTGCCCTAACATTTACATGTCTGTCATACCTTGGTTTGTCCTTGCAAAATGCAACACCTCACACTTGTTTGTGGGCAGTACAGTTCACGCAGTGGTTAGCCCAATGCTGTTATGGTCCCAGCAATAGGGGCCGAAATTTGAATTCCACACTGTCTGTAAGGAGTTTGTACTTTCTCCTGTGTCTGTGTAAGTTTTCCCTGGGGGCTCCGGTTTCTTTCAGCCGTTTGAAATGTACGAGGGGTAGTTGGCCGATTGTGCTGTGAAAGGGCCTGTTACCATGCTGTATGTCTAAATTTAAATAAAGAAAAATTAAATTTAAATTCTGTCGGCTATTTTTCAGCTCATTTTTCCAACTGGCCTAGATCCCTCTGCAAGCTTTGAAAGCCATCTTCGCTACCCACTACACCTCCATTCTTTGTGTCATCTGCAAATTTGCTGATCCAATTTACCATATTATCATCCAGATCCAGATGACAAACAGCAATGGTCCCAACACCAATCCCTGAGGCACAACACGAGTCACAGGCCTCCAGCCTGAAAAGCAACCATTCACTACCACTCTCTGGCTTTTCGTGTATAGCTCGTCAAATCCAGTTCACTACCTCACCACATAAAAGAGGAAGAGATGTCTCCCCCACGCAACACTCAAACCCTGCACCATCCTGAGAGTACCAATGTCTATTTCATCTTTCCCCACTGTCACCCATTCCCTCAAGCTTTCTCCTCTGTCCTCTCTGACCTAATCTTCATCAGAAATGATGAAGAATTATCAGAAAGCTTGATTAATCCCATCTCTGCAGCATGCACTTCCCTGTGGCCCCCACCTGCCTTCTTCACTTCTGTTACTTGGCAATTGTTAGGTCTGCTTTGTTCATGAATGAGTGAGACAAACACCAGACTGAGTCGAAATCAGGGTTCTTTGTTCTTTATTACCGGATTGTAACACTTGCAACTAACCATGTTAGTCAGAGAATGCATTCTGCCGTTATCAGCAAAATGGTGATTTTTTTATACCCTTGGATACGTGCTTAGAATATCATCATATCATTACTTGTCCAATGACTAAAACTGTTGCTATCCTTTCCCTGCTAGCTTCCTGCCTCTCAATCCATCAATGTCTCTCTTATCTTGTAAGTACAAGGATGCATTCACATCTTGTTACAGCCCTGTACAGGGTAACTCCTTACACATTCCCATCTCATGATGTTTTACCTTACACTGTGCAAACAACTTTTTATTGGTTTCAGGTATGAGCCCTGTCAACCTGGGTTGGATCAGGATGACAGATGGTACACTAATGAACATCACCTCCTGCATATTACTTTGGAGACCTTGTTCACCACACATGTGGTTCTGAGTCACCATCTGGCTGTGAGGGTGTTGTCTCCGGATCTACTTGAAACATATTACTGACTCTTCCAGCTGAATGATCCACGCAATGGAGCCAGCAGGTCGCAATTCTGTGTTGGGTGAGGATCTTTATCCCCAACCTGATAAGTCATATAAATCTTTCCAATAAAAACAGAGAAGGCTAGACTTAGTCAGCAGATCAGAGATTCCCTGTATGGAGAAATAAAAGAGGTGATTTTCACTTCAACACCTTGCCACCCCTTCTTCATTCCTGCCCACCAGCTGTGCGAACACCTCCACCATGGACCCAAGAGCGATCAGCAATGTGTGTTAAGCCTCTATTCTCAAAGACCTCCACCTACCAGGCCACGCCCTCTTCATTCTGCTAAAGACTAGCACTCAGCAGCATAAGGACACCTCCTTCCCTGCTGTCTTTAGGTTCCTTCCTTTTTGTGCACTATTTTTATTTTATCGTAATGTTGTAAGATGGTTATAATATGTATGTTTGCTCTATGAGGTTGCTGCAAGACACTGAATTTCATGACTTGTTCATGACAACAAATTGTGATTCAGATTCAGAATTGGCCCTCACAGACCTTCATAAAAATGGGAAAAGGGTAGACAGAAACAGGTTATGTGAAACAATCACAATATATTCTTCTTTTTAGACATGCAGCACAGTCACGGGCATTTCGGCCCACGTGCCTTTGTCACCCAATTTACATCCAATTAACCTACACCCCCCCCCCCCCCCCCGCCTCCCCGGCATGTTTCGAATGGTGGGAGGAAACTGAAGCCCCTGGGAAAAATTCTTGCAGATATTGGGAGAACATACCAACTCCTGACAGACAGCATGTGAGAATTTTCCACCAATTCTCTTGTTTATTTAGCTTAAATATATTTCAGGATGAAATTTGTTCTCTTCAGTTACATGACTACGGTACATTTTACTGACTGATTTCAACGATGACACTTAAAATTAATGTGTTCAATGTTGCAATTAAATCAGACTTGGAGATGTCGAAGATGCAGTTGGATCATGACTGAGATCCAATAACTGTCACAATATTGAGCCTGATCACTGGTCTAGTTTGAAGAGAGTTGGCTGTAAGATAAATATCAGGCTGGGTGGCAGCACATCAAGGAGAGATTGCAGTAACAGTTGAGAACTCTCAATCTCTGCATCAAGCCAACTAATCTCATTATGGTTTTCGTTCCTGGTAAAGATCAGAGTGTCTCTGAAGATCCATTAAGATTATGATCGGTAATATAATTAAGACTACTGAATTGTTTTTATGGGTTCTGCTAAATTGCTGTGTAGCATGGAACAAAGCAGTAAATCTTGTTAGTTGTGCAGATTAATTTGGAAGTCCTTTAAAAGGCACCAGATATCCATGTATTTATTAAAGTAAACATTAACCTCAGAAATTAGAGTCAAGGAGAATGGTAAAATTTGATCATTTTTATTTTGTCATTTTTTGGGGGATGCAGTTGCATTGGCAAAGCCAGTATTTATCTTATAAAACTACCTGATTAAATGGTTATTTGAAATCTTGCAGTCCTTGTGACGAGGTGTTCAGCGAGAGAGAGAGAGAGAGAGAGAGAGCTAGCAAAAAAAAACAAACTGCTGGAGGCCTTGAATGACAAGCAGCACCTGTAGTAATCTGATTACAATGGAATTTGATATCAGGCGTTACATTGAAGAGGGATGTGATCCAGCCACTTACAATGTTACCTGTTTAAATTTCTGCCCCGGGTACCTCTTCTAATATAACTCATTTGAAATAGTGAATACTCTCACGTACCTTACTGTAACTCTCACTTTATCCCACGCTGCATTTTAACATTCACTAATACATGTAACTAATTTAGTTAATAATTTCAGATATACTCCCTTCTTGTATTATGTTTTAATTGACTTGACTGGATAGCACACAATTTTTATATTTTTATAGTTGCAACTATTGTTCTCGGAACCAGGGCCAAATATTGGGTTGGGTTGTCGGGGGAGCTGGAGAAAGGGGGTATGGGTGTAGATGAGAATCAGGTCCTAGGAGATTGGCTGGTGTGTTTGGAGTCTGTAAACAGGATTGTGCCTGGGTCAGTTGGAGTGAGAGGAACAGTTGGTGTAAGATGTGACCTCAAGGGTTGCAGAACCCTGAAAGGTAGTGGATTGGGTGATGGGAACCACGGTGTGTCGGAATATAACAGGGTTAGGTTTCCAGTCTTGGAAGGTTGTGACCTGGACATCAGCGGTTCAGGTTGTCAGGGAAAGGAAAGGAGAGGTCAGAGAGACAGGGAGCTGGTATCCATCTTATGGGGCAAGCCAAAGGAGCTACATTAAGGGAATCTTCCTTTATAGGGATCCTAACCTCACATTGGGTTATTAAAATCCTGGTTCTTCCAGTTGTTCAGTGACGTTTGCATAGAACATAGAACACTGCAGCACAGAACTTAATTTATTTAAAAAAAATATTAAACCCTCTCTACCCCTTAACCCTCTATTTTTCTTTCATCCATGTATCTGTCTTGGAGTCTCTTAAACCCCCCTACTGTTTCAGCCTCCACCACCGTCCATGGCAAAGCATTCCAGGCACCCACAATCATCAATAAGATCGCAACCTAATTTCCCATTCAATCCTCCAATGCTTTAAGGGAGCATTGCACAAGATGTGGTGTCAGGAAGAAATATCGCAGCGAGCAAATACAGGTACACAATCCTTTATCCGGAACCCTTAGGGGTCAATGTGCTCTGAATTTCAGATTTTTCCAGATTTCAAAAAGCCCACTCGAATTGTGCTGCTTCCCCCAGCCGCTGGTCCCTCAACCACCCAGCCGCCGGTCCCTTGGCCACCTCCCCCGATCACTAGTCCCTCAGCCGCCTGACTCGCGCTGCCACCTCTTTCCCCACTTGCCAGATTTTGGAGCTTCCCGGATTTTAGATGTCTGGATAAAGGATCATGTACCTGTAGTCATATTTCCAGAGCGACGCAAAACGGCCTGGAAGTGGCCACTCTCAAATTTCCCTCTCGGTGAATCATGGTGCAGGAACTCGAAACATCAACCATTCATTTGTCTCATGATGATCATTGGGAGATAATAATTGGGATTGTTCATCATGGCTCAATTAGTTATTGTTAATGATCTCATAAGAAGTGCAGACTGGCAGAGAATCACAAATGGCAGTGAACAATAATTGCTGTAATCTTGTCCATAAAGTATTCACTTAAACAAAGGGGAGACCCAGGGGAAGGCTTTCAATTTCATTGCAGAAAACATTGCATGTGATCTGTTACTAATTAGGCCTCAGTTAAGGGAACTTGGGGTTAATACTAAGTGGAACTTGGCTAATTTTGCACACACAAGGTATCTATTTATAACTGCTATTGCTTAAATTTTGACTGGCCAGGATGATCCTATCACGTGCTGGCAAAGCACGGATATCTCTTTCGGTCTTGAATTGGGCGAATTGTTGTTACTTTTTGTTTTGTCCACAATGCTCTGGGCTGTTGTCAAAGGATGAGAAGGACCTGCTTTTCCCAAAGGGTTGTGAATCGATGGAATTCTCTGCCCATTGAAGCAGTGAATAAATTGAAGCCGTGGTTGGATAGATCTCTGCATAGTAGGGGAAATTGAAGGGATGTGGGAGAAAAGGTAGGTGGGTGGAGATGATTGAAAACTCGACTCTTCGTTCCCATCTGCCGGCAATAATTTTGATTATTTGTAAGAAAATTGAACAGATCTTGATAACAAAGATTCTGCTTTAATGGAGAAGAGAGTTCTGAAGACACAAGACTCTTGGAGAAAATATCTTTTTTGTCTTATTTTTATGTAGTGATGCCTAGTTTTAGATTTTCAGTTTTATGAAAGATACTCTCCATACTCACCATGTTTAAAAAACCCTCTGCAATCTTGTACATTTCAGCATTGTTGGCGTAGCGGTTAGGCAACGCCTTTACAGCGATCAAATCCTACACTGTCGGTAAGGAGTTTGTATGCTCCTCCCTGTCTGTATGGGTTTTTCCCGGGGCCTCTGGTTTCCTCTCACTGCTCAAAACCTACCAGAGGATGTAAATTGCGTGGCACAGGCTCATGGGCAGAAATGGCCTGTTACCATGCTGTTTGTCTAAAAACATTTTTAAAATTAAATTTAAAAAGTTTTAAACATTTAGTTTAAAACGTCTCCCCTCATTCTTTTAAACTTTAATGGATATAAGATGAGACTCTTCAATCTTTCCTCACAAGACATCTCACCATTTCCAGGTGTTGGTTGAGTAAGACTTTTAAAAACTGTGCCCAATGTTTTAACATCTTTAAATAAGGAGATCATTAAAGGGTAGGATGGTTGGCGAAGCGGTTTGTGCAATGCCATTTCAACACCGTTACAATCCCACGCTGTCTATAAGGAGTTTGTATGTTCTCCCCATGTCTGCATGGGTTTTTCACGGGGGGGGTCCAATTTCCTCCCACCGTTGGAAACATACTGGGGATTGGAAGTCAATTAGATGTAATTGAACGCCATGGGCTTGTGGACTGAAACGGTCTGTTTTCATGCTGCATGTCTAAATTAAAAATTGTACATGGTCCTCCAGATGTGGTCTCACTAATGCTCTATCTCAACCTTTATTTTTGTCCCTCTCAGATTGCTCAAGGTTTATGGGCCTTCTTCCCTATGAAGCAGTCCAGTTCTGGTTTCTTTCGTACTTTTCTCCTATCGACTACATAAAAAGCATTAAAAAAAATTGTTACGAGAGGTGAAAAGAAAATAAGGCTTTTACTTAAATGTATTGTTGCTCCTCCTCAAGAAATGGCTGCTCTACATAACAGAAGCAAAACCTCCCAATGTTTGTATTTCAGATAGAGATTGATAGGTGTCTGAATAGTCAGGGTATCAAAGGTTATGGAGTTAAGGCAGGGGAGTGGAGCTGAGTGTGAGAATGGATCAGCTCATGATCTTGCAGAGTGATCAGGACTCACTGGGAGAATGGGCCAAAAAATGGCAGATGGAGTTTAATGCAGACAAGTGTGAGGTGATGCATTTTGGAAGGGCAAACCAAGGTAGGACATACACAGTAATGCTAGGACACTGAAAAGTGTGGAGGAGCAAAGAGATCTGGGAATACATTGTTCCCTGAAGGTGGCATCTTAGCCTTTATAAATCAAAGTATTGAGTACAGGAGTTGGGATGTTATATTGAAGTTGTTTAAGACATTGGTGAGGCCAAATTTGGAATATTGTGAGCAGTTCTGGGTGCCTAACTACAGGAAGGATATCAATAAGATTTGAAAGAGTGCAGAGAAGATTTGCTAGGATGTTACTGGCTCTTCAGGAGTTGAGTTACAAAGATTAAACAGGTTAGGATGTTATTCCTTGGAGCGAAGAAGAATACAGGGAGATTTGATAGATATTTACAAGATTATGAGAGGTATAGACAGAGTGGATGCAAGTAGGCTTTTTACACTTAGATTGGGGAGATAAATATGAAAGGTCATTGTTTTAAGCTGAAAGGGGAGAGGTTTAGGGAGAACATTAGGGGGAAGTTCTTCACTCAGAGTGGTGGAAGTGTAGAATAAGCTGCCATCTGATGTGGTGAATGCGGGCTTGATCTTGTGTTTTAAGAACAAATTGTGTAGATACATTGATGCGAGAGGACTGGAGGTTTATGTAGTGGTAGCATGTCAGTGGGACTAGCGAGATATGGTCGGTCGGCACAGAGAAGAGGGGCAGAATGGCTGATGGAATGGCAGAGTGGATGGACTAAATGGCCTATTTCTGCTCCTATCCCTTATGGTCCATTGGCTTCATTGGTTCTGAATAAATGGGTTTGTAGCCACTCCTGCGAGGAAATGGATGATTTTTGACATTAGTTTCTAACCTCTCTGCTACTCTTATCATGCATGGGTCCTTGGCACTTCAATTGATAGGATTGAACGCAAGGATTGGTCAGCAGTCTCACTATTTTTGTAAATGGCTGCCAAGATGTGGATGGTGAGTTACGGAGACCTATTCCTTTGTCCAGTAATCCTCACTTCCTTTCAATTGCCATGGGGTCTGTGCCTCACCCAATATTTGAACCAGTAATTAGGACTAGACTTCGGCCTTGTTTGTCACAGGAACACTGGAATTTAGCTGTTCTCAAGCAGACTTTCACAAGCACTCTCCATGCTTTCTGTCAGACCTACACATACCTTTCTACCTAAAATACTTTTTCCTTCACATCCCTTTTAAAATCTCTTCTGATTTTGTTTCTAATGCTGTGCTCGTAATAGATCCCATGCCCCAACAACACTCTTTCTTTTAAAAAAAATGCCCTGCCTTTGCTTGAAGATTGAGGAGGGGACCAAGATCATCCATCTTAGGTACTTCTTCCCTGCTGTTGGATGACCTTCTAACCCTGATGCTAATAGCTTACAGCTGTACACCATTTCCCTGCCTTGCCCTCTGCAAAGTCTCGCCAAGATATATGTGCTTTGTGTAAAATAATTTAGATATGTATTGGAATTGTGAACATAAAGTATAAAAGATCCGTAGGAAATTTATGACTTGTACCAACTCATTTAATTCTTTATTCCATTCAACATTTTATAGTTCCCAGTAATTTCCCACTGGGAGCTCTTAAACAGGAGTCGGTGATCAAAGTGTTAGATAACACTATAAAGTTAGAAAATGGTCAGGGCTTATTTTCTGAACAAGTCTTTCAGGCCATCTGTACAATAAAGCATTGGCTGCTCCAGACACGTGCCCAAAGTGCATCACGAATACAGCAAGTTTAATGGAGTAAGGTTTTATTTGCATTTCTGTTGCATTTCTGTTTCAAAGCACATTACCTACTCTTGTGATCACATCTACAACAGACCAAAAGTTTACCAAAATACCATAAGTGCCCTACCTAGAACTGTGCTCTTTTTATTTTGTCTGTGCCAGATCAGGCTACCAGGCCATGCATACATACCTGTCTACCCATTCGCCAATATTCCATTCAGCTTTATCTATTTATCTTCCTATCTCCTTTTCTCTTTGTCTCAGATTTCAGATTTATTGTCAGAGCATGATACATGACATAACATCCAACCCTGAGATTCATTTTTCCTGTGGGTAAGGCAGTGCAAAAAAAATTGACTCCACATACCCATGGAAACAAATGAAGAACTGTAAACATACTGACTGAAATACAGAGAGGAAATAAAAGTGCAAAAGTAAGAGTCCTTAAACAAGTCCCTGATTGAATTTGTTGTCGAGGAGTCTGCCTGACTATATCCAGCTATACTATCCGTTTAGTTCTCATCTCTCTATTACTTTTGAGCTGTGTGCCTCAATCTCTTCATTCTATCTATTGACCCATCTCCGTGTCTACATTGATCTATCTTTGCTTCCTCCGAAAACACAAGTATTTTAATAAAAATTCTCTTCATCTGGATTATTATCTATTCTTAGATTTGTGTTGCAGCTTCCTCAGTGAAGATGTAATTTTAATTAAATGCAAATGTTGAAAAGACAGAATACATTATTGGGAATGTCACAGAGATGTCTGTGTCTCTTCCGTGATCCATGTACCGTGACTGCTCCTTTGCTATGCTGTTTGAGAGTTCATGTTAATTTGATACAGCAGTGAGTTGTTGTCAATTGGATCCTGGTTTAATTAGCTGTCAGTTTTTCTCCCCAATGAATGGTGTGTTCTTTCTGAGCATTGTTTTGCTTCTCATGGTTTATCCATTTTAGAAGCTTAGAAACATTTCAGTACAATTTTCAAGGAGACATGCTCTTTGTGTAGCGGCTGTTTTCACAACTTAAGTGCTGACTCAGTCTGCTGTTCGGTCACCCTGCATATATTTCATTTAATGCCTTCCTTCATTCATTAATTACAGAATCTCCTGTTCCAACAGTTAGTGATTTATGAAGCACTGGAGATTGATGCCTGTCTGATCAGTATTTCAAGGCAGTTCATTTCACCACTACCTTGAGTTTATTTTCCTTCACCCTCATATTTGTGTTACTCAAAATAGATCTGGAGAATAAAATATTCTTTGCTACCCAATGATGGAATGGACAGACATGAGTAGCCAGTGAACAGTATTTTAATTTACCTGCATTAGGCTTGTATCCTTGTACTCTCTTCCTGAACAAAACTTTTTATTATCTAATTTTTGAGAACATTTCTTTAGATGTTCTGCTGCTTCCATGCCAGATACCTGGAAGTTGTTGGGGTTTTTTTTATTGATAATGCCCAGGTTATTACTACAAACATTCCCAAATTACTTCATTAATTTCCTGGGCAGGAAATCTGCAGCTTATCAACCATACCTGAGCAGGAATATCTAACCCCAAAGTTATGGATTATACCAGTTGGCCAAACCATGGCTCGCAAGCCACATGTGGCTCTTTGACATATAATGTGCAGCTTGGGGAAATATGTTAGCTGAGACAGGAATCGTATGAGCTGCACATTATATGTCAAAGAGCCACTTGTGACTGGGGACTCTTGCCTAGTTTGGGCTGCCTGTCCACCAGAGCTCCTGACGCCTGGGTTGCAGACTCTTGCCTAGGCCACACACCCATCAGAGCTCCCAACACCCCAAACGCGGACTTACTACCCGGTCTTGCCCACCCATTCGAGCTCCTGACACCTTGAACACAGGCTTACGACCCAGCCCCAGCTGCCCGCTACCCCATCTGAGCACCTGATGCCCCGAACTACACAGCTACTTACCATGACAAAAAGTAGGTTGCATGTAAATTTTACCCTAAAAATTGGTCCACAAAATTTCACTATTACATACGTATGTAGTGGGCAGCATGGTTGGCATAGCGGTTAGCGCAACACCTTTACAGCACTAGTGATCGGGACTGGATCTGGGTTTGAATCCTGTGCTGTTTGTCAGGAGTTTGTATGTTCTCACCGTTTCTGCATGGGTTTTCCCTGGGGCTCTGGTTTCCTCCCACTGTTCAATATGAGGCTAATGGGGCGTAAATTGAGCAGCTCAGACCCGTGGGCCGAAATGACCTGTTACCATGCTTTATGTCTAATTTAAGTTTTTTTTAATTAGAAGTTTAAAAGCTACAAACATGAATAAATATTATGTACGTGTACTTAATATTTACATAAAATGTTTGAAACAATGTGCATGTAAGAGTAAAAACATGAATGTAATATTTGTATTTTGCAGCTCTCAAACATCTGAAATTTATCGAGTGTGGCTCTTCTGTTAAGCAGGTTTGGCCACTCCTGGGTTATAGGGTCAAGTCCCACTCAACTGTATATTGTTTATTGTCATTTGTACTGAGGTACAGTGCAAACACTTCATCTTGTACATTTTCCAGGCATTGCACAAAATTATCATGTGCCATGATAAATTGAAGACTTCACATAAAGGCCACGAAGTAAAGACCAAATAACAAGATTAACCCAACAACAAATCAAATTTATTTACTCTGGCTTCCTGTCACCCCAGGAGCTGTTTGGTCATTGGTGGGTTAGTGGGAATCTGACACAAATATTTGTTCCATCCCATCAGTCATGGACTTGGTAAGACTGCCCTCCCTTCAATGTCCATGATACCATCATCTGCCTGAGATATTCAACTAGTCCATGTCAGTATTTTGAAGTAGTATGAAAGTATTATACAATAAAACCCCTGGAATATGGAATTTAAGCAACTGGCAGCCTCAAACAAATGGCAAAAAAATGGGAAAAAATAAATTTTAAAATTACAATAAATAAATTAAATGATAGGTAACGAATACGCAAGTTTAAAATTATAAAAAGTAAATGTTCTGTGAAGTAACATGTAAACCTTTGGTGAAGATGGGAGAAAGTATTCAGCCAGCGGAGGGCCTTGGTCATGCCTTGCTCATAGCGGTTATTTGAATAAAGTTGTGTGAAACAGCAATGGCGTCGCCCAAGATGAAGAGCTAGTTGATGTCCCTCGCCGTTGTGGTGACTCTCTCAAAGTGTCTCCTTATCCTGCTTAGTAAGAGTGGTCCCAGTCAGAGGCTTTATCTGTAAGTTTGGGGGAGGGGGATTTAATTACCTATAATGTTTCTGGCAGCTCCATGGAAGAGGAGGAACCTGCAGATGCAGTGCTGGTTAAATATTTTCAAAGAATGTTACTGAAAATGAAGTAAAATGTTTTAAGGTTTATATATTTATGCAAGCGAAGTTTGTTTACTATAAGTACAATGTAGTATTTTTGTGTTTTAAACTGTTTATTCTTAATGTAGGCATATTGGTTGGACATTGTAAAAGTAAGTTTCAAGCAACCAGAAAATATACTTACCTGGTATCTACTAATCCCCATAGGTGCCGAATACCAGGGGACTTACTGTATCAGGATTCCTGAACAATATTTAATCTCTTAACCAACGTCACTACTGAAGTAAATTAACTGTATATGTTGATAAGACCAAAGAGTAGCAGAGTTGGCTTAGCAGTTAATACTGTCAGTGAGAAGTCTGTATGTTCTCCCTATGCCTGCGTGGATCTTCTCCAGAAATACTGGTTTCCTCCCATGTTCCATAGAATCAGCAGCTCTGGGCAGCACGGCTGGTGCAGCAGTTAGTGCGACACCTTCACAGCGCCAGCGACCACAACTGGGGTTTGAATCCCATGCAGTCGGTAAGGAGTTTGTACATTCTACCCATGTCTGCATGGGTTTTCCCCAGGGGCTCTGGTTTCCACCCATAGTTTGATATGTTTTGAGGGTGTAGATTAATGGCGTGTAAATTGGGCAGTATGGGCTTATTGGCCAGAAGGGTCTATAACTGTGCTGTATCTCTAAATTAAAACTAAAATTAAAATTGGCTGTCAGTTGCAGACTTAATAACAATGAATACACTTTCAATATACTTTGCTAACTTGGTATTCTGAGTTCATTGAGGGCTCTATGTGAATGATTTGGAATATACATCTCCACGCTCTTTATTCTGCTAGAATGCTAGAGTTTGTGTACCTGAACAAGACAGACCTCTGGCTCAGAATATTCTTCCAGATCATTCACCGGATGCAATTGTTTTTCTGGATCATTATTTGCAACATAATTCAGATAAAGTAAACGAAGTGATCCAGAATTGCCTCATGAATTATTTAAATAAAAAATGTAATTTACACTCAGTGGAAGCTGATACCAGCCATTGAGACCCATCCTGCCCAATTACACCCAATTAACATACAACTCCATTCGTTTTTGGAGGGTGGGAGGAAACCAGAGCACCCAGGGAAAACCCACACAGGTCATGGGGAGAATACAGTGCCGGATTCGAACCCAGGTCACTGGTGCTGTAATAGCATTGCACTATTACCAACTGCTACACTAAGCGTGCTGCCCTTGGCTATGTGATGAGAACGTAAACCATGTTTCAATATTTGAGGCCCTCATTCCTGACCTAATCAAACTAAAGTGGCATCAGGTCCTCAGAGAACATGCAATGACCAGAAGGAAATATTTGAAAATCTCACAGAAAGAGCCTGAAGTGCTTCACGTTGCAATGAATTACTTTGCAGGAAGTGACCACTGTAGGAAGGGGATTGGAGCAGATATTTTGCAGACATTTGTATTCTGAATATACTATCCACTGCTGGTGACTTTGAATTAAAGAGAAAGCATGTGGACACCAGGAGAGATTCTTTCTTCAGATTTATTGTCAGAGTACATATATGACATCACATACAGCCCTGAGATGCTTTTTCCTGTGGGCGAGGCAGAATTACCACTTATTGGTAGTGCAGAACAAACTGTACACAAGTAAACAAATAAAGAACAGCAAACAAATAATGAATGTATACAAACTGATTGCAATGCAGAAAGAATAAAAGAATCAATAAAGAGCACAAGAGTCTTGAAATGAGACAAAAGCTGATTGAGCTTTGTTAAGGAGTGGAGGGGTAGCAGCTGTTCCTGAACCTGGTGGTGCGAGTCTTGTGGTACCTATAACTAGACCTCTTTCCTGGGTGGTGTGGATCCTTGATGATTGCTGCTACTCTCCAACGGCAGCATTCTGATGGTAGATGTTCTCGATGGTGGGGATGTTTTGCCTGTGAGGTCCTGGGCTCTCTCCACTTCCTTTTGGCAGGCTTTACACTCCAGGATAATGATGTCCCCATACCAGACTGTCTACCAGACAACTAGCAGTGCTGCATGGTGTCTTGGCATGTTTCAAGCCTGTGAAATAGGGAGAGACTTTAGTTTTGTATTGAACCCTAAGGAGATAATCTTCGAGAGTGTGGTACTCATGCCCACATTTTATTGGAGTGGTGTTTTATACTCTTGCAGTGATGGTGACCAAGCCTCTTGCTGGAAAGTACAAAGGAGAAGTTCAAGTGCAAAGACAAATGGTTAGTGGAACAGAAAAGGGTCAAGCAGCTTCTGTGGGGTAAGGAATAGCCAGAGACGCTGCATCAGCACAGATGAACCATCTCTTTGCCAGTTCTGATGCAGATTCTCGGCTTACAACGTCAACCATTCTTTTGCCTCCACAGATGCTGCTCAGCCTGTTGAGTTTCTCAGCAGTTTATTTATTGTTCCAGACTCCAGCATCTGTCGTGTCTCCAGAGAGTTTCAGGCATCATCCACCCTTTCCTTGTCAGAAATAGGGAAAATGGTTAGTTACCAATGTGAATAATGCTATTATTTTAAAAGAATTTGTCATTTGATTTGTGTAGATTTTGATTAAAGGTTTGGAGATATATTGATTTATTTAAATTTTAAATGTAAACATACAGCACGGTAATGGGCCATTTCAGCCCATAACTCCGTGCTGCCCAATTTACATCCAATTAGTATACACCCCCCCCCGATACGTTTCGAACGGCGGGAGGAAACCAGAGCACCTGCAAAAAACACAAGCAGACACGGGGAGAATATACAACTTGCTTACAGACAGCATGGATCCGGACCCTGGTCTTGATCGCTGGCGTTGTAAAGATGTTGTGCTAACCGCTACGACAACCTTGATGTTGGTGAATTAGCAGGTAGTTCCTAGAGGTCCAGGGTGACAAATGTTTCATGTACTTATAGAATTCTAGGCAATGCCATGCCATGCCTAGAAATGTACAGATAGGCTAGTAATAGAAAGAGTCTAACCAGGAGTATTTACCAGAATGTTGAGTGTTTGCATGTGTACTTCTTACAGAACTTTAATCCACAATCTTCTAACTCCCAATTAAATTGCAGATTTATTGTCAGAGTACATTCATGACATCACATAAAACCCTGAGATTGTTTTTTCTGTGGGTGAGGCAGAATTACCACTTTTGGTAGTACAATAAATTCTATAAATAACGTAAACGTGTAAACAACTAAAGAACTGTAAGAAGATCGTGAATGTAAACAAACCAACTTTGCAAGAGAGAATAAAAATAATCAATAAAGTGCACAAGTAGGAGTCCATAAACAAGTCCCTGATTGAGTTTGTTGTTGAGGAGTCTGATGGTAGAGGGATAGCAGCTGTTCCTGAACCTGGTGGAGCGAGCCAGAGCATGTGGTAGGTGATGTGAATCCTTAATAATTGCTTCTGCTCTCCAAAGGCAGCATTCCCTATAGATGTTCTCGATGGTGGAGATGGTTTTGCCTGTAATGTCCTGAGTTGTGTCCACTACTTTTTGGAGGGCTTTACGCTCAAGGGTTTTGTGACGCAGCCAGTCAGCACACTTTCTACCACACCTCTGTAGAAATTTTCCAGGGTTTCCAATGTCGCACCAAACCTCCCCAAACTCCTGAGGAAGTAGAGGCGCTGGTGCTAATAAATGGATAATCACCTTAGCCTCGCTGCATTCTGCTCAAAATCAACTGATAAGTCAGAATTTTGAGTTGGGGTTTAGAGAAATTTATAAATGAAAATTGAGGCATTAAAAGGTTGCAACATGTCAGGATGCAGGCCAGAAACTCCTATCACCAGCACGACTGTTCAAAGTCAGAAGTGATATATCTTAAGCTCAGACTTTCAAAACATTTCATAAAGTAATTCTCATTCAATTTTTACATGACATCCTTGTTTATGTGGAGACTTTGAAATTGTTTTTTGTTCAAATGAAAGGACTGATGTAGATATAATGCTGTTAGTTTAATAAAATTAGTGCTTCAGTTTGTATAAAATTGAATTGAAGACTGTTTGGAAAATGATAGTTTTTGATCACCGCTTCTTATACACTGCCCCAGTTACTTCCCAGCATGAATGTCCCCATACAGAATTAAACATTCCCACTGCTGGCTGACATAGTGCAGAATTACACATACCAAAATGTGAATTTTAGGGGACAGAATTAGCCATTTGCAATTACATAAGTATCTGGAACAAGTTCCAGAAGAAAGTTAAATTTGTAATTATACCTGTCCTGCAACAATATAAAACATTCTCAAATACTACAAACCTCAAAACAAAGTTAAGTATTATCAATTAAAGAATGTCCTGAGACATATCAATTCCATTACCATTCCCAATTACTGTAAATCCTTGGACTATATTAAACAATCCCAATCATTGAATAATGTTGCGATTAGCGGAATCAACCCGGGATCAAATCCCGTGCTGTCTATAAGGAGTTTGTACGTTCTCCTCATGTCTGCACGCTTCCTCCAAGCGCTCTGATTTTCTCCCATGTTCCAAAAATGTGCAGGGTTTGAAAGTTAATTGGTTACTTTTGTGTATTTGGGTAGCGTGGCCTTGTGGGCCGGAAGGGTCTGTTATCGAGCTGTACATCTAACTTAGAATATTACAGTTCGTAACAGGCCCTTGGGCTGTTGTGCTGACCCATATGTACCTACCAAAAAGAATTAAATCCTCCCTACCTCATAACCCTCTATTTTTCTTTCATCCATATGCCTGAATAAGTCCCTATTAAATGCCCCATTTGTTATGGCCTCCACCACCATCTGTGGAAAGGCATTCCAGGCACCCACAACTCTCTGTAACAAAAAACTAACTTATCTCAAATGTCTCCCCTGGGATGGCACAATTGGCATAGCAATTAGCGCAACTGCTTTACAGTGCCAGTGATTGGGACCCGGGTTCAAATCCCGCGCTGTCTGTAAGGATTTTGTACGTTCTCCCCGTATCTCCTTAGATTTTCCCTGGGGACTCTGGTTTCTTTCCCACCGTTCGAAACATACTAGGGGTTGTAGGTTAATTGGGTGTAAATTGGGCAGCACAGACTCAAAAAGGCGTGTTACCATGCTGCCTGTCTAAATTTAAACTTTCCTCCCTCCACTTGGTACAGATGCCCTGGAAAAAAGGTGCTGACTGTCTATCATATCTTTACCTCTCATAATAGACTTCTATTAAGTCAGCTCTCATCCTTCTTCACTCCAAAGAGAAAAAGCCCTAGCTTTGCTAACCTTGCCTGATAAGACATATTATCCAATCTGGAAAAATCTTGGTAAATCTCTTTTGCACCCTCTCCATAGCTTCCACATCATTCCTATAATGAGGTGACCAGAACTGGATACAATATTCTAAGTGTGGCCTCAGCAAGGATTTATACAGCTACAATATTACCTCATGACTCCTGAACTCATTCCCCCAACTAATTAAGCACAAAATACCATCAGCCTTTTAATTATCTCATCAACTTGCATGGCAACCTTGAGGTTTGGATTTGGACCCCAAGGACCCTCTGTTCATCCATACTGTTAACCATGTACTCTGCCTTCAGGTTTGACCTTCCAAGATGCATCACCTCACACTTATCTGGATTGAACTCCATCTGCCACTTTTCCATCCAACTCTGAATCTTGTCTATATTTAGGTTAAATTTTAATTCTGTCCGGTGACATGAAATAAATTTAAATTGACTATGTTGCTGGACAGAATTAAACCTTCTGATTATTGTATGTTCCAGGAAATCACTTACTATCCCAAATAAGATTTAAATATTCCTAATTGTGGGATATACCATGGTAAGGTTAAACATAACCAAAGATTGCTTGTCCTGGATCATGGTTAATTTCCCAATTATTGAGTCCCAGCACTGAGTAAGTTAACAATGGTTTTAACTGGTAAAAGTGAACATGAGATTTGCATAGAGGCTGGTAAATCTACTCATCTCATTGCATCTTATTTAAGTGAAAATCATCTGCCCTTTATTCTATAGAATTTACAGACAGTGGTGTTATGTATAGGTATTATCGTGGGCTGTGTGCGATACATTAAGACATTACTAGGAGTAGTGTTGTTTATAGAATGCAGTGTGTTGAGATAACAGCATTACAGTGAGGTTTGTTCCGAGGAGGCCAGTTAGTGGTGGAGACGGTACGGTGAATGGTGTGATGTAGAACATTATAATCAGCAGTACTGCGTCCAACATTGTGCGATGGTGTGCGGGCTTTTGTACTCTCTGTGACACCATTATGACAAGCAATGTAATGTATATCAGTTGTGAGTTCAGTGTACTTAAGAACAGATTAGAGGGAATTGTCAACTCTACAGATATTCCTCTAGTAACAATGTTTTGAGTTGCGATTTTTCAAAGTTACGATGGTACAGAAGCGATATGCTTTCGGTAGAACCTGTACATCAAATTTTGAATTTCGATCTGTTCTCATGCATGCGATATGCAGTACAATACTCTCTCATGATGCTGGGCATTGGCAACGAAGTGCAGCATCCACTCAAATGTGCACATTCTCTGTAGCAAGAAGCCTGAGAGGGCCAGAGGCCCAGCAGGGGCAAGAAGAATTAGAGCCCACTGAGCTGCCAGGGCCAGAGAGTGAAGGGACCCAGGTGCTGAGCTCCATGCCCTGGGAGGAAGGAGGACAGATGCTGGGGAATGGCGATGGATAAACAGAGCCGGGGAGTCCAAAGGACGCAAGAGGGGAAGGGCAGGACCGGGCAGAAGAGATGGAAGGATGATCAATGTCTGTCTTCATTACCCATAATACCCCCATGCAGCTGAAACTGCTCTGCATTTCCCAGAGCTACGTTGGTGATTATGGGTAATGAAGACGGCCATTGCTCGGTGCGCATGTTAGATCTCATGGTGAAAGGCAGTGCTATGGCACCACTCACTCCACCTTCATATGCTCCAGAGCTCTCTACGAGGCACTGCTCTTTGTAAAAGTGGCGCAGGAACAGCCTTTTAGGACTGCTCCATGAAAAGAGAAGTTCAAATTTTTATCCGTAGATGGAGATGGCCTCGAGGTGGAGACCCAGTATAAATACACCAGAAAGATAAAGATGCATCCCCAACGTTTTGGGATTGAGCCCTGCATCAAGGTATGGAAAAATGTCGACAAGTGCCCAAATAAAATAACACCTATTTATCCCAACTCTGCTTTCTATTGGTTACAAATCCTGCAACCATGCTGATCTTTTACCCTCACTTCATATATCCTTATTTCATGCTGGTTTTTTGTGAGCCACCTTAATGAATGCCTTCTAGAAATTCAAGTAGACAACATCCACCTGTTCCTTCTATTCACTGTGCTCATTTTTATCTCAAAGAACTCCAGTGAACAAGTTAAGCATCCTGAATCCATGCTGCATCTGCCCAATAGATTAATTTTTATCTCAATGTCTTCCTATTTTCTTTAATGATTCCTCAAGCATTTTCCCATCTACATCCATTGAGCTAGCTGTTCTATAGTTCCCTGCCTTTTGTCTATCTCCTTTGAAAACAGTGATGTTACATTTGGTGTCTTCATTTGACTGGGATTTGGCCAGAGCCCAGAGAACTTGGGTAAATTATTCCAGATGAATCTGTTAGAACTTAAATTTACATTTTAAAATTTAGATATACAGCTCAAAAACAGGGCCTACTGGCCCATGAGCCCTTGCTGCCCAATTATACCCAAATGACCTATAACCGCTAAGCGGTTAGTCCAGCGGCGAGCACTACGCTGTTACAACAGCAGTAACCCGGTTCAAATCTGGTAGTGTCTGTAAGGAATTTGTACATCGCACCTTGTGTCAGTGGGTTTCCTCCGGGGGCTCAGGTTTCCTCCCACCCTTCAAAATGAACTGGGCTTTTAGGTCAATTGGGTGTAATTTGGTGGCACAGGCTCGTGGGTTGAAAGAGCCTGTTACTGTACTGCATGTCTAAATTAAAAAATGTAAATTTTAATTATAGAAAATTCATCTGGAATAATTAACAAAGTTTAACTGTGCTGCCCTCTGTCATTTATCTCAGTACCCTGGGTTGCCTCTTATTAGGACTTCCTCTTCAATCATACTGCTTGTATTGAGGTCCTCACCTCCCATCACTTCCTTAACATCAATCTTTGGCATATTATCTGAATCTTCCTCTGTGAAAATACTTGTTCATGGCCTCAGCCATTTCTGCATTAAAATCTGCATTTACAATGCAATATTACCTTTTAATTGGGTGTGGGTGTTTTGGAATGAGTTTTTATCTGATTTGTGCAATTTCCCTTGAGAATAGGATATAATAAAGAGACTAAGCATTTTCCAACTTTTTCAAAAATCGCTATGTAAATGCTGGAAAGGATTGGTCTTGATTGTTGAGTGAACACGTGCAGTCAAATGATGCGATGGAAGTGCACAGCTCAATGGTGAAATCGAGGGGTTTATGCACTGTTCCTTTCTACCTCCCCTGGGTCCACAAAATGAGGACAAAATGCAGGAGTAAAACACGAAAGTGTGCAGACAGCGTGATTGAAGTAAAAACGCAAAGATGGAGAACCTCAGCAAGTCAAACCATATGCAAAGGGTGGTGTCCGTTGTGTATCTTTGCTACATAAAACACAGTTTAACCTGCTGGTCTCTCCAGCGTTGTGTTTTTACAAAATGCAGGAGTGACAGGGTGCAGCCCGATAGCTTTGCTGTTAAAACCTTAATGAAGAGCTTATCATTTCCAATGTGCCCATGATAGAAATGCTGCTCCTTTCATGTATTCATTGCTCAATTTTTCTCATGTTGACTCTAATTTTGTCCCAGCTCTGTCTCCGTTCCACGTTCAGCCTCGGCCGATGGTTGTGGAGGAGGGCGGTGTGGCTAGATTTCAGTGCCAAATTCATGGTTTACCAGAACCACTAATCATGTGGCTGAAGAATCGCAAGCCTCTTGAACCAAATGATGACAGGTAGGTGGACCCAAGCCCTCTCCTTGTTCAGTTCTATTAGCAGGCTTTCCTTTTATCTACCTTCCACAGGGACCACTCCCTCCATCACTCCTCCCTCCCCATCAGTTCTCCTGTTGGCACCTACCACAGGAGAGGCTCCACTTACACCCATTCCTCCTCCCTCATCACCATTCTGGGCCCAAACAGTCCTTCCAAGTGAAGCAACTTTTCTCTTGTGGATCTGCAGGTTGTCTTCTGCATCTGGCAGTCCTTTTGTGGTCTCCTCTACATCGGAGAAACTGGGCGCAGACTGGGAGATCGCTTTGTTGAGCACCTTGAGCATGGATCACCCAAAGGCCTCTCATTTCAATTCCATCCATTCCCTTGCTGACATGTCTGTCCATGGTCTCGTGCATCGCTAGACCTCTTTCAAATTGGAAGAACACCTCATCTTCCACCCAGGCACCCTCCAACCAGATGACATTAACATCAACCTCCAGTTTCCATTAAACCCAACCCCCCCCCCCTTCTTCCTCTGTCACCTTTTCCCCAGTTTTCTTTCTCCCTCTTTCTCTTCCCTCCATCTCCTTTCACAGAGCCAAAATCAATTCTCAGCTTTCCTCTTATCATATCAAATTAAAAGACCGCAAATGCCAATAAAACAGGTGCAATATTACATGAAATTTGCTTTTGTCAGCCATAAGCAGTAGATTCGCCATCAGCAGAAATGCCGGGAGCCTCTTATAGACAGTGAAAGAGAAGTGAAAGAGAGTCCCCCAGGGTCAGTGAGTGTCTGTGGATTTCCCTCCATTGTTCCCACAGGCTCTGCATCTGCAGAAGCACAGACTTTAGTCCAAACCATTAGCAACATGAGCTCCAGACCTTCGACATGATCAGGAAGCCTTCAGAACCCTCCCACATCCCAGTTTCGATACCTGGTGCCTCTTCAGCCAGTGTCCAGCAGTCTGCAACCTGATGTGAGTTCTCCAACTACAATCACCTGCAGCTTGCGTGGGTTTCTTGCCTTGAGTCGTCAACAGCACCGGAGCCCCGCACTGGTCCTCCACTATGCTCACCATCCTTAGGGTCTTTGCCTCAGCTTCTCCTTCTAAAACAGGTGCCCTGCACCAGTCTTCTGCTTCTCTGGAGTCTGCAACTACTCGAGGCTGTTGCACGGGAGTCTGAGATCCCGCAGTTGCAGGATTTTTAAAATGAACTACCATCGGCTCCTTTAAAAGGCTGCTTAAAGCCTATATGGAGCCGTTGGCAGTGGGATTGGGCAGTAGAACCTTGTGGAGGAGCATTGTGTCTCCTCTCCTCACTCTACGTTGGTCCATATTTTGTTAATCTATCCTATCAAAGGATAGATAAATAGATCAACTATATAGATAATTTATAATAGATTATCAGTTAGTGAAGAACATAAAGCAATGTTTCAATAGTGCAGACCAAAGTTTTGATGGTCCTGAAGTAGTAAATCTGCAGACTTTTGTGTTTGCTACAAGATCATGTTGCAACTCTGCAAATCTCTGTTGAGATCACATTTGGAATATTGTGTTTAGTTCTGGTTACCTGATTATAGGAAGTATGTGGAAGCCATGGAGAGGGTGCAAAGGAGATTTCACCAGGATATTGCCTGGATTAGAAAATAAGTCTTATGAAGCAAAGTTGGCAGAGCTGGGACTTTTCACTTTGGAGCAAAGAAGGATGAGATGAGATTTGATAGAGGTTTACAAGATTATGAGAGGTATATTTAAGGTGGGCAGTCAGCACCTTTTTCTCAGGTAGTGGCGGATTAACTATTAGGCTGAGTAGGCTTTAGCCTAAAGGCCCCAGAAGGGGGTAGAGGCAGCAGGAGTGGAAACCACAGGATCCCGGCAGGAGCGGGGACCTCTAGCTCTGCAATTCTTTCTACGCCAAAAGTTCGATTGACCACTCCCCCCACCCCCAGTGTTTATCAACCCCCTGGCATTTTTTGACCCCTTGGATATTCCTCCCCTTTTCCACCCCCCAGGGGACAATATCAACCACTTTGGAGACCCCTAATATATTATTTAACATTACTTAATGTCACTTTATTCAACCGGGGAGCGGGGGGGCAGGAGTGTGTGGGTGGGTGGGTGGGGCAAGGTCAGGAGGAGCCTTACTGAAGCTCAGCTTAGAGCCCAGGTAGTCGTTAATCTGCCACTGTTCCCAGGGCAGGAGTAGCAAACACCAGAGGACATCTGTACAAAGTGAAGGAGGAAAATTTAAGGGAGACATCAGGGGTGTTATTTTTTACACAAGAGTTGTGGGTACCTGGAATGCATTGCTAGGGGTGGGGGTGGAGGCTTAAAATTTAGGGGTGTTTAGGAGACTCTGAGACACATGGATGAAAGAAAAATAGTTATGAGGCCGGGAGGGTTAAATTTTATTTTGGTAGGAATATATGGGTCGGCACAATATTGAGACCAAAGGGCCTGCTGTACTGTGCTGTAATGATCTATGCTCGATGGATCAGTATGCCAAATAGTTTGTTTCATTGAAAGGTTAGCGCAGGTTGGAATTCACTACCTGCAAGTTTTGTAGAAGCAAAGACTGTCATTATATTTAAGCACTTGCTGCGATTTCACCTGCAGGGCTGTGGATCAGGAGCTGAAAATTAAAAGCAATACAAAATGCTGGAGGAACTCAGCAGGTGTACTTGAGAATCCATTTTTGATTGACAGGGATATACTGAGTAGAATGGCCAAATTTAAACCATAAATCTCTATAATTATATTCCATCCCCAGCCCAACGTCAATGATTTCTTTACTCAAAATACCTTGAAACACCTTGAAACTTACGATCTTTAATGAAATCCATACTGTGAACTAAATTGTGGAGACATCGGTTCCCAAGTTTGTGCTTTTGCCTCTGGATTACCGCCTACATAATGTTCTTGAGTTCCAGTGATTGAAGTAAAACAAAATTAAAGCAAATGAGAAGCAGCAAATCTAATTTGTCTGAGATATGTGATGGTACTACTGTCAGAAAAGAAGTTGCTGTTTCCACTCTATTTCCACATTGTTCCTCAAAGAACCACCCTACAGATTGAAGGTATTTGCTCGGTGGAACAGACTGCCTTCATGCAGTGCTTTGTTCTGTCATTCTTGCACTTGGAGCACAGTTCTTGTTCAGAAACTGTTTGAAATGCACAACATCGCGAGGGCATGTGTTCACAGCCACAATTACTCTCTTGATGCCTTCCTGACCTTCAATCCAAACAAACACTAGATACTTCCTCACAGGAAGAGAAAATCAGATGAACGTCAGTGGCTACATTTTCACTGACTTTCTCTAGAATGGCTGATAGAGCCATATGGAGAGAGACAGCGTGGAATATAAGAACATGAGAAATAGGTGCAGGAGTCGGCCATCTAGCCCATCAAGCCTGCTCCACCATTCAATGGGATCGTGGCTGATCTGATGATAGGCTCATCTCCATCTACCTGCTTTTTCCTCCTATCCCTTAATTCCTTTACACTTAAAAAATTTATCCAACCTTGTCTTAAATATATTTACTGCTTCAATGAGAAAAGCAGTTCCTCCTCACCTCCGTCCTAAATCTGCTACCATAGATCTTGAGACTATGTCCCTTAGTTCTAGTCTCCCCCACCAATGGAAAAAAAATTACCTATCTCTATCTTAACTATGCCTTTCATAATTTTATACCTTTCTCATTTTTCTAAATTCCAGTGAGTACAGTCATAGGGGAACCTCTGGAATCAATCTTGGCCCCACTGCCCATGCTAACTATTAACTGTTCATTTCCACTGTAATCCGACATTATTCTCACACTTCTTAGACTTCCCCCAGATTCTAGCTTTCACCTACAGACTGGGAACAACGGGAGGAAACCAGAGCACCCAGAAGAAGCCCATAGGGAAAAAGGGGAAACACTATCCCAACAGCACCGGATGTCTGAATTGTACTTGTGTCTTTGATGTCATGAGGAAGTGACACCATTGATAGATCTGCAGATACCTGAATGCAGACAGATGACTCTCAACTAGACTGAAAACAATAAATGAAAAATTGGTGAGAAATATGGGGCATTGATACCTTCCATTGCTGGCCTTATTGAAGATTAATTATCAACAAATGAATTGTACCACAGAACGAAGAAATCAAGGATGTACACCAAAGGATTTTTGCTTTCAATTTATTTCTCAGTTAATGAGGGCTCAATTCAAGTTCCAAAGGAACCCTATTCCTAAAGCCATACCTACTGTTTTGTGGACAGCAGATCCCATAGTACTGGAGACCCTGCTGGCATAAGCCATATTGACAAGCAGAATCAGAATTTGTTGTCATGAAGACATCACAAAATTCGTGTTTTGCAGCAGTATCACCTTACAGAATAAATAAAAATAGTGCAAGAAAAAGGAAAAGACAAAGAAAGGCAGTGTCTGTGGTTCATTGATCATTCAGGAATCTGATGGCAGTGTGGAAGAAGTTGTCTTTGTGCCGCTGAGTGCTCGTCTTCAGGCTCCTGTGCCCGTTTCTCAATGGTAGTAGAGTGAAGGGGGCATGGCCTGGTTGGTGGGGTCCTTGAGGTTGCTTTATTAAGACACTGCAGAGATGTTGGCCTCAGGTGGTGGCAATGCTTTTCACTCCACTAACCTTAGACTATCTTATGGCTGGAAGGTTGGGAATGGGATATATTGGGAACTTCAGCAGAGGACACTTTGTCCACAGAAGACACTTCAACTAGATGATGGGCTCCAGCAACTGACAATTTCATACAATTGTAGCAACAGTTGAAGGAGTAAACAGGCCCCCTCAGACTGTGCAATGATAACAGCAGAGAAGGCTATTTAGCCAGCTGAAACTGTGCTAGCAGGACTGTTAGTCTTGTTACCTGCAAATTTTCTCGCTTATCTAATTTCTTTTTTGGAAGTTGTGATTGAAATTGCTTCCATCTCCCATTCATACAGTGAATTCCAGATCATAGGCTCACACAGACAACATAACACGTGGCTTGCAGGATCTGACCATATGTGTTGAGCTCAGGTCAGTTAGACCATATATAGTAAAACCCCTGTTGTCTTGAATTCAAGCAACCGACAAAAATAAATCATGGAAAATAAATAAGGTAAAAAATACGGAAATTTAAAACTAGAGAGCCTCGCCGTTAGTTCACCAATCATGCACCAGAAAATTCACTTATCTGGCATCTACCAATTCCCATAGGTGCTGGATACCAGGGGTTTTATTGTATTCTGTAGAATAGTCCAGTCAGATTATGGGCCCAGTGCAGCATTTATAAAGGTCAGGATGAATACTACACATTCTTGATCAATTGTAATGTGTGTGGATTGTAGCAAAGTGTTTTAAATTTAAAATTTGTACATATAAATTTTAATCTAAAAAATATGCATGCAGCATGGAAACAAATCCTTTCAGCCCACAAGTCCGTGCTGCCCAATTACATCCAAATGACCTACAACCCCCATACATTTTGCTTCTGCTTACTGCAACTATTTTCAGATTGGGTATAGGAAATTTTACAAATATTCAAAGTCCAGTCCTGGTCACCGGCACTGTAACAACATTTTAGCTATGTTAACTGTGGGGTGGCATGTTGGGATAGCGGTTAGTGCAATGACGTTACATCAGTGATCGGGACCAGGGGTCAAATCCTACACCATCTAAGAAGTTTGTAGATTCTCCCCATGCGGGTTTTCGCTGGGAACTCCGGTTTCCTCCCACCTTTAAAACATACTGGAAATTGTTGGTTCATTGGGTGTAATTGGGCAACACAGGCTTATGGAACGAAAGGGCCTGTTACTGTGCTGTATATCTAAATTTAAATTTAGTTAGGTCTAGATTAGTCGTGGTTGAGTGCCGTTTCAATTGGTCAGGATCAGGTAGAGAGTGATTGGATAAGGTTTCCTTTGGCTGTGATTGGATGCAGTTTGGATGGGCTGTGACTGGGTCAAATTCGAACTGCATTTTATACCTCTAATATTTCTGCCTGAAAAATATACTGATGATGGTGAAAGTTAACTTCTAACGGAAAAATTAATAAAGAAAACAAAACCCCTCTCAAAGCTTGGGCAGATACAACAGCACCATTTGGAGGAAGTCGTTACTGCATCTACATGCTACTTTAAAAGCTCAAAATATGTAAATAAGAAACTATTTAGGGAGAACTGATTTTTTTTTCGACATACAGTATGGTAACAAGCCATTTTGGCCCACCAGTCTGGGCCAACCAATTTTCACTCAATTAACCAAAACCCCTGGTACATTTCGAATGGTGAGAGGAAACCGGAACCCCGGGGAAAACCCACGCAGACACAAGGAGAATGTACAAACTTCTTACAGACAGCGCTCTGGCTGTCCCAATTTATGGTGCTCTAAAGGTATTGCACCAACTGCTGCGCCAACCATATATGTTGGGGGGAGTCACCAACTCAGAGGCATTCATAGCACTAATGTGTCTAAATGGATGCAGGTGACATATCGAATGGAGCAGACCAAGAATTGTTGGAGGAACTCAGCAGGTAGCCAGCATCCATGGGTAGAAATGGTCAGTCAACGTTTCAGTCTTGATAAAGGTCTCAGACACAAAACGTTGACTGGCCATTTCCACTCATGGGTGCTGGCTGACCTGCTGAGTTCCTCCAACAATTCAACAATTCTTGGTCTGCCCAAGATTCCAGCCTCTGCAGCGTTTATATTTCTCACCCATATCTAAATGGATTGAACTGTTTGCAAGGGATCGTAATTGTGTTTGGGTCCAAGTATATTTTAAGAATAGATACGGATTGAAACAGAAAGTATAAATAAATGAAATGAATGGATTGTGGCCTTTACTACTTGGACCATTTCTGGGTTTCACCCAGGCTTTGGAGAAAGTGCAATTTAGGTTGAATTATGGTGAGAGATTACACAAAGCAAGTTAGATTCTCTATCATTTGGTAGGTTAAGGTTTTGCATGGAATTAAAGGAAATGGATGGTATAGATGGAGAGGACATTTATGCAGTGCTTAGGGAGTCTGCGTCAAGGGCACATTGTCTAAGTCGATCCTTTCTGGAAACATTATGCAGAGATATCAGTCTCAGATTTGAATGTATTGACATCCACTCTTGTCTTCAATAACTCTCTGTTGCAACAGGAGTTAATGCCAAGATGAGTTTTAATTTTAAATCTGAGCCTGATATTTCCACAGGGGTTCAGGGATATTGGGAAAAGACAGTGATGTGGAGTGAAACAAGAAAGTCTGCAGATGCCATGATTGTAGTTAACACACACAGGAGCTGGAGAAACTCAGCAGGTCCTACAGGATCCATTGGTAGCAAATATATAGTACTAAGGTTTCCCCTGATCAGTTCTCAGCTTTTCCTCTTCTGCCCTCTTATCCCTGTCCAATTACGGCCTCTTGACTGTTGGCTTGTGCTTCTCCCCCTGACCTTTCTCCCCTTCACCCCCAGCATTTTTATTCAGTCACCTGGCTGTTTTTTGCTTGTGTTTTGATGACTAACTCAGGCTCAAAATGTTAGTTATATATCTTTGCCTCCTATGGACACTGCAGGACCTGCTAAATTCCTCCATCATTTTTGTGTATTAACAGTGATTTGGAGTTAGTTTTGGTGACATCTGCCAAATTCTGGTGGTCAGAGGTGATATTCACTTCTTTAATACTTTAGTGCCAGCCGTGATGGCTCTTAAATCAATTTATTTCTCAGTTATTTCTTTGATCACACCCACACCCAGACTCTGTTTCATATCATGGATAGCAAAATTACCTGAAAGCAGAAGTTTAGAAATGGGTTTATTTGGAACTATATCAACAATATTAGCATTTCCTGAATTCAAATCATGCCATTGTGAGGGAGAAAAATCTTGAGTGGCTATCATTTTCAGATTTATTGTCAGAGAACATCCCTGACATCACATACAACCCTGAGATTCTTTTTCCTGTGGGCCAGGGAGAATTACCACTTATTGGTAGTGCAAAAAACCTGTACACAGCGTACACATGTAAACAAAGAAAGAAATACAACCAAACTGATAGTGCAATACAAAGAGAAAAAAAAAGTGCACAAGTAAGAATCCTGAAATGAGTCCCTGATTGAGTTTGTTGTTGAGGAGTCTGATGGTGGAAGGGGAGCAGCTGTTCCTCAACCTGGTGGTGTGAGTCTTGCGGCACCGATACCTCTGTCCTGATAACGGCAGCAAGAACAGAGCATGTGCTGGGTGGTGTGGGTCCTTTATGATTGCTGCTGCTCTCTGATGCCAGCAATCCCTGTAGATGTTCTCGATGGTTGGGAGAGTTTTGCCTGTGATGTCCTGGGCTATGTCTACTACCTTTTGGAGGGCTTTCCACTCGGGGTTTTGGTGTTGCCATATCAGACCATGATTGCAGCCAGTCAGCACATTTTCCACCACACATTTGTAGAAATTTGCCAGGGTTTCTGATTTCATATCCAACCTCCTGAGGAAGTAGAGGCTCTTGTGCTTTCTTCACGATGCCTTTAGTGTTTTGGGTCCAGGAAAGATCATCCGAGATAGTGACTCCCAAGAACTTAAATTTGCTTACCCTCTCCACTTCCGATCCCACAATGATCACTGGATTGTACACCTCTGGTTTTCCCTCCTGAAGTCAACAGTCAGCTCCTTAGTTTTGGTGACATTAGTGCGAGGTTGTTGTTGGTGCACCATTCAGCCACGTTTTCAATCCCCCTCCTGTTTCTGACTCATCCCCTTCCTTTATACAACCCATTACTGTGGTATCATTGGCAAATTTGTAGATGGTGTTATTGAGGTACTGAGCTACACAATCGTAGGTGTTAGAACATTTTCATATTTCACAAAGAAAACAAACTGATGGTTTACACATAAATGAACATCATCTGGTTCAGGATGATGGATTTGGTGCTAAATAGAAACCTGGTGGGCCAGTATCTGAAATTCTGTTCTCTATCTCCAGATTTACTTTCCTACCCACGGGAGTCCTCCAGATTACACGAGTTGGAGAAGAAGACAGCGGAATATACCACTGTGTGGCTGCCAACACTGCCAACACAAGGAATAGTGAGGAAGCCAGTCTCACCGTGTCAGGTATGTGTTGATTTTCTGCATGCATTTTGTTTGAGAAAAAAAATTGGAATCCTATTCTTGGATCCAACATCGGGATTCCCTTCAGTCGTGCTGTGAGTGCTATATCTGAATCCAGTGACGCTTGTTAGAGACCCACAGAGCCTGTTAAATTAAATATTATAGCAAGCCCTGTTGCCTGAGTCTTTCTGGAAAAGTTTCGTGAATGCATCATGTGGCAGAGAGCCTTGAATTCCTCTGCTCAGCTAGTGCCCTCTGATTTGCATTGTGTTCGATGCATGTAACATAGCTGCATGTACACAAAAACCTTCAAACACTCCACGGATCAACTGAGGGAAGGGGGAAGGGGAGAGGGCTTCACTGTGTTCCAGTTCTACAGGAAGGTTCATCTTGCTTCTGTCAGAAAGAATCTCATCAAATTTGCACTCACATAATTCCCCAAGGTATTTGATTTGAGAGCAGTACTTAATTGTTTCTAATATTAGAATTTTGGAGAAAAGCACAGCGCATTACCAAGACATTAATATTCATTATACGCACTGACTGCTTGGGTCCTGTACAACAGGACTGTTCACGTGTCCTAGAAACAGCTTCCTTATATTCAGGATGAAAGCTGCGCTGTACTTGAAATAACGGAATTTTCAGAGAAACCAACTCCATGATCACCAGCTGAAAAGGTTTTAAAAATGGTCATTAGGGTGTGAGTGAGACTGATAAAAGCAGTGCATGATAGATGTTCATGACCTGTTTGTTTGCCTTCCTGATTTCCATCACCCACCCCCTCCCCTTGTAGCTGGTGTGGAATGCACAAATCACCCTCTAGTACCTCTCCCACGCTCTTCAGTGGATTGCATATTGGCCTTTGACCCTTGGTTCTTCGAGTTGGTGTCCAGTTCATTGTTAAAAAGGCCAAGTATTTTTAGACAGCTGATCTATTCTTCGTTCTGAGACATAGTGGTTGCTCAGGCATCCTTTATTTGCTGCAATTCCATCAGAACTTGTAGTAACTTCAGAGGAAAAGATTTAGAAACTTTAGAGACAGACTTTAGGAGAAGTTAAATTGGAATTTAATGAAATTTAACTTGAAAAAGTGTGGGGTATGGCACTTTCGTAGGTAAAACCAGGGCAGGACTTAATGGTAGGGCCCTGAGGATTGTAAAAGAACAAAGTGAATTGGGAGTATAGGTACTAAGTACAGGAGAGATGTCAGAGGTAAATTTTCTCACACAGAGAGTGGAGGGTGCCTGTTGGGTTGTTGCGGGTGCTAGTGGAGGCTAGTACAATAGGGACTCATAGGCATATGGATGTAAGAAAAATGGAGGATGATGGGTGCAAGGTAGGGATAAATTAGATGTTACCTGCAAGCAATTGGAATCGATAGCCAACCGGATATACGGAATATTGCACTGCTACTTACCATGACAGGACCACAAGCTGTAGAGTTTTCAACATATTAGTTTTTTTCTGAGGCAGTGAAAATACAACAATGTTATCAAGATGTTTGATGAACACTGTTCACCAAAGAAAAATAAAACCTTCGAAAGGGGTGTGTTTGACTCACGCACGCAGCTACAGGGAGAGAGCTTTGGTACTTTTTTAACTGACTTAAAACTAAAAGCAAGAACATGCAATTTTGAACCGCTGCAAGATTCAATGATCTGTGATCAAATTGTGTTCAGGATTATTGATAAGAAAGAGGTTGCTGTGAGAAACAGCTTACTTTAGCTGGAGCTGTGAAAAATTTCGGTGATAGTGCAAATGAAGGCATAATCCTAGCCACAGTGACTTGATACACAAACAAACAAAAAATGGAGAGACATTCAATTGTAAATGATGTGGCACAAAGTATGCGGCAAAGTCTGTAATAAGAGCAAACGGCAGAATCACTAGGGCAAAGCAATGTTTTTCCAAAGGGAAACTAAACAGAAGTAAAACTGTACACACTAGAGAAGAAACTGTTCTCAGTGATACACTTTTCATGGGCATGGAGGTGCAGGAAGTGAACAGTGTCGAGCAGGATAAATGAACTGTGTCATTGCATACAAATGGAACAAATATTCCTTTCAAGTTAGACACGGGCAAAGGTCAATTTGATCAGTGAGCGCGACATCAGGGCAATGAAGATAAAGTCATACATCCATGCAAATTCTGTACTGCTCAAAGTAGACAATGGATAGGGCATCGACACAAAAGGTACATGTAAACTCAAAGTGAAAGTTAAAAGATAAAAAGCACCTCCTCAGGTTCACAGTAGTCCCAGATGGACATGAATCATGGCTTGGTGACAAAGCCTGTGAAAACTTGAGCCGAGTCAAGAGGGTGTATCACATGAACAGTGACCATGTACATCATTGAGGAAATATTGGATTAATCTCCCGTTATCTTCAAGGGGTTTGGTGTTCTACCATTCACGTGTAAGATACAGTTAAAGGAGGACGCACCGCCAGTAGTCCATGCCCCGAGGCAGGTTCCAGCATCACTGAAAGGAAAGCTCAAGCAGGAACTCAACCAAATGATGTCACACGGGGTCATAAAGAAATTGGAGGAACCTTCAGAATGGGTGAATTCAGGGTGTGTGTCAAAAAGAAGAACGGTGACCTATGCGTGTGCATGGACGCAAATCTAATGCCAATATAAAGAGAGAACATTATCAGATTCCATCCTGGGATGAAATGAAAATTGAGATGGCCAGTGCAAAGTTTTTCACTAAATTGGATGATTCCCAGGGCTTCTGGTAAATAAAAATGAATGATGACAAACACAAAATACTGTACATTTAATCACTGTTTGGCTGATCCTCCTCCCCATGGATGCTTTTTGGAATTTCCTCAGCACTGGAAATGCTCCACAAGACAATGGAGCACATCATAGAAGGTATAAATGTGGTACGTGTATACATGGATGATATGATCCTATGAGGATTCATACAAGATGAACACAGCAGCAAAAACTCATCAAAGTTCTACAACACATCCAGAAGTATGGATTAAAGTTAAACAGAGAAAAATGTTAGTTTGATGTGAAGGAAATCACCTCCCTGGGAGATAACCAGTCAGAGGCAGGTGTAGAGCCAGACAAGAGCAAGGTGAAAGCAACTTTAGAGATGCCCAGACCCACTGACAAAAAAAAGATGCATCAAGGACAATGACAATATCTGAATGTAAAAAATATTGAGAGAGCTGGGAATGATCAATTTCATTGGTAGATTCATACCCAAACCTGTCTTCCAAAACAAGTTGTTACAGGATAATTGTGAATTCAACCACCAGGAGGAATGGGGATGACTAAAATCCATTCTAACTACAGAACTGGTACTTTTGAGGTTCTTTGACCTATCTGGAAAGATGAAAGTATTCACGGATTCTTGAAAAGATGGAATAGGTGCCGTACTACTTCAGGTTATGAGAGAAGATGCATCAAGGACAATGACAATATCTGAATGTCAATAGGCACAGATCAAGAAAGAATGTCTAGTTCTGGTCTATGGACTCAAGAAATTCCATAGTTATGTGTATGGTCTACCAACATCATAGCAGAAACAGGGCACAAGCCATTAATAGCAATAATCAAGAAAAATTTCAATGGAGAATCCAAAGACTGATGATAAAGCTGCAACATTATAACTTTGAATTGGTGTATACACCAGGGAAACTTATTGTGTTAGCTGATGTGTTATCCAGGGCAATGACACAGAGTGAAGCACACAATCAGAGTTCCAAAGAGACAGATGAGAATCTCATTACTGAATCTCTTCCCAATTCTGACATGAAATCAAAGCAGATTACAGTGGAAACAGAAAAAAGGATATAGATCTACAGAAGGTCATGAAGAATCTGAATGAAGAATTGCCTAGAGGTGAATATCAGCCATACAATAATATCAGACCTGAGCCGAATGTTGTCAGTGGGCTTCTACTCAGACAGCAGAATTATCATTCCTCAATCACTGCAACACTGCTGAAAAGGATGAATGAGGGGCACCTTGGAATTGAAAAATCCAAGAGGAGGGCCAGACTGTTGTTTATAGTCCAGGGATAAATGCTGATATTGAGAGGATGGTTTTGAGCTGTGAGGACTGTTTGAAGAGCTGCACACTTAAATGTTTGTATTGCTGATGTTCATGTTACGTTTGTGTTGAAATTTATATCAAAAGAATACTGTATTAATGTGCCATTTTTGATTAAACATCTCAAGGAAAGGGGATGTTGTGATAGAATGCTACCACCAGAAGGAGTCAGAGACAGAGTATGAAGCATCTGTGGAATGTTGCATCTTTAGTAGATTCAAGAGGTCTGCACGTGTGTGTTCTGTTTTAGTGCTGGTTGCTAAGTTAATAAATCTAGTTTTAAGAAGAACCCAAGTTTCTTCATTGTAATAAAAGAAACATCACATTGTATATCGGCACCTCAGTACCAGAGAGTGATGCAAGCAGTCAGAATGCTCTCCACAGTACACCTGTAGAAATTTGCAAGAGTCTTTGGTGACATACCAAATCTCTCAAACTCTTCACAAACTGGCGAGCCTTCTTCATGATTGCAATGACATGGAGGCCCCAGGATAGGCCTTCAGAGATGCGAACACCCAGAAATTTGAAGTTCCTAACCCCTTGATGAGGACTGGTTTCTGATTTTCCCCACCTGAAGTCCATAATCAGTTCCTTAATTTTGTTAACATTGAATGGAAGGTCGCTATGGTGACACCACTCAACCAACTGATCCATCTCACTCCTGTATCCTCCATCTAAGTAGTTGCTAGTTGTCTGAAAGAGATTCTGATGAGAATGGATGAAGATGATATTGATTTTAATTACTCAATTCGCATATCTCAGCTCCTCCAGGCCGTGGATAGAATTAAATGTTTGCTTCCGGTGCTTTGAGCAGCATAAATAATTCAAATAATTAGATAGGCCTGACAACAGTGCGAATTTAATTCACCAAGTGAGGACTCTAGGGTTTCATTATTTTAAGACCACTTCCAATTATTAGCATTTTGGTGTACAGTTGGATTGATTTGTGGTCAAGTGTACTGTCTCACATTTCATTTATCATAGCTCACACTACCAGAATCATAGAATAGACAGAGCATCCTCTATTACACTGATCAGAATGTGCTTTGTAGGTTCAGCCTATTGGTTAGTGGGGTAGGAACTGTCCCAGTGAGTATAATTGCTTCCCACAGTTTGACAGATATTGGCCGAGATTTTTCAGGGTAGCTGTTCATGTTCATAGCAGGTACCCAGAATGATTGAAAACAAATTTGGGTGTTCAGTGCAAATGGAAAATGGCTGGCAGTGACCACTGGTTTTATTTGAAGGCTGGACTCCATGTGGAATTCAGTAGGAAAAGATGGCTTCCATGATGAACTCTCCCCAGAATTCTGCAATAGGTCCACAGAGGATACAATCATTTTGATTTGAATGGAGAACAATGTCTGTGAGAATCTTTCACTTTTATAAAACTATTTTTGGAAGGCTGTTAACTGAGCAAACATTCTTCCCAAGATTTAATTTATGAAAAAACAGACTTGATTCATTTAGATTTTTTGAAATGTTTGCAAAGGTTTTATTTTGAAATGATTTAGTATAAATTATTTGATTTTTTTTTGTAAGCTTTTGAAGCATTTGGAGTTTTTAAAGGCTGATGGTTCCTGCTGCCTGGGGGAACGGCGAAGCAGGTGTCACAGTGGGAGGGGCTAATTCTGATGGGAGGTGCTTGGCTATGAAAAATCCTCCACAGCAGTTTTCATTGTCAACTCCTGCTCAGAAAATTTCATGGATAAAAATATTTTATTTTTATTGAAGCTGATGGCAAACCAACACAACAGGGTGATTTAGGACAATTGAGGGCTCTAATGTAACCCAGGACCTGGTTATGCTACCCTTAATAAGGGTGAAAATGGAAACCTTTGAAAACCCATGACAGGTCAGGCAGTATCTTTGGGAAGAGGAACAGAGTTAATGTGTTAGGTCCGGAACCTTCCATCTGAACTGGGAATTAAAGGTAAAATATGAAATTTTAAGTTGCAGAGAAGATGTGGGCGAAATGGGTAGAACAGAAGAAATACCTTTGCTAGCGTGAGTCCAAGTCATTTGGGGCATTTGAGTTATTCTGCTTCTCTCTCTTCCATCCCTTGTTGACATTTGCTCTCATGTCAGACTTTCATTTCTAGCTTTCGTCCATTATAGTGGCCAATGCCTTTGAATGCGTCTCACCTTTTCTCCAGAATAGATCAAGGATAGGAGTTTTCCTGGCCATTATCTTCCATCCCATCAGCTTCTGCTTTCAACAGAAGGTCCTTCAAAATTTTCCACCTGGAAAGAAACATAATCACCCTTCTGATACATTTAAAAATTTTACATATCTACACAGACTTTGAGAAGCGTTAAAGCACAGCTCCTCTCCCCTGCCTTGCCTCCTATAAAAGGCCTTTCTAACAACAGACCCAGCACCATTGGCATCAAAACCTCACCCTGATTTATGATTTGGGCCTGCACTGAGGTGGCCAGGATGTCCGGTCCAAGCCTTGCATTTCTCAAGGCTTTAGAAACATAGTGACCAGGTCAACTGGATTTAAATTTAGACATACAATTGGGTCCGTGCTGCCCAATTACTCCAAATTGACCTAGAATCCTCTACAAGGCTGGTTCATTTTAAAGGGTGGGAGGAAACCAGAGCACCCAAAGGAAGCCCACGCAGACACAGGGAGAACATTCAAACTCCATACAGACAGCGATGGATACGAACCCAGCTTGCTGGTGATCTAACCACTACGCCAACCTTGCTGCCCTCACTATACTAATACCACCTCGCCAACCTTGCTGCCCTCACTATACTAATACCACTACGCCAACCTTGCTGCCCTCACTATACTAATTCCACTACGCTAACCTTGCTGCCCTCCACAGATAGTGACTGACGATTGACGGTTAAATAAAGCAAAATTTGGCAGATGGTGTTGGCAATAATTTCAGGAATGAGAGTGAAGGCTTTGGGGGATGGTAAAATTCAGGTGAAATTGAAGTAACCATTTGCCTTGAATCTCCTTCCATTTTACTTACCATTGTAGTCAATAGAATGGAATTGAAAGAGATCTATTAGAAGTGGCAGAATCAATAGTGCCTGTAGTCAACATGAACCATACGCCAATCAGCCAAATTACTGAGCCTGTCGGTCTATCCAATGTCTCTCGTCCTCTGCAGCATTTCCATTTTCACATATCTTCAGGTTTGCCATTCCTTTTTCTAAAATGACCTGTTCTTATCCTTCAATATTCCTCTTACAGCTGGAATTTAGGTAGATTATGGTGAGACAGGCAGTTCAGAGGGCAGAATGCAGCCTTGTTCACTCCTGTGGGGGGAAGTTTGGGTGAGGTGGTCCATTTCGTGCATCCACCTCCTTTCTCAGCTCTTCATGTGAGCACAACTGATTTAACTTGAAACCATCCATTTTCTCAGATACCTGAATATTTTAGTTTTTCACAACTTCAGGATAAAAGGGTATCAATTTAAAACAGAGGTGCGAAATAATTTCTTTCGTCAGAGGGTTATTTGTCTGTGGAAATTGTTGCCACAAGCGGCTGTGGAAGCAAGTTCATTGGGTGTATTTAATACAGAGATTGACAGGTATTTGATAAGTCAGTGTATCAAGGGTTACGGGGAGAAAGCTGGGGAGTGAGGCTGAGTGGGAGGATGGATCAGCTCATGATAGAATGGCGAGGCAGACTCAATGGGGAAATGGACTGACTTTTGCTCCTCTATCCTGTGATTATAATTGCCTTCTTGTGCACAAAATATTACCTTTCCTTTTGCATGATATAAATGTACTTGATATTTTTGTTTTGTAAATGTAGTATGGATGAAAATTAACACCAGCCTCAAATTTGCTCATCTTTTTCCAAGGCTGAACTCATTGCTATTCATACCATCCCAGGCATATCAAAAAGGATATTAGTAACCAGCTGAGAATACCTTTGTCAACTGGCCGCATCCCATTGTAGAATTCTACAGCTTAGTCACTGCCTTTTGATTCTTTTCCCCAGGTTCCCATTCTAATGTTTATAAGGAGCCAGCAATCCTGGTTGGTCCTGAGAACCTCACACTCACTGTGCACCAAACAGCCGTTTTGGAATGTGTGGCAACAGGAAACCCTCGACCAATCGTCTCCTGGAGCCGACTCGGTGAGCATCTTGTTGCAGCATGTGGGGTTATGATTGGTGGAAGTTGGGTTGTGACCACAATCAATAAAATCTCTTTTAATGGAAGAGAAAATAAAGGCTTGGAAAGAGTGTGGGTCAGACCTGATAGAGGAGTTAGAGGTTTAGGGAAATTTGACTTAAAGATCTGCTCAGGCATAAAATTAAAATCTGACCCATCCTAATTAAGCACAACTCAATTTTCTTCCTGCCAGCCCAAACCTGCCTCATAGTTGGATCCTTTTGGACATGGGGAGTTTGCTGCTCATGTTCGCCAGTTGTCTGGGTGGAACTGTCGGCACGGTGTGTGGGGCACTGTTTCAGGACCGCTCTCCGAACATGAACACATGGCTCAGCTCTGCTTCCAACTTCATCTCCTTTGTGTTCAATCAGGACATAGAGCCACTTGCTTGGATAATACGCACACACACGCGTGGATATATAATATATACACATGCATCTGTATTCTGCAACTTTGTTACTTTTTCTGTAAAAATCCTGCAAAAATTCTGTGTTTTGAAATGTGTGTGTGTGGGAGCTGATCTAACAAATCCTCCCAAGCCACCTTTAAATACTCTGTCACACCTTCCCCCTTTAAAGGGAGTTTTAACATGAGTTAAAATTCAATTATAACTAAACTGTCTTAAAACTCACTAAAGAGACAGCAATACACAATATATAACATGTTATAATACAGTAATTCAATTTTAAAAGTATTTTTATACACGATCAATTTTAACATCTTGACAATCGGCAATAACATTATTTACACCACTGATATGGTTAATTTGCAGATCATATTCTTGTAATATCAAACTCCAACAAATCCAACTTAGTAAGAAATTTAGCTTTGCCAATTTTATCAATACAGTCATCTATTCTCGGAATAGGATAATCATCTGTTTTAGTTACCGAATTAACCTTCCTATAATCTGTACAGAACCTAACAGTTCCATCTGGTTTTGGTACCAGAATTCAAGGAGAACTCCAATCTGAGTTAGAAGGTCTAATAATGTCATTCATCAACATGTATTCCATGTCCTGATCCACAATTTTACTCTTTTGAATGTTTATTCTATATGGGGGCTGTTTTATGGGATTTGTCTCTCCTTCATCTACATCAGGGAACAAATTTGTGTATTTCAAAAGTAATTCTTTCAACTGCATCTGCTCTTGTAACTTAAGATGGCCTAACTTTTCTTCCAAATTTTCCAAAATTGTCGAGTTAGACAAGTGCACAGGAACCATGGTTTCTATAAGGTTACCCTCACAAGATTCTGTTTCCATCATCTTATGATCCCCCACTTCCTCCCCTCTGTCAACAACTAACACATCTGATACAGATTGTTCTCCACTACCATTATCCTCATAATAAGGTTTCATTAGTCATATCCACAAGCTATTTCTTTAATCTCCTGTTCAGTTACTACATTCTCCCGAATTGCTGAATGAACTCTTTCCTTGACAAAGAGAAATCCTTACTCTCACAATGACCCTGCTCTTTCAAAAGTACTTCAGAAGTACTGGGCAAATCTCTATCAACTGGATTTTCTTCAGCTGTCATAATTTCCTTAGTTTCAGACCTAGTTACCGCACATGCAGGATATATCTCTCTAACCACATCCTTACAGGCCAATTTGTCAATCTTAAAACTGACCCAACTTTATCCTCTGCCAAATCATTCCCCAAGAAAAACAAGACCCCCTACGTGGGTAACTTTGGAATTACTTCTACTACAACAGGTCCTTTGACTAATTCTGAATTCAGCACAACCTTGTGAAGTGATATCGACTCTACCTCACCTCCAACACCTTTAATCAAAGTTGTCTCCCATGTCAGTCCTTTGATCCACAGTTAAAACACTTCCCAACAACAATGACTGAGCAGCCCCAGTATCTCTAAGAATTTTAACTGGAACCTGTGGTTCTCCCTCCTTTATTGAGACAAAGCCCTCTGACACAAAAGGCTTGAAAACATCCTTGACACCCTTACCAGGTTTGGCACCTATGCTCTCCTTAAATTCCACTGTTTGAATACACGCTTCTAGAAAAAAACTTCTTTATCAAGACTAGACAATTCACAATCACATGACCAGGTTTCTTACAAAAATGACATACAAATGCAGAAGTTCTGTCCTTTGCTACCTTTCCTTCATCTTTTCTTTTAACGTTTTCTCCAGACTTTCTTTCAGGCCGACTATCCTGCTCCACATTAACCTTATGAACAGGTTTATGAATCTGTTCCACATTCGCTCTCTGAAAATACCTACTGTTCTGAAATGTACTTTTGTGAATCAGAGCAAATTCGTCTGCTAATCTAGCGGCCTGTTGCCACGTCCCCATGTCTCTCTCATCCAGGTATAATTTAATCTCCTCTCGGGCACACCTTTTAATTTCCTCTATAAATATTAATTCTCTCAATCTGTTAAAATCATTGTTTATTCCTTTTGAGATTCACCAACGGTCAAAACACACAGATTTCTTCAGAGCAAAATCCATATAAGATTGATTCCATGTTTTTATCAAACTCCTAAATTTTTGTCTATATGCTTCTGGAACCAACTCATAAGCTTTCAATACTGCTTGTTTAACAGTATCATAATTTGCCACATGCTCTGCAGTCGAGCTAGAGGATGCATTTTGTGCTTTTCCCTTCAATACACTTTGGAGCATTAAATCCCATTTTTCTTTTGCCCATTTTAATCTCTCAGCAACCTCTTCAAAAAGCTAAAGATAGATATCTATATCTCCCTCATCAAAAGGAGGCACTAGATTTACCTCTCCTCTAGGCAAAAACCTCTCCCCAGGATTTACAGCTTCACCTTTCTTACTTTACTCCCTCTCAATTTTCATTCTCTCTAACTTAAACTTGTCTTTCAGCGAACTCGAATTCATATCTCCTCTGTTTTTCAGCTTTCTCTGCTTGACATTTCCTCTGTTTCTCAGCCTCTTCTCTTTGCTTTTTTAGCCTCTTCTCTCTGCCTTTCAGCCTGGTCTGCCTCATATAGTTGTCTCTGCAACTCAAAATTACATTTCTCTCTTTCCTCTTGCACCCTCAATTTTTCCAATTCCAATTGCAACTCAGCAGATCTATCCTCTGGAAAATCTTCTATGTCCTTCTGAACAAATTTACCCTGACCTATATCATATTTCACTATGATCATCTGAATTTGTACTTTCCTCATCCAATGTTTAACTTCAGTCAGTTTTAATGCCTTAGAAATAACCATCAGTTCCTCTTTTCTCCTGCTCTGCAGGAGATGGTTGCAGCAAAAATGTATCAACGTCCATTGCTGCTGTTTATCCAGGCACCAGCTTTAAGTTCGCTTGCAAAAATTCCAGACACAATAGCTTGCAAAAAAAAACCAATTAACTAATAAATCTCCAAATTGCAATGTTCAAATCCTAAAGGATGAGCCCCCATGAAATGTTACGGAGTCCAGAGGATCCCAAAATCTAGCAGCAATAGATATGCACCACAACATAAAATCTACTTAATCCCAGCACCCCCCCCTCTAAAACTAAGCGCAGATGTGTATAATGTATATTTAAGATTAGAAAAGTTATTTGGATCACTGTCCAATCTCACTGGTTGCAGGCAATTCTTGTACTGTGCGCAGAAATTAGCATTAACAAAGTTCACCAATCTTTGGTGCTTAACAGGCAAATGGTTACCACTCAGGAGGGTTCTTGCTGGTTTTCAGAGAGAGAGATTCCTTTTGTTCCAGGGCATCTGCACCTGATTCCTTTCCAATAAGTCTTGCTGATGAAACTTGCCCCCTTCATGGTTCTCCAGATGATCATCTTTCTTTCTGGTCACCTCAGACAGCTAGTCTTCTCCTTTGACCAGACAGCCTTCCAAACATTTGCCATCTTTGTCCTTCTGGAACTAATTTCTGTGTCTCTCCTCTCTGTTTCATTCCCTTCCTCTCTGAGAGCAAAACTGTTCTCCCCTTCCTGCAAAGATCATGTGCTCTCCCAGGCCAGCTGGATTCTGCACCTTTATTGCTCTTTCTGCAAAAAGCACTCTGCAAAAAGTCTGTGTTTTGAAATGTGTGTGTGTGAGCTACTCTAACATTTCCTCCCAAGCCACCTCTAAATTCTCTGTCACAACATTCATTATCTATTTACAGTTCTTTACTTGTATACATGTGTACTGTTTTTTTTTGCATTACCAGTAAGTGATAATTCTGCCTTGCCTGCAGAAAAAGGATCTCAGGGTCGTATGTGATGTATGAACTCCAAAAGTAAATCTGAAATCATATTTGCCCTGCTTTTATTTTACTCTCCACTGGAATTAACAGGTCAGAAGATCAGATGGGGTTTTAATTGAAAAATTAGTTCATACATGTTCCATTTCTGAGAGCTCTGTTTAGCACTGTTGATAGATTGTTACACGCATTATGCAAAGGAGCTGCTTGATTGAGTTCTCAAACCTCTTACACATTAGCCCTGCCAGAATCAAGGTAGTGATGCTCTAAAAATAAACTGGGAAATAATAGGCCAGTGAGCCTGTTGTCAATAGTGGGTTATTAGAATGTGTTCTAAGAGATTGGTATACAAATATTTGGATAGACAGGGACTGGTTAGGCATAGTCAACATAGCTTTGTGTGTGGTAGGCTGTTCTTAATCAATCGCATAGAGTTTATTGAGGAGGTTACCAGAAATATTGATAAGGAAAGGCCGTGGATGTAGTCTTCATGGGTTTTAGTAAAGCCTTTGATAAATTTTGGGCTGAAATATTTAGTCAAGAATGTTCAGTTGTTTGATGTTCATGCTGAGGTAGTAAATTGGCTTAATGGGAGAAACCAGAGTGTGGTGGTGGATAATTGCTTCTCAAACTGGGGGCCTGTGACTGAGTGGTGTGCCTCAGGGATTGGTGCTGGATAATCATTATTACCTATAATCAATAATCTGCATGATATCAAATTGGATCAGCATGTTTGCAGATGACAAGGCTTTCAAACCTTGCAGAGGGATCTGAACCAGCTGGAAAAATAGGCCAAAAAATGTGAGATGGAATTTATTGCAGACAAATGTGAGGTTCTGCACTTTAGAAGGACAAACCAGGGTTGGACATATATTGTAAATGGTCTTCATTGTGGCTGTCCCTCGAGGTCAAGGATGATGGTCTGCTTTTCTATGTGTTCTTGTGGATTATGAGTCCAATCTTGGAAAGTGACCCACTGAGCAAAGTGTTACTGTGCACTTGATGATGCCTCCAGAAAGCACAAAATACTTCACAAATCCAACTAGTTCCAATGGCGTGGAAACCACAATGATTGAAGCTGATGGATTTGTCGCAGCCTTTGTTCACGTTCACAGCCGTTGAATTTAGAGTAACCTCGTTCCCCTGTTCCACCGTTGAGGACTTGGTTGGATTGTTCTTTGTCAGGGACCTCACCCTCGACCTTACTGCTGTGGGTGACATTAGCAAGAGCATAGTTACAGATGGCATCACTCTCAGGATCACAGGACCACACAAGCTTCTCCACCACTACAAGGTGACAATTTACGGAGAAGTGTAAACAGTCGGGCACTGAGCAGTGCAGTTGAACTGAGGTATCTGGGAATACAGATGCATAAATCCCTGAAAGTGGCATCACAGGTCGATAGGGTTGTAAAGAGAGCTTTTGGCATATTGGCCTTCATAAATCTAAATATAGGAATTGTGATATTATTGTGAAGTTGTATAAGACATCGGTGAGGCTAAATTTGGAGTATTGCATGCAGTTTTAGTCACCTATCTACAGGAAGGATATCAATAAGATAGAAAGAGTGAAGAGCAGATTTACTAGGATGTTACCACAACCTGAATTGAGTTACAGGGAATCATTAAACAGGTTAGGAGTTTATTCTCTGAAGTGCATAAGAATTAATTTGAATTTAAATTTAAATTTAGACATAGAGCGCTTTGGCAGGTCGTTTTGGCCCACGTGTTCCAATTAATCTACACCCCCGATACGTTTTGAATGGTTGGAGGAAACTGGTGTCCCCGGGAAAAACCAACGAAGACATGGGGAAAGCGTACAAACTCCTTACAGACAGCGCAGGTTTCAAACCCTGGTCCTGATTACTGGCACTGTAAAGGCATTGCACTACCTGTTACGCCAACGGTACCACCCAAGTGAGGGGAGATTTGATAGAGGTATACAAAATTATGATGGGTATAGATAGAATAAATGCAAGCAGGCTTTTTCCACTGAGGGTAGATGAGATACAAACCAGAGGACATGGATTAAGGATGAAAGGGTAAAAGTTTAAAGGGCACATTATGGGGGAATCTTCTTCACACAGAATGGTGGGAGTGTGGAATGAATTACCAGTTGAATTGGTAAATACAGGCTCAATTTTGACATTTAAGAAAAATTTGGACTGGCACAAAATGTGATGAGTTTGGAGAGATATGGTCTGGGTTCAGGTCAGTGGTACTAGGCAGAAAAATATTTTGGCACAGACTAGAAGAGCTAAAGGGCTTGTTTCTGATGTAGTATTTTATGGTTACTAGTTCTAATTGTAGCAGGTATGCATAATCCATAGTGTAACTATGGATAACAGATGCTTCTGACTTACAAAGAAAATCAGCCTATGGATCGTTCTTAAGAACGGAATCCTTATGTAACCCAGGGTAGACAGAGTGATGAAGAAGGCATTTGCCACACTTGTCTTAATTGGTCAGGGCTTTGAGTACAGGAATAGGAACATCATGTGAGAGCACACTTGTGGTATTGTGTGCGTGTGCTGTCAACACCCAACCACATGAAAGACATGCTCAGCTATATAGGATGCAGATAAAATTCATGAGATGTTAACACTGCTGGCAGGCTTGAATTATGAGAAGACTATGGATAATCTGGGACCTTTCTCCCTCAAGTGTAAGAGATTGAGGGGGAAACTCATAGATGTTTTAAAAAATAATGAGGGGAAAGATAAGGTAAATAGTCAGACATTTTCCCAAAGCAGGGAATCAAAAGCTTGAGGCCAAAGATTTAAGATGAAATGGGAAAGATTTGAAAGAGACCAGAGTGGCATCTTTTTCACACAAAAGTCTGTAGATTTATGGAAAGAGGTGCCAGTGGTAGAAGTGGGTATGGCACATAGATAGGAGAATTTACAGCTGTGGTTCTAAATAATGTCATCTTAAGTGATCCCCTTACTAACCACAGAGCACATGGCATCCTATGGCATAGGGGCTCTATAGTAGTAAGGGATTACTTTAGGTGGTATGTGAGTGGGAAAACAAGGTTGAGAACCACTGGTTCAGAGGGATGTGGGCTGAGTGCAGGTAAATGGATGAGCTTGAGTAGACAACTCAGTTGGAATAGAAAAGTCGTGCTGAAAGGCCTATTTCCATGCTATAAAAATGCTGGTGCTGTCAGTGTGAAGTTTGCACGTTCTCCCTGTAACCAAGTGAGATTTCTCTGGTTGTTCCTATATTCCAAAGCCATGCAGTAATTGCCCTTTGTAAATTGTCCCAGTTGTAGAATCTCCTGGGGAAGAGATGAGAATATGGTGAGAGTAAAAGTTTTTAAAAATGTATGAAGAGTAAAAGATTGATAGAAAATGATGCTGGAGAAATTGCAATAGGAGACAAGGAGATGGCAGAGGATTAATCTTCACTGTGGAACACATTAGTACCGTGGAACACATTAGTAATGTACTGGACTCTCATGGGACACTGGGAAGAGAATTGAGCGTGGTCAACATCATGAGAGAGAAGTCATTTAAGAAGCTAAATGGTCAAAGGGTAGATAAGTCTCCTGGAGTGGATTGAATGCACCCTCGAGTTCTGAAGGAGGTAGCTGTTGAGATTGTGGAGGCATTGGTAATGATCTAGGAATCAATGAATTCTGGCATGGTGCCAGTGGACTGGAGGATCACGAATGTCTCTCTGCTGTATAAGAAGAGTGGGAGGCAGCAGAAAAGAAACTATAGACCTGTTAGCCTGTGACATTGGGAAGCTGTTGGGAGTTGATTGTCAAGGATGAGGTTATGGAGTACCAGAAGGCATATGAAAACATAGGACCAAGTCAGCATGGTTTCCCTGAAGGAAAATCATGCCTGACAAACCCACTGCAGTTTTTTTGGAGCTCACAAGTAGGACAGACAGGGGAGATTCAGTGGATGTTGTGTATTTAGACTTTCAAAAGACCTTCGACAAAGTGCCCACATGAAGCTGCTTATCAAGATGAGAGCTTATGGAATTATACGAAGTATACTCTCATAAGTAGAGCATTGACTGGTCAGCAGGAAATAGAGAGTGGGAATAATTGGATCTTATTTGGGTTGTCTCCGTTACTTGTGGTGTTCAGCAAGGGTCGGAGTTGAGGCGACTTCTTTTTGCCTTGTAAATAAATGAATTGGCTAATGGAATAGATGGCTTTGTGCCTAAATTTGCAGATGATATCAAAATAGGTGGTTGGGCGGGTAGTGCTGAAGATATGGAAAGAATGCAGAGAGACTTGGATAGATGTGGAGAACAAGCAAGGAGGTGGCAGATGGAATACAGTGGTGGAAAGTGTATGGTCATGCACTTGGAGATGGGGGGGGGGGGAATTCAAAATTCAGAAATTAAAGGGACTTGGGAGTCTATGCGGGATATCCTGAAGGTTAATCTCCAGGTTGAGATGGTGGTGAAGAAGGCATTCATTTCTAGAGGAATGGCATTATGGGAGTAGGGGTGTAATGTTGAGACTTTTAAGCACAGGTGAGAACTTACTTGGCGTACTGTGTACAGTTTTGGGTGCCGTATCTGAGAAAAGATGTGCTGGCATTGGAGAAGGTTCAGACAAGATTTACTAGAATAATACCAGGAATTAAAGGGTTAGTATATGAGGAATATTTGTTGGCTCTTGGTCTTTACTTGTTAGAGCACAGAAGGCTGAGGATGGACCTGATGAAGGCATTTTGAATGTAGAAAGGCCCAGAGAGAGTAGATGTGGGAAGGTCGTTTCCCATGGTAGAGGAGTCTTGGTCAAGAGGGTGCAACTCAGGGTAAAAGGACGTCAATTTAAAACAGAGATGTGGAAAAATGTCTTTAGCCAGAGGATCGTGAGTCTGTGGAACTTGTTGCCAAGGGCAGCTGGAGAAGTGAGATCGTTGGATATATTGAAGGCAGAGATGAGAAGACCAGGGAGTGGGGCTGAATGGGATGATGGATCAGCACGTGAATGGAATGGCAGAGCAGAGTCACTGGGCTGAATGGCCTATTTCTGTTCCTGTATTTTGTGGTCTTGAGATTAAATGAATGAAAAGTGTAAAGTGGGTGCTTGATAGTTTGCATGGATGTGGTCTGTTTCTGTGCTGTATGGCTATGACTTTAAATTCTCTTGAAAGAAAAAACAGCAATGACTTTGTAGGCAGCAAGCTCCTACAAAGCACAATGCTGTTGGAAAAGGGCCATCTATTCTGTCTTATTATTCTCACCACTGTGGTGAGAGCAAATACTATGTTCCCTCCCCTCCCTGTGGTCTTTCTCTACCTATCTCTCTGTCCAATACCCTATTGCTCTGAGCCACCCTCCTCCCCTCTTTTCCTTCCCCGCTCCCAATATATAGTTATCTCCCCTTCCTATTTTAGTCTCGAAAAAGGTTCCAAATTGAAACAGGGACTGTTTATTTGTCTCCATGGAAGCTGTCTGAACCGCTGAGTTCCTCCAACTACTTTCTGGTTGCTCAACATTCAAACATCTGCAGCTCTTGTGTTTCTTTAGCTTGAAGATTATGCGATAGCATAGTATTACCACAATGCCTTTATAGCACCAGTGATCAGAACCAGGGTTCGAATCCCGCGCTGTCTGTAAGGAATCTCCCCATGTCTGCGTGGGTTTTCTCAGGGGCTCCAGTTTCCTCCCCCGTTCAAAATCTACCAGGAGTAATTGGATGTAAATTGAATGGCACTGACTCGTGGGTTGAAGTGGCCTGTTATTGTGCTCTATGTCTAAATTTAAAATCTAAAATGTAAATTATCTCCTTCAACAACTTCAAATATAACCATCAGTGAAACTTGGTTGCAGGAGGGGCCGCGAAGTATTCCAGGATTCTGTTGATTGAATGGGCAGGATAAAAGGTGGAGGAGTTGCATTGCTTATTAGAAAAATCATTAGGAGTGGTGCTGTGGCAAAGGTAGAATGGAGGGCCTGTCCAGTGAGGCGATCTGGGTGGAAGTGAGGAATGGGAAAGGCATGAAAACACTAATGGGGGTGTATTATGGACCCCTTAATGGACAGAGGGAATTAGAGGAGCAGTGGTAAGCATAAGATGGTGATAGGAGATTTTAACTTTCCACACATTGGCTGGGATGGCCACACTGTAAAAGGGCCGGATGGGTTGGTGTTTGTCAAATGTTCAGGAAAGTTTTCTAAATCAATACATAGAAGAGCCGACTAGAGAGGGGGCCGTATCGGATCTCCTATTAGGGAACGAGATAGGTCAGGTGCAGAGGTTTGTGTTGGGGACACTTTGATCATAATTAGTATCAGTTTGAGGTTAATTTTGGAGAAGGATCGGGCTGGGCCTAAGGTTGAGATTCTTATTGGAACAAGGCAAATTTCAAGCAGATGCAAAAGGATTTAAAGGGTGTGGATTGGGAGAATTTATTTTCATTGAAGGGATGTAACAGAAAAATGGAGGATATTCAAAGGGGAAATTTTCAGAGTACAGTCAGTCTGTCCCTGTGAGGATTAAAGGAAAGGTTAATAAATATAGGGAGCTTTGGTGTTCAAAGGATATTGGGAATTTGGTTCAGGGGAAGAGGGATGTGGACAACAGGTGAGCACCTGTGAGGTGCTTGAGGAATATAAGGAGTATAAAAATATCTGAAAAAAAAATTAGAAAGGCTTAAAAGAGATATGAGGCTGCTTTGGCAGGCAAGGTAAAAATATATCCAAAGGGTTTCTACAGGTACATTAACAGTAAAAGGGATAAAATTGGGCCCCTTGAGGATCAGGGGCTAGGCTATGTGAATAGTCAGAAGAGATGGGGAAATTTTAAATTATTTCTTTCTTCACTATTCACTGAGGAAAGTAATATTGAGCCAGATGAAGAAAGGAAATCTGGTAGTGAGGTCCTGGATAATATACAGATTAAAGAGGAGGTAATATTTGGCTATTTTAAAGAGAATAAAAGTGATATGGGGTCCTGATAAGATGTTCTCTAGGACCCCGAGGGAGCTTAGTGCACAAATAGTGGGGGTCTGACAGAAATATTTAAAATGTCACTGGCCATGGGGGAGGTGCAGAGGTAGCTCATGTTCCACTGTTTTTTTTTAAAAAAGGCTCCAAAAGTAAACATGTTATTTAGACCTGTGAGTCTGATATAGGTGGTGGGTAAATTAATGGAGAGTGTTCTTAAGGATAGTATATTCAACTATTTGGAAAGACAGGGATTGATTAGGAGTAGCTTGTATGTGGTAGATCATGTTTAACAAATCTTATAGTTTTTCAAGAAGGTTGATGAGGGGAAGGCTGTGGATGTTGTCTATATGGACTTTAGTAAGGCCTTTGACAAAGTTCCACATAAGACATTAATTTTAGGTGTTAATGTTGAAGTAGTGAAATGGATTCAACAGTGCTTGGATGGGAGATGCCAGAGAGTACTGGTGGAAAATTGTTTGTCAAATTGGAGCCCAGTGACTAGTGGAGTGCCTCAGGGATTAGTACTGGATCCGTTGTTGTTTGTTTTATATATATTAATGATCTGGATGATAGGGTGGTAAATTGAATTAGTAATTATGCAGATGATACTAAGATTGGTGGAGTGTGGACAGTGAAGAAGATTATCAAAACTTGTAGTGGTATATAGGATGGTTAGAAGAGTGGGCAGAAAGATGGCAGATGGAGATTAATACTGATAAATGTGAGCTGTTACATTTTGGTAGGACTAATCAGCAAAGATCATCCACATTAAATGGTAGACAATTGAGTGCAGTAGATCAGAGGGATTTAGGAATTCTGGTACATAATCTTCTGAAAATTGAGTCACATGTGGATAGAGTGGTATGTTGGCCTTCATAAATCAGATTATTGAATACAGGAGTTGGGATGTCATGATGAAGTTGTATAGGGCATTAGTGAGGACAAATTTGGAATATAGAGTGGAGTGCAGATTTACAAGAATGTTGCCTGGGATTCAGGGTTTGAGTTACAGGGAAAGGTTGAGCAGGCTGAGACTTTATTCCCTGGAACATAGAAGATTGAGGGGTGATTTGATAGAGGTACTTAAAATTCTCAGGGGGACAGATAGAGTAAATGTGGAAAAGCTTTTTCTATTGAGAGTGGGGGAGATTCAAACAAGAGGGCATGGATTGAGATTGAAAGGGGAAAAGTTTAGGGGAAACATGAGGGGGAATTTCTTAACTCAGAGGGTGGTGGGAGTGTGGATTGAGCTTCCGGCCAAAGTGGTAGATAAGTTGGATAGAGAGAGGTGTGGAGGGTCATGGGCCGGGTGCGGGTCAATGGGACTAGTTGGGAGAAGGTGTTTGGCATGGTCTAGAAGGGCTGAACTGGCCTGTTTCTGTCCTGCAATTGTTATATGGTAACTGTAGCAGTTAAATGTACAGCATTTAGAGCACTCTGAAAAACCTTTCAGGCAGTGGAAGTTTTGCATGACTAAATTATATACTTTCTTTTTATTTTCTTCATATCCTGATGATTTTTATTTTTTGTCTGCTCCTTTCAATGTGTCAGTGGCAGAACCTTAGTTATTTCCACATAGTCACCTGCAGGATTTCTTGCATCTCTTTATTTGTTTACATGTTTGCATATCTTCTTGAGTACAGTTTTTTTTTGCCATACCGCAGAAAAAAAGAATCTCAGGGTTGTATGTGACGTCATGCACGTACTCTGACAATAAATCTGAAATCTGAGGATTGTTATCCAAACTCTTTTGAACTTTGATGGTGCAAATTGATCCTTTCCTTTTCTCACCCACTAATGGATTTGCCAGTGATCACTTATGGAACAGATGGAGCCAAGCTGTTTTCTCACTGATTAGATGTGAGCTAATCCATTAATGTTTGTATTCACAGATGGCAGACCGATCGGTGTGGAGGGAATCCAGGTTCTTGGTACGGGAAACCTGATGATCTCCGACCTATCTGTGCAGCACTCTGGGGTGTATGTGTGTGCAGCCAACAAGCCAGGGACCAGAGTCAGGCGTACAGCACAGGGGAGGCTGATAGTCCAAGGTAAAGAGCTCATTCAATTGATCCAATTAATAGACAGTTGCTGAGAAATTATTTTCGACTTGGTCATCTCTTATACAGGGCGGGAATCCCTGCAAAATGTGGAGAAATTGGCCAGTTATTTGTATCCAGAAGCATATACAACCATAGATCCTGTGCATTTCCTGAGGGTTTCCACTGAAGCACAATGCTGCTTCTTCCATTTGAAAGCACACTTCCATGCAGTCAATACACCACATCCCTCCCCCCACCCCCCACACCCTGCTCTGCTGAGAGATGGTGACTACTGGCTTTCTGCTTGGACTTGCCCCCATTAGCATGCTGCTATGATGGATGACACTGCCCTTGCTGGGCAAGTTAATAAACAACATGGTAGCAGGCCCATTTGGCCCATGAGTCCGTGCCACCCAATTGCACCCAATTAAACATTTTGAGTGCTGGGAGGAAAACGGAGCCCTCAGAGGAAACACAGACACTGGAAAAATGTACAAACTCCTGACAGACAATGCCAGATTCGAAGCCAGGTCACTGGTGGGGTAACAACGTTGCGCTAACCGTGTCGCCCTGCAGAAGTCCAATAGCATTTTCCACAGTGATTCAGAAACTACTGTAGCAGCGATGCGCTTCAGTGATAGTAAAATTAATTGATGTCAGGATCCAGTGAACGAGAGAACTTACCCCCAGGACTGGGCATGTTGTCCTTGGAACATGTTTGGCAGTTTATTCCACCTGAGGATGAAGATTGGGGCGAAGGAGGGGGGTGTGGTTCCATTCAAGTTCGTTTATTGTCATAAACATGCTGCAATGGGAAGGGTTCTTTTTGCAAGCAGCCCAACAAATTAATTCTAACATATATACAGCAGAATAAAATGGAAGAGCAAGAGCTCATGGCTGTGTATGGGTCCTTCACATCTTTTCCACTGTTAAAGTAGGTCATACACATCAAGCTTTATTGCTTACTTAAACTTCAGTACACTCTGCTAACAACATCGATCAAGTTTGGTTTTGATCATTTCTTTTTGAAGGAGAGAGATATTGATTTCATCCCTTGTTGGAGAAACACTTATCTTTGTCCTGGCTACAGAAGCATTTTAAAAACACTACCCTGGTTCTTCTTCCAGTTTGGAGTAAAACAAAAGTCTGCAGGCAACATGATTAAAGTAAAATACAATGCTGGAGAAACTCAGTAGGTGATACAGTGTATTTTATATAGCTCAGATAAAGATACATAACCAACATTTCAGGCTTGAGCCCTTCATCAGGGTATGAGCAAAATGTAGGCAGGTGCCTGAACAAAATAGTGGGGGGTGGGGAGGGGGGCAGGAACACAGTCTCAAAGAGCAGGAGTTCTTGAGATCAGAAGGGATTACAAATGGGGAGCAATGAGAGAGACGCCCATAGAATTCCCTTCAGAGAGCAATGGAAAACTTCATCAGAGAAGACATTCCTTGAAGAGACTTTGCAGTAGACGGGGAGTACAACATGAAAGTCTGCAGACACCGTGACACTTGCAGTTTGTTGATTGAAACTGTTGGGCAGTGTGCCAACCCCAGCAGTAACCATCATGACTGCATTCAGAGTCTAATGTACATTTGCTAGGGTGAGACAGTGGTGCGTGCATAAAGGAATTAAATTGTGGACAACAGATTTAGCCTCTCACTCTTAAAGGCACGGAACACATCACCAGCATACTCAAGCAGCAGCTCGGATTACCTGAAAGCTACAAGTCGCTAAGTGAACTGAAACCTTACACCATGGTATTTGTAATCAGTAGATATTAGTGCTAAGACAGCATGAAGCTCCAAATTATAGTCATAACATATGCTGCATCTAATGGCAGTACCAAAGGCAGAAAGATGTGGAGTTTGTCAGATAACATTGGGAAAGCAAAGAGTTAAAAAGCTCAAGGATTACTCTTGAGGCAATTGCAGTTTGCGACATCAGGAACAGTACTTACTCTTTTCTCCACACTCTAATCTCTTGGTATGGACTGATTGTACACTGACCCCAAAATTTACAGCTCTGCTTTCATAGACTAATAAACTCATGCCCAATGTGAATTTACAAACAAAAAGTGGATTACTGAAATGGTGTCATGCCGGTCTTCAGAGGAAGCCTCCAGCATCATTGAACATTAAGCAGAAAGAATTTCTGGCCTCTTAAATCCCTGATATTTCAAATTCCTTTTGAATTAATCTAATTAATAGGTATGTGTATTTAATCACATGAATAATTAAGGGTTATGAATAATTAACCCTGCTACATGGAACATGGTAGAAATATTAATGATGTAGTCTCTTTAACTCAGCATATTCTGGTTTGCTCTTTATTATCTGTAAGGTATATGTGTGTTTAATCAAATGATATTGTGGAAAGGGAGTGAAATACAATCTTACTTATCTCCGGATGAATGTTTGTGCTGTTAGAATCAAACAGAATTTCTTATGAAGCACACTCAACCTATTAGGAAACCCAAGCCCATGGGGTCATTTTCAGGCCAGTTAGTAAGGCATGACGCACCCTGGTGATGGTGTGGTATCGAACAGGAGGTCAGGGGCCCTGGCCTTTTAGTTTCGATTTGTGCACACTTCACTGGCTGTCTCGGCAATGGGTTTGGGAGTTGATTGCCTGTACCAGCGTTCAGTCAAGGAGAGGGGCCTTGGGAAATGAGGCTGGGAGGATTGCAATGCTTTTCGCGAAAGCAAATCCTTCATGGGAACTGATCCAAATGAATTGATCCTGTTCTGGGAAATTTTTGTATTTTGCTTCTACCTGACCAAGGGTCTGGGCCCAAAATGTCAGTTACCCTTTACTTCCTATGGATGCTGTGCAACCTGCCAAGTTTCTCCAGCACGCTTGTGCAATGCACTCAACCCTAGCATCTACAGACTTCCATGTTTAACTCCATCCTGCTGTGGGAGGTGGTGGTATTGAAAGAAGGTACTTCTTTTACAGATTAGGGTGGGAGTCCTATAGCTATAGTGGTCGTCACAATTATTCTAATGTCATCAATGTGAAACACGTTGTTAATGTGAGAATCCCATGCTGCAAGTTATGTGAGAGTTCTAAAATATCAGTCCTGTGAGTATCATGTAGTACCTGTGAAGAGAAAGTTCTGTAATAGCAATGAAGAGAGAGGCATGTAAGGGAATTAGGGAGGTCAAAGAGTCAGACAGTCATGGAGTCTGATACAGCAATGATCTGAGAAAATCTTGTGACGGGAGGTCGTGGTAACGATGGTGATGTACGTATCATTAATGCTAGTTTGTGTGATACTGACAAATGGCCACGAGTGAGCTTGGTTTTAATTTGAAGTCTCTTACTGACTTACTGAAATAATCCACCAGAGAAGTTGTGAAGCAGATACAAAAGTGGAAGATTGATTGTGAAATGAAAACACACCAGTAGGAGACATGACATTGCAGATGTTGGAATCTAAGACCAAAATAAACGAATGGAGGAACCCAGCAGGTTATCTTGGAGACTGTTCATTTCCCTCCATGGATGCTGCCTGACCTCCAGAGATTCTCCAGAAGATCCTTTTTTTTGGACCTTTCATAAAAGTTGACTGAGAGTTATAGTGAAGAACTGAGGTTCTCAAAAGACATCAGCTGGGGGTGGGGTGGGAGAGAGGATAAGGCAGGAACATTCAGTGAAATCTTGGCTGATTTGTGATCTGTGTTTTTGCCCCACCAAAACTATAATGCCTTTTCTTAGCAAAAAAACAGGTCAGGTGTCAGACATCTTGGTGGGGGAGCATGGTGGTGACAGTGACCATAGCTCCCTGACCTTGAACATACCTATGGACAAGGATAGGAGTAGACAAAATGGTCAAGTGTTTAATTGAGGAAGAGTGAATACCAATGGAATTAGGCAGGAACTGGGGAGAGTAAATTGGGAACAGATGTTCTCAGGGAAAAGCACAGAATTAATATGGAGGATATTTGGAGACCATTTGTCTGGGGTTATGTATAGGTTTGTCCCACTGAATTAGGGAAAAGATGCTAGTTTCATGGAACCGTGATTGACAAAAGAGGTGACAACTGGTTAAGAGGAAGAGGGAAGCATACATAATGTTTATAAAGAAAAGTCAGGAAGGGCTCGTGAGGATTATATGGTAGCCAGGAAAAAACTTTGGAGAGCTGGAAGAAGGCACGAGAAGGCCTTACCAAGTAGGATTAAGAAAAACCCTAAAGATATTCTGTGCATATGGAAGGAACAGAAGGGTGAAGATAGGGCTGCTTAAAGAAAAAGGAGGCAGCATGTGGCGAGAGGGGAGGTCCAAAAAGAACACTTTGCTTCAGTATTAACCAGAGAGGGGCACCTTGGACAATGTGATGTCATTGTAGAACAACCTTGCATTAGAGCAAGTTGAGGTTAAGAAAGAGGACATGCAGGATCTTCTGAAATACATTAGGATTGATGTCCTTGGAATGAGATGTACTCCAGGTTACTAAAAGAAATGAGGGAAGAGGTTGCTCGGATGTTGGCAATGATCTTTGTATCCTCTCTAGCCAAAGTGGAGGTACCGGAGGATGGGAGAAAGGCACACGTCATCCCCTTGTGATCGGGAGAATCCTGGGAATTTTAATCAGTGAATCATACGTCAGAAGTATGCAAACTATTGGTGAGACTTCTGAAAGACAGGATTTACGAGCAGTTAGAGAAGCATAGTCTGCTCAGGAATAGTCAACATAGCTTTCACTTTGGGGCAGGACCAAGTAGAATGTAAGAAAGTGCCCATCTCCTGACCACATCTAAAACATTGACATGATGAATCCGACTTCAATCCATTTAACTTTTGTGGTGTAAGATATAATTGGTGTAAAAAAATATATTGAACTAATCTATATGTAACATTTATGGTATTTGTCATACTGTCCTGACAAAACTCTGACCAATTTAATTCATCAATATTAATATTTAAGTCCATTTCCCACCATTGTCTGGACCAACATATTCCCTGTTTAAAAGTCCCCTTCTGTAATAATGTGTACATAGATGAAATAAATTTCTTAATGTATCTACTATGTATCAACATTTCTACATCACCACATTTTGGTAACAGCATCACCTAGTTTATCTCTTAAATAAGCCTGCAGTTGATAATAACAAAAAAGTATTATTTTGTATCCCATTTTCTTTTTAGTTTTCCAAATGACATTAAATTCCTTCCTTCGTAACAATCTTCTATACATCTAATTCCTTTCCGAGACCAAATATTTAAAAATTGATTATCCATTAAAAATGGAATATGTCGATTTTGAATCAAAGGCATTTTAGGCAGATCAGCACTCATTCCAATTTCATTATTTATCTTATTCCAAATATTAATCAAATGTTTCAACAAGGGTGCTTCCCTCTACCCAGATAATAATTTCCATTCCTGTTTATATATAAAATCTTCCGATTTCCTCTCCCCTATTTTATCATTTTCTATTTTAACCCAGGCTGCTAGGATTCTTAAGAGTGTGGAAGAACAGAGGGATCTTGGTGTCCAAATCTGAAGATCTCTCCAGATGGCTGCACAGGTTGATAAGGGTAGTTAAGAATGCTTATGGTATGATGGCCTTCATTAGTTGGAGATTTGAGTACAAGAGCTCTATAAAAACTCTGGTGGGACCACACCTGGAATATTGTGTTCAGTTCTGGTCGCCTCATTACAGTCGGGAAGTGGAAGGTTTACATAGGGTTCAGAGAAGGGTTACCAGAATGTTGCCTGGATTGGAAAACATGTTTTATGAGGCAAGTTTACAGAGCTAGAGTTTTCTCTTTGGAGCTTAGAAGGATGAGAGGTTACTTAATAGAGATCTACAAGATTATAAGAAGCATAGATAGGGTGGACAGCCAACACCTTTTTCCCAGGGTGACTGTAGCAAATACCAGAGGACATCTGAGGGAGAAATGTATAAAGGAGACATCAGAGGTAACATTTTTACAGAGAGTAGTGGGTGCCTGGAATGTATTGCAAGGGGTAGCAGTGGAGGCTGGAAGAACAAGGACATTTAAAAGACTCTTGGTCAGGCACATGGATTCAAGAAAATAAAAGATTACGAGTGTGAGGTAGGGAAAGTTTAGATTGTTGAATATGTTTATACAGGTCGACACGTAATTGTGGGCTGAAGGGTCTGTGCTGTAATGTTCTACGTATGTTCTATATAACATTTGTGCAGATCTGGCTGTGTAGTTTGTCCAGCTCAAGATGGTTTGCTTCATATTAACATGGGTCCTCCATTCTTGATCAAGAATTATGTGCCAGCTGAAGTGCAAATCCTTTTTTCCACATACTCATGGCTTAGATAAAATTTCAAATCCTTGAGCTGGGCTGGGTTTGGAATGGTGAGCTTTGGGCCATTTTAATTTTGCTCCCAGCTAGATCTCTGCCCAGGTTCAAATACGTAGAAGGAAAATAAAGAACAGGGAAAACTGAGGCGATCAGAGAGTGGGAGGTTGGTACAGGATTTGGAACCACTCCAGGGCTTCACCAAGTCAGGCAGTGTAAAGAGCCAACCAGCATATTATGAAGGAAGACACTGCAATAAATGGATATAAGTGACTTCCAGGCACTTCCCCCTTGCACTGTGCTGATGTGTTTGTCATCAATTCCAAACCGCAGTCCTTTTACAATCCCAACCACCCCATTAACTGGGATATTGCTTGGTACCCAGTGTTCAGTCTGATGAAAACATGGTTTAGTGGCCTTTTCAGTTTATAACCTGAATGTTGGGTTCATTTCTAAATTTGCATCATGTTGCTTTGTCGTTAATGCTTGAGGCAAGTGTCCTGGCCACAGAACTGGTGTCAAGGCTGATACCTGCTGTCAGAGCATGGAGAAATTTTCAAACCAATCTTTGACCTTGATGAAGTTTAAAAGATTTCAAGTAGAATAGAGAAGTATATTCTACATTTCAACATAACTGATTGTGGAAACAAGGCTTTCTGGAATCATAGAATGCATACAGTTCAGGAGATGGCCATTTGGCCCATGAATTTGTGCCAGCTCTTTGTAGAACAAATTAACAGACTTATAGGGAATGCCAGTACCCACACCTATGACTGCAAGAAGTGCTACACTTGTACCCACACCTCCTCCCCAAAAACCATTCGGGGAAGTGAACCAACTATTAGTTAAATACCCCTTTGCTTCATTGATATGTCTATCATGGCCTCATGTACTTCAAATTTGAGGCCACTCATAAATTGGTGGAATAACATCTCAGCAGTCTCCAACCAGGTGGAATCAATATCAACTTCTCCAATTTCTGTTAAACCCCTCCCCTGGCCTTTGTCTTTCCCTCATCCCTCTGTCTCCCTTTCTATAGCCCCCCACCCCTTCCCTTCCTTCTTCTATCAGAGAGCTCTCTCTCTCAGCCCTCGGCCCTCTCCCTCTATCACCTCCTAGCTCTTTTCTTTGCCCTCCACCTGTATCCCAGTCATCGCCTTAGCCTGTGCTCCTCCCCTTCCCCTCCAGCTTATTATTTGGGCATCTGCCTGATGTTGAGCACTTCTGAAGAAATGTCAACAGCCTTTTGCTTTCTATGGATGCTGTGTGACATGCTGAGTTTCTCCAGCACTTTTGTGTTCTGTCATAGACCTATTATATTTCCTTTACCAAAGCCCTGGAAATGTTTTACCTTTAAATATTAATCCAATTCCTTTTTGAAATCTGCAATTAAATCTGCCTCCATTCCACTTTGAGGAAGTGCCTTTGTGATCACAACTGCACATCTCATGAAGAAGTTTCCTTTGAATCTAGTCAAGTTTATTGTCATCTGATTACACAAGTATAACCTAATGAAACAATGTTCTCTGGCCCTCGGTGTTAAACATGCAGACACACAACCAGACATAGCACACATACAGACAAGCAATACATATACAGGACAGGTATTTCATATATAAATAAATAAATGTTATTTCGTGCATATGAGAGTCTTAAATGGTTAATGTGAGCAGATTCTTAGGTCATCTAGCATTCTCACTGGGCGTCACTGTTAGATCTGTACTTCAAATCAGCATTCCCTTGTTCTTGAACTGAGGAGAATAATTGTATTTTCCTTTTGCCTGTCATTACTTAATAACATTTTACATACCTTGATAATATCTCCATTTGTCTTTGTCTGCTCTAAGGGAAACAAGGAAATTCAATGGTCTATCTTCAAATCTGAATTATCTTATTACCAGAACCATTTTATCAACACCCTCTTCAGAGCTTTTCCATTCTTCCTTCAGTGTTCTCACCAGAACTGAATGCCATACTTTAAATGTGTTTACTGATGTTAAAAATAATCTATCTTTTCTTCTCTATACCTCAGATGCCCAGGATCTTTTATTAATTGATTTCTCAATCTGTCCTGTCATCTTCTAAAGTAGAACTACATAAAAAGATAGGTTCCTCTGTTCCTACCGTGCAGTTTATATTGTCTCTTGTGTGTTTGTGAGTGCATATTTTCTGCATAAAATTTCATGTTCTTTAAGTTTTGAAGTAAATCTTTGACTTCTGAGCCTCCTTGTTGTTTACTAAACCTTCTGTCATCTGTGCATTGCCCTGCACACGGCTGCATAAGCCATCAGTGGAAGGAGAAACTAAATGCTCCATATCAATTCCCAACGTCATACTTTTCCTTGTGCCTTTTTGCATGTAAGATATGACCATATAATGGTTGAGGTTGCTCAACGCAGAAAGTACTTTTAACTTTTTTGTTTTGCTCATTAGAGGGGAAAGTAACACTGAATGTGAGGATCGCTTGATTAGTGTTCAAGTGGTAATATTGTGTCCCAGTTGAAATAGTTGGACCAAGATTGTTAGGTGCAACACTGAGGTGGGGGGAGGGGGGGCGGGTGCTGGATGGTCTTTCACTTGTCAAGTTAAACTGAGCCACTGTTTGCCCATGGTGGTATTTTGAAGTGGAACAGATGTACTCCCTTGTGTCCTTCAGTTAATGTTCTTCCAATTAATCCTCCTCCAGCCATTCTCATACAACTGATCCAGGAGCTGGTTCTGTATATTTCCTACGCTATAACTGTGACTACACTTCAAACAAAGGTTGTAAAGTCACATTGGCTCGAAGACATGAAAAATATGACACAAATCCAAGACAATTCTTTTGCCGTCACAGTGGGGAAGACTGTTCTGAAACCTTGAGGTTGAGGAACATAATTTTTGACTTCTGACATGAGTGGATTTTCATTAAAATAACCAAATCATTGATATCAGGTGGAAGGGAATAGTGGTTTTGTAGAGAAGCCCGAGGCTTCAGTACAGGATACTAGAGCTTGGGAGTTAAGTGAATGCAGATATGGTCACACAGCACAACAAATAGCAAGGGGGGGGGGGTGAAAATTAGAGGGGCAGGAAGTGCTGTACGATTGTCAAACAGCAGGAAATTACTGAGATGGGGGTATGTGGGAGGTTATGGAGAGAGATATAAATACAGAAAATGAATATTAAACCCAAATGTTAGTGGGATAGGGGTGTGGGATAGGAATGTTTGTGGGATAGGGGTGTGCCACCAATTGTAATCTTAGAGTCATAGAATTATGTAGTGCAGAAATGGGCCCCTCAGCTCATCACATTCATGCTAATCCATCAACATCCATTCTCATTGCTCACATTAGAGCTATATCCTTCTTGCCTTTTTAAACATGTATCTAAATACCTCTTAAACTAGGTGATTGTATCTGATTTCACCACCTTCTTTGCCAGTGCATTCTAGATATCAACCAGTCTCTGCAAAGAGAACTTACCCTTTACTTCATTCATGATGTCTGCAGATGTTTTGTGTTTTATTCTTAATGATGGATTTAGCAGAGTTTGTGCACATTTATCTGGACAACTACATTTTTGGAGACCTAGTTTTGTCCTGGTGGAAAATGAGAAGTCGGTTGGGAGAGCGTCACAAGAGTTCCATCCAAGGATCCAGAAAAGCACAGTGGTCAGATGTCAGAGAGTATTTTCAAATGATCACTCATGCATTCAGAGGTTCAACTTGTCTTTCCTTCATGCTGACTTTTCTTGTCCTGTTTTCTATCTTCAGCACCAGCGGAGTTTGTGCAGTATCCGCAGTCTATATCAAGACCCGTAGGCACGACTGCCATTTTCAATTGTCTGGCTCAAGGGGAGCCAATACCTCAACTGACCTGGCTTAAAAATGGGGAAATCCTGGCACCCAGCAGCCACATCAAACTGAAAAACAACAACAAGTAAGTGAACCTTCCACAACCGGCACAGTTTAGGCAAATTGCTGTACCAGAAAGCAGGAGATATGAGGATGCCCAATATATAAGCTTTGGGCTTATTATCAATTGGTGATCTGTTGCAGCCGATCGTCTTTTTCACAGGCCTTTTGCCCATTCAGACCGAATTACTATCCGTCCATTTTTCTCACTGAAGGATCCGTCCTGAAGATGGAAAGTGGGGTAGAATAATAAAAACAAGGTGGGGCGGAGCAGTTCGTACATTTCAGGAAAGAAGTCTTTGTGACTGTAGTAATGGAAAAGCTTTGCCATTTGCCAGAAATTCTTGGCTGTAATGGCGGCACTGCTGGAATTGCTGTGAAGGCAGCACTGCCACTGGTACAGAGCCGTGGGGTGGGAGGAGTGGAGATCCAGTGCTCCTGCAGAGTTCAGCTGCCCAGTCGATTGCCGTCGGCTTTGAACTGCCCCTTGAGGGAGCCAATGGGTGTTTTTATTTGAAATCCTGTGTCCTCGGGGCTTGCACCCAAAATGGCAGCACCTATTAATCGGCAACAGTCATAAGGGGCTGCAGACTCCGGGGAAGCAGAGGGCTGGAGCAGGGCACCAGAAGATCACACACACCATCTGAGAGGGAGAAGTGGAGGAGACAACCTGAGGGGATGGTGACCATGGCGGAGGACCAGTGAGGGGACTCTGGCGACTTGAGGTGAGGTATAAGGTGGGCTGAGGCGAGGAAGCTGCTGGAGACTGTTGTCGGGAGACTTGTGCTGGGCTGCGGACTCTTGGAGACTGCCTTGAACTGGCTGGAGGAGTGCCAGGTACCACAACAGAGATGCGAAGAGGTGTCGAGGGCACCAGAGGGTTTCTGACTATGTCGGATGTTCAGGTGTGGAGCTTGGGTTGCCAATAGTTTGGATCAGACTCTGTGGCTGGGCTGCAGAAGCACTGTAGGCGAATCTACAAACACTCGGTGACTCTGGGGGGGGGGGGGGGGGGACTCTCTTTTGCTTCTCTCTTTCCAACTGTAAGTTTGACTGTAAGAACTGTAAGAGTTGCTTGGACAATTCCTGCCGGTGGCGAATCTCTCTGCCTTGCAGTCGACAAAAATAAATTTTGTGTGGTTTCATCACTCTGATAATAAATTGAATTTTTGAAATTAGGATTACACCGTTAGTGTCGTGGTTAGTGCCTGTTACATACAGCACTAGCAATTCTCCTTGTGTCTTTCTGGGTTTTCCCCGGGGCCTCCCATTCATTGGGTGTAAATTGGCCAGCATGAACTTGTGAGCCAGAAGTGCTTGTTACCGTGCTGGATGTCTAAATAATAAAAAAGATAATGTCAATGTTGGCATTTTAGTGCATGGCAGTCTCACATGGAAATCTCAAACTTCTTGTCAGTGACTCGAATATTCTTCTGAGACTAGGTTTCTGCATTCTTCTCTCTCGGGCTATGAAAGGAAACCAGTGTTCTCTCAACGTTTCTGGTATTTATGAACTATTCTTAGTGTAAAGTGTCCTGAGTTTTTAAAGTTAATCCACAATGACTGATAAATGTGGAATCGTAACAGATTAAGTTCATGTGCATGGTTTGATAAATATTTTAAAATACAATGAATTTTCAAATGAGTTTTATTTTTAAAATACTTTCTTGATTACATTTTAATCTCTAAAACGTGTGTTTGTATGAGTCTGTTTCATTCTATAAAATGGATGAAGTGCAGAGAACTCTGATAATCTGCAATCTAATTGTTTGGTATTGGTGTTTCACTTGACTGGTTCTTTATAAGCCCCGCTGGGACCTTGTCCCCACCCTCTTTATAAATCCACTGGGGCCCTCTCTTTTTTAAAGCTCACTGTACCTCATTCCTCTATTTTTTATAAATTCATTAGTGCTCTGTTTGCCACATCCTTTTTTTAAACTTACCAGTGCATCTCGACATGAACTGAGGTTTTAACTCTCTTTAAATTCATTTCTAGAACTATTACCCAAAACAAAAGAATGACAGATGTGCTGGAGTGTCAAAAATTGCAGAAAACCTGCCAGTTGAGCACCACCAATGTCCCAAGGCCTGATGATTATTAGAGCTGTTAAATACATTAAAACCCCTGTTATCCATAATTCAAGCAATCAGCAAAATAATTGTGGAATATTCTTTCTTTGGCTTGGCTTCGCGGACGAAGATTTATGGAGGGGGTAAAAAGTCCACGTCAGCTGCAGGCTCGTTTGTGGCTGACAAGTCCGATGCGGGACAGGCAGACACGATTGCAGCGGTTGCAGGGCAAAATTGGTGGGTTGGGGTTGGGTGTTGGGTTTTTCCTCCTTTGCCTCTTGTCAGTGAGGTGGGCTCTGCGGTCTTCTTCAAAGGAGGTTGCTGCCCGCCAAACTGTGAGGCGCCAAGATGCACGGTTTGAGGCGATATCAGCCCACTGGCGGTGGTCAATGTGGCAGGCACCAAGAGATTTCTTTAGGCAGTCCTTGTACCTTTTCTTTGGTGCACCTCTGTCACGGTGGCCAGTGGAGAGCTCGCCATATAACACGATCTTGGGAAGGCGATGGTCCTCCATTCTGGAGACGTGACCCATCCAGCGCAGCTGGATCTTCAGCAGCGTGGACTCGATGCTGTCGACCTCTGCCATCTCGAGTACTTCGACGTTAGGGGTGTAAGCGCTCCAATGGATGTTGAGGATGGAGCGGAGACAACGCTGGTGGAAGCGTTCTAGGAGCCGTAGGTGGTGCCGGTAGAGGACCCATGATTCGGAGCCGAACAGGAGTGTGGGTATGACAACGGCTCTGTATACGCTTATCTTTGTGAGGTTTTTCAGTTGGTTGTTTTTCCAGACTCTTTTGTGTAGTCTTCCAAAGGCGCTATTTGCCTTGGCGAGTCTGTTGTCTATCTCATTGTCGATCCTTGCATCTGATGAAATGGTGCAGCCGAGATAGGTAAACTGGTTGACCGTTTTGAGTTTTGTGTGCCCGATGGAGATGTGGGGGGGCTGGTAGTCATGGTGGGGAGCTGGCTGATGGAGGACCTCAGTTTTCTTCAGGCTGACTTCCAGGCCAAACATTTTGGCAGTTTCCGCAAAGCAGGACGTCAAGCGCTGAAGAGCTGGCTCTGAATGGGCAACTAAAGCGGCATCGTCTGCAAAGAGTAGTTCACGCACAAGAATATAAATATAAATATAAATATAAAAAGAATATAAATAGGTACAAAATACGGAAGCACAACGTTGGCACGCCTTGCCGTTAGTTCACCGATTCATGCAAACACAATCTCAAGCAACCAGGAAATTCACTTAACCAGCATCTAGCAATCCACAGAGATGCCGGATAGCGTGTCATTTTACTGTTTTGTACTTTGCAATTCCTAGTTTGTGGTCTATGAGAATTCATAAATGTGATGAACTGTTCAACCAGCCTGATGACAGCAGAAAGAATGAGCAATAGGACAAGAGTTGCTGGTGAGCACAGTTAACACAAGCTGTAAGAGCACCAGCAATTGGGACTGGGGCTCAAATCCTGCACTGTCTGTAAAGAGTTGGTACATTCTCCCTGTGCCTGCATTGGTTATTCCCTGGGGTCTCCAATTTCCTCCCACTGTTTGAATTGGACTGGAGGTTGTAGATTAATTGGGTATATTTAGATGGCATGGGCTTGTGGGCTGAAATGCTTGTTACCGTGCTATAGGTCTAAATTTTAAAAAAATGTAGTGGTCAAGCAGCATCTGCTTGAATTGTCGACATCCTCGGGTGAAACCCAAAATGTTAAAGGGTTATGTCAAAGGGTTTTGACCCGAAATGTCAGCCAGTCCTTTTCCTTTCCAAGATTTTGATTGACCCACTGAGTTCTTCCAGGAGTTTTATTTTGCTCATACCTGTCCACCTGGATGTCCGTGATCTCCCAGAACTAACATCCAACTGCAACTCGTTTTGCAAAAGAGTGAATCCATGCCATCGTGTTCATTGCATCTTTCTGAGCAGATATTATCAAAGTTGGCAGCAACTGTCATTGCTTTGCTGGAGGCAGACAAGAGACTACAGATGCTGGAATCTGGAGCAAGGCACAATCTGAGCGATCAACGTTTCGAGCTGGAACCCCTCATCGTTCATTTGTCACTGAGATTTCATAATCAAGGCTTTTGTCCTTAAACTCAACGTGGTCAGGAGCTTCTGTTCTTTAGTCACTCATGGGCTTTACCCAGAGCAGCTCTAGTTCTTGTTCCACTCCTTCCTCAAGGGATCTCAAAAGCATCGTAGGGCCTCTTCTATGAGCTGTCAATAGAGTTAACGATAGTTTGGATGTTTGTCAAACATTCACTTTTCCTTCCTCAAACTGGCACTGAATACTTAAAAACTGGTGCAATTATGGATGGAAAATTCAGTTTAGGACATCCCTTAAGATTTTAAACCAATGATTTCCTGCCTTCCACTGTTCCATTTCAATGGCACAGTTTGTGCACAGTGTTTTCCCTATACATGAATCATGATCTTCGATAACACTGGTAAACAGATTTTTTCCAAAAGGTTTGCTTGCTGAAAAGAAATTAGCTATTATGATAGAAAACTTCAAACTGAACACAAATATTTCAGTTTTGCTGAATCACATAGGAAGTTAGAGAAACATTAAAATAATGAATTGAGCATGTTTAATCACATCATGAGGCGGACACATCGCGTTAGTACAACTGACTAAAAATGTTTTGCCTGCTGATTTTCATTTGGACTCGGCATCTGATGCCTCTCGAGTCAGTGTCCAACAATAGTCGGCCACATCGATGGATTCCAGTTGCCCAGATACTGCTTTTCCATGGTCGCAATGTCCTGGTGAAACCTTTCACCATGTTCATCATTGACTGGACCCAGATCAACCGGGAAGTCGTCCAAGTGCGAATGCAGAAAATGAATTTTGAATGGCATGTTACACTTCACGGTTTTGTACGATTGAATTATGTTAAAATATCACAGGGAATCACAAAAATAGGTTACAACTAAAAAAAAGTAGGTGATAGGAAAATTTGAAGGTGATTTTCATGATCAGCTCAAAATACAAAAAATATATTAAAAATTGTACAAGAAGCAAAATCTTTGTTGTCCAGTGTTGTGGACGTGTAATTTTAAACCAATAATTTTCTGCCAAAGAAGAGGTACAAGGACTGCTTCAAGAAATCTCTTGGTGCCTGCCCCATTGACCACCGCCAGTGGGCTGATCTCACCTCCAACCGTGCATCTTGGCGCCTCACAGTTCGGCGGGCAGCAACCTCCTTTGAAGAAGACCGCAGAGCCCACCTCACTGACAAAAGACAAAGGAGGAAAAACCCAACACCCAACCCCAACCCACCAATTTTCCCTTGCAACCGCTGCAACCATTCCTGCCTGTCCCGCATCGGACTTGTCAGTCACCAACGAGCCTGCAGCAGACGTGGACATACCCTTCCATAAATCTTCGTCCGCGAAGCCAAGCCAAAGAAGATTTTCTGCCTTCCACTGCTCCTTCTCAGTGATGTGGTGCTCACTGAGTTCTCTGTATAAGAATCATAATCTTTAATAATCAAGAGACAACAGAAGTAAGGACAATGGCTCTGTATTTATACAATTATTTCAATCAGAATAAATCAATTAAATTAAGAGTAGCATGGTAGGGAAGAAATCTCAGGGACAGGTCCAGACCTGAACTTTGATTCCCTGTGGAGTGCTTCCAGCATTTTCTGTTTCTGTGGCAGATTGGGTGATATTTCATGGCTCCAGTTTGTCATCTGGCCTTTGAGTTGATGAACAGGAGTTTGAGATTCAGATATTGGAATGTACGAGGGAGGAAGAAAATTATCTTAATGTTTTGTTGCAAGTGAAAAACTAAGTACTAAAGAACTGGTAATTCAAGCAGATGAGCCAGAGTGAGGATGCAAAAGTAGTTCAACCCTTGTATTTGTCCAATTGGTTAATGGTTGTTGTAGTCTGCCTGTACAGAGCAGAGACCGGAGAAGATGAGTGAACTGACCACATCACACAGAGAGCCATTCAAATAGGCTAAATGGAAATGAATGTAATACTGATAGGGAACAATATTGATCGGGGAATATGTACCATTCTCTTCAGCCACAAACCAAAATCCCATAGTATGTCTTCCCAGCCAGTTCCAGAACTAAGGATTAAGAAAATCAGAGTGGGAGAGGAAAGATCCAGTGTCGTGATTCCTGACCTATGAACCCTAAAAGTAAAGGAGAATTTTTTGAAAACTTGAATCCACGCACTGGGGGAACCTTGAATCCACACACTGGGAGAACCTTGAATCCACGCATTGGGGGAACATTGAACCCACACACTGTGGAAACCTTGAACCCACACACTGGGGGAACCTGAATCCACATACTGGGGGAACCTTGAACCCACACACTGGGGGAACCTTGAATCCACACCCTGGGGGAACCTTGAACCCACACACTGGGGGAACCTTGAATCCACACCCTGGGGGAACCTTGAACCCACACACTGGGGGAACCTTGAATCCACACCCTGGGGGAACCTTGAACCCACACACTGGGGGAACCTTGAATCCACACCCTGGACTGGCCAAGAGGAAGAATATAATTCAATGATCCAGTGTTCTGCTGAAGAAGCATTTTTTCAAATAACGATTAATCTAATGGACGCAGTATTTTTTTAAAAAGGAGTTTAAAAAATTGGTTGTTCCTGATCTTGTTTCCATGTTTCCCACTGTCAGTCTGAAAGGCATAAGATGTCAAATTAAAGTCACAGTGTGAACAAAATGGCGGCTGAGTTAATGGGTTTTGAGATGGGATGAGACTTTCTTTGTTCTGATGAATTGGGATAATTCCCAGTCAAGATGACTTTGGCAGTTTTTAAAAAAATTTGTGTAGATTTACTCACAATCTCTGCTTGCAACAGCTGTACAGGACAAAGAGGTTCAGGAGTCCCTTGGGTTAAGAGACATTTTACTTCACTCCAAAAACTTCACAGTCGCTTAAATCTCCATTAACCTGTGTGAATACTTGGAAAATCTATTTTCCATTAGTAACCAGGACAAGAACTTATGAAGAGAAATGAAAGCCTTCAGAGAGTTGTGTGTGGGGGTGTGGGTGTTGTGGAGTGGTTGCAGGGTTGGGGGTGGGGAGGTGTGTAGAGGATGGGGGACTGAGATCAACTCCTGGGTATCAGTTATGGCTATGACTGATATATTTCAGTGCTGGTGCCATGAAAATAAAAAGGAAAAATCTCTCCATTTGCTGTCCTTGATAAGAAACATTCCTGGAATATATCAGGCAGTATATCCCGACAAGTTCATACAGCGTGTTTCAATTTCCTTAAAGTTTCCAATTTAGTTTTCTAGCACCTTTGTTTTGGATACCCTACCCCCATCCCCCAACCCCTGTGCAGTGAAGGGTTAACAATTGCTTTGGCTCTTTTGTGTGGAGAAAAATTGGTTATCGGTCTGGCTCTGTGACCTTAAGAAAATCACTCATGCTGTTTGCTTCTGTGTAGGACAACAGCCTTTGAATGTTCGCCTCTCAATAGACTGGACTTTTTTTTCTCTCTCTTACACTCTGGTGTGAATGTGTACCAGCTCTACTGCTGGTCTGGCTTTTCCTTGGCAGCTGTCAGTGCCGAATGCAGAACTCAGAACCATTGTGGGCTTCACGGGCCAGTGATAGAAATGGCAGGAAGCAGTTGAACTCTCTCCATCCTTGCAAAATGGCCCAAGGATATGTAAATAGCATGGAGCTGAAAGGGAACCAGTGCCAAAGACTGTGGCCTTTTCAACTGGAACCATTCTCGTTCCAAAGCCTGATAAAAACCTCTTCCAAAGGTTTGTGACAGGAGCTAGCACTGAATTTTTGGAAACTACACTTAGAAATTTGTTAGGTTCTGTGGTGAAGTGTGAGGAAAGGTGAGGCATGTTATTTATTCCTTGGAGGGGTTTCACGTTTATCAAGGCAAACAAAAATCCCAAGGCCCAAGCCTTCAGCAAGCATGGGGATATTTGCATATACAGAGCCTAAAGTTTGTTGGGGCTCTCTTTCCAATCTCACAGCTTGATATCCTTCAGTGAGCTTTGATGAGCTGTGAGACTACATCCTGACTTCTCCTTGTTAAGGCTGATAAAAAGAAAATGCATCCTTTTCACGTTTTTGACCTACATCACAGGATGGTTCAAGAGATACGTTTCACCCATCTATTGATCTCACTATTGTAAAGGCAGGAAGTGCTTGGCTACAGAAGGAATCTGGTGAGGTTATTCACTGATACAATATCTAGGTCAGGACCAGTGAGGGAGGAGATTGACATTGGGTATTAATGGACTCTCTTTGATCTGTTGTTTCAGTGGAGTTTATTAATCCCATCAGGGTGAAGCACAATAAATGGGAAACTCCAGGAGCTCCAGGAAGCCTCTGCACACAAGCAGACCTTTCTATTTCAAAGTGAAATGCCTTTAATTTGAATGTGGATGAAGTGATTGAAGTGTGCGGCAATGCACACGTGTCCCTTATCCTGACAAAGAAATGTCACGTCTATTAAGTTAGGTTGGAAGAATGTAAATTCCCCTTCATGTTATCGGCTATTCGTGAACTAAAGAATTCTGGCAAGAATTCTGAACAATATTCTTAGAATCATTCTCTGTTCTCTCTCCCTCGCCTTTGTTTTTTAAATTAAAATCAGTCATTTTAAAGACAGTTTAAATTACTCTTAAATTAAAATTTAACAGGTCATTTCGGCCCACAAGCCCATGCTACCCAATTACACCCAATTAACCTACAGCACCGGTTCGTTTCGAATGGTGGGATAAAACCAAAGCCTCCCGTAGAAACCCCATGCAGACACAGGAAGAACGTACAAACTCCTTACAGACAGCACAACATTCGAATCCAGGTACCAATCACTGGTACTGTAATACTGTTGTGCTAACCACTAAGCTAACCATGTCACCCTTTATGAGATTTAATTTTCATTTATTAGTTAAGCTAGAAATCCAAACAATTTTTAAAATTTCTTGATCTCTACCAAAAGAAAATCTTCCAAATTATTTAGAAAATCCAAATAACCTTCTTGTTTTACTCTTTTCTTCCAATTTATGTTGAGTTCTTGTCAAATAGAAGAGGTTTAACACTCTCGAAGGACATCTGAATCAGAGATTACTACAAGAATCTTCCTAAGCCGCAGACTTAAATTGCAGAAATAAGCAGAAACTGAGAGAGAAGCATAGCAGTCACTCATGGCCCTTGTCCTTGTTTTGCAGATCTTACTATTACAATGTGGCATGGGAATCCCAATAAAGTTTTGCAGATTCCAACACAGATTTCTGCTTTCAATTGACTGCTTTTGGGGTCTCCTGCACATGGACATTGAAATTGACATTGAATATTTTCGATCCGTCTTCACTGTGGAACACATTAGTAGCATACTAGACTCTCAGGGGTCTCTGGGAAGAGAAGTGAGTGCAGTCAAGATCACGAGAGAGAAGGTACTTGGTAAGCTAAATGATCTAAGGGTAGATAATTCTCCCGGACTGGATGGAGGTAGCTGTAAAGATTGTGGCGGCATTGGTAATGATCTAGGAATCAATGAATTCTGGCATGGTGCCAGTGGACTGGAGGATCACGAATGTCTCTCTGCTGTATAAGAAGAGTGGGAGGCAGCAGAAAAGAAACTATAGACCTGTTAGCCTGTGACATTGGGAAGCTGTTGGGAGTTGATTGTCAAGGATGAGGTTATGGAGTACCAGAAGGCATATGAAAACATAGGACCAAGTCAGCATGGTTTCCTTGAAGGAAAATTATGCCTGACAAACCTACTGCAGTGTTTTGGAGATCAGAAGGAGGACAGACAGGGGAGATTCAGTGGATGTTGTGTATTTGGACGTTCTAAGAGCTGCTTAATAAGATGAGAGCCCATGGAATTACAGGAAGGATACTCTCATTGGTAGAGCATTGCCAGGTCATCAGGAAATAGAGAGTGGGAATAAAGGGTTCCTATTTGGTTTGGCTCCGTTACTAGTGGTGTTCCACAGGAGTCGGTGTTGGGGCCACTTTTTACATTCTATATTAATGAATTGGATAATGGAATAGGTGGCTTTGTGGTTAAATTTGCAGATGATAGCAAAATAGGTGGTTTGGGTGAGGATACTGAAAGGCTATAGAGAGACCTGGATAGATGAGAACGGGGCAAGGAGGTGGCAGATGAAATCCAATGTTAGAAAGTTAACGTCATGCCCTTGGGCAGAAAAAATAGATGGACAGATTGTTATTTAGATGGGGGGAAAATTCAAAATTCCAAGGTACAAAGGGACTTGGGAGTCCTCGTGTAGGGTACCTTAAAGGTTAACCTCCAAGTTGAGTTGGTGGTGAAGAAAGCAAATGCAACGTTGGCATTCATTTGTACAGTGATAGAATATAAGAGTAGAGATTTAAGATTTAATGTTGAGACTGAAAAGGGCACTGGTGAGACCTCACTTGGAGAACTATGCACAATTTTGGGCATCTTATTGGAGAAAGGATGTGCTGACATTGGAGAAGATTCAGAGAAGATTTACTAGAATGATACCAAGAATGAAAGGGTTACCATATGACATTTGTTCCAAGGACTGTACTCATTGGAATACAGAAGGATGAGAGGTGACCTCATAAAGACATTTTAAATGCTGAAAGGCCTGGACAGAGTAGATGTGGCAAGGATGTTTCCCATCATAAGGGATTCTCAGACAAGAGGGAATGACTTCAGGATAAAAGGGTGTCAATTTAAAACAGAGATGTGGAAAAATTAGGTTAGCCAGAGGGTCGTGAGTCTGTGGAACTTGTTCTCAGACACAGGTGGCTGTGGAAGTGAGATTGTTGGGTGTATTTAAGACAGAGATTGACAGGTATTTAATTAGTCAGAGCATCAAGGGTTCCAGGGAGTGGGGCTGAGTGAGAGGATGGATCAGCTTATGAATGGAATGGCAGAGTACGCTCGATGGGCTAAGTGGCCTACTTGCGATTTTTGTGATAATGTGAAGCCGGATTCTTAAATTGCAGGAGAAAATGAGCAGAACCTGAGAGACAAGCATAGCAAGTAGTCAAAACACTTATACTTGTGTTGCAAGGTCTAAGCATTGCAATGTGACATGGGAATCCCAGTAACATTTTGCAATTCCCAACACAGGTTCATTCTGATGCCTTCCTGTTTTTTTTTGCTTATACCTTGAAGAAGGGCACAGGTCTGAAATGTCAGTAATAACCATATAACTATTTACAGCACAGAACAGGCCAGTTCGGCCCTACTAGTCCATGCCGTAACAAATCCCCACCCCTCCTAGTCCCTCTGACCAGCACCCGGTCCAGACCCCTCCAGTCCTTTCCGATCCATGTAACTATCCAGTCTTTCCTTAAATGTAACCAATGATCCTGCCTCGACCACGTCTGTCGGAAGCTCATTCCACATCCCTACCACCCTTTGTGTAAAGAAATTTCCCCTCATATATCTTTACTTCCTGTAGATGGTGTGAGACCGGCTGAGTTCCTCCAGCATTTGCTGTGTGTTTTTTCTACAAACACAGCGTCTGAAGACTTTCGTCTTTCACTTTGTATTTCTGACACAGTTCAGATTTATCGTCGAATACATAAGTAACATCACATACAACCCTGAGATTCTTTCTCCAGTGGGCCAGGCAGAATTTCTAAGTATCGGCAACTGTAAACTGTACTCAAACAATGAATTACTGAGACACTCATTGGTTCAGGCAGCATTCATGGGTGGAAATGTTCAGTCAATTTTTCCAGTCAGGACTGTTTATTAAGACTCATCAAGTATTTGTATATGTGTTAGAAGGTTTGTAACTAGCGATTGTATGGGTGAGTGCAAGTTACCCCCTCCCATTGTTGAATAAGTTACATCCAGGCAGGCCAGAAGCTCAACCTTGAGAAATGCTCACTTGGGTAAGAGCTTGGTACATCAAGAGCAGATGAGAAAATTGGGAAGGGAATGGATGTTATTTCTGTATCTTTTACATTTTATTTCTTTTCTCACTTTTCCCAGCACATTGACAATAAATGGAATCTCTCCAGAGGATGAAGCAATCTACCAGTGTATCGCTGAAAATGATGCTGGTTCGACACAGGCAAGCGCACGGTTAACAGTCCTTTGGGCAGAGGGGCTTCCTGGACCCCCTCAGGATGTGAAAACTACTGCTCTTTCAGCTACAGCCATTCAAGTGTCCTGGAGAGAACCCTTAGAGAACAGGAGAGACATTATTGGCTATGTTCTACACATCAGGAAGACGGCTGGTAGGGAAATAACTTTTATTTCACATTACCATGTATTCAGATCACTGTTCTTGTACAGTAAAGCCCTTGTTATCTGGAATTCAAACAACCAGCAGCTTTAAGCAAGCAGCAAAAAAAGTCGTGGAAAATGTACTGACAATAATCACACCATCAGTGCGAGTATAAGACAGCTTTAATAAACTAGTATGGACACTAAGAGGTCTTGTCTCTCAGCAAGATGAACCTGGAAGGCTAGACTGTAGCTCTGGACTGCTTTATAGACAAGGTCATCGGGATGACCCCTGGTGGCCTAGTGGTGGAATTACATCTCACCACAGAAAATAAATAGATAAAAAATACATAAGTTTAAAATTGGTGTGCCTTGCTAATAGATTACAGATCATGCAACATGCAGTCTCAAGTGACTGGCATCTACCAACCCCATAGGTGCCAGATCCCAGGGGTTTTACTGTATAAATATAATATTAGACAACTATTAGCCTGTAATAGTTGTGGGGTCGGAGGGTTATGCTTCAGTGATTGTTCCAAAAGCACTCATTAATCTTGAGAGAGAGGTAAACACTTGGATCAAATATTGATTTTAGTTAGAATGCACTATCCCAGGGTAAATTTGAAGCCATTTGTTATCAGAGAGGAGGTGTCCTCTTCTAAATCTTTTCTTTTTTAACCCATGATCAACTTTTGCTGATAAGGACTAGGTGTCCAGTGGGTCCTGCTACTAGCATGTTCATGTGCCGCTCTCATTCTAGAGCAGTCAGTCTCAATGGAAAATTATAGTCAGTAGTCATAAGACCACAAAACACAGCCTGCCTCGGGGGTATTTTTCACAGCAAATATTCTATGTTTTCTTGTGCCACCAGTTATTGTAATTATTGTAAATTCTTTCATGTAACATGTTGCGTATCATTTCTTCTCATGTTCCACAGTTAACAACTGAATTTAATCCAAATGGATTTGTTTTACTAATGGGTCTCATACCTTCCGCCACTGCCAGCTTTGACTTACTTTGCTGCCATCCGCCTACCTACTTCCCTCACCCCCATCACCTCTTGGTCTGACCTGTGTCACACCAGACCCAACACACAGTTCTCTAAATTGGCCCAGCTAACCTATCTGTAACAAAGTGCTTTGAAATTGAAGAAGGAAGCTCCCCGTCTTTGCAAGAGCAATTAATTGTGAGCAGCCGAGGCTGACCTTGGGTTTAACTTGCATATTATTTGAAAACAATGTACTTGGTTATATCTCTAACTCCTACTGTGATCGAGGTTGCATCATCCATTTTCTGCTTGCACAGATCCAGTGGAGATGGAGTACCAGGAGGCTGTGAGCAAAACTACCTTACAGCAGGTAGTGACTGATCTGGAGTCATCCACCAGTTACACTTTTTACATAAAGGCTTATGCCTCACGAGGAGCCAGCAAGCCCTCTGAGCCAGCTGTCAGGACCACACTGGGGGAAGGTAAGCTCCATGGATTCCATGCAAAGTCAGGAGCAAAAAGAATCCTTCGCTATATCAGGTGGACAGCCAGCACATTTTTCCCTGGGCAGGAATAGCAAAGGCCAGAGGACATCTGTACGAACTGAAGGGAGGACAGTTTAGGGGAGACATCAGGGTTAAACCTTTTGCACAGAGAGCTACGGATGCCTGGAATCCCTTGCCGGGGGTGATGGTGGAGACATTAACATTAGGGGCATTTAAGAGACTATTAGACAGGCTCATGGATGAAAGAAAAATAGAGCGTTACGGAGTAGGAAGGGCTTAGGTTTTTTTAAATAGGAATATAGAGGTCTGCACAACATTAAGGGCCGAAAGGCCTGTACTGCATTGTAATGTTCTATGTTCTAGTTCTATGTTAAGATGTATTGGTTGTGATTGCCTTGACAGTGTACAGACATATTAATGTAGAAAGATTTTATTGTTTGCTACTGTGAATACAAGGATAATTTTAAAATGTATTGATTGTTTGGCACCATCTTTGGCATGCCCAGCATTTATTGTAACCCTATATTGCCTTTGAGATAAATTTTAAATTTAGACATGCACCAGGTAACAGGCCATTCAGCCCACGAACCTATTCCACCCAATTAAAAGTAAAACGTGAAAATCTACAGACCCTGTGGTTGAAGGAAAAATGCAAAGGTGGAGAAACTCAGCAGGTCAAACAATGTACTTTATATAGCAAAGATAAAGATACGGAACCAATGTTTCGGGCTAGAGCCCTGCGTCAAGGTTTGGGAAAATGTCGGCAGGCATCAAAGTAAAAGGGTGAGGGGGGAAGTGTGGTTGCAAAGACAAGGTGATAGGTGGGAAGGGGAGGGAGGGGACAGCAGTGAATCAGGTGAGGAGGCATGGCTGAGTGAATTAAGAGAGAAGAGGAGATGGAGAGTTAATATGGAGAAGGAAAGGGTAAAGGAGAGCAGACTAGCAAAAACCAGAAAAGTCACTGTTAATGCCATCCGGCTGGAGAGTGCCCAGACAGAAAATAAGATGTGGTTTTGCAGTAGTCAGAAACAACACCTAATTTTCTGTCTAAGTGCTCATAAGTGGGTGGCACGATTGATGTAGCAGTTAGCACAATCCTGTTACAGCGTCAGCGATCAGGAGTGGGGTTTGAATCCCACGCTATATGTCAGGAATTGGTACATTCTTCCTGTGTCTCTGTGGGTTTTCCTTGGGGACTCCGCTTTTCTTTTCTCCCACCATTTGAAACATACCAAAGGTTGTAGATTAATTCTGTGGACATTGGGTGGCACGGGCTTGTAGGCTGAAATGGCCTGTTACCCTGCAGTATGTCTAAATTTAAACTGTGCTATCCCTGAGATGGTGCTAGTGAGTTACTTTCTTGTCGACTACAGTCCTTGTGCAGTGAAACTATCCCCATCATGCAGTATGGTGAGTAGTTCCATTTTTGAGTCTGCATTGTCTGTGTCTAGGAGAGGGATCTGGAGATGTTGCCCCTCCCAACCCCGCTGCCATGCTGTGTGCTAATGGCTATGATCATGTGAGGTGCTGTCGAGGATGCTTTGGTTCATAGTACTGCTCTGAAATTATGCAGTGTGTAACAGCTTGGAGTTATTCACAACTGGAGTTATAATACATGTTCAAGAGGCAACCTGAGTGAAAAATCTTCAGCTTTTTGATGATTATTTCTGCTAATTGAGGCAATGAATGGTCACCTGGGGATTAGACATTAGGGATAGGATTGGCCATGGTAAGAATCGAATCCTGTTCCTTTGGTAAATTGCGCTAGAAGACTTTGCGAAAAGCAGGCCAGCGTCTCAATAAAAACAGAGAGACGGGTGGAAGAATGGGGGTGGGGGGGAGGAGTCCAGACCATTAAACAAAAGGTGTTAAATGGATACGATAAGAGGAAAGGTGAGAATTGATTTTGGCTCTAAATAGGTCATATGCATTAAACGGTAGGCTATTGAGATGTGCAGAGCAACACAGGGATTTAGGAGTTGTGGTAAATAGTTCCCTCAAGGCTGATACTCAGGTAGATGGTGTGGTGAAGAAGGCATTTGGAATGTTGGCCTTCATCAATCGGAGTATTGAATTCAAGAGTAGGGAGGTTATGATGAAATTGTACAAGGCATTGGTGAGGCCAAATTTGGAGTACTGTGTACAGTTTTGGTCACCAAATTATAGGAAAGATATAAACAAAATAGAGAGAGTGCAGAGAAGGTTCACGAGAATGTTGACAGGATTTCAATGTTTGAGTTCCAGGGAAAGGTTGTGCAGACAAGGTCTTTTTTCTCCGGATCGTAGAAGATTGAGGGGGGACTTGATAGAGGTGTTTAAGATTTTAAAAGGGACAGACAAGAGTAAATGTGGATAGGCTTTTTCAATTAAGAGTGGAGGAGATTCAAACTAGAGGGCATGGTTTAAGATTGAAGGGGGAAAAATTATAATGGGAACATGAGGGGAAATTTCTTTACACAAGGGGTGGTAGGGATGTGGAATGAGCTTCCAGCAGTCGTGGTCGAGGCGGGATCATTGGTTACATTTAAGGAAAGACTGGATCGTTACATGGAGAGGAGAGGACTGGAGGGGTATGGACCAGGTGCTGGTCAGTGGGACTAGGAGGGTGGGGATTTGTTACGGCATGGACTAGTAGGGCCGAACTGGCCTGTTCTGTGCTGTAAGTGGTTATATGGTTATATGGAAAGGAAATAGAGGGAAAAAGGGAAGAGAGAGGAGTCAGAAGGAGAGGAAAGGAGACAGGGGACAAAGATAGGGTGATTCTAATGGAAACTGGAGAAATCATTGTTAAAACCATCCAGTTGGAGGGTGCCCAGATGGAGGATGAGGTGTTGTTCCTCCAATTTGTGGGATATCCATGCTATTGCAGCAGCAGACCCAAGATGCTCAGTGAAGTGATCTCTCAGTCTGTGCCCAGACTCTGATGCAGAGGAGACCACAGCGGGAGTACCGGATTCAGTAGATGTTATCAACAGTTATCCCAGTGCAATGTAAAGCTGTGCTTTGACTCTGATATTCATGGGTGCATCAGTGATTGGTTTCCAGTAGACAGTGAAAGCTCAGATCTGCCTGCCAAGGCTGAATGCATTTTTCCTATTTATCTAGTACTCATGCCCTCAAGTCCTGTCTTATGTTTCAGTGCCAGCTGTGCCAGCTCTTTTTATCAAGGTTCTGAACAGTACAGCTATCCAAGCAGCGTGGGAATCCAGTATTAAACCAGGTCAGCATGAAGGATTCAAGCTGTATTATCGTCGGATTCATGGAGCGCATTTCACCGGTCCAGTCCTCCTCCCCCACAACGTGACGTCGTATAATATCACGCAGCTGGGTAAGAAATCCACTTATGAAATTTCTGGGGTTAAAACCTGCACCTTTGGCATCAGGGTGATGGATTTTCTCCCAATATTTCATCAGTTTTGTGGAAGATCAAGTAGCCCTGAGGATTTATTTAACTCTGTATATTGAGGAGCAGGGTGAAAGCCCTGGGAATGCTCCTGGCCAAACAAATAAATTGTGCAGATAAATAAATGCTGGAGAAACTCAGCAGGTCAGACAGCGCCCATGGGTAGAAATGTCCACCTCAAATTAGAAAATTAATGTTTATGCATTAGGTTTAAGGCTGTCCAGGAATTAATATGAAATTAATATGATTTGTTTAATTTTTTTCTTTTCTTTTTCAATCTTTTTTATTGGTTTTTATAGCAAATATAATTCAATGAAGAAAAGGGACTGAAACTGAAGACACACTATCACATAGTATAAAAGTAATATAGAACTTCAAACAGTATAAACTCGATTCCCCCCTCCACTGCAATGGGTGAAAATGAAAAAAAAAATCACATGTGTAAAAAAACCATCTAACCTACTCACATTAAAAAAAACTAACAAAAAAACAGCTGAACAGCTTATCCTGGGGGTAACATACATTTTGTAGGTTTTGGTTCCTACCATAGATCAAAAACAAAGATAAAACTATAACAAGGTAAGACTATAATCTCATCTGGAAGAGTGAGTACATCCAATCACATTAACAACATTTACATCAAATGAAAATAAGACATAAAAGTTCGCCATGTATCTTCAAATTTCACCGACAAATCAAATACATGAAATCTGATTTTTTCTAAACTTAAACAGGACATAATATAAGAGAACCATTGAAATATTGTTGGAGGTTTAGAGTCTTTTCTTTTGAATAGGATGGCTCTTCTTAATTTTTAAAATTAAATTAGACATAGAGGACAGGAAGAGGCCCTTCCGGCCCATGAGCAAGAATTGCCCAATTAACGTACACCCCCGTTACGTTCGAATGGTGGGAAGAAACCGGATCATCTGGAGGAAACCACACTGACACAGGGAGAACAGTGTGGGATATGAACCCTGGTCCTAATCACTGGCGCTGTAACACTTGTTCCTCAAGTTTACATTTGGCCACAGCCTGACTCCTTCAACTCTCTCTCACACCTTCTATCCTATATTCTATCACTTCTGGACCCCTCCCCCAACTTCTTTCCCCCTTTATATATGTACATGTAGCGGCTACTACGGTAGATGCTACTAAATAAAGGCAAACACACACAAAGGTAGTCAACTCAAGACTGGTTTATTGTAGACCTTTTATTCGCTGTCTGTTAATGAGCTCGTTAGTGAACAGCTGCTGATCCACAGGACCAGCAGGTTAAAGCTATGAGCCATTAGCGCCCCGCACCTTTAGGCAGGGGCTTCATCTGATCCACTCGCTGTACTTTGGCGCCCAGCACTGCTCACCCGCGATGTGTCAGGTCAGTCTGTGAATTGACGGTGGCGGTTCGCAATACCGCATTTAAAATCTTAGTCTTGATAAGGGGTCGCAACCCAAAAAGTTGAGTGACTCTTATGGATGCTGTCTGTCTGTTCCTCCAGCAACTCTTTGTCTGCTCCCGATTCCAGCATCTGCAGCTTTTGTGTTTCAAATAAAAATAAGAGTTTTCAGTTCTGTAACCCTTATAGGAAGCCAGAACATAGCCCAATCCATTCTTTCTTTTGATCTTGGTCTCCTTTTTCCAAGAATATAATTTACCCAAGAGCCAGAATTGGTCTTAGATGCCTATGATAATGGATCTACAAACCCAGCAAGTTGACTGTAGATAACCGCTACCCTAGTTACACACAAGGGTTTAGCCATTCTTGACCAAAAAAAAAACACTTCTATAAACTTCATGAATTTTGTTTCACAATGATAAAACTCTATCATCAATATATTTTAGAGCAGCCATTCTCAACCTTTTATTTGGCTATGGCCCCCTCAGGAGGACTCTGCTCAAAATTTATGGGCCCCCCTTTCCTGTGAAGCAGTCACGTTTTGGTTTCTTTTGTGCTTCTCTCCTACCTCAAAATAATTTTTTTTATGTTACAGGAGATGAAAACTAGGCTTTTACTTAAATGTGCAGTGGCCCTGGGGACCCCATTGAGAGTGGCTGTTTTAGAATATCGACTTTGCACTTTACTTTAAGAATCCAAATTTTAAAATGCGGATATTGTGCATCATGGATAATAGCTTGCATTTGTTCATGAACATGTAATAGCCAGTAAAATGTGTAACTTCAAAAAGAAACGTAGAAAAGTATAAACTTGGATGAAGGGGGGAGGGGAGAAGAGAGATAACTTTGAATGTGAATGTATTATTCATTACACTGGACAACACATTTTTTTCAAAAGGTGTGCTTCCTGAAAAAAAAATGGAGATTACGATAGCGAGCTTAAAAACTGGACACAAAGATAATTTCAGATTTGTTGAATCACGTAGGAAGTTGGTGAAACATTAAATTAACTTTTGTTGAATTTAGCATATTTAATTGCATAATGATGCTGACACCAAGCTCTCAGGTTGACTACACATATTGCACAACAAATGTGAGGAGCCCAGGGTTTGTCTTGGTCAGCAATTTACAACTGAAGTAGAGCTCATAGGCTTTCTTAAGTGCAATTGTAAGGGTTAAAATGCAAGTTGTAAGCAGATCTGTGTAGATGTTGTTTCTTTTCTTTGAGTGTCTCCATAGAAATATCTTCTTACCAAGGCCCCTCTCTCTGTATGTTTAAGATAAATGATCAATTTTTATTTCTTTTGTTCTGCAAAGATGGAGGGACTTGGAATGGTCCGAAAACTTTAATTGACCATTTTAAGCATTATTTATCATTGTTTTAGTACTGTAGAACAAAATTTTTTTTAAACAGCTTGTAATAATGTAGTAACTGATATAAGGTTTAATAAACCATGGAAACTCAACTCAACTTGAGTATGGATTTGTTTGAATGAGTCATAAACAACAACATTCTAATGTCTATAAAGGAAGATAGTCATGACAGCAGACATGCTGCATCTTTAAGGCTTAAGTGTATACTTGCCACAAATGTAATAGAATGTATCACAGCTGCTGTGACATTGACAAGACAGTTCTGCTGCATTGAATCTTCCTGAAGACTATAAATGAGATTATCAAGTCCACTCATGATGCTATTGCCTGAAGAACATGTGAATCAACATGTATTCGATCTATATTAATGTCATGCACAGCATCTATATATGTGAGCTGCTATCATGACTCAGCATTCCTAGGCCTTAGACAACATTTCCTTAGCATCTTCACTAAGTGCATGCCCAAGCACACTTGCGCCGACAAAAACAGCTTGCTTTGTGGGAAATATACTAGTAGATAAAATATGTTAGGAAATCACAAAAATTGCTTATACATATTTAAAAAAAGGTATGTGATAGGAAAATTTTAAGATGATTTTTGTGATCAGCAGCTCAAAATCCATAAAATACACCCAAAAGTGTTCAGGAAGCAAAATCTTCGTTATCCAGTGTAATTGTTAAAAACATGGAAAGTTGGTTTATTTTTAAATGCCTGAATTTACTTGATTTAGCTAAATAGTGATTTTTGCCGAGTATGTGAACAAAACTTCATTAAATGCCACAAGCATCACAATCAAACATTTTCATGTACAATGTCTAACGATGGGATGTGAGCTAAGCCCCATGGCTGGGAATTGCAGCGACCCTCTATCACTGATATGTTTTTTTTTTCACCAGATCCAATGATTGCCTATGAGGTGAAGCTTCTAGCTTTCAACCGCCATGGAGACGGAAATTCCACCGTGCGCTTTGTGGCCTTGCGAGATGCCTCTGAAGGATCTGGTGAGTAAAAGGAGCAATGACAAGCATGGTAGGAACTTGCAAATGAAACATAAGGTTTGCCCTTATGTTGACTGTAGCACCTGATTAGCCTGTGTTGAATGTGCTAGTGCGATGATCCACATCAGGAGTCAATGCTAGCACTCTTTGTAATATCCAGTAGTTTCTACAGCTGAAGTCAAGTTTATTGTCATCTGATTGCACAAGTACAACCTGACAAAACAGTGTTCGCCAGTCCTCGGTGCAAAATAGACATAACTACCCTTACAGACAGACAATACATATGCCAGGCAAGTATTCTAATATATAAATAAATATTGTTTCATGAATGTGAGAGTCTCAGGTGGATAGTGTGAGCAGTTTCTTTGGTCGTTCAGCATGGGAAGAAGCTGTTCCTCAGCCTGGTGGTGCTGGCTCTCATACTCTCATTGGGAAAGAGATACAGGAGTATGAGAGTACATAGAAGATCCTTTGTGTGTGTGTGGGGGGGGGGGTGGGGGGTTGTAAAAGGGTCCTCAGTGATTTGGACAATGATGACTTTAGACAATGATCTTGGTAGATCATGTTGATGGGGGAAGGGGGTGTAGGGGTACGGAGACTCCAGTGATCCCTTCTGCCACTCTTACCATCTGATGGATTGACCTCCAATCCATTTCTCTGCAGCCAGCCCGGATGCTCTCGATAGAGCTTCTGTAGAAGGTTGACATGATGGTGGCCAGTAAACCAAACTTGTGATTGCAGTTACTAGTGGCGGTCCAGAGCCATGTTTGGAAGAGGTGCCATTGTGTTACAGCTGGTCCTCGGCTATGTGGGGTTTGCAAATTGTCTGGATTTCTCTGGGTTCTCTGGTTTTCCCTGACATTCCATAGACATGCAGGTTGATAGGTCAGTTGGCTAAAGTAAAATGATCTCTCGTGTTAGGTGAATGGTAGCTCGTTGTGGGGGAAGGGGTTGGTGTGAGAGTTGGGAAATGTGGGTGGAATACAATGGGATGAGTGGGGGATTGTTGATAATGAATACGAAATGATAAGTGTAGACTCAGTGCATCAAAGGCCTGCTTCTGTTGTATGACTGGGAACAGGGAATCTTCCTGGTTTCTGAACCAACATTGCTCTCTCATGCTTCTGCCAGCAACAAAATGAATTGTTCATTTATCTTATTGTTGTTCAGGGAACACTGCTGGAATAGTATTTTTTCGGCAGTGGTCATTTTATTTAAAAAAAATGGTTCATTGTGTTCAGGTAAATAAAATATCTTTAACCAAATTAATCAATTGCATCTTCCAAATTAGAAATGATTAATTATGTGCCAGCATCTTCCTCACTGTGAACGAAGTTTAAAAGCATTATTACATAAAAATGGATTAAATATTATGTGATAATTTTATGACAACTGATTGAGCTGCGTTTTTACACACATTAAATGCTAATTGCCCATTTGAATTGAGGATAACAACTCCCAACGTTGGTGATTTAGAGCTTGAACAACATTTAGAAAAAATTGAAAGATTCCAAAATTACTCAAGCTGAATCCTCATGTTTACAGAGTTACCATGCAGGGAGAGGGAAGAGATTGTGGCATGTTACACTTGGAATTTAGGAGTGACAAAAGAATGATGTTCAGAAGAGTAAAATCCATGATGACATATATGAAATAGAGATAAATAATGCAATAAAGAGAGGGATTAGAGACTACAAAAGAGAGAAAATTGATTTAACAGGTAGTAGAATCTTCTTGTATCCTACCAGATGAAGAAGCAGGGTGAATAACTTAACACAAAACAGGAGTACACTAATAAGACACATTTTGTTTTATAGTTCTGAACACTCCGTGTGACTGCCTGAAAGATGAAAGCAACAGCAAAACATCCACTACTGGCATTGTCATTGGAACCCACATTGGTGTCACATGTATCATCTTCTGTGTTCTATTCCTTGTGTTTGGATACCGTGGAAGGTATATAAAGAATACCAAAGCATGCTGAGAGCATTGCTTCCTCACAACACCATCCAGTAGCATATTTGTATTGCATGGGGGATATTGTGTGTGTAGTTGGGTGTACACGTGTACATGCATATGTCCATGTACATGACTTGGACCATGATAAATTGTACACCTGGAATCTGTATTGAATTCTGAAAGGATCAGGGTGCAGCTTGGAACATACAAGGATTTAAACATGGCAGGACATGTTGTAACATTCATATTATTCTCACTTGTATGCCCATATATGTTACTCTTTCCTGTTCTATTTTACTGTGTTACGAGCCCAAAGGACCCCAAAGCCCAGCAGCAATAGACATTCATCAAGGCAAGTAGTTACTTAAACAGAAGTTGTTTTTAATTATCTTTAAAAATGAAAACAGAATCAAAATTTAACTTATCTGTATTAACTTAACTAGCCCAACTTAACCCCCCCCCTTCTAATTCTAAGTGCACATGTATGTAATGTGTGTATAAATTTAAGAAAAGTTATTTGGTTCACAGTTCAATCTCACTTCTCATTCTTCCAAATTCACTGGTTGCAGGCAATTCTATACTGTACATAGAATTTAACATGTATAAAGTTCACCAGGCTTTGGTGTTCGAAAGGTAAATGCTTAGTGCTTTATAGGTTTGCAGAGAGAGATTTGTTGTTCCAGGATTTCCACAACTGAGGTACCTCCATTCGTCATCTCAATGTCTTGCTGATGAAACTTGCCCCATCAGGGTTCTCCAGATGATAACCTCTTTCTTTCAGGATACCAGAGAGTTCCTTTCTGTTCCACTTATTCCAAGAGAAACATCAGACAGATAGCACTTCCAGCCATCCGCCACTCTGGAGTTTTTGTTTCAGTTGCAACCAGCTTCTCCTGTTTGTTTCAGCTGTGACTTTCTCTGTCCATCTGAGATTTCAAACTGCCATCCACATGTCCTTTTCTCTCTCTCTCATTTACAAAACCCCCCTCCTTTTCCAGCAAATAATAGGAGTTAGTCTTCTGCTCCCATCTGTTGTTTTTAGGTAAACGAGAACCCAGAAGTGACCTTTCTGTGCACTCTGTCAAAACCCTTTCAAAGAACTTTCAACAGCCAGAGTGTCTCCAGTCCACTCATTTCATATAACCATATAATCATTTACGGAGCAGAAACAGGCCATGTTGGCCTTTCGAGTCTGCACCAGTTCACTGATTTTGTGCGCCCCCTTTAGGCAATGGTCCCGTTCTTCTTCTTCTTAACCAGGGTCTCAATATCTCTTGAAAACCAAGGTTCCAAACACCTTCCCTACATCTTACCTGTAATTCTGACAGGAACATACGAACTCTGTAGTCACAAAATTTCATCTCAGAAGGCTCCCCGCTTACCAACCTTTGCACTTACTTTTTTTCTCTCCCCGATAATATTTGATAATTTGCAAACTAGGCAAAGTTGTTTTGGCGGCTGAAACACTGGAAGCACATGCAACAAAGTGCAACATTTTCACAGATGGTTACAATGCGAACTGTCAATAAATTCCCAAATTTCTCTATTTTCTGTTTCATTACAATAAAAGAATCTTGAATAGAACGAATTTCTCCACATGACATCATTTCAATTAGCACCTACTTATGAAATGTGCATAGCATTCTCCATAGTTTCTGTAAATTCACTGAATATGAATTCTTCAGTATTTCAAATAAGATCTGTTTTAAAGCGTATGTATGTATGTAACCTACTCTAATTTTACCAATTGATATACAAATATTATCACACCTGTAAATAGACTGAATATATAGAAGAAATATAAAGAATGTCTTCACCAGATAAAATAAATGATATTTTCATGAATTATGAACTGTCTATCCTTTTGGGCTTGTGCTTGTAGGTTGCTCATGTGTAAAAATGTTGATGATGGTCTGGCATCTGCTCAGGGTCCATCTAGGGCCCAGAGAAACTCACAAGGAATTGTCCTGAATGGAGGAACTGGGAGAGGCAGGGAAGAGTTCACAGCCAACAGGAAAATGGCTGATATAAATGAGCTGGAAAGATTGTTTCCGAATGAACACCAGCACAAAGGAATTATGGTAAGATCTGCTTGTGAGAATCAACTGAAATGTAATAAATCTGTGTGGCATGTCCATAACAAAATTAAGCAATTTAAAGTCTACAGTAATGAGACACTGAATACACTGGACAACAATTTTTTTTCCAAAGATTTGCTTCCTGAAAAAAATTGGGGATTATGATGGGAAACTTCAAACTGAACACAAAGATAATTTCAGGTTTGCTGAATCACGTAGGAAGTTGGAGAAACATTTAATTAACTTGTGTTGAATTTATCCTGTTTAATCATATAATGATGCTGACTCATAGCATTAGTTCAACTGACCTAAAAATGTTTTGCCGCTGAGTTTTGTTTGTACTCGGCATCTGATGCCTCTTGTGCCAGTATTGAACAATAGTCGGCCAGCATTGATGGATTCCAGTTGCCCTGATACCACTTTTGCATGGTCACAATGTCCTGGTGAAACCTTTCACCATGTTCGTCACTGACTGCACCAAGATCAGCCGGGGAAGAAGTCCAAGTGTGAAAACAGAAAATGAACTTCAATGACATTACATTTCATGATTTTGCATGCTTGAAGTAGACTTAAAATGCGGCAAAATATGAAATCACAAAAATAGGTTATATCTAAAAAAAAGTGTGTGATAGGAAAACCATAAGATGATTTTTTTGTGATCAGCAGCTAAAAACCCATAAAATACACCCAAAGGTTTTCAGGAAGAAAAATCCTCATTGTCCAGTGATATTCTTTCCACTACAACACCTGGTGTTGCTTTATTGGGGAGTGAAAGAAGATTGAGATCCAACACTGGAGATGGAGATTCATCCTCAGTCAAACATGCTAAACATTCTGCACTCTGTTCACCTTCTAAAATCTCAGCTGCTAATTACAATGAACAGCTAATCCTGTAAATGCAGTTTATCACACACAATCACGGGCCAATTTCTACCAGTTTATTTCATAGGGTAGCCCTTACACTGTATAAAGCTATGAGGTATAGGTCAGTATTGAATGAAAGGTAGCAGATAGACCTTCTAACTGTTCTTGTTACTATGGAAAATTTGTTAGATTTGCTGGGAAATTATTTTTGCAAATTGTTGAAATGCTAATGTGTTGTTATTCTCTGCAATTTTACTCCCAGTATGCATTAAATTATAGCATCATTCTTGCATTACCTCATGACATTACCTCTGCCCATTGAGTCTATACCAGCTCATTTAATGAATAGATGACAGTGGTATAAGAGAAGACGTAGGAGATTTTGTTTTGTTTTGAGGTAATAACTTTTTTTAACATTTATTATCTCTCCATTTTTGTTTTGTATTTCTGTGTACAACAGTCAAATAACATCTCACCCATCTCAGAAGAACAACCCAGCCTGATCTGCCAGAATTCTGGATTTCCACTGGACGAGTTTGTTGTGATTCAGGAACAGGACGCTACCTTTGACACTGTTGTGCAGTGCTCTCTTGACTGCTCTGAATTAAACACAAAACAGCTCAGTTTTTCAGTAACAAAAGACAATAGTTCAGTAACTACCGAGTGAAACTTTGAGAGAGTCCAAGTCTCCTTGCCTACCTGTAGGCTTATTGCTGAAACTGACATGGTAATATTTATCATTATTCTATCTGATGGCATCTATTCCAGGGCTATCTATCTCAGGTTGTCTCCTGGTGAAAATTTGGTGAAAATCAGGTCTGTTTGTATCCTTAAAAACTCAGGCATGTTGAAATGAAGGTACATGGGTGCAGTTTTTTTCTAACCCTCAGTAGATACATCCCAAGACCTCCACACACCAGATTTTCACCAAGTACAAACATTTGCTGATTTGTTGGCCTGCTGGTCCTTAGTTTTGCAGTGTAATTGTTGCTTTGAAAAGAAATAACCACCACCTTCAGGAAAGCAAGGACACAGCAGGTCTCCACACAGGGATTCAATGGATTTTTCTCAGTGCAGTCAATCTTAGCCTCAAGTTCATTAGATTCAGCAATGGATTCTGAACAAACAAAATGACTGGTGAGGCCTACGTGTAGGCTGCCTATAAGACTTGGAGAAACAACTCAAAGAAAAGTTTGTTGCATATAAACTACCTCAACCGTATTGAATGTCTTCTAAGGAAGCTGTCCAATTGGTATCTTCCTTTCAACAAGTAGAATAGCACTTGATCAGTACAGATGCAGTGCTACCTCAAGGCCTCACTCATCTGCCATATGCCCTGAAAGAGAAACAAAAAGCACTTCCAAATATAAAGAGAAACATTCTACCTCAAATTTTATAGAACTCCGTTCTGTGTTGTGGGAGTGTTTCCCCTTCAATGTTGTATGTGATGATTTAACCAAATGTCCGGCCTTCTCAGGACAAGGCATTTTTATTTTGTATGTTACACTGTATATAGCCATGTCTTATGTGTTTGCATAATTTTTCACATAACAAAGGTGTTTATTCTTGTTGATTGTAATGGTCATTGAAGAATTGTTCTGTTCATCGTTCTTTGCTCAAGAACTTCACCAAAGACAAGCTTTGGAAGAGAAACCAACAAGTTTCTGGCTTTCGTTTCACAGCAGCTCACACACTGCTGTGCAGAGCCAGTCATCGTGCTCATCTGCCTCTGTTAGATCAGAGCACATTCTAAACAGAAGGACAATGTAGCCAGTGTTGAGCCCAACATTCCCAGCCCTGACTCCTGCCAGACCTCCCACTCACATTCAAAAGAATCAGCAAGCCTTGGAAAAGAAGGTTGGCCTGCTGACTTAACGCATTTTCATTCAGCCTCTGCTCGACCTCTGCTCGACGAGGGGAGTCATTGATATCAACCAGCCAGGTTTGGTGTGGGGTGAAAAGCAGAATGTCTCTGCACCGTGTCAATTGAATCAGAACATCACACAGGGATGTCTCAGCCGGAGGAATAGGATCAGCAGAGTTGCTTCGGAGGAAAAGAACCGTATAAATCACAGATGTGAAGTCAAGTGTTACGAGAAGGAGCTGGGCCTTAGGCTTATTGACCTCTGTGATGACATGCCTGAAAAACAGCAGTACTTTAAATCAGAACTTTCTTATTGGTATATTTGCAGTTTTATTGTTCCTCAGAGTTGATGCCTGTGTATCTATGCTCTTTAAGGTAACTGAGGTCTGAGTGGGTAAGGTCTAAGTCGCTGTGATGACACAATTTGTGTGCAGTTATATTTTTGCAAATGTTAAATGAAAATTATTTGTTTCTTTGAAGCCTTATACTTGCAGTTTTATTAGATGGCATTCAGTCATTTATCTACCTCAGTATTATTAGCCAGATCCTCCTGGTATCTTGTACTTTACGTTCTTGCAATTCACTAACACAAATCAATTTCAGATTTTAATTTTCATCTTCAGACTTCAATTGCTACCATTTTTATGTTTGTAAAATTATTATGAGCCAGTTAATGTGAAGGAGACGTGCTGAGAAATTGGATTTGATCTTCCTTTGGTGTTCAGCATTAATGTCCACTAAGTTTTTTTGAAAAGATTTGTGATATTGGTAAAAAAAAAATCTGTTAAAAGCATAATTTAGGCCTCTTGCTCCCAGATGTAGTAAATAAAAGATACCATCACTGTGTTGAATGTTGAGAAGTGAGTTGGACCTTGAATAACCCATAACATGGCATCTGCAATGTGGCATCAGTAGACATTGTCCTGGAGGTGAAGACAAATATGGGATGGATGGGAAGGTGGGCACGCAGTTCTCCCCATGTATCCACCCCATGATCATTTGACCTAATCAGATCCCATACCATAGTTGGCATTGATGCTCTGAGGTGCCAAATGACCAAAGTTGTTTTGAACAAAGAACTTGCTGTCAGTGAAGGTAGCTCCACAAAACGATTATCATAATGTCCACAGCTAACACAGCAGATACTGTCCACCAGTGTGTATGGGTGTCATAGTTCAGACCTTTTCATTGCTATTTCTTGCATGATCTGTCTCTGAGTGAACAATCAACATTTTAGGTTTCCATCCAAAAATTCCAGTCTACCTCAAAAGTAGTGTTAGTGTGGACTGTGCAACAGGTGATGTCATCATTTGATTCCTGATGAGTACTATTCACTGTAAGATGGATCACGTATGGAAGTACTGGGGTCAATTTCCCAAATGGTATGACTGCCCCTTGAAATTAGCGCTGGCACAGTCTAATTAGTCCAATTTCTCAGCTACAATTCCTATGTTACAGTGTAACCAGAAAGAATTGTCCAATACTCATGTTCATCCATATTTTTAAGGCTGGCTCTTTGAGTGCTGCATTAAATATTTTATTGAGGTTCTCGTGCTCTGAAAGATTCACGCTCACTGTTACAAAATTGTGAGGAAGTGTTCCCTGATGTTTCCCCATGGTGAATCCTGAGAAATATTCCACCAATGTCACCTGCCCAAACTTTTAATTGACAGAAACTAGAGATCAAGGCACGGAAAATGAGAGGGTAGAAGGAGCCATTCACTCGATTCTTGGGCTCCTGGGCTATTGCTTAAATGCATGTTGTGAGAAATCACCCCTACAGATTAACTGTGAGATCGGAGGACCGTGCCATATGAAATAGGAGGACCATGCTATGAGTAAATTGGAAAGTACTTATTATTGCCACAAATGCAACTCTGAAATTGTCACAAATTCAAGGTCAAAATAAAGAGAACAAATCAAAGGCAGTCGCAGGTGTGACACGTTGGGGGAAGGAGTTGGCGCATTGTTGGTTTTGTCCTTACACTGTTATATACACTGTGTTCCATCGCTGTAATTATCAGACTCTATGTGACAAGCTCTGGTATGGAGCTCTGTCTACTTTAGTCCCATGACCTGACAATACACCGGGGGTTATGGCTATCTCAGGGATGCATCATCGATTGCTTCTGTTGTTCAGTACAAAGTTGACAGGGTATTTTGGTACGGTTAGTCTGAAAGTATTTATTTGTAAGGCTCTATTTTGCTGTCTTGATGATGGAGAAATACTGAGCAAGCTATTTCTGTTTGGTCGTGGGCTTCCACTCTCGACTGGCACACTCCAGGATGTTTAAGGGACTGGAAATGTAACTATTTTACAAGAATATTGTGTATTTAAGAAAGCTTTGTTCAGCTGAATGGATGCAGTAGAATTAACAAAGTTAATTTTGAAGAATGGAAGGCGAATGGTATGTTTTGGAGCAAAACTTTTTTGTTCAAAATGTTCTCAATATATTTTACTTCCTTTTTAAAGCTAGAGATTGGATGTCTGTTAAATTGCACCAGAGCAGATCACCTAGCTATGACTGCTTCCATATTTGGAAAGACCAACTGGAATTGCTAATTCAGCCGTGGTGCAAAATCCACTGAGTGTCCGATGCTACCACTTTTAGGTTTACAGAGCAGGCAGAAAATTGGATTCCCATCAAATCACAGTGTTGGCGCTGATTCATTAGAAAGGGAAAAAGTGAGGTTTTTTTTACATTGGTCACTGTCTGTTATAGCCACAGTTAAGGTTTTGTGCTTGTTTTGGTGAATGAAATTTTTTGAAGATTTTGTTTTTTGAGAAATGCAGTTTTTGTCTTTAATTTTCAGTATTATGATTACATTTGCTGGGATTTTTGAGCATATTTAGAGTTAGATTTATTAGTTAATATATTATAATTTTTAAAACACGAATGTCTACATTTTATTAGGGTCTGATATATATTTAAGATCAACATGTGGATAATACTGTTCCAAAAATAATAGTAAAACGGGTCTTTATTGGTATCATGCAGATCCACACAACACAATTGCATTTTCCAGAGAAACATTGGGGCTTATTCCCTCCCCGAGTCAATTTGTTGGTTCTTTGCTTTTCATGTTCCAGTGTGGACACATTGTGATGAATGGCCTTTTGTGACAGACATTTCGATGATTCTTGTCATGAAGACCACAAACTGAAATATCCAATTAGCCCCTGGAGTTTGATTATTTTACTTGGATGCTGTCTAATGTATGCAGAAACCAAATAGGAGAATACAGTTGGGGGAACTTGAACCCACACCACTTAGAAGGAATGAGGAAGGATTGGGATTGTAGGGGGAAAAAATGGCAGGAAAGAGAATGGGAACTTCATCCATGCCATCTGGTTTGGTTAAAATTGCCTCCAATCTTCTATTTTTGGGGGCAAAGTGGAAATGCTTGTTGAAATTGAAGACTCAATTCCCAAATAAAAACTGGATACACTCAGCAGATAGGTGAACACCTATATGTGAAACCGTTAATGTTTCTATTTTAAATTTCGACATCCAGCACTGTAGCAGGCCCTTCTGGGCCACAAGCCTGTGCCACCCAATTGCACTCAATTGGATAAGTTTTAACAGCACTCTGCAAACCATGCTGCCCCTAACTGCTTCTGGTTGATGATCTTCTGATGCAAAGTTATTGACCGAAATGAAAATTCTGTTTCTCTCTCCAAAGATGTTACCTGGGCCTGTGGAGTGTTTTTTGTCTTTATTTCAGATTTCCAGCATCTGCATTTTTAAAAGTTTTTCAGTTGTTCAAAGCTATGTAGCAACTACCTTATTAGGGGAAATGCTACACAGGGCAAAAATTAATAATGAAATGTATAATAATTGCTCGCTGTCAATTAATGGGACCCTTTCCTGAGAGGATCATAGGCCTAAGTGCTGTCATGCAGGATCAACCTTTAATCAACTTCCAGTGTCACCAGCATTTGATTTATTTCCAGATGTCCTACTGTGAATTCACTGGAGAGTGGGTGTTACAGTTGAACTGTTAGGAAGGGAGTTGGGTGGTAGAGGAAAAAACTCAAGTTGTGCTAATGTTAATTCATTAAAGGGAGGGCTACTATGTCATTAACCAAGTTTTTAATGACCACGGTATCTCACTTTGCTCAAGGTCTCAACAGAACTTTCCGGAGATGTGAGTAGGTAAAAATGACCCACAAAAATGATGTTGGTGTAATGCTCCATTCATTTTATATATTTAAATCTATCAGAGAAACAAAGAGAACATTTTGTAACCATTGTAAGGAGCTAGGCCTGCTGACTTATGGCACCGGATTGTAAACAGTTATCCATAAAAAGGCTGAGGTAGCTTTTAAATAAAATGTCTCCTGCTGTCAAAATCTCATCCATGGGCTTTGTGAACATGAGATTTCAGCTGCATTATGTTCACAACATGAAGGTGTTGGACCAAAATCTCGAGGTCTTTCACCACCCAAGTTCAAAGCACTTTCCTCTCATATCAACATTGTTCCTTGTGTGAATGTTCATATGATTGTTTTCTTTGTACAATAGCAGATCCTGTTTTTGTAGTTCAAATTGTTTAGTGTGTGAAACTATAATTAAGATAAAATAAAATAGTGTTAGTCAATGAATTCTCAATTGGTGTTTGTGACTTTTTGCCTGTGATAATTTGGTTGTGGAATACAGTAAAAGCCCTGGTATCTGGAATTCAAGCAACTGGCAAAAAAAAATTGAGTAAAATAAATTAAAAAAGAATGAAACAATAGGTAAAAAAAAATGTTCTCTAAAATAACACATAAACCTTCAGTGAAGATGGGAGCAAATATTCAGCCAGCGGAGGGGGGGCCTTGGCTGTGTTTTGCTCGTAGCAGCTGTTTGAATAAAATTGTGTGAAATAGCAATGATGTCGCCCAGGATGAAGAGCTGGTTGATGCCGCTCGCCATTGGGGTGACTCTCTTAAAGTGTCTCCTTATCCCTGCTTCGTAAGTCGCCCCAGTCAGAGTTTTATCTGTAAATTTGGGGAGGGGGAGGTTAATTATCTATAATGTTATTGTTCATCTTTCAGGCAGCTCCGTGGAGGGGGAGGAACCTGCAGATACAGCGGAGGTTCAATGTTTTCAAAGAATGTGACTGAAAATAAAGTAAAATGCTTTCAGGTTCATATATTCATGCAAGTGAAGTTTCTTCAGTGTAAGTACAGTCTAGAATTTTTGTCTTTTAAACTGTTTATTTTTAATGTAAGAGCTAGTTTCAAGCAACCAGAAAATACATTTATCTGGTATCCACCAATCCCCATTGGTGCTGGATACTAGGGGTTTTACTGTACTGTATATCTAAGGCAGAGAACAATAGATTTTGGATATTATAGAAACCATGTGAAAAACAATTATGTTATTACAGAAAAATGTTGCTGAGGTAAAAGATTAGCCCTAATTGCATAGAGCCTGGAAACAGGCCCTTCAGCCCAATTTGCCCGTACTGACCAAAATGTCCCACCCACCTGCATTTGGCCCATATCCCTTGAAACATGCATCCACAGCTCCATCACCTACCTGAATCTTGATGACAGGCAAAGTATCAGAGTATCTGTAATTGACAATTTTTATGAGGAGCCTGCAAAAACACAGCCTCCAATGCCAGCCAGGTTATCCTCTCCACACTCTAAATCTTAAGGTAAACACATCCAGGAGAGCTCAGTGGAGCTTGTGCACAAGGTCCCCTCACTCCCTTTCACGTGAAGCTGCCAGTACTGACTTAAGATCTATATGAATGAATTAACTTTTGCTTCAGTGTCTTGCTGAAACACTTCTTCGTGATGAACTTAAAGCGCTTGCAGTTTTACATAAAATGCATCTTCTGCGAGATCTTCACTCCGCAGGTGTAATGAGTGATCACCCTGTGAGGTCTTATGAGATCATGTAATTTCTTTCAGCATTGGTTCAATGTGTGAGGATTCTCAATTCTGGAGGATTGAGATAACTGTTATCACCTCTCCACAGGATTCTCTGCTGGTGTTCTTGGTTCCTCTTGTGTGCTGAACCTTTCTCTTGGCACATATCCTCATGTTGTGGGGTGTTAAAACAACAATTTTGCTCTCAATGCCAGCAAGGCCAAGGAATTTATCTTGGTCTTCAGGAAAGGGAGACAAGGTGGACAGTCACCCTGTGCAGTAACTCATGGTGCCACCCACTCTCACCTCCCCACCCATGGATCTCCTCCTGTACCCGACCAGACAGAATCCTTAGTAATTTTTTTTGTACTCATGTTACTTGTAAATCGTAATTCCCATATATCACTGAATGTAATGACAATAGTTGTGAGATAAACATCTAACAAAATTTAAATTATACCTTTAAATTACAATATCATATACACAGCCGAAATGTATTCTTCTCCTTCTTTTCCTTTCATTGCTTACTTCATTCTTTAAAAAGGTATTGATAACTGTTCACAAATACTATTTACCACAATATTGTAGCTAAAACACTAGAACATTTTACAAAAACAGAGACTATAAAAAACACCAACACCAACAAAAATGCTTGTGGTGCAGACTAAACCGCATGATTCAAAGTGTCGTTCTCATTAGGTTCTGACCAGAGCGCATAAAAGGTAAATTAACATAGAGTTTTATCCCTGTAGGTATATTGATACATATAAGCTGGGCTTATAAAAGATGTTTTTGATGTTATAACGACAGGGATATTTTTATCAAAAGTGATACATTTCTGCTGAAACACTGCACAGAATTTTATAGACAGTCATTTTGGTGTCAATTCCTCTGGTGCAGACCATGCCCCCCGAGTGACGCCAGTTCATATGGCAGCGGAGAGGGTTCCTCACCTGGGGCCAGAACAACGTGAAGAAGCTACACCAGTATCCCTACTTGGTAGGGAGTCTGAGAAGATTCAGCAAATGTGAACTGCTCTAACAAACTTTTACAGGTGAACTGTAGCATGGCCTGGTTCATCAACTCAAGCGTCGAGGAACGTAGAAGACTGCAGAAAGTGGCACACCTAGACAAGTCTATCAGTGGCCATTGGATGCTCTTAGTCTGAGTGTATGACTGCGTGAATTATTGTAGCAGAATGTAACCACTGTACAAACAGGCATTGTGTGGGTGTACTGATGATACAACAGACTTCAGCTGTAGTAGGAAATGATAGGTTCACAGATAGGAACGGTATGGAGGGCTATGGTCTGGGTGTAAGTCAGGTACACTGGGCAGCTGTAAATGAGAATAATAGTTTGATACAGACTAGATGGGTTGAATGGCCTGCTTCTGTGCTAATGTTCTACGAAGGTTATCTGCTGATTTCTTCTTGGCTGATGGATACCTAAGGATGTGCTAAAAGTATAATCTTAGAGCTCGTTATGAATGCTTCAAACTGGATTTTGACCAGTTTTGTGATTTATTTTCATGGGGAAATCTGGACAGATTTTGATGTTAAACGCAGCCATGATTTAATGTGAGGGCAACCCAATTTCTAGGTAAAAGGAAAGGAATTCAGGGCTGGAGGAGGGAAGTGTTGATCAGAATTGGGATTTGGAAGTTTAGTTTTGAAGCAGAACTCTAGGCGGGATGGGGGGTGGGTGTGGATGGGAGGGAAAGTCTTGCTGTGCAAAGATGAGGAGCTTGGATAGAAATCCCAACCAAGTTTGTGTTAATAAAACACATTTGTTCCAAGAATGATCACCAATAATCAGTTGCTATTGAGGATAATCTAATTCAAATTCAAGAGTGACATGATTAGCATAGCAGTTAGCATGACCCTATAACAGCACCTGCAACCAGGGTTCGAATCTGACGTTGTCTGTAAAGACACTCTGATCTCCCCACATGCTCATGGATTTTCCCTGGGGGCTCCGGTTTCCTCCCTCTGTTCAAAACGTACCAGGGTTGTAAGTCAATTGGGTGTAATGGGTGGGCTCGTGGACCGAAAGGGCCTGTTATGTCTAAATTTAAAGTTCCCCCATAACATTTTGCTCATGATGACAAGGGCAAGGTTGGGAGTACCCCATTAACAACACCGAATTCAATATTTTTTTCAATATTTTATTTTGAGAAGTTTCAGTCAACATCCAGTCAAAATGAAGAATAATCAAAAAGTAAAACATCACTATCCATAATATTAACAAAATAGTACGAATGTCAATCCGCATGTCACTTATAAAATCAGAAAAAAGAGTCAACAAGTGATTCAATTAATTAGAAAGAAAAAAATTTCAATTATACTACAAAAATGCAAATTCAATGTCCAAATAGAGAAAAAGATAATAGATAGTAGAGAGAAAGAAGAACAAAATAAGAGGAACCCTCCCCCCCACCCACCGAGAAATAAGAAGAAAGAAGAAAAGAAAAAAGAAAAGATTGGCCTCACCTCGGATCAACACCATCCAGGGACAAATAACCTGACTTATCTAGGGTCCTCGGCGCTGCAAGCACCAGGGGGAAGAGACAGGAGGGGGGAAACCATTTACCCTGATGTACCTTAGGTATGAATTCCATATTCTTAAAAAAAAATCCTACCTGTTTATGAGGTTATAAATGATCTCCAGGGCACACAATTGTATCTAGTTGGAAATCAGATTTCCAATGAACTACTGTGCATTTCCTGGCCACTGCCAAAGTGATCTTAATGAATTTTAAGTCTTGCATCTTCTAAATTCTCTAATAAAATAATTTAGGTACCTAATGGTATCAAATTTCAGTAATTTCTTTCCAGGAGATTCCCCAAATCTTCTCAGAAAGTCCTCACTTTAGGGAATGGCCAGGTTTAACAGCATTTGGTATTTGATCACATCACTTCTTCAAACTGATGAAATCAAACTCCTCAGCTTTCAAATTGTTTAATTTGCAGGATTGCAGGAGTTTAAATAGTGGCTGGAGGATGAGAGAAAGAAAGTAGACAGGAGGTGGGGTTAGCGTTTTGACATCTTGATCATTAAAATGGTTTATTATTCATTCAGTTGGCAGTTAATGTGTCGCGTCTTCTATTTCTATTAACTGATGTTTCAGACTCCCTCATGATCATTAGACACTTTGTCATTTATAAGACACTATCTGCCCATTGTATAATTGGACTGTCGCTTTTATAGGACTCTCCATCTAGCTCACTCTGTTCGTTAAACAGATGCAATTATAAAGTTACTGATCCTGGATCCCCCTGTCCTTTCTTAGCTTTTGTGGTTGTTTTTCTATTCCTATTTTAACTTTTTGGAGTAAAGCAGATGTTGTACAGGTTTTGATATCAAAACCAACATTAAATATTATTAAAGAGGCAGGGGTTTTGGAATGAACAGGAGTAGTGTAATGCTACATATGAACTGTGTAATGGTTTCAGAAAATTATCATCCTGAACTTAAAAGAATATTCTTTCAGAAGGTGTCAGGTATCAGAGACGGGTGGAGCAACAAACCATACCAAGAAAATGTAGAAGTGCCCTGCATCACACACGGCATTTTGACCTAAACTTTCTTGAGTTTCATTTGAACTTTAACCTCCTACTGAGTTGGTTCAGGTGCTATATCACAGGGATTGCCCCAATAGGTAGGCATCTGTCTCCTGACTCTTGACAGGTGGGCTTTGAGAACTTCAAAGAGAATTGGGGGGGGGTGGGGAGAAGAGAGAATGGGGCTAAAAGTCAAATCGGCTCCTTTCATTTCAGTCTTTTCCATCATCTCTCTTGAAATTGGAGTTACCATGGCAGCATAGCCATGCGTTTCTGTGCTTTCAGCTCAAGAAGTTCAGAACACACTCAAAACTCAGGCTCATTTTGTTTAGTGGAGGAATATTTAGTCTGCAAAAGAGCAGTGTTGGTCCTGTTGAGTAAAAGTTATGAGACAAGTTCTTATTGATACATTTATTTTAAAAACAACTCTTACATGACAGTACAGATATTACTTTCTAATTTGGTTTTAGGTTGGCATGCATGCCGAACTGCCTGGGTGTTTGGGAACTGCTGAGGCTGCACTTTTGGGGCAGAAAGGGAAAGGAGCAGGACACCTGTGAGAGCACAATACAAACAAAAATGAGTGGATAGGATTCAGCATTCCTGAAAGCTGAACGGCTGGAAGTTGAGGGTGGGGTGGAGTGATTTTATCCATTCAGTGCAAAGGCCAAAACAGATAGTCCAGCCATGAATCCAATGGCAGAACCAATTAATTTATCAAAATAAAATCTCACGTTGAACTATTTGGTCGAAATCAGCAGATAACACTTCTAGAACATTACAGTATGGAAACAAGTCTTTCGCTCCATCTGGTCTGCTGAACTATGATTCTGTTTAGTCCCAATGACCAGCACCTCCATAGCCCTCCCATCCATGTACCTATCATTTCCCAAATCAGCTGAAGTCTGTTGTATCATACCCCCACATTATGTCCTTTCGTACAGTGGTAAATGCTAGTAGCATTTAGTGCAATGCCTTTACAGCGCCAGTGATTGGGACTGCGGTTCAAATCCTTCGCTGTCTGTAAGGAGTTTGTATGTTCTCCCTGTGTCTGCGTGGGTTTTCTCTGAGGGCTCCAGCTTCCTCCTACACTTCAAAAATGTATCGGGGGTGTAGGTTAATGGGGAGTAAATTGGGTAGCATGGACTCGTAGGCTGAATTGGCCTGAACGAGTTCATTCAATTTACGCAAAATCATACACTCCAAGATAAAGCATCTGATGGCCATACTTAGAGCTACTAACATCAAAGATCTCCAGTTATATCTCATACACCACACTTCTGCAAAAGTAGGCTTACTGCAGCAGTAGTGGATGACAAAGACTGAAACAAGGACAAAGTTAGTAGCTCACAATGAAAGAGGAGTTTTAGATAGTGATGGGCAATGTATGTACAGGGACATCTGTCAATTTTTTGTAGATTTCTTTTCAGAAATTGGCAGAGTGGATTAGAAAAGGATATGCTGTCTTAGCTATGTCTCAGTTCCTCAGCCATTCCCAGAGTTCCCCATCCCCCCATTCACTCCTGATCTCTCAGGTTTTCCACACTACAAATAGAAAATAATGTTCTTTTTACAGAATTTTGTCTGTCACATGGCTCATTATTTTTCCTCTGACAATTTAGGTTGGGTCTCAGCCACAGCAGATCTACACTGCTGTCTGCGATTGTATTATACAGGGGTACATGTAGACCCCACACTGAAATGCCATTTAATGATCTTAAAAGGGTGAAGAATGTAAAATAGGTAGGGGATTCCATCTGATTAAATAACAATTATTCAACCGTTCAGGGCCTCTTGTCTGAAAGTTGGTTCCTGAAAGCATTTCATTCAAACCAGTTACAGATGTGTTAAATCGAAGATTATCTGCTCACAGAGAAAAAAAATAGGCTTTCGGGCCATTGACCAGAGAGTGGGCAATCAAGGATGATATTAGCAGATGTGCTCCAATATCTGTCAGCACTAACCCCTTCATCTCCAATCAATGCCATTTCAAAGCCTGCTGCTCTCGTGCAACCTGCTATGAGAACACAACTTCATCTTGAAAGGAAACCTTTCTCTTTAACATAAACTTGAGTTATTCTGATTTTGTCATTCTAAAATACAAAAATCAAAGGGTGGGTAGAGTATAGGATTTGTCTAGAAGGCAAATCTTGCCACGTATTCTTTTAAAAGGATGATCTCATCTAAAATGACACTGATTTAAAATAATTGAGAGAATTAAAGGAGACACACAGGAGACTGATGCTGGAATCTCGAGCAAAACACAACAGGCATCAGTGGGAGATAATTAATTGTCAATGTTTTGGCCCAGAACTCTTTTTTTTTCAACTTTATTTATTCGTTCAAAATACAGATAGTAAATAACATATACAATAAACCAAAAACATGAATGTTGTATTTTATAGAAAAAAATGAAAAAAGAAAGAAAAAAAAGAACCCCCCCTCCCCCTCTTCAGCCAGCTCTCCTAAGGAGAGTCATAAAGGAAAAAAAATTAAGAAAAAAATTAAACATACATATTAAAATCTAATCAACAGAAATCAAAATGTAAATATTCTGAATATAACAACTACTTACTAATAAAAAGGCTATAGTTATCACGTGAAACGTATGTAATTTTTTCAATTATTAAAGTGTCCTCTCATTATCCCATCTATTAATATTAATCATATTCGTATCTTTCCACATACTAGCAATACATTTTTTTGCTACAAATAATGCTAAATATACAAAAGCAAGTTGAAATTTATCTAAACCCAAACCTTTCAGAGGTTGCAAACTGCCCAATAAAGATACTATCAGATCTAAAGGTATTTTAATCTTATAAAAATTTGGATTTATCCCAACACTTTTTATCCATACCATCCTATAATATTTAATACATGAATAAAATATAACCCTTCTCTGGTACCTTCATAAGAAAAGTCTCAAATTTAATCATTTCAAATAAAATAATATTGCTACTAAACACACATTTTACCAAGATCAAATTTAAAAATAAAGAAACAAATAATTCTTATCAATACCATAGCTGTCCGTCATCATTACGCTTAATCGAACCGTTTAAACCTCGAACATTAAAAGTAGCAAACCTCAACTTTAACGTATCTACTAATATTACTAAAGACCAATAATATATAAAAACTCAACTCATCGTATATAGGCCCTCCAATAGGAGAAAAAAATCACAAAGTAAAAGCTAGATAAAATAAAAATTAACAAACCCCCCCCCCCCAAAAAAAAACTACAAAAAGGTAGTAATCCCTAAACAAAATTTGGGTGTGGATCACCCACCGGTGGCTGATGACTAATAGAACCTAGAACAAATCTCTTCCTCCCCAGCCGAACAAAAAAAAATCTCAAAATATCATAATAACATAAAAAATAAAATAAGAATAAGAAGATTCTGCTATTCATCCAAGAGGTTCCAAACTCAAAGATCATATTTCAAAAGAAGTTGGACTCTTTCCATTCCCGTTTTTCCCATTTCTACCATTTCTTCCATTTCCAAAACAACCAGATTTTTCTTTAGGAGACAATGGTGGGCTACGTCTTTGACCTCTTATATCAGGCAACGAATCAGCAAAAATCATTGCTTCATGATCATCCTCAAAAAACCGAGATTGATAGTCTCCATGAAACACCTTCAACACTGCCGGAAAGCGAAAAGTAGACTTATAACCTTTACGCCACAAAACTTCTTTAACTGGATTAAATCGACATCGACATTGAATGACCTCTTGACTCAAATCAGGGTAGAAAAAACTCTGCTATTCTGAATCAATAACAGAGTTTGTCGTTTTCTCGCATTTTGTACTGCTAGTCGAAGTATTGCTTCTCTGTCCAAATAATTCAAACATCGAATTATTACAGGTCTCTGTGGCTGACCAGGTAAAGGTGATCTCCTTAAAGTTCTGTGAGCTCTTTCCAATACCAAGCCTTCAGAAGAAAATTCTTGCCCTAATACTTGTGGGATCCAATCTGTAAAAAAACGAAGAGGATCTCGTCTTTCCATACCTTCTGGCAAACCAACAATTTTCACATTATTCCTTCTGATTTGATTCTCCAAATAGTCTATTTTCCTCTCCAACTCCTTCTCACGTTCTCGCAATTCTATAACAGATTTTTCAACCTTCAACACTTTTTCTGTATTAGAAGCCACTTGTTGTTGACATTCCAAAGAAACAGACTGAAATTTTTTAAAATCTTCACAAGATTCCTCAACACGTGTTTTAACTGTATTCAATTCTGAACTTATCCTTTGAGCCAACTCATTCATTATAGGCGGAATGACAGCATTTAACTGGTTACATTGTAATTCAGATAAGCTCAGCCCTGCTTTCTCTAACGTAGTGGCAGAACCAGGTAACTGCAGCTCCTGCTGCAACTCAACAACAGGCAGTTTAACAGTCTTACTGCGGGTCTGGACTCCCAACGACGGCACCCCGACTTCCTCAGGGGGTCGACACTGGGCTCCCCCCGCAGCTCGGCGTTTTTTAAAAAAATCACGGAAAAGGTCGAATTCTTCAGGTTGGAGTACTTCCTGAAGCGTTTCAAGCAATGGAGTCGTCTTCCTGCGTACTCCCTCCGTTAAAGTCGGCAGGCTACCAGAATCGGGATCCACTTCGTGGGAACACGCACCATCTTCCAGAGAATGGGTAATTCCAGCGCTGTCCTTCACTTGGTGAGTAGTAGATATTTTTTTCAGCTCCCACTGGCAGGCTTTGTAGTTTAGGCACTGAAGAAATTAAACCTGAGGCTGGAGCAAGTTGTTTAGGCCCCAGATCTTCATACTTCGAAAATGTAACTTCTTCTGCACTTGAGGTTCAATCTTTTTACCATTAATGGCCATAATAATTCCTTAGTACTTTAAACTAAAATTTAAGAAGTTTAAACTTGAAAACAAAGGGTTAAAAAACGGGTACTTAAAAGTCCGGCCAGAGAGGTCGAGATTACACGTCTAGACTCTACGCCATCTTGCCACGCCCCCGCCCAGAACTCTTCATCAAGATTGAGTATGGATCAAAGATTGCAAGGACAATTGAGTGTTTTGCTTATACAAAAAGAGTGGTGGGGTGGTTTTAAATGCTTATATAAAGTGGGGGCATAGAGGAAAACTACCTGAATGAGTATTTGATATTCCATAACCTTCAATACTGTGAGCTAGTCAGTAGGATTGCCATGCAATGGTTTTTGCAGGTTTCTGCATAAAGGAGCCAAATGGCCTCTAATTTGTATGATTCTTCCATTTAAATTGTCCATCAGATTCAGATTTGCTCTATTTATACATGATTGTTTCCCCTGTCATATATATGAAGAAATAACCAAATCTAATGAATTAAAATGAAAGAGGAAAAGCTGAGCAGAGAGCAGAGAGTGCTGGGAGTGTGGAACAAACTGCCAGCTGAGGAGGTGAACGTGGGTTAAATTTGAACATTTGAAACGTATTTGGACAGGTACATGGATGGGAGAGGTATAGAGGACTGTGGACTAGATGCAGGTCAGTGGGACCAGGCAAAAAAAAAAATACAATTCAGCACAGACTAAAAAGGCCAAAGGGGACTGCTTCTGAGCTGCAGTGTTCTATATTTCTATGGTTCTAAGGATCATCAACTTCTCAAATCAGTAAAATGCACATGAGTCCTTAAATGAGTCCCTGATTGAGTTTGTTGTTGAGGAGTCTGATGGTGGAGGAGTAGCAGCTGTTCCCGAACCTGGTGGTGCAAGCCTTGTGGCACCTTCCTGATAGTAGCAGCAAGAATGGAGCGTGTGCTTGGTGATGTAGATCCTTGATGATTGATGCTGCGTTCCAATGGCAGCATTCCCTATAGATGTTCTTGATGGTTGGGAGGATTTAATCTGGGTTGTGTCCATTACCTTTTGCAGGGGTTTACCCTCAGGGGTATTTTGGTCCTCATACCAACAATGAACTTATTCATTATAAATCAAGAACAAGCTAGACGCAGTACACACTGCAGGCTGGGCTAAGTGGACACCACCAAGATTAAAAGTGAAGAAAATGAAAGAATGTCAATAGCAAAGGCACTCTTGGTCCCAACGGTAATAGTTCAGATTGTTGCTTTGTCTCATAGCATTTTCAACAAAAGAATAAACAAAAAGGAAATTGAAAAAAGTCCCTTTCATTGTTGGTGCATTATTCAAGTCTTTGTTTAGAGCCTTCTTTCATTCTAACTCCTGTCTCTTTTTTCTCCAAAGACCCCTCTCTCTTCCCATAAAATTGGGCAGCTGTAAATGAGAGCTGCTGTTTGAATTGTTCCCTCTTGTTTCTCTGGACCATTTTAACTTCTTTTAGTCTTTCTTCAGCATCACTCAAGAGTGTCATCAGAAAACAGCCAATCAGTAATGATAGCAGGGCTCGGTGACCCTCGAAGCAGGGCTCGGTGACCCTCGAAGCAGGGCTCGGTGACCCTCGAAGCAGGGCTCGGTGACCCTCGAAGCAGGGCTCGGTGACCCTCGAAGCAGGGCTCGGTGACCCTCGAAGCAGGGCTCGGTGACCCTCGAAGCAGGGCTCGGTGACCCTCGAAGCAGGGCTCGGTGACCCTGACATTAAGTTCTGAATCAAAGCACGCTGCAGCCCCCTGTGAATCCGACGTTTCCCCTCACTAATGATCTCATTTGTGCGGAAGGTTTTGTCTTTTCCACTTCTAAAAGCATTTATTTTAAAATCTACACTGCTTACCATAATTAATTTGAAATGTTTTCACTAATTATTAATGCACACTTAGACCTGGCTGTAAATATTTAAGTGATGCTAATTTGGTGAGAAAATTTTTGATCGCCAGTTTTCTTCTTGTTGCCTGTTAAGATCTCGTTACTCAGCCACTGGGGCCTCGTGATGCAGTTATATGATTTCAACTTCACTGTGCTATAAAACATGTAATTTAATTGTGACAAAGCTGTGGCAAGATGATAATTTAATGAGTGAATGAGTCCCTGGGAGCCATCTTTTGGACTAAATTCAACCCCATCTCCTTTAACTATCATTTCTCAATTTTTCTGGGAGGTAGAAGAATAGGGGAGGGGGTGAGTGGGTTGAGGGAGGATCTCTCCTGCCTCTTCAAACAATGGGTTTATGATTTCATTACACATGGTTCAGAGAAGGATTCTCCAAGTGCCGGTGAAGAGGACAATAGAAAGGGACAGTACACAAGGAATGCTGTATCTCCTAATTTAATTGCAGCAGGAGCTTGCCAATATAAACACTTTCATCTTGTACTCTCCCTTGTCTACTCATCCCTTCCTATTAATATTCCCCTTGGCATCTTCCCCTGTGCCCACAGGTAGTGCCACACTTGCACCCACACCTCCACTCCCAACACCATTCGGGGCCCCAAACAGCCTTTCCAAGTGAAGCAACACTTGTGAATCTGCTGGAACCATCGACTGCAGTCAGTGCTCCTGTTGTGGCCTTCTCTACTTTGGAGAGACTGAACACAGACTGATATCATTTCACTGAGCATCTTCGCTCTGTATGCATTAGTGATAAGGATCTCCAAGTGGCCAACCATTTCAATTCTGCGCCTCTCTCCTGCGCTGACTTGTCTGTCCATGGCCTCATTACTGTCAATCTAAGGCCCCCCCCCCCCCCCATAAATTGGAGGAGCAACACTGTGTTTTCCATCTGGGCACTCTCCAACCAGATGGCATTAACATTGACTTCTCTGGTTTATGCTAGCCCACTCATTGTTCACCCTCTCTTCCCCATCCCTTCTTCTTCTTTCCACTCCCTTCCCTCTCCATTCACAGAGCCTTCCCCCTCCCTTTGTTTGCTGGTATGCCCTCCCTCCCTTATCTCCCTAACACCTCCTGTCTGTGGGACTGTGCCCCTCACCCAACACCATTTTGTTCGGGCGCCTGCCAACATTTTTCCCATACCTTGATGAAGGGCTCAAGCCAGTAAACCAGGTAATCAGCCTGTGAGCCTGATGTCAGTAGTAGGTAATTTATTGGAAGGAGTTTTGAGATATTGGACATATAGCTATTTGGACAGTCATGTTTAAGGACAGTCAGCATGGTAAGACACGGTATCCATGGACTCAAAATTGGCTGTGTGGGAGAAAACAGAGAGAGGTAGTGGATGATTGCTTCTCAGACTGGAGGCCTGTGACCAGTGGTGTGTCTCAGGGATCTGTGTTGGGACTATTGTTGTTTGTTGTTTATATCAATGATCTGGATGATAATGTGGTCAATTGGATCAGCAAGATTACTGATGACACAAAAATAGGAGGTTTTGTGGTCAATGAGGAGGGTTATCAAAGCTTGCAGAGGGATCTTGGCCAATTGGGAGAATGGGCCAAAAAGTGGCAGATGGAGTTTAATGCAAACAAGGGTAAGGTGTTACATTTTGGAAGAACAAACCAAGGTAGGGCATGCACAGTAAATGGCAGGGCACTGAAAAGTGTGGAGGAGCAAAGAGATCTGGGAATACATTGTTCCCTGAAGGTGGCCTTTATAAATCAAAGTATTGAGTATTGGAGTTGGGATGTTATATTGAAGTTGTTTAAGACACTGGTGAGGCCAAATTTGGAATATTGTGTGCAGTTCTGGTCGCCTAATGACAGGAAGGATATCAATAAGATCGAAAGAGTGCAGAGAAGATTTACAAAGATGTTGCTGGGTCTTCAGGAGTTGAGTTACAGGGAAAGATTAAACTGGATAGGACTTTATACCTTGGAACGAAGAAGAATGAGGGGAGATTTGATAGAGGTTTACAAGATTATGAGAGGTATAGTGGTTGTGAGTAGGCTTTTTCCACTTAGATTGAGGGAGATAAGTATGAGAGGACATGACTTTAGGGTGAAAGAGGAAAGGTTCAGGTGGAACCTGAGGGGGAACTTATTCACTCAGAAAGTGGTGGGAATGTGAAACGAGCTGCCATTTGACATGGTGCATGCAGGCAAGTTTTCAGAATAAATTGGATAGATACATAGATGGGAGAAGTCTGCAGGGTTATGGACTGGGTGAAGGTCAGTGGGCACAGACTAGAAGGGCCAAATGACCTCTTTTTCTGTGCTGTAGCATTCTATGGTCTATGGTTAGGTATGTTTCTTTATCTATGCCATTATAAAGTAAGTGATTTGACTTCCTGAGTTTCTCCAGCACTGTGAATTTATTTCTAATTGAACTTATGTCACATTTGATTTCTGTCTTCATATAAGATCAAAGAATACTTTTAGATTGGGTGACACCATAGAACCACCAAGTTTATGGCACGAGAGCACAAAATTGTGACTGAAATTTCCCAGATGTTGCGCTTGTGATGCTATCCATGACATGATAGGGAGACACTGAGCAGAGAGCCCAGGTGCTTCACATTATAGAGCAAAGTAAATAATTTCCAGTTGGGTGTTCAGTTACACAGTGGCATTAAGGCCATCACTAGGGTGCAACTACATTCCTGTGCACTATTCAAGAGTATAACCTGTAAGAGAGGCTGGATAAACTTGGATAATTTTTTTTTAACATCGGAGACCGAGGGGTTAATAAAATAATGAGAAACATAGAAATGGTCAGTAATCAGTCTTTTTTTCCAGAGTGGAAATGTCAAATGCCAACAAAGCATAGGCTACAGGTAAGGTGGGGGAAAATTTAAAGGAGATTTGGGAGGTAAGTTTTTTTTACACGCAGAGAGGACTGGAGGGAATTGAGAAGGTATATGTCGAAGCAGATGAGATGGGAACATGAAGAGCTATTCAGACAGACACGTGAACAGGAGATGAGTTAGATTGACATCATGCTTCGTGCAGACCTGATGGGCCTGTTCCGTTACTGTTCTCTTCTTAGATTGATGTCGCATAATGTTTGACTTTCCAGTTGGGAAAGAGGTATATTTTCCACTGAAGGGCCCAGGCTTGGCTCAATTTGGATCACACTCCCTCTGCCTCAAGTTTTGTTCCAAATCTTTACGCACATAATTTGTCTGACCCTCCAGTGTCTGTTCAGGGACAATGCACCAGTGAAAGAATTGTTGGCCTTTGGAGATTACATTGAGCAGAAGTTGCCTCTTCTTCCAGGTGCATGGGAAATATGTGATGACAAAACAGTAAAAAGACCAGGGAATCTATACTGCAAAACTCCTGTTGTATGGAATTCAAGCAATCAGCAGTCTCAAGTAACTGACAAAAAAAAATTGCGGGAGAAATAGTGGCGGCGGAGTCAATTGTATTATTTAAGAAAAGGTTGGACAGGTCTATGGATGAGAGGAAGATGGAGGGTTATGGGCATTGTGCAGGGAGGTGGGACTAGAAAGGGGTGTTTGGTTCGGTGCGGACTAGAAGGGCCTAATGGCCTGTTTCCGTGCTGTAATTGTTATGTTATGTTATGTTATGTTAAAATAAATAGGTAAAAATACAGCAGTTTAAAATTGGCGCACCTTGCCTTTCGTTCGTCAATCATGCAACATGCAGTCTCAAGCAACTGGACAATTTACCTATCTGGTATCTACCAATCCCCCAAAGGTGCTGGAAACCAGGGGTTTTACTGTATAAAGAATAAAAGAGAGTTGAGAGAATATCTAGAGCCATTAGAAAATGATGCTGGAGAAGTAATAATAGGAGACAAGGAGATGGCAGAGGAACTAAATGAATATTTTGCATCAGGCTTCACTGTGGAAGACATTAGCAGGAAAGGAAAGTGAGTGCAGTTACTATTTCAAGGGATAAGGAGCACAGAAAGCTCAATGTTCTAACCCTCAGGTTCTGTAAGAGGCAGTAGTAGAGATTGTGGAGGCATTAGTAATGATTTTTCAGGAAATAATAGATTCTGGCATGGTCCTGGAGTCGATTATAAAGAATGTAGTTGAGATACATGACAAGAAAGGCCAAAGCCAACATGGTTTCTTTTAGGGAAAATCTTGCTTGACAAACGTATTGGAATTCTTTGAGAAAGTGACAAAGAAAGGGGAGATGCTATGTATTTTTATTTCCAGAAGGCCTTTGCCAAGGTGCCGCAAATGAGGCTACTTAACAAGATAGATGCCTGGTTTTCTTAGCAGTTAGCGCAACAGTCTTACAGCACCACCAATCAGGGATCAAATGTCACTGTCTGTAAGGAGTTTGTACGTTCTCCCCGTGTCTATGTGGGTTTCCTCCGGTGCTCTGGTTTCCTCCTACTGTTTAAAAAAATATCGAGAGTCTAGGTTAATTGGGTGTAATTGAGAGGCACAGGATCATGGGCAAAAAGGGCCTGTTAACATGCAGCATGTTTTAAGATTTAATAAAAATAAGAGCCCATACGACAACAGGAAAGAGCATTGGCTGATTGCCATAAAGCAGAGAGTTGGAATGCAGGATCATATTTGGGTTGGCTGCCAGTTGCCAATGGTATTGACAGGGGTCTGTGTTGGGACCGCTTCCTTTTATGTTGTATATTAATGATTTGGATGATGGAATGAATGGCTTTGTGGCCAAGTTTGCAGAAGGTAGGTAGAGGAGCAGGAAGTGTAGAGGAAACATGGAGGCTGCAGAGGACAGAAAAGTGGCAAGTGAAATATAATGTCAGAAAGTGTATGTTCATGCACCTTGGTCATAAAAATAAACAGGCAGACTATTTTTTAAAAGGGGAGAAAACTGACAATCCTCAGATGCAAAGGGACGTGGGAGTCCTCGTGCAGCACAGCCTGAAGGTCAACTTGCAGGTTGAGTCTGTGGTGAAGAAGGCAAATGCAATGCTGGTGTTCATTTCAAGAATACAAGTGCAGGGATGTTGAGACTTTATAAGGTGAGAGCTCACTTGGCTATTGTGAGCAGTTTTGGGCTGCACATTTATGACATCGGAGAGGGCTCAAAAGAGGTTCACTAGGAAGATTCTGGGAATGGAAGGGTTATTACATGAGGAGTATTTGACTGTGGAAGTGGTTGAGGCGAATCTACGGACACGGTGACTCTTGCTTCTCTTTCTCTGACTGTAAGAGGCGCTTCAGACAATTTCTGCTGATGGTAAATCTGTCTGCCTTGCAGCAGGCAAAAGCAATTTCATGTAATATAACACTATTTTATTACAATGACAAGAAATTGAATCTTGAATCTTGTATTCATTAGAATTTAGGAGAATGAGGGATATCTCATTGAAACATTGAGACAGTAGATGTAGAAAGGTGGTTTCCAATGGTGGGAGAGTCGAGGACAGTTTCTCAACCTTTTTTGTACTCAAATGCCATCTTCAGCAATCCTTTACTAACCACAGAGCACTTCACTTTTACCTTTGCTACATAAAGGTCACTGTTTGACTTGCTGAGACTCTCCAGCATTTTGTGCTTTTTATTCAACCACGGTGTCTGCAGATTTATGTGATTTCTTCTGACGTAGGTGCTCTGTGGATAGTAAGGGATTACTTAAGGTGGTATGTGAGTGGAAAAAAAGTTGAGAACCACTGAGTGAAACACAAAAGTCTGCAGATGCTGTGATTGTAATAATGTTTTGGGCAATGTTTTGGGCCACTGGCCTAGAATAGGAGGGTACAACTTTTGTATTGAAGGGTGCCCGCTTAGAACAGAAATGCCTCGGAATTTCTGCATCCAGAAGGTGGTAAACTTGTGGAATTTGTTGCTACAGGCACTTGCAGAAGCAAGGTCATTGGATGTCTTTAAGACAGATTGATAGGTTTTTGATTAGCCTGATTACAGGAGAAAAGGCTTAACAGTAGGGCTGAGTAGGGAAATGGATCAGCTCAAGATTAAATGACGGGGAAGATTCATCGTTTAATCATGATGTGCTGAATAGCCTATTTCTGCTCTTATGTCTTATGGTCTTGTGTCCAAGCCAAATTTCATCTTTCAACCAACAACGCAAACCATTTGGACATTGCCCTCCTTAATGATTTGGCTGTGTTTAAACTGAGTGCGCCTTTTTCTACATTAGTACAGAAGTGGCACCTTTGGGAAGTGCATTTGAACATAGTGACCCTGTGAAAGTTTTCATTCACAATTTACTTGCTACAAATTTTCAAATATTTTGCAGCCAGCTTTGATAAAATTGGTAGGAGTGACCACATGGTTGCCATGGAAACCAAAACCCTTCATTGTGTAGTGAGACTGCAGTATGCTAAATGGTGTTGACCATTGGACAAATCCAACTGCTTGAAGCAGAGTGCTGCAGACAATTAACGGCTGGAGAAATGTATTCCGCGATCAGTCATCTCATCAGTGTATACCTCAATGGTGTAACCAACAAGTTAGGGATTCAGAAGAGCAGAAGAAATAGAAGCAGGAGAATGCTTGTCAGCCCTCATGGGTGTCATTTACCTCAGTGCTAGCCTGTCAGACTCATCTCACTTCTTTTGATTTCTTAATGCCTAAAAACAAATAATCAATCTCTGGCCAGAATAAGGTCAGCGATTGAGCCTTCATCACCTTTCATGGTAGTGAATTCTGATAGTGATTCCATATGTAGTTTCTTAAAGCAGGCTACATCCATCAAAAGATGCAATTCAAGGGACGATGGTACACCACAGGTGAAGCTACAACACTTGGGTGCAAGCTTAAGGTTAAAGCAGAGCCAATGGATTGGATTGCACCACAATCTCAACTAATATGATGATTTGCAACAGAGGCATGGGTACAGCATGACCACAAGCTCTCGTCAACTCACTCATCAATCTGATTCAGATATGTATCGCTGTCTTTGCTGGGGCAACATTCTGGAATTGTAAGTGATACCATGCTGTATCATTAAGTTAAATTTAAAAAAAATAAAAGAAAATAAAGGAGATTTGATACAGATTGGTGCATTGTATTTGAAGCGGTCAGTTCAGCTATCTGAAGGACAGCAAGTTTCAAGGGTAGCTGCAGTTCAGTTTCACCATATCTCCTTAGGATCTGCACGCCTTCAACAATAATGATGTCAAACGCTTTATCAGATCTTATCAGTGTTACTTGCTCCTGTTCATCCAGGAGATAGACACTGGTGTGGCTCTTCTCTTGAGACTTCTCTCTTTGCATCCAGGAGATACACGCTGGTGTGGCCCTTCTCTTGAGACTTCTTTCTTCGCATCCAGGAGATACACGCTGGTGTGGCCCTTCTCTTGAGACTTCTCTCTTTGCATCCAGGAGATACACGCTGGTGTGGCCCTTCTCTTGAGACTTCTCTCTTCGCATCCAGGAGATACACGCTGGTGTGGCTCTTCTCTTGAGACTTCTCTCTTTGCATCCAGGAGATACACGCTGGTGTGGCCCTTCTCTTGAGACTTCTCTCTTCGCATCCAGGAGATACACGCTGGTGTGGCTCTTCTCTTGAGACTTCTCTCTTCGCATCCAGGAGATACACGCTGGTGTGGCTCTTCTCTTGAGACTTCTCTCTTTGCATCCAGGAGATACACGCTGGTGTGGCTCTTCTCTTGAGACTTCTCTCTTCGCATCCAGGAGATACACGCTGGTGTGGCTCTTCTCTTGAGACTTCTCTCTTTGCATCCAGAAGATACACGCTGGTGTGGCTCTTCTCTTGAGACTTCTCTCTTCGCATCCAGGAGATACACGCTGGTGTGGCTCTTCTCTTGAGACTTCTCTCTTCGCATCCAGGAGATACACGCTGGTGTGGCTCTTCTCTTGAGACTTCTCTCTTCGCATCCAGGAGATACACGCTGGTGTGGCCCTTCTCTTGAGACTTCTCTCTTCGCATCCAGGAGATACACGCTGGTGTGGCTCTTCTCTTGAGACTTCTCTCTTTGCATCTAGGAGATACACGCTGGTGTGGCCCTTCTCTTGAGACTTCTCTCTTCGCATCCAGGAGATACACGCTGGTGTGGCTCTTCTCTTGAGACTTCTCTCTTTGCATCCAGGAGATACACGCTGGTGTGGCCCTTCTCTTGAGACTTCTCTCTTCGCATCCAGGAGATACACGCTGGTGTGGCTCTTCTCTTGAGACTTCTCTCTTCGCATCCAGGAGATACACGCTGGTGTGGCTCTTCTCTTGAGACTTCTCTCTTTGCATCCAGGAGATACACGCTGGTGTGGCCCTTCTCTTGAGACTTCTCTCTTCGCATCCAGGAGATACACGCTGGTGTGGCTCTTCTCTTGAGACTTCTCTCTTCGCATCCAGGAGATACACGCTGGTGTGGCTCTTCTCTTGAGACTTCTCTCTTTGCATCCAGGAGATACACGCTGGTGTGGCCCTTCTCTTGAGACTTCTCTCTGCGCATCCAGGAGATACACGCTGGTGTGGCCCTTCTCTTGAGACTTCTCTCTTCGCATCCAGGAGATACACGCTGGTGTGGCTCTTCTCTTGAGACTTCTCTCTTCGCATCCAGGAGATACACGCTGGTGTGGCCCTTCTCTTGAGACTTCTCTCTGCGCATCCAGGAGATACACGCTGGTGTGGCCCTTCTCTTGAGACTTCTCTCTTCGCATCCAGGAGATACACGCTGGTGTGGCCCTTCTCTTGAGACTTCTCTCTTCGCATCCAGGAGATACACGCTGGTGTGGCTCTTCTCTTGAGACTTCTCTCTTCGCATCCAGGAGATACACGCTGGTGTGGCTCTTCTCTTGAGACTTCTCTCTTTGCATCCAGGAGATACACGCTGGTGTGGCCCTTCTCTTGAGACTTCTCTCTGCGCATCCAGGAGATACACGCTGGTGTGGCCCTTCTCTTGAGACTTCTCTCTTCGCATCCAGGAGATACACGCTGGTGTGGCTCTTCTCTTGAGACTTCTCTCTTTGCATCCAGGAGATACACGCTGGTGTGGCTCTTCTCTTGAGACTTCTCTCTTTGCTGTCTGTTTTCTCTTGACCTCCCCAGGGAAATTGACATCCCAATGAATGGAAGTAGGGATTATTGTGCATCCTCTCTTTCTAAACCCCGAGTTTCAATCCACCATCTCCTTAATGAAGCTAGTGTACTGAAACTTAATTTAACCAAGTGACAAACTGTTCACAGCTGTTCAGTCTGTGGCACTGATGTGGAAAGAAAGATCGAAATAACACAGAGTGATGTGGTAGTACAAGAAAATGCAGAAAAGTTTCAAAGGAATATGATAAATCAATGGGTGAGAATATGGCTAATAAAATATAGAGTTGGGTTGTCCCTTTTGAAATTTTATTTAAATTTAATTTTAAAAAATTTTAAATTTAGACATACAGCATGTTAACGGGATATTTCGTGCTGCCCATTTACACCCAATTAACCTACAGCCCATGGTATGCTCCAAATGGTGGAAAGAAACTGGAGCCCCAAGAGAAAATCCACGCGGACACAAGGAGAATTTACTCCTTACAGACAGTGTGGGATTCGAACACCAGTCCTGATCGTTGGCTCTGTTACAGCTTTGCGTTAACCACTATATTAACCATTCCACTCATAGTAGAAAAAGAGGAAAAGCATGATATTTTGTGGATAGTATGGGATTGAAAGGAAGTTGGGTGTCTTTGTACACAAACAACTGAAAGCTATCATATGGGGGCAGCAGAGAATTAGGAAAACAACTAGTATGTTAGCTTTCATCGCAATAGAATTTGAGATCACTAACAACAGCCACAGAAGACAACCAGCTATCCTTTCTTTAGAACAGCATCTTCGACCTTCTGTGTTATGGTAAAGAACATCTGTGGCACACCAATGGTTGTAATTAGGCCAGCAATTTGGTTAAATTACTGGATTAGATCCAGAGAACTGAAGTATTCCTCAAGAGATGCAAATTCATATCTAATTGGGTTAATTTAAATTTTATTTAAAAGCACTTGGAATTTTTGAACTAAGACAAATGGGACATTAAATTACTGGGATGTAATTCCCTTCATCAATTGAACCTACAAGTAAATGCAGATTTTGTGTGGTTCTTAGTTGCATCTACAATGGTTATCAAGCAAATTTGTCTTTCTAGTGATGTAGTGATGACCAATCTGCTCACAGAAACATTCCTCAAGCAGCAATGTTAGACTGATGACTTTTAATTATATTAATAAGTAAAATAAATAGAGTTGGTGGACCTCCTGCTCTTCAGATTCAGCCATGGAATTTTACCTATCTAAATTTAAATGTAGACGTGAAGAACAGTAACAGGCCTTTTCAGCTCATGAGGACCGTGGTGGTCAATTTACACCTACAACTCCTGTACGTTTTCAAAGGTGGAAACTGGAGCACCCAGAGGAAACCCACAGAGACACAGGGAGAATGTACAAAGTGTGTGCAGACAGCTCTGAATTCGAACCCCGGGTCGCTGGCAGTGTGACAGCGTTGTGCTACCTGCTATGCTAACCGTACAGCCACACAAGTAGTCTTAGTGAAAAGTTAATGTCTACTCTGATTAAGATCGCTTGACCCTGGTCCTTTGCTCACTGTGGTTTTGACATTGATGCACACTCTCCCAGAACAAATACAAAGGATTTCTTTCTATTTGCAGTGAGTGATAATGCTGGATGGGTCACTTAAGAAGATGGCTCTGCTTTCACACTTAGTAAAAGCATTCACATTACATCACAGCAGCCACAGTCAGCACTGGTTCTGAGGATAGCTCTGCTTTGAAATCTGCTTGAATCTGGCAAATCAGATTGGTAAAAAATTGCCTGATCGCTTCATGAAGTACTAATGAATTTGATCTGGGAGGGATCAAATGAGGACAATCACTGAGTTTGCAGCTGTCAGTACAATTGTTTCTAACAAAGAGGAAAGTGCTATTCACATAACCATCAGAGACGTTTTAAAAATAATATCCCTTTAATAAAAGGAGATTAAAATAATCTTTGTTAAATTAACGTTCCAGTAAAATTTAATGTATATGCAAATTTAAATCAATTACATCACAATGAAATTGTAATTACACAGTGCAGTGTGCTAATTCACTAGACTAACATCTGCACGACGAGACAGGAAGCAACCAAACCTTGTTCTTTGAGGGAGGTGAAGTGGTGTGAGCAGGATGTTGCTCGAACTTCAGGAACTGAGTTCAAGGGGAAGGTTAAACAGGTTAGGACTTTATTCCCTGGACCATAGAAGAATGAGGGGAGATTTAATAGTTATTTAAATAGTGAACGGGATAGATAGAATAAATGTAGATAGGTTTTTTCCACTGATGGTAGGTGATATACAAACCAGAGAACATGGGTTGGGGGTGAAAGAAGAAAAGTTTAGGGGGAACATAAGGGAGACCTGTTCACACAGAGTGGTGGGAGTATGGAACAAGCTGCCAGCTGAAGTGGTGAATGTGGGCTCAATTTTAACATTGAAGGGGGAGTAAAACCAGCCCTCTCCAGAAAAGAAGAAAAAAAGTTAAGAAAAGACAAAGTTCAATAAATACAAAATATAAGAAATAAAAGATAAAGTTGCAGAGAAGAGAAAGAAAATGGCACCTAAGAAGGAAAAAGTAAAAACAATGGGAAAAAAAGAAGAAAAGACAACACGAAGGAACAGGGAGCTGTGGTGGAGAAGAATGCCAGATCTCTGAGGTTGGTGACTGCCCTGCGGAATCGCGACCCCCGACCGGTGGACTTCAAAAATGGCTCTCTGAGCCAAACAAAAGTGCGCAATCTAAGGTAAAGGAAAACAACGACGGGAGGGGGACTCAGCCGAGGAGCGGGCAACCATGGCGCGACCAGCTGAGGGATACCCGACACCAGGGCTCGCAGCTGGAAGATGAAGAAAACGGCAGGAGAGGGAGTGAAGTACCAGGTGAGAAAGAAAGTCGACGGGGTGAATGGAAAGAGGAGCAGCAGCAGGAGGCTCAACAGATGAACAGCTCAGAAGAAGAGGTCGAACAGCAAGAGGCCAAGCAAGAAGAGACCTGACAAAGTGAGACAAGCGACTTAGAAAAATCAGAAAAGACACAGATACAAAGAAGAAAAGAAGATACAAACACAGGTACAGACAGAAGAAGAGGAAGAAGAAGAAGAAGACCAAGATCTTCACAGAGAGATAGAAGGTAAAACTGATGGATAGAATATAGATAAAGATTTTTGAAGAACAAATGAGAGCATTAAAAGAATGAAATGTGGAAGAATGAGAAATGGCTGTAGAAATGGAAGTAAACAACTTAAGAGTAAAATTGGAAGAAAGAGATAAAAATATTAAAGAGCTCAGAAAAATTGATATGTTGGAAAATTATAGTAGGCAAAACAACATAAAAATAGTGGACCTAAAAGAAGATGAAGAAGGCACAGATAGGAAGGAATTTTTAAAAGGATGGATCCCAAAGGTCCTAGAAATGACAGAAATGCAGGAAGGAATGGAAATAGAAAGGGCACACAGAACACTAGCTCCGAAACCACAGACACATCAAAAACCAAGATCCATCTTAGTAAAATTTTTGAGATATACGACAAGAGAAAATATACTGGAGCAGGCAAGGAATAAAATTAGAGAAGACAATAAACCATTGGAATACAAGGGTCAAAAAATATTTTTTTTACCCAGACATAAGTTTTGAACTCTTAAAGAAGAGAAAGGAGTTTAATACAGCAAAATCGATCCTATGGAAAAAGGTTATAAATTCATGTTAAGACATCCAGCTATGCTTAAAATATTTATCCCAGGGGAGCAAAACGGACTGTTCTTGGATCCAGAGGAAGCACAAGAATTTGCAGAACGCTTGCAGGACAGAAGGAGAGATGAAGAGATATAATAAGAATGAAGAACGGCGATAAAATATATATAAAGATGTAAAACTAATGTATATGTAAGAACCAAAGAAGGGAAAGAGAAGGGAAGGAAGGAAGTAAGGGGAAAAAAGGGAGAACTGTTATATGTGTAAAAAAAAGGGATTTCTGGGGGGGCTGGGGGGGGAGAGAATAGCCGTCACTGCGAAATCAGTTGACGCTTGCGAGCAGGATCGCAATCCAAATGGAAAGGGGAGTTGTGGTTGCCCGGCAAGGGATAAGGGGTGACTCAGAGATTGGGGGGGGGGGATATTTGGGGTTAAGGGAATATTGGATGTGGGAGTTGTTGGAGTATTTTATGTTTTAAATGTGTTGTCATTCATTGAGTTTAAAAAGGGAAAACTGAGAGATGAAAATGGGGAAAAGGGGGATGGTGGTGGTGAGGAATGGTGGTGAGGAAGAGGAAATGAGGGGTAAACAGGATATGAGATGGCCACGTTGAACTATATGACTATAAACATTAATGGAATACATAACCAAATTAAAAGGAAGAGGCTATTAAATGTAGCTATATTAATTAATAAAAATTTATCAATCAAAATGGAGAGGAAATAATAGATCCAGCAGGGAGGTATGTAATGATAAAGTGTCAGATATATTCAGAATTTTGGAATTTGCTCAATATATATGCACCTAATGAGGAGGAGCAAAATTTTATGCAAGATATTATTTTGAAGATTGTAGATACACAAGGAAATATATTGATAGGAGGGGATTTTAACCTTAATTTGGATCCAATATTGGATAAAACTGGTCAAAAGACTAGAAAAAGAATAAAGTGGCCAGATTTATGGTTAACCATGATCCCTTTGAATGATGGAACAGGGTTGAAGGCCTGAATAGCCAGCTGCTAAAATTTCTTTGTCTCTACAAAAATTGAGGAGGAGTTTCCAAGTGGATCCGTTTTTTTGAAACATTTTAACTTTTACCTGGTATTTTCTTTATTTTGAATATTTTATTTTGATTTTATCAAGAAACAGTACCAAAATTACCATCATAGATAAATAAATTAAATGTGAATGAATCATTGATGCGCTTCCAGATATAATCCCTATCCCCCCAACCCCCCAACAATACCCAAAATAAATGAAGAATAGAAAAAGGAAGAAGAAAGAAAAAAAGGACAGGAAAAAGGAAAAGGAAAGAGAGGATCTGTTGAGATCTGGAATCCATTTCAACAAAAGTTGGGGGGGGGGTCAATTATTTTTGTCTAAATCTCAATAAAAGGAAGAAAAATAAATAGAATAAATATTTATTAAGTATTGAACCCTACCCTTTGTAGCTAAGGTTCTCATACCTGCAAAAATGTGTTGTACTTATTCCTTAAATTGTAGGTGATTTTCTCCAGGGGAACACAACTGTGTATTTCAATCTTCCTGCAGGCTGTTTCCCAGAGAGAATCAGACTTGCAGGTCACTGCAATGCATTTCCTGGCCACTGCCAATTCAATTTTAAGAAACTCGGATTGATACTTTGACAGCCTCATACTACGTCTTATGTCCACAATATTTCCTAACAATTCTGGACTTAGAGGCAATTGTTTCATAATAATTTAATTTATTAAAACTCTTAAATTTTTACCAAAGGATTTCAATTTGGAACATGACCAGGTAGAATGTAAGAAAGTACCTGTTTCTTCCCCACATCTAAAACATATACAGGTATCAGAAAAATTAGAGATTAATTTATGTAATTTGCTGATGCAAAAAATTAAATTGCACCAGCCTATATCTTACATTATTTGTACTGGTCATATGATAATGACATAAATTCGAAGAGGGCCAAAATTAAAAACTTGGACTAAGTCATGGGCCAAACTAAATATTGATTGAAAATTTTCAACAACATCTGCATGTTTTCTCTTCTTTCAACATATGTAATGTTAAACTTTTTCTTATTAAAATAAATGTTTAATAATAGTTTTGGTTAAACTCTTTCCAGAAGAAGCATTAACAAATGAGAAATAAAATATTCAATCAATAATATTTCTCTATAGCCTTTAAGCTCCTTTCAAATGTATTTTTTTTTCACAAGCCAACAAGTCAAAAAAATAACAACTTGCTTCAATGATAAACAGGTTTGTCTTTTAAAATGATGAACATAGAGTCTGCTTCCCACCTGTCTTGAAAGGTCCTGTTTTCTGTCTTTCGTTTGGCCATTTTTCGTCAGGGGTTTATTACATGTGAGTTGGGCGACAGGTCGCAGATGCTAACGAAAGTAGAGGAGGTGGGGGCGATTAGCGGGCTGACAGGCCGGTGCCAATGCATTTGCAAAGCATTCTGGGATTCGTAGTATTAGCTGCGCATGCGCTATACTGGCGTGGCGGCCAGCGGGCCAGCTCTAATACATATTTGATATGATCTTGCGGGCCAAATATAATTATATCATGGGCCAAATGTGGCCCGCGGGCCTGAGTTTGACATGTCTGCTCGACAGTCATGGATTTGATACTCATTCTACATTGTTGACCATGCTCTGGCCAAAAGATGTAATCTTCATCTTAATTTCATGGTAGAATGTATAGGTGCATGTAGATTTGGAGTTTATATTCTTGCATTAGAAATAGAGAGGAAGATTTGCGTGTGCATGCGTGAGCGAGTGTGCATTTGTGTGTGTTCCTGCGGGGGAATGGGTAGATTGAGTCTGAAAGTGTCTTGCATCAGTTCAGATTGTTATGTTTTTGGGAACAATCGCTGAAGTGATGAATATAAAGGTAATGATTTCACAAAATGTGAAGATAGTAGATCGGCTTTTTACAGTCTGTTGGAGAGATGATAAATCTGCCTATTATCTTCCATCTTGAAAATTATGGAGCAAATTTTACGATTCAATGTACTGTGCAAAGGAACACATATCAGGAATTTGGGTGAAGACGCTAAAATCAATGAATGGAAAACCTTTAGCACTATAGCTGAATTCTTATTTACTTATAAGTGAATGTTAGCTGGCAATTCAGATAAGAAAAGTGAGTAGAGTTTTTGTTTCAAATGTACTTGTGGAAACTGAGCCTTGTGGAATACAATGTCAAGGATGGAAACTGCTAGACAAGTCATCTATACATTATTACCATTACTGTCATGTACACATGTACAATGTACAGATGTCATTACATTTTTGCTTGCTGCAGTTCCATAGATATGCAAAACACTAACAAAAAAACGTAAAACCATGCACCATGAGAGGAAAAGTCATAATAATGTGAAAGGATAAATAGATAAATATTCACAGTTGCAGTAATGCAAAATAAACCCAGCATTAAACGCAAATTCATTTTGGCAGCATGAGAATGCATGGTTAATATATCACTCAAACCTTCTGTGGTTATCATCTGCTTTCACCAGCAATAATACAGGATATCATGGGTATTAAAGAGCAGCAATCAAAGCAAAATAAAGCTGGAAATTTTTAATGAATTTCTATATTTTTTTACATGAAGTGGTTTGTTGTCATCGGAGTGTGGGATTCTTTGTCAACACTTGCCCAAGGAACTAACTATTGCCAGACTTCTGTTGGAGGCCACACGTTCCTCATGTTATCATTACATACCCTTCTGTGGTTGGCAGAACATACAGGATACAGCTTCTGCCCTCTATTATTTGAACTATATGAGCAGGTAAGCTACAGGTCACCTCTACCTTTGCTTCAATGTGCACAGCATCTGCTCAACAGCTGGCCATATGTTTTACATGCCTGTTTATCATCTTACAGCATTTTAACCTGAGAATTCTGCATGGGTACTGGACAATGAACACCAATCAAATTTAAACACCATGAGTTTAAAATATTGCACTAGACTCAACTTATGCTCCCATTTGTCACTGTGGTCTTGTGCTAACCTGGCTGAGGAATCTTTTCCAGCCATACATGCCAGCTGTATCTTCCTTCCATCACACTCACATTACTGAGGACGAGCGCCAGCAACTCCTAATTAGGAACATCGGAAGTCCTTTCTATGAAGGCTTCCTTTTGCTCATAGCAACTACTCTCCTGCTCTGAAACACATGGACTGAAAACGAGGTTACTTCCCTCTCCATCACTGCTGACCCACACCACTTGGTGCTGGCCACAGGCAATGGACTGGACCTTTACACCCAGCACAGTTTCGATCCAATAAGGTCGAGAAGTGCTGAAAAGGCCCCCATGCCTCAGGCAGCCTTGGGGCTCTATCTCCAGAGATCATTGCAATTTCTTTGTCACTGAATCCATCTCCACCGCAGGCCCTGGAAAAGCTCCTTGCAATCTTAAAGAGGAAGGGTAAAGGATTTAAACATGGGGGAAGGGTGCGCAGAAGGCTCAAAATTTAAATTGGACAGTAAAAGAAGTCCATGGTCAGTCTGTTATCCTTCTAATTTTCAGTGCAATTCCAGTCACTTCAAGAAAGCTAAATATCTTGTAAGATGGTGGCATGGTTGGAATAGCGGTTAGTGCAATGCTTTTATGGCATCAGCGACCGGGATTTGAATCCAGCGTTATCTGCAAGAAGTTTGTATGTCTTCCCTGTGGGTTTGTGCACATCTTTGTGGGTTTCCTCCGGGGGCTCTGTTTTCCTCACATTGTTCAAAAGTGTACCGGAGCTGCAGGTTGATTGGGTGTAATTGGGCAGCACAGACTCGTGGGCCGAAAGGGCCTGTTACCGTGTTTGTGTATACGTATGTGTATGTATGCATGCATGACTTTTTATTTTGTATTAACATCAAAGATGAACTTATTCATTGTCTCAAGAATGTGCATGCTGGGGATAATGAATGTGTGAGTGGCACAAGCGCGCACACACACACACACACACACACACACACACACACACACACACACACACACACACACACACACACACACACACACACACACACACACACACACACACACACAAAAGAGCCCAAGGGGATCACTCTCCGCGGGCCATCGACAGCTCCACCGTCGAGGTACTCAAGAGTATCAAATTCCTTGGCGTGCACCTGGCAGAGAATTTCTCCTGGTCCCCCAACACCAGATACATTGCCCAGAAGGCCCAACAACACCTTTTCTTCCTGCATAGGTTGAGGGAAGTTCAGCTACTCCCCTCCACCTTCACTACATTCTGCAGGGGATGCATTGAGAACATCCTATGTAACTGCATCACTGCCTTGTTCAGGAACTGCACCATCACAAAATGCAAGTTCATGCAGTGGATTGTAAAGACTACTGAGGGGATTATTGGGGTCTCTCCCTGCCATGATAAAAATTTATAACAACTGCTGTTTGCAGGAAGTCATAGACACCCCTCCCTCAATCTATTGTCCCTCTTGCTATCTGGGAAGAGGAACCAAAGTGTTCAGGCTCTCACATCCAGACTGTGAAAGTTTCTTCCCCTAAGATGTCAGGCTTCTGAACTCCAGGGACACAGGGCTAGCTTATGTAACATGACATTTATAAGTGATATATGTTATTTATAAAAAAGTTCCTATTGTAATTTAGCCAAGTAACTAACCAGCTTCACAGTCCAGGGAAATGCTATTCTCATTCTCACTCTACACTGCAATGGTTATGATATGAACAACAAATAAACACGACTTGACTTCAACTTGATCACATGCAAAGGGTTCTTTCCCAAGTCTGGCAAAGACAAACACAAGCTCCTCTTTCTCACTTTAAACTCTCTTAATTTCTCTTTGTTTTATCCTACTTCCCAGCCTACTCGAATTATCATCTTATCACCACCCCCCCTCTCTCTCCTCTTTCCTCAGACAGTCTACTAAGTCTGATCATCCCACAGAATTATCCCATAAATTCAGCGATTTGACAAGATAGCAACTGAACTGTATCATATTTCTCCCAGTTACCTGGACTTGGATGTAGACTTCCCTAAATACAAATTCCTATTCCTCAAATTTTAATTCTATTTTCCAATACTCATAATTGAAGCTAATCAACAGGATTGTACATTTTTCTACAAGGAAACGTTAGGTTAGTAAATTCTCCTGACATCCACAATTGTGAAAATGAGAATAAGCTCTCCTCTGGGGATAACACTTCACATCTGTAATTTAGAGGGAATATTTGGGGGATTTTCTTGACAAAAAGAGTGGTGAGAGTATAGAATGAGCCACCCACTGAAGTGGTGAATGCATGCTCAATTTTAACATTTAAGAACAATTTGGACAGGTACGTGAATGGGAGGATTATGGGGGAATATTGACTGAGGGCAGGTCAGTGGGACTAGGCTGAATAATAATTTTGCACAGACTAGAAGGGTCGAAGGTCCTGCTTTCTCTGCTGTCATGTTTTATGATCCTATCATCAATCCAACATTCATATTTAGTTTTTACACAAGAATAAAACAATATTTTTTGTAAAAAAAAATTCGATTTCATGCATCTCCCAATGACCAACATGACAGGAATAGGAAAGACATTTGGCCTATAAAACTGTTTCAACAGTGTGAGATTAATACAAATGGGAAAACTACTGGAAAAGGAAAAAAATATCAAACAATGCTCTACTGGTGACTTTCACCAGGCTGAATGCTCAACCATCAGAGATGAGGAGATAAATCTGCCATTTATGTCCTTTCCTGTCACAAGCTGCCTTGGTCCAGAGCCTCTGAACTTTGTGCTCGTAAACTTTATTACCTGACAATAAACTTTCCTTTGAGGGCTTCCACCAGCTGGGATTGTGGACATGATCGTAGATCTCCGTGACCAAGCCAGCCTTTCAGATCGTTTCCCCATGTGTACAGTACTTTCTCTGCAATGACTACCAACCAGCATGTGATTTTCAGATGTAGCGACCTGAAATGGACAAACAGCAAAGGAATAAACTTTTCTTCAGCCCTCTGCATATACATGTAACTGCAATAACCTGAATAACTTTAGCTGGGTGCACACTTCAAATACTGAATGTGGCTCCCAAGTACTTTATAGGCCCTACATTACAAGAAGGGAATATCACTATTTTTGAAAAGAATGTGAGAAAATCAATAAATAAACTTCTCAAAAGGGAAATTTGAGAACCATCAGGATTTCTGATAAATCACACATCAGAAACCATTTTATTAAAGTATTGCTCATTAAAGTCCTAAAACTGATCAGCAATGGAAAGAAAATTTGCATTGCACTAGGCATTTATTGACAATATCGACACATTTCCGAAGCATCACTATGTTTTGTGTAGCTAGTTAATGGAACGTTAAATTATCTAAATAGTTTATTGCTTTTAAAAATCTGACTATTTATCTGGACTATAACAGCTCTGTCGCTAAAGAGATGTAAGACTCAAGTTAATTTCTAATCGGTACAGCAGCCTGATTGAAAGCACAATCCAAAACCCCATAACTGTTAATGTAAAAAAGGTTTTTGTAACAAAATACTTTTAATGGGAGGCCTTGAATTTACAGTGGGAATTGAAGTCAGTAGAGCATGCACAGAAGTGTTTAAAAGTGGGAATCAGGAAGTTGTTGAGAAACCCTGCGCTATCACAAGATGAGCTATTCGCGCATAGTCTTGGCATTGAAGAAGACAAGAGGAGTGCATTTACATTGCACATTTTGCATCTATGAAATGTCCCAATCCTCTTAAAATCAAAGAAGTCAACTTAAGTCAAAGTTTTTTGAATATTAGCCATTATCATTACATAGGAAATATGGCAAGCAATTTAAGGACACTGAAATAGGACCAAATATGGACCAAATAATTAGTGTTTGTAGTGAAGTTGCTTTATTTAAAAAGTATTGTCCAAGATATCAGGGAACTTTCTGCTTCTTTAAAACAATGTTATGCATCTCCTACATTCACCTGAGGGAACAGATGGTTCTTATATCTGAGGAACAACATCCATGATACTCCTTAGATAAAAGTTTCTTCAAAGTTTGCAGACAACACAATTCTTGGGAGGACAGTGAAGATGAAGAAAGATGTGCCTAAGCTGTAATGGTTTGGGTATTTACACACACACACAAGTTAAGTTTAGATAAGTTAGAGAAGCTGTTATATTATTGGTAATTAATAAATTTTAAAAAAATTTAAAAAACAACACTGTCCTGCAAGTATTTTCCTTTTGGGTGACTATTCTTTTCCTAGTTCTTATTGTAAATTCCTTAAGACTCTGAATTCCTGTGAATTTTTAGCTCACTGGTTATGCTCACTTATAATGTGAGATATTTAATTCGATTGTTATTCTATTTTGAGTATAATCATTAAGATGTACAGTGCAAAAACAGCCCTTTTGACCAATCTTATCCATGTTAACCAAGATGTCCACCCAAGCTCGTTGCATTAACCTGCATTTGTCCCCCTCAATCCATCCATGTATCCACCCAAATATATTTTAAATATCACAATTGTACCTGCCTCTACAGCCTCCTCAGGCCCCTCTTTCCATATACCCACTACCCTCAGTGTGAAAAAGGTATTCCCTCCCATGCCTTTTAAAATTCTTCCCATCTCACTTTAAATCTAACTTTGGAGTTTGCTGTTGGGAAAAAAAGATTGTGAGCATTCACTTTAAATCTAAAATTTAGACATACAGCATGGGAACAAACCATTTCGGACCACAAGCCTGTGCCACCCAGTTACACCCAATTAACCTACACCCCTGGTCAGACAGTGGGAGGAAACCGGAGCCCCCCCACCCCCCCGGGAAAACTCATGGAGACATGGGTAGAATGTACAAACTTCTTACAGACAATGTGGTCCCAAGAGCGTTGCACTGACCATTACGCCAACCGTGCTGCCCACTTTGGCCATTTATATAACATTTTATTTTATACATGATTTTATATGGCTTTGTGCGTTGGAGATCATGTCTCAGGAATGTGATAGAGTTTTTGAAGAGGTTTCTGTACCCAAAAGTTTCTGTTTGGCAACACTCTCAAGGCCCTGGCCATTTATGTGTAAGCCCTGCCCTGGACTGACCTTCCAAAATGCCAATTTGTTCAAGTTAAATTTCATCTGCCGTTCCTTGGCCCACTTCCCTATTTGATCTAAATCCTGTTGTAAGCCTAGGTAACCTTCCTCACTGTTCACAATAGCACCAATTTTGGTGTCATTTTCAAACTTACCAACCATGTCATCCAAGTCATTAATACAGATGAAAACAACGGATGAACCTAGCACCAATCCCTGTGGTACCCCACTCGTCACCTGTATGTAATTAGTGAGCTCATCTTGGATTCCATGTGATCTACCCTTTCAAACCATGCAGAATCTTGTCAGTCTTTTTAAAATCCATGGAGATAACATCCACTACCCTGCCTTCATAACCTCTTCAAAATTGTGAGAAATGATTTCCCACACATAAAGCCATGCTATCTCTCATCACTCCCTGCTTTTACAATTGTTGGTAGATCCTGTTCCACAGATTCCCCTCAAGTAACTTTCCCATAATTGAAGTAAGGCTCATAATGACCTGCAATTCCCTAGATGGTAGAGGGGTAGCAGCTGTTCCTGATGCGAGTCTGGTGGCACCTCTATCTCTTTCCTGATGGTAGCAGTGAGAACAGAGCATGTCCTGGGTAGTGTGGATCCTTGATGATTGCGGCTGCTCTCTGATGGCAGCACCCAATGACATCAAAACCAAGGAGATGATTGTTGATTTCAGGAAAGGAAAGCCAGAGGTGTGCAATCCAGTGATCACTGAGGGATCAGAGGTGGAGAGGGTGAGCAAATTTAGGTTATTGGGAGTCACTATCTCAGAGGATCTTTCCTGGTCCCAAAACACCAATAGCATTGTGAAGAAAGCACGTTAACCCCTCTGCTTCCTCAGGAGTTTGTGGAGGTTTGGTATGACACCAGAAACCCTGGCAAATTTCTACAGAGGTGTGGTGGAAAGTATGCTGACCAGCTGCATCACTGTCTGGTATGGGGATATGGGAACACGAATGCCCCTGAGCATAAATCCCTCCAAAAGGTAGGGGGAAACAGCCCAGGACATTACAGGCAAAACTCTCCTCACCTTCGATAGCATCCACAGGGAACACTGCCGTTGGATAGCAGCAGCATTCATCGAAGGCCCACACCACCCAGCACATGCTCTGTTCTCACTTCTGCCATCAGGAAAGAGCTAAAGGTGCTACAAGACTCGCACCACCAGGTTCAGGAACAGCTGCTCCCCCTCCACCATCAGACTCCTTAACAACAAACTCAATCAGGGACTCATTTAAGAACTCTTACTTGTGCACTTTATTGATTTTTTACACTCTGTATTACACAATCAGTTTGTTTACAGTCATTATTTGTTTACAGTTTTTTATTTGTTTACATGTTTACACTGTGTACAGTTTTGTTTTCTACTACTAATTAATGGTAATTCTTCCAAACCTGCAGGAAAAAGAATCTCAGGGTTGTATGTGATGTCATGTTCACTCTGACAATAAATCTGAAATCTGAAAATCTGATCTGACATTTCGTGTGTTGCAAGGTTCTCTGAGAGGATGACTCACAGGAATTTAAATTTGCTCACCTCTGATCCCCCATTGATCATTGGACCGTAAACCTCTGGTTTTCCCTTCCTAAAGCCCACAATCAGCTCCTTGGTTTTGGTGACATTTGAGTGAGGTTATTGTTGGTCCATCATTCAGCCAAGTTTTCATTCTTCGACTTGAATGCTGACTCATTGCTCCTTTTTTATACCATTCACGACCGTGGTATTATCAGCAAATTTGTAGATGGTGTTGTTGTCATACGAAACCACATGAGTATCTTTCTGGTACCTCACCAATGGTTAAAGATGATGCAAATTCATAATTGTGTCAAGCCATTGCTTCTTCAACTTCTTGCTATCTCTAAGGAGTTTGTACATTCTCCCCGAATCTGCGTGGGCTTTCTCTGGAGGCTCTGGTTTCCTACCACTATTCGAAATGTACTGGGGGTGTAGGTTAATTGGGTGTAAATAGGCTAGCAAGGGCTCATGGGCCGAAAGGGCCTGTTACCCTGCTGTATATCTAAATTAAAAAAAAATAAAAACTGCCCACTCAATGGGAGTGTGATTGGAAGACTTCATGCTTTATTGCAGGAGAAGGATTGCACAGAATCTAACAGGCTGGTTGAGATGAAGAAAGACACTCATCTGGAAATTCAGCCATGTTGTATTGCTTTCTGTTAGTGCCATACATTTGAAGATATGAAGTTTCCAAATTCCCCGAAACCCAGTAGCAAACTCAATGAAGCATTTTTTAAAAATAATGTGCTATTTCATTTCCTTTAAATTCTTGTAAAAATATTAGAACTGGGAGTGAAGAAGTCACTTTGATTAGAAGCAGAAGGTCATGTGAAAAAACAGCAGGAATACATCCAATCAAAGTTAGCAACTCTATCCTGGGGTCCCTGTGCCAGAAGATGGATTATTTACAACTCCATTCTGAGTAATTCTTCTCCAGAGGTTTACATCAGCTACTCTGCATTCACAGCTTTGTGGCATTTCTCGAAGTAATCGTTTCAACCAATTCGGAAGGTCAAAAAAAATGCAAAATACGATGTTACATATAAATTATTTATGAAATTCACACTAAGTACAGCAACAAAATAATTTATGAAAACCACAGACTCGGTAGGTCAGTGTCTGCAAGCTGACAATGTCCAAAACTCTACTCATTCCTGGGTCACCGCACCCTCTGCTGGTAAAAGAGAGAGTTTCGGTATTTCATCCATTTCCAAAAGCAGTGATGGGTGTTGAAAAATAATCATCCCATGGTATTTACATTCCACTTCTTGTTCCCTCTCTGTATTCAGTTGTATTTCATGAATCAATCATACATGTGTTAATGGGTTGATTTATTCTTAAATCTTCATTTACTGGGGATGATAAAAGGAGAGTAAAAACACAAATGCTCCAATTGTTTTTACTACAATCACAATGTCTGCTAATTTTGTGCATCATTCTATTGCGAAGACTAATCTTTGGTCTGTCGTGACCTATCTGTGAGCGCTGCTGATTCCATTCTCCTCTCTGGAAGTTGTCTAATATCAAATCGGACACCTGACAACTTCAGACATCTTGTTTAATCCAAGCCCACGCCTTGGGCCTGGTATTGAACCACTGTTGCATTTACCTGTTCCTCCACAATGTTTACAGACTCTCCTGCCTCAGCTCATCTGCTGACATCCACATACCAGACTCACTAATTCAAATGCACTCTGATTGTTCTTTCCCTTTCTACCCTGCGTGTGTGTCCACAACTCTGCTGCCTGTATTTTCATTCACACCAAGGCTGGGAACTCAAGAGCATGCTGACCTATCCTAGCTTTTGGGTTAATCTCCCTTCCTTTAATTGCTCTGTAACCCCTCAAGATATCTGCACTCCTCCACATGTGGCCTCCTGAACATTCCTGAATTTCTTTAGCATCTGCTAGTGATATAACTCCTCTCTTCATATCTAGATGTAAGAGCAAGGATGTAATGTTGAGGCTTTAAAAGACACTGGTGAGGCCTCACTTGGAGTATGGGGGACAGTTTTGGTCTTATTTAAGAAAGGTTGTGCTGGCATTGGAGAGGGTTGAGAGAAGATTCACAAGAGTGATTCCTGGAATGAAAGGATTAACATATGAGGAACATTTGACAGCTCTTGGACTTTTCCATGGAGTTCAGAAGAATGAGGTGGAACCTCATAGAAGGAATTTGAATGTTTAAAGGCCTGGACTGAGTAGATATGGCAAAGTTGTTCCCTGTGTTAGGGGAGTGTGATAGTACATATCTATCACCAATGTACATAGTGTATATAGTAGTGTATATAGTTACTGTATCTAGACTGTGCTTATAGCGATTGGCTGAGAGCTAAGCCACACCCATTACCTGGGCCTTAAAGGGCTGTGTCCCTAGCCAGGTCGGATCATTCCGGACTGGTCGGCCACCTGTGAAGAGCTCCGGTCTTTTGCTAATAAAAGCCTTGGTTTGGATCAACAAGTCTTTGGTTCTTTCGACGAGCTCTACAATTTTATTAGCAAAAGAAAAATTTTTTTGAAAGGGATGGAGCGTCTAATTAGGCCAGAAAAACTTGATATCGACCCACGGTCAGCTACAGCCTTCAAAGCCTTTAACTTCTGGCTGCTGAACTTTGAAAACTTCCTAAGGCTCATTGAGGTGGAGGAGGATGCAGCCTTAAAGTCCACCGAGCTCTCTAGGGACTGGACCCCTCGCTCTGATGTGAGTAGAGTGCCCTTCTATCCTACCCCTGACGGCCTGTCGGCTGCTGCTACCCTGCCCCGTGAGAACCCGAAATGTTATTTCTGCGGGAGGGACAAGCACAGCAGGTCCCAGTGCCCAGCAAGAAAAGCCAAGTGCCAGAAGTGCCTTAAAAACGGCCACTTTGCTGCAGTCTGTAGGTCTAAAATGGCCGCCGGCAAACACAGTGCCTCGTGTGAAGCTCAACCGCCACTATCCCATTCAAACACTTCTTCCACAGAGCTCTCGTCCAATGAGAGCGAGGGCTCCCCTGCACGGCAACGCCTGACGCCACGTCCGGCACTCAAAGAACGACCCCTTGGTCGACCGGGTGACTCTACTCCACGCGAACCCACATTACGCCTACGTTGGGTTCCCAGACGGGCGGGAGGACACTGTTTCGGTGCGGGACCTAGCTCAGGACGCGGGAGAACCAGCAAACCCCCCAACCCAACCTTCCCCAACTCTTTATTCTCCAGGCCCCGTGCCGCAGCAGAAGGACCAACCGCACCCGGGCCACCCTGCCGACAACACGACTGGGGAATTGAGCGACGGAGCAGTCGCACCCGACAAGCCCGCTGGCGACACCACTCCAGCGACCCAGATCCCGGCACCACGGCGGTCACACCGGATGGTCAGACCCCCTGACCGCTACAGTCCTTGACCTACCCCTTCCTTTCATTCTCTCCCTCGTTTTGTTTTTCCCAGGGTCAGTTCTCCAAGAAGGGGTGAATGTGATAGTACATATCTATCACCAATGTACATAGTGTATATAGTAGTGTATATAGTTACTGTATCTAGACTGTGCTTATAGCGATTGGCTGAGAGCTAAGCCACACCCATTACCTGGGCCTTAAAGGGCTGTGTCCCTAGCCAGGTCGGATCATTCCGGACTGGTCGGCCACCTGTGAAGAGCTCCGGTCTTTTGCTAATAAAAGCCTTGGTTTGGATCAACAAGTCTTTGGTTCTTTCGACGAGCTCTACAGGGAGTCAATGGCAAGACGGCACAACTTCAGGATTGAAGGACGCCCATTGAAAGCAGAGATGCAGAGAAATTTTTAAAGTAATTTCTTTAGTCACAGCCATGGATGGCTATGGAGGCTAGGTTTTTTGGTGTATTTAAGACAGAGATTGATAGGTATGTGAACAGTCAGGGTACCAAAGGTTATGGGGAGAAGGCAGGGGAGTGGCACAGAGTGGGAGAATGGATCAGCTCATGATGAAATGGTAAATGGATTGATGGGCCAAATGGCCTACTTATGGTCATGGTCTAAATCAGTGGTCCCCAAAGTTTTTAGACCATTGAACCTCTTCATGGAATTCTTGATTCCCTTATTGACCCCCAGGCATGGAATTCCAGGGAGGGAGGGGTGGCGACACTGGTCTTGGGGGGGTGAGTGATTGTGGTGCCAGTCTGGGAAGGGGGGAATGGTTTTTGGCACCGGACAGGGGCTGAGCATAGTGGCCGTGCTGGATGGGGGGTGGCGGGATAGTGGCAGTGCCAGATGATGGGGGGGGGGGCATTGGACACATATCTCCTTTTTGTCTGCTCCGTCAGTCCTTCATGCTCTACTTATTAAAACATAAAACATGGCAACCACCAAGGCCAGTTTCTCATGAGAAGTTTGCCACCCCTGCCATAGGGGCTATTTTCCATAGCCACACCCCTGCTTTTAACCATAAAAGTTCAATCGACCCCCCCGTTTATCGACCCCTGGCTTTTATCGATGCCTTGGATTGTCCCATCGACCCCTGGGGTCGATACTGACTTCTATGGAGAGCCCTCGTCTAAATTCTGAAATTCTCATCATAAACTTTGATACAAAATCTCTATTTTTAAAACACAATTGACCAAGAATTGACTGTTTGCCCTGATAAGTTAAGTGGCTTGGCCACAATTTTCTTGAGTAAATTTAGTAACAGGCTCTTTCAACCTACAAGCCCTTGCCACCCAAATACTTATCTGGGAAATATTTGAACATATTCAAGGCTGAGACTATAGAAGTCGAAAGATGGTTGGAAAAGGGAACCATGGTTAAAAAAACACCAGAGGCAGCTCGTAAGAAGAAGAAGGAACCACACGTTAATCAGCCCCTTCCACCCTGCACCCAGTATCTTTCAGCTGCTCGTGTTGGGAAAGAGATCCAGGAGGATCAGAACCAGCACCGCCAGCCTGAGAAGCAGTTTCTTCCCACGGGCAGTGAAAATGCTGAACAATCAAAGGAACTGCTCACACTGACCCTTCGAGACTCTCATATTCATGAATAAATATTTATTTATTTGTATTTATGAATACATCCTGCACATGTTTGTCTGTATGTGTGTTATGTGTCTGCATGTTTTGGACCAAGGACTGGAGAACGCTGTTTTGACGGATTGCATTTGTGCAATCAGATCTTAATAATAGCTGATATCAGAATCAGAATTGATAGTTATGAAGAAGTCATAAATTAAGCATTTTGCGGTAGCATCATTAGTGCAAACATTCATATTATAATCATCTTATAGGTTCCATTGTTGTCACGTGATACTACATTTAGAATGTAACATACATGAAATTCTTTCACTGTGTCTACCATAAGGAAGACAGAGAGTCGCCACTTTGTGCAGCGCCCCTCACAGAAATGAGGCCCCAATGAGAAACGAACTTGCATCCCCTAGTTTACAAGAACAGTGTTCTCACCACTGAGCTATTACAACATTAGGGAATGAGAAGTAGGGCAATGTCTGTGGTTCATTGATTATTCAGGAATCTGATGGCAGTGGGGAAGAAGTTGTCCTTGAGCGCTCATCTTTAGGCTTCTGTACCTTTTTCCTGATGATAGCCGAGTGAAGAGGGCATGGCTTGCCTGGGTGCTGGGGGTCTTTGAGGATAAAGGCTGCTTATTTTAAGACACTGCCTCATGTACGTGTCCTCGATGAAGTGAAGTCTGGTGCCTGTGATGTCACAGTCAAGTTAACCCTCTGGAATTTATCCTTGTCCAGAGATGGAGCCTCCATACCAGGCAGTGATACAACCAGCCAGAATGTTGTCCACGGTACACCTGTAGACTGTAACATTATCTCTTCATTCTTGTCTTTCTGCAGTAACTTTTCATTTTTTTGCTTATCAAGTATCTATCAACCTGGGATAGCATGGTTGGCGTAGCAGTTAGCGCAATGCTATTTTAGTGCCTTCAATCAAGATCTGGGTTCAAATCCCGTGCTGTCTGTGAGGAATTGGTATGTTCTCCCTGTGTCTGTGTGATTTTCCTTGGGGGTTCCTGTTTCCTCTCATCATTTGAAACGTACTGGGTGTTGTAGGTTAAGTGGGTGGCACAGGCTTGTGGACTGAATGGGCTGTTACCGAGCTGTAGGTCTAAAATTTAAAAAAAGCCTTTGCCTCAAAAATATTCAAATACTTTACTTCAATCACCCAAAGACTTACCATCTTGTGAGAGAAAGGATTTCACCCCATCTCTGTCTTAAATGGGCAACCTCTTACTTTTTAATAATGACCCCTATTTCTCCCATGAGAAACCATATTATTCACATCTAGCTTATCAAAACCCCTCCAGATATTGTATGTTTTAATCAGATCCCCCCCCCCAACCAACCTTCCTATTGTGAGAAACAGAAGTGCCTTCACAGAAATTGCTCGAGACAAAAATTGAGAACAAAGAACATTTATTATACAACAATGCAAAGTTGGGTGCTTCCCCTTACCCTGGGAATACACCCAACTTTTATACAGTTGATTTCAGTATTGAAGTACCCTCCCCCTTACAATCTTCTGCCTCCTGGATGAGTTTGGCATTAGGCAATCCTGTCTGCCTACGTGCTGTTTCTGTGCACTTGGAGGACCAGGGGGTCTCCTGTCGGTGCCCATCATGTCATTGTCCTCATTGTCCTTATTGACAAACCTGCCTTTGTTCTAATTCACACCTTCCCGCCCCTCAGGGCTACAACCTTCTTCTATGCAGAACTTGCTAATTCTGTCTTATCTTATCCAAACTAACTTTACTTCCTACATTCTATTATCTATCCTTATCTTATTCATACTGGCAAACTTGCTGATGCTGTCTAAAAGGCTAGAAGATCCTTATCTTATTCAGACTAACTCTACTTCCTCCATTCTAATATCTATCCTTATCCTATTCATACTGGCTTTATTTATTACACATAGATCTAGACTAGTTTCCTCACCTTCATATTTTCATATCAGTTTTACTTATCTCTCACACTTTGATAAAAAGCAGAATCTGACTACCTTCTCCTTATGAGACAATCTGCCCCATTTGAATTACTTTCAATAAAATAAAATCCATCCCTGCTGCAGAGTCCTATTCTGTACACAGTGACTTCACCAATAACTGAGGCACAATTCATCACTTTTGTCTTTAATTCCCCTCACAATAAATGTCATTCAAGGTTGGCATCTGAACCAGATATATGAGTGCTTTGACAATATTCATTTGTGCTTCAAACCAGGCCATCATCAAACCTGTAGCCAGCATAGAAGCTATCTTGAAAAAAATAATTCATCAACATGATGTGCGCTGAAAATAAACTTATTGACAAGTTGGAAAAGATGGATAACATCTATGCCAACACTACTAGTGTTCAATGTGGTCATGTTGTCCAGTTCTCCAATCTCACCATGTGCACCTTTGAGGATGTGGACATTCGAGCTTTTCACGTTCTCAGTAGAGATCCAGGACGCACACACCTTCTGACACCTGGCTTGTATCTGCCATCAACTTGTTAACCAGCGATGTTCTTTCTATGTCAACAGGAACACCCGGAAAAGAAAACTTTGCTGAAGGTTTTTTTCAATCACTATGAAAGAAGTTAATAAAGCAGGTCTATGGCTTGGTGCATCAAATGTTACATTGCTCAATTAATAATTCAATATGGCAGAAGGGGGTCTTCAAATTATTTATTGAAACTGGAATAAAATTCTGGTACCTGTTTATGGTGATGATAACATTACTGGATTAATGTAAAAACCCATCTAATTCTCTAATATAGGAAATCTTTTGGTCTGGCCTACATATGGCTCCAGCCCAAATGTGGTACCCTCTTAGGAGCCCTCTGAAGGGATTTGGCAAGTCATCCTATTTGAGAAGCATTTGGGATGATCAATGAACACTGAGCTTCTGCAGTGATGACCCCATTCATGAGCCTATGGGATTTTCTATCTCAGGTGGCAGTGGAGGCCAAGGCATGAAATATGTTCAAGGAGGAGATGGGTATATTTCTAAATGACAAAGGATCAAAGGAAATGGGAGAAGGGCAGGACAAGGCATCGAAATGGATCATCACATTCAAGTGGAAGGGGCAAATAGAGTTCCACCTCACAGAAACAGGCCCTTTGGCCCAATCTGTCCATGCTGACCACACTAGTCCTATTTGGCTGCATTCACCCCATATCCCTCCAAATGGTTCCAACCCACATGCCGGTCTAAATGACGGACTCCTGCTCCTATTTTATGTTTCTGTGACGACAGGACAATATTCATTAGAACCTCCTAACTACACAGCTCCCTTTGGTATATGCTATTAGCCCTGCTCTCCATACTTTCAAAGTTCAGATTTATTTACATACATGACATCACATACAACCCTGAGATTATTTTTCCTGCAGGGGAGGAAGAATTGTGATTTATTGTTCGAGCAAAAACACTGGACTCAATGCACACATGTAAGCAAATATTAAAGACAGAGAGAGAGAAATAAAGTGCAAAAGTAAGAGTCCTTGAATAAGTCCCTGATTGAGTTTGTCATTGAGGAGTCTGATGGTGGAGGGGGAGCAGCTGTTCCTGAACCTGGTGGTGAGAGTCTTGTGGGGCCTAGACCTCTTTCCCAATGGTAGCAGTGAGAACAGAGCACGTTGTTGATCATGTCTACATTACCATGTCCCCAGACCTTCCAACTCTTCCCATCCAATAGGAGGACAGCCATCAGTAATTTTCTTCGTCATGTCTATGATTCAGGTGGACAAGGATGAAGACATTGGAAAGAAGAGATTCTGGGTTATACTTTTCACTCATATCTGCTTTGACACACTGGTTGAATTAAGCAAATGATGGCTCTAAACCTGCAATTACACCAGTGCAGACTTAGCAATGGAAGTGTTGAACCTATAATTAAGGTACAGAGTATGATTAGCATGTTAACAGCAGTAATTAGTAAATCATTTTGCATCTTCCTGATTTGTATAATTAACTGATCTTAACCTCAAAGGCATAATTACTGTTAGCTTAATTATAAATTATTTTCAAAATGTTAATGAGCTGTATCTAGATTTCATTCATGAACACCAGCTTTATTTCAAATTGTAATTGAGTAGTAATTTGTGTTATTTGTCCGAAAGTTAGCTTTCTGTGTCTGACTGGAAAAACAAAAACACCTTATTTAACATTGTTCCTCAGAAGACATTGAGATTTGCCTTAATTAGCCTCAGTATCTGGTGTTCTGTTCAAAAAAATGTACTTTTGGCACATTTATGTAAATTAATCTGGACTAAGAACGTGATTTATTAGTAGAGTACAATTCACAGAACCTTGAAGAGGTCACAGCAATTCCACGAACCTCAAAAAGACCAGTTTACCCATCTCCCGCTCCACAGCTACAGTAACGGTAACAAATTCAATTTGATGGTCAAAAAATAAAGAAAAAGCAAGCTAAAGATTTTTGGACTTAAAAAAATTGAAGTGTGCGAATGGTGAGAAGTTCCTTCCTCCGAACATACATGAACATACGAGTTGACCAAATTTCCGCTCTAATGTCATTTCAGTGGGTCTTTTCTAAACCTGACAATTAAAAAATCTTGATACAGTATTGTTACACCTTTTAAAAATTCCTCATAGCTGCACAATAAGTTGGACCAACAGATGGTCCAAGTTGCAGGGCCACTTTCTGCTTGGAATGACAGCAATTTATTTTACTAGAGTAATGTCTTTTAGTTTATTGTTAATGATCATGAGCTGATGTTCTGAGTCATTAATTTTCTTCAGATTCAGATTTATTGTCAGAGAACATACATGACATCACATACAACCCAGATATATTTTTTTTCTGCGGGTGAGGCAGAATTACCGCTTCGTGGTAGTGCAAAAAGAAAATGTACACACATATACATGTAAGCAAATAAAGAACTGTAAACAGATGTAATGCAAACAAACTGCAATAGTGAGAGAATTTTAAAAAGTCAAGTGCATAAGTAAGAGCACCTCTTAATCGGCAGCAGACATGAGGGGCTGCAGACTCCGGGGAAGTGGAGGACTGAAGCAAGGAACCAGAGGATGGGAAGGTCACGCACCGTCTGAGAGGGAGAAGCGGAGGAGATGACCGCAGGGATGGTGACCATAGCGGACCAATGAGGGGGCTCTGTGGCTGAGGGACCTTTGCATGCGACGAGCTGCTGGTGACTCGAGGCGGGGAATCCGTGGAAGCTGTGGGCTGCTGGCGGGAGATTCGTGCTGGGCTGCGGACTGTTGGAGATTAGGTCGAACTGGCTGGAGAGGAGTGCCAGGTATTGGAACCGGGATGTGTGGAGGTACCAAGGGTGCTGGAGTGTCCCTGACCGTGTTTGCGGTTTAGATCTGGAGCTCGGGTTCCGACGATTTGGACTGGACTCTTTGGGGGCTGCAAACCTACAGACACTTGGTGACTCTGGTGGACTCTCTTTTGCTTCTCTCTCTCTCCTACTGCTTCAGGTAATTCCTGCCAGTGGCGAATATGTCTGCCTTACACCAGGAAAAGGAAATTCCATGCAATGTGACCCTGTTTTATTACAATGACCAGAAGCTGAATGTTGAATGTTTTTAGTTAGGGTTTGAGACACTGTTTTTTCCACTGACCCTATCCAGTGTGGTAACTAGAGGTGTTGTCGCTGCCCCAGTGGGGCCCAGGGGTGCTGCTGCTCTCCCAGGAGGGGCCCAGGGGATCTGCCGCTCTCCCAGGTGGGGCCCAGGGGTGCCGTCGCTCTCCCAGGTGGGGCCCAGGGGTGCCGCCGCTCTCCCAGGTGGGGCCCAGGGGTGCCGCCGCTCTCCCAGGTGGGGCCCAGGGGTGCCGCCGCTCTCCCAGGTGGGGCCCAGGGGTGCCGCCGCTCTCCCAGGTGGGGCCCAGGGGTGCCGCCGCTCTCCCAGGTGGGGCCCAGGGGTGCCGCCGCTCTCCCAGGTGGGGCCCAGGGGATCTGCCGCTCTCCCAGGTGGGGCCCAGGGGATCTGCCGCTCTCCCAGGTGGGGCCCAGGGGATCTGCCGCTCTCCCAGGTGGGGCCCAGGGGTGCCGCCGCTCTCCCAGGTGGGGCCCAGGGGTGCCGCCGCTCTCCCAGGTGGGGCCCAGGGGATCTGCCGCTCTCCCAGGTGGGGCCCAGGGGATCTGCCGCTCTCCCAGGTGGGGCCCAGGGGATCTGCCGCTCTCCCAGGTGGGGCCCAGGGGTGCCGCCGCTCTCCCAGGTGGGGCCCAGGGGTGCCGCCGCTCTCCCAGGTGGGGCCCAGGGGTGCCGCCGCTCTCCCAGGTGGGGCCCAGGGGTGCCGCCGCTCTCCCAGGTGGGGCCCAGGGGTGCCGCCGCTCTCCCAGGTGGGGCCCAGGGGTGCCGCCGCTCTCCCAGGTGGGGCCCAGGGGTGCCGCCGCTCTCCCAGGTGGGGCCCAGGGGTGCCGCCGCTCTCCCAGGTGGGGCCCAGGGGTGCCGCCGCTCTCCCAGGTGGGGCCCAGGGGTGCCGCCGCTCTCCCAGGTGGGGCCCAGGGGATCTGCCGCTCTCCCAGGTGGGGCCCAGGGGATCTGCCGCTCTCCCAGGTGGGGCCCAGGGGATCTGCCGCTCTCCCAGGTGGGGCCCAGGGGTGCCGCCGCTCTCCCAGGTGGGGCCCAGTGGTGCCGCCGCTCTCCCAGGTGGGGCCCAGGGGTGCCGCCGCTCTCCCAGGTGGGGCCCAGGGGTGCCGCCGCTCTCCCAGGTGGGGCCCAGGGGTGCCGCCGCTCTCCCAGGTGGGGCCCAGGGGTGCCGCCGCTCTCCCAGGTGGGGCCCAGGGGTGCCGCCGCTCTCCCAGGTGGGGCCCAGGGGATCTGCCGCTCTCCCAGGTGGGGCCCAGGGGTGCCGCCGCTCTCCCAGGTGGGGCCCAGGGGATCTGCCGCTCTCCCAGGTGGGGCCCAGGGGTGCCGCCGCTCTCCCAGGTGGGGCCCAGGGGTGCCGCCGCTCTCCCAGGTGGGGCCAACAAAGATCAACCCCCGTTGCCATGGTTACGGAGCGGGGACGCGCCTGGAAGCGGGGACGCCCCCGGAAGCGGAAGTGTCGTTGTCCGCGAGCGCCGCTTCCTCGACGCCGGCGCCTTCGCTCTCCTCTCGGCTGATTTGGCAGGAGGCGGTTGAGCGGGGAGGCCGGATGCCGGGCGAGGGGGGCGGGCGTGGGCCGGCCGAGGCGCTGGCCCGGAGCCTGCGGGAGGATGTGTGGGCCGCCGACCTGCGCTGCAGCTTCTTCATGTCGGCGCTGCAAAGCTACCGGCGGGACTCGGTGCTCCGGCCCTTTCCGGCCGCTTACTTCAGCGGCGACAGCAAGGACTTCGACACCTTGGTGAGTGGGCCGGGTGGGCGAGGCTCTCCGCTCCCCGGGGGTCGCCCGCTCCCCTCCCCTCGGCCCAGAGTCAGGGGAGGTCAGGAGGCCGCAGGCTTATTTATCTACCTGGTTGATTTAAAACCCGAAATAGATTTCTTCACGTTAAATTATTTACAACAAACCAACCCGTTCAAAGTCTCAGAATCAGAATTTATTGGTCATGAAATTCGGGGTTTGACAGACCATCTTCTGACATGACTGTCAAATGACAATAGCAGGGCAGGACAAGTCAGGCAGTGTCTCTGGTTCATTGATCATTCAGGAATCTGATGGCGGAGGGGGAGAAGCTGTCCTTGTGTCGCTGATGCTCGTCCACGGGCTCCTGTACCTTTTCCCCGTTGGCAGCAGAGAGCAGAGGGCATGGACTGGGTGGTTGGGGGTCTTTGAGGATAGAGGCTGCTTTTTTAAGACACCGCCTCATGCTGATGACCTCGATGGAGTGAAGTCTGGTGCCTGTGACGTTGCAGGCCGAGTTAACAACCCACGGGAGTTTTTCCTTCTCCGAGATTTGGCGCCTCCGTACCAGACAGTGACGCAACAGCCAGAATGCTCTCCACGGTACAGGTTTTTGGTGATAGACTGAATATCCTCAAATACCTCAAAGTATAGCCGCTGACAAGCCGCCTTCATGATTGCATCTATGTGGAGGTTCCGGGACAGATCCTCGGAGATGTTGACCCCCAAGCATTCGAAGTTCTTCACCCTTTCCACTACTGAGCCCTCAATGAGGACTGGTTATGTTCCCCTGCCTTCTTCCTGAAGTCTACAATCACCTCCTTGGTTTTGCTAACATTGAGCACAAGGTTGTTGTCGTTTCAATGAGCTGATCTAGCTCCCTCCTGTACGCTTCCTCATTGCCACTTGTGAGTCGCCCGCAAACTGGTGTCATCGACAGATCGGTAGATAGCATTGGAATTGTGCCTGACCACACAGTCATGGTGATGTAATGAATAGAGAATCCTTGGGGTGCATCAGTGTGGAGAGGAGGAGAGGTTGTTTCCAATTCATACTGACTGTGGTCTTCCGATGAGAAAGTCAAGGATCCAGTTGCAGATGGGGATACAGAGGCCCAGAATTTGTAGCTTCTTGACCAGCACGGAGGGAATAATGGTATTGAAGGCTGAGCTGTAGAAAAAGAAGAGTAGCCGTTTGTTTGAGTTGTTGTTTTCGAGGTGATCCAGAGCTGAGTGGAGAGCCAGCAATATTGTGTCTGCTGTGGAGCGATTGTGACAATAGGCGAATTGCAGTGGGTCCATATTTTTACTTTTCATTTCACACCCATAATGTCAGCCACATTCTCATCAATATAAATTGTTATATCTGTTCTCTAAATACGTAATTTCCACCACTGTGGCAACTTGTTGCTTGAGAGACTTCACCTCGGTCTCTTCCCCTCAGTGCCTGGAAGTGGGAGGATTCTAGATTGTGCCCCTTCCCCACAGTGCCCTCACTTTGGCTGTGCCAAGCCTCAATGCATCCTTTAGCAGTATTCTTGTAGCATGGAATGTGCCAGTCAGCAGCATTCCCTCACTGACATCTCAATTTGCTGAAAGACTAACAGGGTTCAGGCAGAGTGTCTTTCAGTTGATGGCCTTCCAGCAGTTCTGGATGTCGGACTCAGTGTGTGCCCCTGGGAACAGGCTGGAGATCAGTATCATGCTCCTGCTGGGGAAGAATTGTGACAAGGATCCAGGCATCCTTCTCCTCACACCCTTTGCGAGTCTGCATTCACCAAAGAGGTGAGCGACTACCTTCATTCCACCGCAGTCATCTGAAGGACAACGTGCGTGGTGGGTCATGTTCCAATTGTAAAAGAAAGATCTGACTGGGAGGGCTTCTCTCACCACCAGCCAGCCTTTAAAGTTTAGGACAGGAGTGATCAACAGAAGGCAAGGGAACTTCCTGCAGTCCTCAGGGTAAATAGATGGATCATTGAAACCTTTGCAGCTTTTCATTTGCTTTTGTCAAGTCAGGTTGATGGTTACAACCCTGCCCCAGACACAAGGATGTTTATATTAAAATGACTGAATTTTTACTAGTGCTGTCTCTCCCTGGATCACTAGCCTGGATCATTGAAAAGAGACATGATTTTAAATCCCACCTGGCTGATGTAGAATTTAATTAGAAGTAATATGAATAAGTAAATGAATCAGGAAGTGAAATAAGGATAGAATTGTCCATGATTTTCTTTTGGGAGGTGGTTCCATTGCAATTAATTCAGGGGCAGTTCGTTCATTGGGTGAATATGAACATCTGAAATGTAGAGTTAAATGTGCATTTTGTTTTCGTGTTAATGATGCATTCACTAACTAAGGTTTTACTCCTGCACGATAACTGTAAAGCTTTCTTGAAGAAGCTTAATTGAGGAGAGTGTTCCAAGTAGGCTGATAACCAGTAACAGTTCTGTGCCCCATTGATACGTCTGTCCATGGCCTCATGCACTATCAAACTAAGGTTATCCGTAAATTGGAGGAGCAAAATCTAATTTCCCATCTGGGTACTCTCCAACTGGATGGCATTAACATTGACTCCTCCGGTTTCTGCCAGTCCACTCCCCATTCTCCTGCTCTTCCCCATCTCTCCTCTTTCCTCCAGCTCTCCACCCCCTTCTCGCTCCATTCACAGAGGACCCCCCCCATTTCTGGGTGTGCCCTCCCTCCCTTATTCATCTATTTCCTGCCTTTGGGACTGTGCTCCTCCCTCTGATCTCCTGCCCCCCCCTCCCCAAAACCACTATTTTGTTCATGTTCTTGCCTATATTTTGGTCATACCTGATGAAGGGCTCAAGCCTGAAACTTTGGTTTTGTATCTTTACCTTAGCTACATAAAGTGCACTGACCTGCTGAGTTTCTCCAGCATTGTGTTTTTTTACTCCATATTTTCAAATCCCTTTTTTTTGGCAGAGCTTCTTATTGTCCTGTCTTTCTAACCTAACAATTCTATGTATGCTTGCGTGCCTAATTTGACTTTCCAAACATCCCTAAATTTAATCACGCCTCCATTGTTGAACATTCTTCCACTATCAGACCCCTTACATCTCCAGCTTACGTCTCCTCCTTCCTTTTCGGACATTACTTAAATTTTGAAGTGAAGACCATTTTTTTGGTTGTTGCGTCAATTATGGGATGTTTTCAAATCTTGCTTGCAATACTCCTGTGAAGATCATTCAAATAATTTGATATCTTAAAGGAACATTATAAATTCAAGTTATTGTTAAAGGCCTTGTTTAATTGCTCAGCTGGAACAGTTGGAAGATTGTCATGCTACCTTCCTTTAGCTTTGTATTAAGAGGAACATTTGAACCATGGAAGTGTGGTAGAGGCTTAACCCTTTCCTAATGGTGCTTATTGTTGGAGGACCAGAGGCAAAGCTCTTATTATTTCCAGATAGACAGTGGTGTTAATTTGTTTCCACTAATGTAGATTGGAAAAAACACATATAATCCAATAAAACAGTGAATCTCCAGACCAGTGTGCACACACACAGACACACAGTACATTTTACATTAGTGGAAAATGACCCAAGAAATACAAAATGCACCCTTATTTTTCACTTATGAATACGTATTTAATGAAAGATTGAAAACTTGTTCTTTTTTTCCTTGAAAGAGACCTGCAAGAAATTGCAGTAAAATCCCCGGTATCCAGCAGTTGCTGGTTGTGGATGCCAGATATGCAAATTTTCTGGTTGCCTCAGACATGCTTAAGTTGCTTAACTAATATACCTGCATTAAGAATAAGCAGTTTTTAAAAAATAGTGCAACAAGTAATTTGAAAAATAATTCAGTATTGTAGTCTTTAATTGTATAAAGTTCAGTTTAATAAAGTAATTCCCATAACTTACAAAATTTAAATTTGAATCCTGGTCACTGGTGCAGTAAAAGAGTTGTGTCCACCACTACTCTAACCGTGCTGCCATCATAATTAAATCTCTCCTCTTCCCCCAGCCTTGGAGATAAAGACTTGCTCGTTTAGATTAGATTAGATTTAGATTTTAGATTTAGATTTCAGATTTATTGTCAGAGTTTATACATGATATCACATACAATCCTGAGTTTCTTTTTCTTGTGGGGAAAAAGGTTAGGGTTATACTTAATATTAACAAAGATAGATAGACTCTTACTAGGAAGGGATAGAAAAATATTTTGGGATAGTCGTCCCAGTGGTGAGTGGTATCAGCTGGCTCTTCACTCTGGGTGCTGCCATTTTATTCAAACACAACTTTATTGAAACTTTATTCCAACAGCTGCTGCAGGCAGGGCACGACCGGGCACTCTGCAGGCTGAATGCTTGCTCCCAAGGGGTTGTGCTTTGGAGAACATTTACTTTTACAATTTTAAACTTCTATTTAAATGTTTATTTAAAAAAAATAATTAATTTCCACTTTTTTTTTAGCTGATTGCTTGTTGCATGAATTCCAGAGATTTTGTTTACTATATATCAAATAAATTGGACCAAGTTCAAGTTTGTCATGTGATTGGAAAAAACACATATAATCCAATAGAATAGCGAATCTCCAGACCAGAGTGCAGACACACAGTACATTCTACATGCAAACAACAAAACAAATATGTATAAAAATAATTTAGATTCCAAGGATTGTTCAATAGTCTTGCTGCCTGGATAAAATCCTGGATTTTATGCTTCTGTACCTCTTCCTTGAAAGTAATGTCTCAAAGATACTACTGGTGGGATAGTAGAATCCAAATGCGAATTTATTGTCATGAATAAGTCATGAAATGTGGTGTTTTGCAGCAGCATGATTGTGAAACATTCATATTATAACCATCTAACTACGTCACTAAGGAAAAAAATAATACTAGTGCACGAGAAATAAGGCCGTGTCTTTGGTTCATTGATCATTCAGGGATCTGATGGCAGCGGAGAAGAAGCTGTCCTTGTGCCGTTGAGCGCTTGCTTTTTAGGCTCCTGTACCTTTTTCCTGATGGTGGCAAATTGAAGAGGGCATAGCCTGGGTGATGGGTCTTTGAGGATGGAGGCTGCTTTTTTTTTAAGATACCTCCTCGTGTAGATGTCCTCAATGGAGTGAAGGCTGGTGCCTGTGGTGTTGCAGGTTGAGTTAACAACCCTCTGGAGTTTATTCTTGTCTTGGCAGTTTGTGCCTCTGTACCAGGCTGTGATGCAAACAGTCAGAATGCTCTCCGCAATACACTTGTAGAAATTTACAAGAGTCTCTGGTTAAATGCCAAATCTCCTCAGATGCCTAACAAAGTTTAGTCGCTGGCGAGCCTTCTTTGTGATTGCATCGTGATGGCTCCAGGACAGATCTTGATCCTCTCCACCACTGAGCCCGCATTGAGGATTGGGTTGTGTTCCCTTGACTTTCTCCTGAAGTCCACACTCATCTTGGTTTTTCTAATGTTGAATGCAAGATTGTTATGATTGTACCATTCAACGAGCTGATTTATCTCCCTCCTGTACACTTCCTCGTTGCCATTTGTGATTCTGCCAACAACTGTGGTGTCGTTGGCAAACTTGCAGATAGCATTGAAATTGTGCCTGGCCATACAGTCATGGGTGTGTAGCAAATAGAGCAGTGGGCTGAGCGCTCTTCCTTGGGGTGCACCTGTGTTGATAATCAGTGAGGCGTTAAGTGTCTTCAATGATTCTCTGAGGCCTCTTTAACCACCAATCCCTGTAGGTATCGTCGATAGAGGGAAGGGAGACCCCAGAGATCTTCTCAGCAGTTTTAATCACCCTCTGTACTGACTTCTGATCTGATGCTTTGCAGCTACCAGACCACACTATGAAGCAGCCAGTCAGGACACACTATTGTTGCTCCTGTAGAATGTTGTTAGGATGGCAGCTGGTAGACTTGTCTTCTTCAACCTCCTTAGGCTGTTGCTGCACCTTCCTGACCAATGAGGTGCGAGTCCAAGGTAGGTCATCTTTTAAATGGACAACAAGGCACTTTGTGCTCCCCCCTCTCTCTACGACAGAGTCATTGGTTTGTAGAGGGGAGGGGGTCCTCCATCCTCCTGGTCCACAACCATCTCCTTTGTCTTGACCATGTGGCACCACTGTACAAGGCTTTCAAACTCCTCTATGTAAGCAGACTCATCAATGTTTTGTCATCGCAAGTTTGATGTTGTTGGAGCTGAACGTGGAAATGCAGTCATGAGTTAGCAATATGAACAGTAGTGGGCTGAGCAGATAGCCCTGAGGTGCACCAGTGCTCAGTGTGATGGGGCTTAAGGCTTTGCTGCCATCAAGACAGGCTATGGTCTTTCAATCAAGAAGTCAGGATCCAGTTTCAGAGAGGGGTACTGAGTCCCAGCAAGGACAGATTATCCACCATCAACTGAGGTACGATTGTGTTGAACACTGTGCTGAAGTCGCTGTATGACGCCTCATTCCCTCGGTGCATCAGGGCTATTGCATCATCTGCGGATCGCTAAATTGGAGTAGGTCCCTTGTCGCTGGTAGGTGCGCTTCAATACACTTCATTGCCAGGTCACTCAAAGCACTTCAAGTCAGTGCCATGGTATTCATTTACCATCCACTCTCTCAGGCTTGATGATGGTGGCTGTATTGAATCCTGCGGGGACAGTGATCCACACAGACCCTCAGTACCCAACCAGGTACGTTATCTAGTCCTGCTGCTTTGTGTGGGTTCACCCTGGATAGGACTGATTCAAACTGTGACCCTATATCTTTAGCAAGGAATACTAAATTAAACAAATTCTGGTTGTCACCAGTAAGGAAAGGCCCTTAGAGTTAAATAAGTGAATACACAAAGGTGCTGGAGAAACCAACAGGTCATGCAGCATCTTTCGGAAGTAAAGCAGCAGGACCAGATAACAACCATCACAGCGTCTGCAGACTTTGCTGCTTAACTCAAAGTGGGGCAGATATTGGGTTATTACAGGTCTTAAAGTTACAGGTTTTAAATTTATTCAAAGAGAAATGATGTTGAAGAAAATATATTGTGTCTGCTGAATAGATGCATTGATTTGAACCTGTGTTGCTCATGGTCTTGCTCAGTTTAAGCAGTAGAGGGCAGTAGTAGCAGAGTGTGTCATTCATAATACTGTAGTATTGAATAGCAGACTGAAAATTATACTTGAGGATTTCTGATCCAGAATTGATGAAAAATACATTGTGGTAAAGATGGTTATATGCAGTTGGTGTGTGTTTTTTACACACACACACACACACTTGCAGCTTTTGTACTGGAAGGAGTGCATTTATATGGTTAAATATCTCATTACCACTAAAGTGTCAGTTTAAATTTAATCCTCATTTCTTGCGTGAACCTTCTGATCCAAGTGTGAGTAGGGCTGTATATATGAAAGGACATTGAGCCAAGTTTTCTGTAATAAAGAATGCCAATTTTCTTTTGTAATAGAATTTGGGTTATCTACTCAATCCATCTTAGTTTTCCCCAAATTATTGCAATCAGTCCAGAAGAACTTTGGGTGCTTATTGGGTTTGGTACATTTCTGATTTCAAACTGTTTTTTAAAATTCAACTTAAATATAGACATACAGCATGGTAATGGGTCCTTCTGGCTCATGTGACAGCATTGCCCAAATATACCAATTAACCTATAAATCCCATACATTTTTGGAAGGTGGGAGGATACCGAAGCACTCAGAGGAAACCCATTTTGCTTGAGTTTGAGAGTCTTGCTCCAGAAAGCGACCTTACAGTCACACTCATCAGAAAATATCACCATTCAGTACTTGTGCTGCTGGCAAGGAATGCTTTTAAAAAAAATTTGAACAAAATAAAAACAAGTTACTGATAGCAAATATTTTTTTTTTCTCCAATTTCATTGTAACTAACTAATGTTAGATTGCTAGCCCATAATTAAAATGTTTTATTTATGGGAAACTCAATTTCAGGCCCATTAATTAGAAAGTTCTAGGTGAAGGAATAATTTTCAAAGCAAAATGTTTTCTTCTGTCTTTGGCTTGGCTTCGCGGACGAAGATTTATGGAGGGAGTAAATGTCCACGTCAGCTGCAGGCTCGTTGGTGGCTGACAAGTCCGATGCGGGACAGGCAGACACGGTTGCAGCGGTTGCAGGGGAAAATTGGTGGGTTGGGGTTGGGTGTTGGGTTTTTCCTCCTTTGCCTTTTGTCAGTGAGGTGGGCTCTGCGGTCTTCTTCAAAGGAGGTTGCTGCCCGCCAAACTGTGAGGCGCCAAGATGCACGGTTTGAGGCGATATCAGCCCACTGGCGGTGGTCAATGGGGCAGGCACCAAGAGATTTCTTTAGGCAGTCCTTGTACCTTTTCTTTGGTGCACCTCTGTCACGGTGGCCAGTGGAGAGCTCGCCATATAACACGATCTTGGGAAGGCGATGGTCCTCCATTCTGGAGACGTGACCCACCCAGCGCAGCTGGATCTTCAGCAGTGTGGACTCGATGCTAAATAGATATGGTCTGTGACAGATTTTGTGTTTATGAATTTATAATTATTTTCTATCATTAAGTAATTCAGCATGGTATCAGGCCTTCTCCAGCTTACAAGCCTATGCCACCCACTTTTGACCATGTGACCTTGAACAAAATTAACTGGAAGTTCAAGGAATCAGTGGAAATGATGTGGGTCCACTTTTTGTAAAAAAAATTGGATTCTTACAGATCCTGATAAAACATGAAACTGTCCTGTTATGATCTTATCGAATATTGATTGAATATTACAGTTTTTTTATCTCTCATTTCAGCTTGCAGATGCCCAGAATCTCCCAAATCTAAAACAGCTGCTACAGTCTGGATTAATCCCACAAAAGCGAACCTTGGAACTTCTAAGCTGGTTTTGTTTGTCAAAAAACCTAACCATCAAAAGTTTGGGAAAAGGATGGGTAAGAACCTGTTTATTCAAAGGTTTAACTGTGAGTCAGTAGGTGCTTTCAAACTGCCTTGTAAAATGGGGTTAACCTGGCAATTTGCCCAGTTAGCGCCCCACTCATAAGGCAGCTTGAAAGGATCCAACCCGATTATTGTGTTCCTAAATCAACTGGGTTCCTGCCCTACCTTGGAGGTCGTCAGGGAACGCAGTTAAATTTACCCAGGACATGTCCACTGGCGACTTGAACAGCAAGATGGCTGACTGGTTACTCCTGTGACGTCAGCGTTGGCGTCACAGCGAAACCCCGGATTAAGTGTCTGTGGTGATCCGGGGAGAGAAGGGTCGCTGCCAGGGCCTGGGGTGGAGAATTGTGGGGGGTGGGGGGAAGAAGAGATGGGGGCCAAAATCGGGAGGAATGAGGTTGCCGTGGGTGGGAGAGGAGAGGGGTCACTGCCGTGGGGAGGAGAGGAGAGGGTCACTGCCGTGGGGGGTAGAGGGGTCACTGCCGTGGGGGGTAGAGGGGTTACTGCTGCGGAGTGGGGGGGGAATGTGAATGAAGGTGTGTAGGGGACGGGGAAGACTAGTTTGCGTGCAGCGTCACTTACTGCATCATCGCGGGGGCGGATCCCCCTTAAATGGCTGGGTTGGCGATTTATTGGGGCTATCCCTCCCCTAGCTTAAAAAGTGCTGGAACCTGGGTCCCAGGAGGGCTACCTGGGTACTGCAAATGAATGAGGTTAAGAAATGTGTGGAAGCATGATGACATCATCTGGGTTGAATGTTTGTAATCTATCGTTTGTTGACCCACTGTTGAATACTTTCACACACAGATTTCAGCAATCAAAGGAGGCGTGTGACATGAGGCTACTTAATAAGATTAGAGCCCATGATATAACAGGAATCATATGAGCTTGGGTAGAGCATTGGCAGGAAGCAGAGAGTTAGAACACAAGGATCATATTCTGATTGGCTGCCAGGTGCTAGTGGTGTTCCACAGAGGTTAGTGTTGGGGCCACTTCTTTTTATGTTGTATATTAATGATTTGGATTATGGAATGAATGGCTTTGTGGCAAATTTGCAGATGATACGAAGGTAGGTGGAGGAGCGGATAGTGTAGGGGAAATGCAGAGGCTGCAGAAGGACTTGGCCAGATTAGGAGAATGGGCAGAACAGCGGCAAATGAAATATAATGTCGGAAAGTGTACGGTCATCCACTTTGCTCGTAAAAATAAATGGGAAGACTATTTTTAAAAAGGGGAGGAAACTGAAAATACCCAGATGCAAAGGGACCTGGGAGTCCTGAAAGTAAACTTACAGATTGAGATGGTGGTGAAGAAGACGAATCCAAAGTTGACATTCATTTCAAGAGGAATAGAATATAAGAGCAGGGATATGATGTTGAGGCTTTATAAGGCATGGTGAGACCTCACATGGAGTATTGTGAAAATATTAAGAAAAGATGTGCTGACATAAGAGAGGGTTAAAAAGAGGTTCACTAGGATGATTCCAGGAATGAAAGGGGAGGAGCGTTTTTACAGCTCTTGGCCTGTATTCATTGGATCTTAGGAAAATGAGGGGGATCTTATTGAAACATTTTGAATGTTAAAAGGCATGGTCAGGACGTAGAAAGGTTGTTTCCCATGGTGGGAGAGTCTAGGCCAAGAAGGCACAAATGCAGGATTGAAAGATGTCTACTTAGAACATGAATTTCTTCACCCATAGGGTGGTAAATCTGTGGAATTTGTTTCCATCGATAGTTGTGGAGGCCAGGTCATTGGCTGTATTTAAGGCAGAGGTTGATAGGTTTTTGATTAGCCAGGGCATCAAAGGTTATGGGGAGAAGGCCAAGCAGTGGGGCTGAGTGGGAAAATGGATCAGCTCAATGGGCTGAATGGCCTATTTCTGCTCCTATATCTCATGGTCTTATCTTGTGATTGGCATTAAACGCTCAACTTTTCAGCAGTGCCCATGTCGCTGCAATGAATAGATGAAAATAGCTTATTTCCCAATAAATCATAAATCAAGCTTTTATTGGCATCTGATGAAGGGCCCAGACCTGAATTGTTGGATGCTGTGTGATCTGCTGAGTTTCTCCACATTTGTGTATTGCACACAACTCTAACCATCTGCAGACTCTTTTTTGTTTAACTCCATTTCCGCACCTGATGTACGGCCCAGACCCAAAGCATTGGTCACCCTTTACTTCCTATGGATGCTGCATGACCTGCTGAGTTTGGCTGCATTGGACTAGATTGTGTGCTGATCTTGTTTTAATAGGTAGAGGAATCTTGGAGATGTAAATTTTGAGAGTCTGTCAGAAGGAAAATTATTACTTTTTGGTTGTTTATATTGCTTGAGATTAGACCTTTTTTCTAAAACCTCATTTAATATGGATTAGTGAACATTAGGTTATATGGGTAGGGATTGAATGTGGTTTGTCAACGCAAGTTTATTGTCATCTGATTTTACAAGAACTTCTTAGAAAGGACACTGCCAGAGTTTGAGGTAAAATCTTCACTCTATCCTTTGTCGGCATAATGCTTGTTTTCTCGTGATTTTGGTAAAAGAGGAATGGATCTTTTTAGGTTGAGAGCCAGGATTTAAAATTGTTTAATGATAAGGCTTCATGTTGCTGTATTTGCACATGGTCAGTAATCAGTGGTCTCTTAAAGATCAGATTTTGCGAGTGCAAAAGCTTTATGTTCCAGTTAGGTTAAAAGGAGGGGCAAAAGGTTGGAGAGAGCCGTGGTTTTCAAGGAATATTGGAAACTTGGTTCGAAGAAAAAGGGAGGCGTACATTAGATGTAAGAAGCATGGCGTTAAGGGGATGTTTGAAAGATACATTGAATGTAAGAGGAATCTTAAGAGAGGAATTAGGAAAGCTAAAAGAAGGTACGAAGAAACTATGGCAAGCAGGGTGAAAACTAATCCGAAAGAGTTCTACAAATATGTTAATGGTAAGAGGAAAGCGAGAGACAAAATTGGTCCCTTAGAGAATCAGAGCGGAAAACTGTGAGTGGAGCCTAGAGAAATGGGGGAGATATTGAACAGTTTCTTTTCTTCGGTATTCACTAAGGAGAAGGATATTGGGAGATGTGAGATAAAAAAAAGCAAATTGGGTAAATATGGGGAATATAGAGATTACAAAAGGTGTAGTTTTAGGGCTTTTGAAGAATATAAAGGTGGATAATTCTCCGGGACCAGACGGGATCTTCCCCAGGACATTGAGAGAAGTGAAGGAGGAAATAGCAGAGGCTCTGGCGGTATTTTTCCAAATGTCATTAGATATGGGGATAGTGCCGGAGGATTGGCGCATTGCGCATGTGGTTCCGTTATTTAAAAAGGGTTCAAGGAGGAAGCCTGGCAACTATCGGCCTGTAAGTTTGACGTCTGTGGTAGGTAAATTAATGGAGAAAATTCTCAGAGATAGTACTTATAAACATCTGAATAGACAGGGTCTGATCAGGAGCACTCAACATGGATTTGTGGGAGGAAGGTCATGTTTGACCAATCTGATTGAATTTTTTGAAGAGGTGACTAGGAATGTGGATGAGGGTAGCGCAGTGGATGTTGTCTATATGGACTTCAGTAAGGCCTTCGATAAGGTACCACATGGAAGGTTAGTTAAGAAGGTGCAGTCTTTAGGTATAAATTTTGAGATAGTCAAATGGATTGAACATTGGCTGAAAGGGAGAGGCCAGAGAGTGGTAGTGGATAATTGTCTGTCAGGTTGGAGGCCGGTGACCAGTGGTGTGCCTCAAGGATCTGTATTGGGCCCATTGTTGTTCCGGGAGAAATAGTGGCGGCGGAGTCAATTGTATTATTTAAGAAAAGGTTGGACAGGTATATGGATGAGAAGAAGATGGAGGGTTATGGGCATTGTGCAGGGAGGTGGGACTAGAAAGGGGTGTTTGGTTCGGCCTAATGGCCTGTTTCCGTGCTGTAAATTGTTATGTTATGTTAATTTCCTGTACATTTAGTTTTACACTTTACATGTTTGTATCTGGATTAACCTTAAAAAAAGTGTATGTAAAGATAATATATGCCACCGATCATATCCATTCACAACATACAAAAACATTATTCAGACAATGAAGGGATGTTAGTGTAGGAGCCATTTTACAGACCAGTTTCCTTCCACAAACTCCCATGCAGCAAAGCTGTATTGACTAAATGATAAATATTATGCATATGCCCATGATAGTCTTTTAAAATAATGGAACAGATGCTTGATGTCTTTGGAAGAGTGGCCCTGATTTAATGTATTTTCCACATGGTCTTGCACACTCTTAATTTCTCACTGGAATTCTAACCTATTGTTTGCAAGACTTGAATCTGGATGATGTTGCTCACTGAGCCACAAGCTGACGTATCTCCGCCAACAAAATTGCAATCTTCTCCTCAAGATTTGTGTGTTTGAAAGAAGGAATAAAATATTGCATCTTGCCCACTTGCCCCAACTTCAGCCTGCATAACAAAAAGTGTTTGGTGTTTATTTGAAATGGTAATTTTTAGATGACTTCTCTTTTTGCATTTCAGTATGAAGAAATCCAGGAACTGGTTGGGATAACAACACCCTCTACTGCTACCCCTGATTTCCTATTTGAAGTAGTTTATTGTGATCAGATGAATGCTAAATTTGATGAAACCAAAGGAGACAGAGGTCTCATTTATGCATTTCATGGGAGCCGGCTTGAGAATTTTTATTCAATAATTCACTGTGGCTTGCAGTGTCACCTAAATAAGGTCAGAAGTTAAAATTTTACTATTTATTTAGAGAAATATTTAAATGATAATGGTAGTTAAATGGTTAATCTTGTTTTATAATGAAAGGAAATTGAGATTGTTTAAGAAATACACGTGTTGAGGCAGATCCATAATGATTTGTTTGGCTCACTCTTGCGATCAGAGGGCTTTCTTGTCATGAGTGTTTAAAGAAATTAGATCTGTATTTGAGTTTAGCAGAATGAGAGGGGAAATCTTTTTGCAATACCGCAAACCCTGTTATTCAGAATGAAAGCAACTGGCAGCCTCAAGCAACCAGCAAAAAAATCGTAGAAAATAATTAGGTTTAAAAATACGAAAGTTTAAAATTGATGCACTTTGCCATTAGCTCGCCAATCACACAACAGTCAATATCAAGCAACTGGAAAATTAATTTATCCGGGATCTACTGTTTCTAATAGATGCGAGATATCTGGGTTTTAAGTAAAAACACAAAGCTGGAGAAACTCAGCAGGTCAATCAGTGGACTTTATACAGCAAAGATAAAGGTACATACCCAACTTTTCAGGCTTAAGCCCTTCATCAAGGTATGGCAAGGTATGGGTGAGGCAGAATTACCATAATTGGTAATGCAAAAAGTAAACTTAAGTGAACTTAAACAAACAAAAGAACAGTTAACAGGTAATGAATGTTAACAAACTGTGCAAAAACCAAGCAAAGAAAAATCAATAAAGTGCACAAGTAAGAGTCCTTAAATGAGTCTCTAATTGAGTTTGTCATTGAGGATTCTGATGGTAGAAGGGTAGCAGCTGTTCCTGAACCTAGTGGTGTGAGTCTTGTGGCACCGATACCTCTTTCCTGACGGCAGCAGCGAGAACAGAGCGTGTGCTGGGTGGGGTGGGTGTTTGATAATTGCTGTTGCTCTCTGCGGCAGCGTTCCCTGCAGATGTACTCAGTAGTGGGGAGAGTTTTCCATGTGATGTCCTGGGCTGTGTCCACTTCCTTTTGGAGGGATTTATGCTCAGGGGTATTCATGTCCCCATATCAGACCATGATGCAGCCAGTCAGTACACTTTCCACCACTGTAGAAATTTGCCAAGGTTTCTGGTTTCGTACCAAACCTCCACAAACATCTGAGGAAGTAGAGGCCCTGACATGCTCTCTTTACAATGCCATTGGTGTGTTGGGTACAGGAAAGATCCTCAGAAATAGTGACCCCCCCCCCCCCTCCCCACCCCCCAAGTACCTAAATTTGTTCACCCTCTCCACCTCTGATTCCCCCAGTGATAATTGTATTATACACCTCTGGCTTTTCTTTCCTGAAATCAACAAACAGCTCCTTAGTTTTGGTGACATTGAGTGCAAGGTAAGTCCATACTTTTTGTTGTATATAGCAATGACTCAGACAATTAAGACATGCATCATGGTAACAGGCTCTTTTGGCCCATGACCCCATCCTGCCAAATGACACCCAGTTGATCGACAGCCCTGGTGTGATTTGAATGGTGGGGGGAAACCAGAGCACCCAGACACGGGGAGAACGCCCAAACTCCTTCCAGGCTGGATTAGAACCTTGGTTACTGGTGCTGTAACAGTGTTGCACTAACTACTCTGTGAACCGTGCCATCATTTTAAATTACACCAAATAAGCAGTGCAAAAAATAAAATTGTGGATGCAGGAAAACATCTATTTAAGACGTTTATTTAATGGGACTCAAACTGGAGAAGTGTTAAGTAATGCATTTGGGGAGAGCAGATAAGGCAAATAAAACAAATGTTAGGTTATTAAGAAACTTGATTTTATGCATTGCAATTAAATCTACTAGAAGTTTGGACTGAGCACAAGAAAGGACATGCATGCCTTACTGAAACAAGGACACTAAATTAGGGGGTATAGATTTGTTAATTAATAGTGGTGCAGAATTTGGAAGGGAAAAAATGTGCAAGCAGTACTAGGGAATTGGAAGTTATTGCCTGAAAGTGCACTAGAGGCTGAGGTTCTCATTACATTTCAGATGTACCTTTCTATGCTGTGAATTTTTCTAATTCATCCCTTGTCAAATTCCCCTGCTCCTAAGATTGAAGTACATGCAAAAATTGCTTTTCTCACCATAGACTTCGCTCTTTGGGGAAGGAACTTATCTTACCAGTGACCTGAGTTTGGCTCTTCTGTACAGTCCCAATGGTAACGGATGGAATCGGAGCATTCTTGGTTCTGTACTTAGCTGTGTTGCAGTTTGTGAGATTATTGATCATCCAGATGTTAAATGTCAAGTTAAAGGAAAAGGTATAATTTAATTCTAATCTTAATTTAATGTTTGAGAATGATTGTTATTCATCTTATGTAAAAGAATCAAATGATGCAGGAAAATGGTTCGACCTTTTTTCACCCACAGACTACCTTGATAATTCCTCTACTTTGCACACATATCTAATAACAAGCCTATGGACCACCAGTGGGGTGAGGGGGTCCATGCTGGTGAGCTCGAGCCCATTTTCAGAGCATTAGCTGGGAATTTTTTTCTAGCAAGTTTTCGTTTTCACTTTTTTAAATTTACAGATTTGTTTAGTATCTCAGTGATATTTGTTTTCACTGCATCGCCACATCTAACATGGGTTCATAGACCAGAGGTTGAAAAATACTGATCTCAGTGTTCAAGATGATTGATGAATGAGGTTAAAAAATCTTGGGTGGAATTTTTAAGGGATTATAAGATTAAAATTGGATATGGGTAATGCTGGAGTTGTATCAGAAAGGGGGATACTGAGTAGATTATGTAAAACTGAAATGCTGTTCCCACAGAGAACTTTTGAAGGATATTATAATAAAGATATTATGGAAGAACAAAAGAGGGTAGATGAATCTATAAGTGTGTAGTAGAAAAAGCTTGAGGGGCTGAGTGGACTGCCTGACTAAATTGCACATTTGAGGCAAATCAATTTTTGTTCCTGAAAGTTTCCTTGAAAGTATAAATGGTAATCATAATCTTGTGTGCTGTTCTGAACCATTACAATGGCTGTCCTGCAGAGATAATAGTCACCTGATTGACTTGTGGCACCAAATTAGTAGAAACTTCTGGACATTTGATCATTAAATGGCAATTATCTTTCTCTAATGTGTTAAATAGATAATGTTTTGTCTATTCTCAAATGCTTGTAATAGAATGTTGCTAGCTTGATTCTAGATACTGGTGGCATTGATCGACGAAGAGCAAGGGTGAAACACAGTGAAGGTGGAGATGTTCCTCAAAAGTACTTTGTGGTCACAAACAACCAGCTTCTAAGAGTTAAATATTTGCTAATTTATGCCGAGAAACTCCACCGGAGAAGGTAAATCAACTCCCTTTTTAATTGTAGAGTACCATATTTGACAGCATAAAGACCCACGGACATACAAGACTCTCTCCCCCTCCCCCCCCCCCCCCCCCAATGCAGGGAATATTAAGAAAATTTGTAGAGTATGTGCGGGTAAGCATTTAAAACTTGGACAATACATGCAACTTTGACAACAGGAAAAATCTTTAATAATAATACTACATTAATTTACAAGTGAAAATAAAAGCAGCTTAGCTATAGCAGAAAACATTTTATAAAAGCAAACTGCTGCTGTTTGTTCCCAGGGCAGTGGGACCAGAGCAGGGACTGAAAGTGGGCCGCCGGGAGGGTCTACCGACAGCCCGCCACCTGCTCCCACACTGATCCATTGCCCCATTCTCCCTCGACAGCCCGCCACCTGCTCCCACACTGATCCATTGCCCCATTCACCCCCGACAGCCCGCCACCTGCTCCCACACTGATCCATTGCCCCATTCTCCCCCGACAGCCCGCCACCTGCTCCCACACTGATCCATTGCCCCATTCTCCCCCGACAGCCCGCCACCTGCTCCCACACTGATCCATTGCCTCATTCTCCCCCGACAGCCCGCCACCTGCTCCCACACTGATCCATTGCCCCATTCTCCCCCGACAGCCCGCCACCTGCTCCCACACTGATCCATTGCCCCATTCTCCCCCGACAGCCTGCCACCAGCCTCCAACGATGGATGCCAGGGATGCTAGTGAGCCACACAGCATCGATGATCACTGTCAGCTCCACTCACCATTATCACCCTAATTTCAACTTTGCATCCAAGTCCTGGGGATCTTTTTGAACAGTTTTTTGGGGGAAAATGTGGGTTTTATATGCTGTCAAATACGGTACTTCTAATCTTTTAAAAATTATTTTAATGATATTTTGGTAACCTTAAATGTGCAGAGTTAAATTGATTTTTTTTTAACTTTTGGAAAATTATGGCAAATGTGGGTTTGGGTGTAGGCTCCTTTTCTGCTTTATTCCAGACTGAAAAGTTTTGTGCTCAGATTGAGATCATAAATTGAAATTCAGTGAACGTATCATTTATCTACTGATGATTTTGTGTATAAATGAAATTATACCACTGTAGAATGCATCGTCAAATGAATTCAAAGTAAGTAACTGTGTCTGTATCATAAGGAAAAACATAACTGGACATTGGAGAGTGTGTCAGGAAGTTGTAGCATTTCCCTTTTTATTAATATTGGGAATACCAGTTATTCTGGTTCAGTGTTGGCGAGTTCAGTGATGGTGCAATGAACATTTAGGGGCAGTGGGGGAGAAAATGTGGACTGCCACAAAAAACAGTTATTGGGAGTTTATAAGACATTATTGTGTACATTGTATAATAAAATCTATGGTATCCGGTAGCTGTGGGGATTGATAAATGCTGGATAAGTGAAGTGAATTTTCTGGTTGCTTAAGATTGCATGTGCGTGGATTGGCAAACTAAAGGTGAAACGAGCCAATTTTAAACTTCTGTGTTTTTTTACCTATTTATTTTCTGCATTTTTTTTGCTGGTTGCTTGAATTCCAGATAATAGAGGTTTTACTGCATTTTGTATATTGTCTATTGTGAAAAGAATGGTCATCATCTGATTTTCAAAAATGGTTTGGGGCCAGGTAAGATATTAAAACTGATCCTCATTTCTGTTCATTTTCAGTTTCACTCTTTTTACTCTCCATCCCCACTTTTCCCACTTCTGAGTTGAAGGGAGGCAAGGAAAGGGACAGAGAACCACATTTGTCCAAGGAGGTGGCGTGGTAATTTAATATTTTCATGATACCAGTTTAGTTTCCCAGGGTCTGAGAAAGTTGGGGAGTGATAGGCTGGAAGTTTTGTTTAAGAGTAGATAAGTGTTTTTCCTACACTTTGAAGTTCCCACTTCAAAGCTATAATGCATATGAAGAAACCCCTTTTTGTAGGTTTCCTGATCAAACCTGCTTCAACTCTCCTTCCAGTCCATCTTCAATCAAATTTCAGTAAGTTTCAAAGCTACTTTGAAAGGTTATTCTTCAGATATCTAAAGATTTGAGAAGCAGCTGTTTCATCTGATGGACACCAAACCTTATTCTTAACACAGAACATTACAACACAATACAGGCCCTTTGGCCCATGATGTGTGCCCACTTTTGTAAACCTACTTCTCTATCCCTCACACTCAAAATGCATCACCTTACATATCTGGATTGAACTCCTCCTACCCAAATTGCTTTCCTGTCTCTTCCTTCTTGTCACCCTCAAAAACTGTCTACATTATCCACACCTCCAACCTTCATGTCATCTGCAATCTTGCTAATGCATTCATCCACTTCTTTATCCAGGTCATTTATAAAGCTCACAAAGAGCAGGGGTCCCAGAGCAGATCCCCACAGAACTCCACTAGTAACTGACTTCCAGGAAGAATATGCTCCATTGACTACTACCGTCTGCTTTCTCCAGGCTAGCCAAATCCACATGTTCCTTCCCTTATCATTAAGCAGCCCTTCATTCACTCTAATCATCCTTCTGTTCTTCACATATGCATAGAATCCTTAATCCTACTTTCCAAGGCCGCCTTGTGCCCTTTTCTTGTTCTTCTAAGTTATTTTCTCTAAATTCCTTCCTGGCTACCATATAATTCTCATAAGCCTTCCCTGACTTTTGCTTCCTACATGTTGTGTGTGCTTCCTTCTTCCTCTTAACTAGCTGTCTTGCCTCTTTTTTGTCATCCATGGTTCCCTTATCTAATCCTCTTTTCCCAGAACCCTGTGCAAGTGGTCCCTGAAGATCCTCCATATTACTTCTGACCTTTCACACGAGAACATCTATTCCCAATTTACTCTCCCCAGTTCCTGCATAATCTAATCGTAATTAGCCATTCCTTAATTATGTTTATCATTTTGTCTACTCTTAATCTTCTCCATAGCTATGTTAATTGTCAGGGAGCTGTGGTCATTCACCAAATTGCTCCCCGACTGAGAGGTCAGTCACCTGACCAGGATTGTTGCCCAGTACTAGATCCAGAATGGCCTCTCCTCTAGTTGACTTGTCCACATACTGTGCAGGAATCTTTCTTGGACAAGCCTGACAAATTCTGTCCCATTCATCCCTCTTGCAATTAGTACATGCCAATCAATTATGGGGAAATTGAAGTCTCCCATAACAATAACCCTGCTATTTTTGCATAATTTCAAAATCTACCCACTTATCTGCTTCTTGGTATCTGAGGGCTATTTGGGAGCCTATAAGATTACTCCCAATTCAGTGATCACTCCCTTCCTGTTTCTGACTTCCATCTACACTGGCTCAGTTGACACTCCTTCCACAACTGTCCTTACTTTCCACAGCTGTGATACTGTCCCTAATTAGTAATGCTACTCCCTTCTCCCCTTTTTAATTAAACCTCCCTTCTTATCCCCTTTGAAGCATCTAAACATGTATCAGCCACTTCTATCCTTGCACCAACCCATGTAACGGCTGCAACGTCATAATTCCAGGTACAGATCCATGCTCTAAGTTCATCTCCCTTATTCCTAATACTTGCATTGAAATGAACATATTTCATTTCTTCTAACGGAGTACATTTATACTTCCTCCAGTGCCTGCTGTTCCTCACAACCTCATGACACATTGCACCAACCTTTTTTACCATCTGCTGTATTTTTTACCCTATCATCTGGTTCCTGTCTCTGCCAAACTAGTTTAAACTCTCTCCATCAGCTGTATGTAGCAAACCTCTCTGCCAGGATATTGGTCCCCTTCCAGTTCAGGTGGAACCTGTTCCTTTTTTACAGATTGTACCTTTTCTAGAAAAGATCCAAATGATCCTGAAACCCTCACCAATTCTATAACCTTTTCTTGTACTCACTGGTGCTATTGCCCTTTCTCCATCTCCAGAAGCTTAGCTATTTGAACTTTTCATTTAATTCTGCAGCATTTTACATTTTAGTTCCTCTTACTGCATTCATTATTAAATTGAGGTAAAAAAGAAATGAAATTTAATTTTTAACGGATCACAGGTTGCTTTATTTGAAATGTGTAATATTTCCTATTCTGCAAGTACAGTTGAATAATTTATTTTCCTTTGATCTCCAGGCCCACAAGACAGCCTTCCTGGATCTCCCAGCATAGTTTCTTAGTTACGATGATGATGTATTTGCTCCTCTTGATAGTCATTGGTGCCTACAAGTCACCTGCTTTCCAGTATTACTGGAATCGATTTCTTGAAATAAAGCGATAAGTTTATTGAGCTGGCCAAAATAATGGACATGCACTGCAATTCTTACCTGATGCCTTAGTTCTTACTGTTTTAGAGAGGCACTTGTGGACCAATAATTTAATTTCCAAAAGCTGTAGACACCCTGCTGAGCGAAGAATATTTTGTAGGTTTTGGGATTCCAATATTATGTCATTTCAGCTCTTTCAAGGGACTTTTAAATTCTGAACAAAATAGGTCTTTTGTATTGCTAAAGGCTGATTACTGATTGTACTGGAGAATGGAAACTACTCTTGTTTCTAATGTTTTCAGTTCTGTGCTCGGCATGGTGCAAGGTTAGATGCCTTTTGCATTAGCCCCACCAATTGGCTTCTGCATAACCTGGAAATAAAATTTTCAATTCAGTTGACTGACCCTCCAATGCTTTGAAGGCATTTGTGACCACTGTACTGTTTTAAATGTTGATCTTGACAGTCATCAGATAGAGGGAGAAAAAAAATAATTGTATCCCTAAAATGAGCTGAAAGCAAGTTCAAGGTATTGGAAGAACTTCAATTATGATGCCGCTCTCTTTTCTTGATGGATATTTGAATCTATGAAGAAATCATTTTTAAGCATTCTTTATAATAGTGTTAAGTGTGTCAAATATTTGGCATCCAAGCTGTTTGTGTCCCCGTAAAAGACTCACTGTTTGGATACATTGCATTAATTTTTCCTGAACCTCATGAAGTTGTTGGGCATTGAATACTTTTATACCATATTATGCATTTTCTATCCATGGCTGTGAACATTGAGCTGTCAAATGGGAACTTTCTTGCATAATCTATAACCTGCATAAAGTGCAAGAAATAGTTTACTGTTTTTAATGTATTTTTTTAAAAAAGGTGAATAAATACATGTATGGAGGCATATTTTTGGCTAGTAAATATTCTTGTTTTGCCCTAACCCTAATGTGCGAATTTGAACAATGAGCATAGAATGCTAGAGCACAGGCCCTCGATGTGGTTCTGACCCATATATTCCTTAAAAAAAAAACTAACCCCTTACTACCCTGTAACCCTCTATTTTTCTTCCATCCATGTACCTGTCTAAAAGTCTCAAATGCCCTCCACCACCATCCCTGGCAAGGCATTCCAGGCCCCCACAAGTCTCTCTGCGTGGGGAAGAAATAACCAAGTAAACTTACCTCTGATGTGTCCCCTAAACTTCCCTCCTTTCACTTTGTACATATGTCTTCCTGCCCTGGGAAAAAAGGCACTGGTTGTCCACCCTAATTAATCAAACAATACATGCAGTTTTAGGCCTTCAAAATTATAACCCAGTCCTGCAATCCAAGTTCAATACCTATGAGAAATATTTATATAATATATAATACATATTAGGCATGTATTTGTTTTCTGTGGTCATTTGTTCTTGGAAATAGTTACAAGTAATTTGATTTTTTTTTCACCAACTGAATCACCCCTGTGTCACAATGACCCAATGTGGTTTTAATCTAATAAATTTAAGAACATTTTCAAAGTAACACAAGGTCATCTTTTTATTTAGATCCCACTTCATCTTCCTATTCTGGTCCTAGTTCACCCATGCCTTCAAATTTGGCAACCAGATATTTTTTGATTGTAATATAAAATTAATGAAGTGACTTTGAGACCAAATTGTTTAAAGGGAAATTTTTACTTCAGTTATTTTTTTGAAAATTGTGGAATAAGCTAATTTTAGGCTAAGAGTACTTGGTAGAATTTCTGTCCAGGTTCTAGAAGATACTTGAAGCAAGTGTTTTTGTTTACAAAGTTACTTTGTTCATGGATGGCAGTGTGATGAGGAACAATTAAAAGCGATGCTTTCTACAAGATTTAAGAAGTTTAGCAATTATTAAACCTCAATAAATACACAAGAAGTGGAGAAGTTCAGCAGGTCCCACAGCGTCCATAGCATACAAAATATATAATCAATGTCTCGCATTTGTTCGTATATTTATGAAGGGCTCAGGCCTGAAACGATGGTTATACATCTTTGCCTCCTCAAACACTACGGGATCTGCTGAGTTACTCCAGCACTTTTATGTATTTAATACAATCACTGTGTCTACAGTCTTTCTTGTTTCAAACCTATTTTCAAGAGTTTTTTCATGTTGGTACAGTAAAGATTAGAATAGAAAAAGTCCAGTGAAGTAGTGAGGAAGTGGAGAAAAGTCTTTATTTGCCCCCATTCTTCAAATGCCACATAACAATAATGTAACATTAGGAGGGAAGCAGTGGTGTGTTGCATCAGATATTTAATCTCAAGTGCTCATGTTTCATTCTTAAAATTTACCCAGTTTCTTGGAATTTTTTGTTCCCTATTGAGTGAATGACATTGTTCATTTTTTGCCTATTATCGCTTCCGATTTTTCTTGGGGAACTGCCTTATCACAATCACCAGTGGACTTGTCCAGACAGCTCCTTCGGGCCTGGATAAGTATTTTTCAGAGACATTTGCTCTTTTTGAGTGGATGTTTGGTCTCAGAGCTTAGGCATAGCAGATCGGAGGTAATGGGAATGCAGCCCAGATCTGCTTCCAATTCCAGTGGATCATAGTTTTAAACAAAATTGATGTTTACATTACAATCAACATATTGATTTTTATACACACCATAATAGCACAGTTACAGGTCTTTTGACCCATATCGTTGGGCTGACCTGTAAGTACCCCCTAAAAAAAATTAAACCCTCCCTACCTTGTAACACTTTTTTCATCCCTATGCCTATCCAAGAGTTTATTAAATGCTCCTATTGTTCCATTCTCCACCATCATCCCTGGTAATATATTCCAGGAGTGCACAACTCTGTTAATATTTAAAAAAAAAACCTTATTCCTGATGTCTTTCCTAAACATTCCCCCCTTCACTTTGTACAGATATCCTCTGGTGTGTGCTACTTCTGCCCTGGAAAAAGGTGCTGGCTGTCTGTCTCTCAGAATCAGTAAACATTCCCTCAACAGCACCCTCTCTGCAGCTGTGATGCTATCCGTAAGCAGTTATACTACTACCCACCTCTTTTCCCTTTTAAAATATCTGAACCCGAGTACCTGCATCAGCCAATCCTGTTCTTACATTAGCCAAGTCTCCGTAATGGCCAGAATATTGTAGTTCCACGTACTGATCCATGATCCAAATTCATCTCCTTTATTCCTAATACTCCTTGTATTGCAATAGATATCTTTCAAACCCACCAAACTGACTACCTTTCTTCTTCCTTCCCTGCCTGTCCTTTCCTCACAAACCCACAACACATTGCATCAACCTTTCCTAACCTCTGTCCTCGCATTCTGGGTTTCATCCCCTTGCTAAACTATGATTTTCAAACTTTTTCTTTCCACTCACATACCACTTTAAGTAATCCCTATGCCATAGGTGCTCTGTGATTAGTTAGGGATTGCTTAAGTTGGTACGTGGGTAGAAAGAAAAAGGTTGAAAACCACTGTTTTAATCGTACCTCATTGACTCGTTCTGTGCACGGTTTCATAACTCCAAAGGAAATGAGCCAATGACAATTTTTCTCAAGCAAAATATTTCAGAAACAATTGTGTCGAGAACAGTGATTCTCAACCTTCTCTTCCCATTCACAATACCACCTTAAGCAATCCCTTACTAATCACAGAGCTCTGATGGCATAGGGATTACTTGAAGTGGCATGTGAATGGAAAGAAAAAGGTTGAGAACCACTGGTTTAAACTCTCCCCAACAGCTCTAGAAAGACTGCCCACTGGGAATTTGGTCCCTCTCCAATTCAGGTGCAGCCTGTCCTTTGTACAGGTCATACTGCCTCCTCGGTTCTTTTTTCTTATGTAGTAAAACCCCTGGTATCTGGCACCTGTGGGGGTTGGTAGATCCCAGATATGTGAATTTTCCAGATGCTTGAGATTGTGTTTCATGGATTGGTGAAATAACATGATGTGTGCCATTTTTTAAATTCTGTATTTTTTACCCATTTATTTTCCTCATTTTTTGCCAGTTGCTTAAGACTGGATTACAGGGGTTTACTGTAATAAATGCTTCTGATTGTCTCTTGTATATCCATTTTTAAAAATGTTGACAGAAGGTGGATGAAATGGTGAATGATTCGTCTGTTTGAATTCATATACAAGATGATCATGGTGCAGCATTGAATCAAGAACCAATTTTCTGATTGCATTGGAAGTATCTCCTGCCTGGTCGTATTCCTTTAATAACTCTTTGTTAATATTCACATGTGTACATTTTGGAACATTTCATACAAAATATCTTCATGGGATGTTGGGGGAATCTGTTATTCATTTGCAAGTGAACATTTTTCTACTGAAAGGTTGAACAATAAGCACTAATTGTCCATTATTTAAAATCATTAATCCAATTTGGTGAGTGCTCATTAACGTGCACCTGGAACCAAATCAGTGAAGTCACTGAAGGTCAGAATGGAATGGAATCTAATCGAGAGACGATAAATCCATGGAAATGTTTGGTAAAACTATTTTTATTTGACAAAATTTGTGTCCCTTGTATTTAAATAAGCATGAATGAGAGGTGAGCTCTATGCAATTGGGAAGGGGAGGGACAAGAGAGGGAAATGGTTTTGAAGATTGTGAAGAAAACAAAATTTACAGAACAGTAACTGCAAAAACGTGATAATTGAATGTCAGAAGCTGGGTAGTTGAAAGCTTGAAAGTGAAGTGGTAAAGATATTGAGGGAAGTAGTTCAGGGTTGGGGCAAGAGCTGGATAAAAGGAAGTGACCAGAAATTGCTTCATTTATCTTTGAAGTTGAAAGATGACATGAATTGGAAGGATTGTAAAGTCAACTGAAAATGTGCATTTTATGGAAGAAAAGTCACATGATTCAGAGCAGACTTGGTGGGCTGATTAGCCTGCTTCTGCTCTCATATCTTGTGATGACTCAAGCTGCTAAGGGGCAAAAATAAACAGAGAAACCCAGAGGCATGGTGAAATGTTCAGTTAGCCAAGGTATGGGAACAATGCAATGACTGCTGTGGTTCAGGCACATGGGCAGAGGGAAAAAGCTACCATTGCTCATTTGTCATGCATTAACTCAATAATCGTTCTTCCAAACGACCTGTGTGCAATTAATGTCCTGATAGGAACACTGTTTTCCTACTATGTTAAATTAAATACACTAATAATTGTAAATTTGTGCCTGTTGGGCGAATATTGTACATTTGGGAACATTGGTGTTTATTTTGCACAGCAAGTAAATTGGTAAGTGGGCATAATGTGTGTTCCAAACAAAAGATGTAGCTTAAGTTGAAGTCCTGTTTGCATGTGGTGGCCAGTCTGTCTTCATGGCCCCTGGAGTATTGAGTAATTTCATTTTAACTCGGTTTATTAGCTGTTCGTGTCACTTGTCGCTGTTACATTCATAATCATGTTGTCTCACCTATTGCTAAGTGTTAGTAACAATTCTTGCTGGTATCAATGAGAATGGCATCACTGCTTACAGCTTTCTCTGTGCTTCTGTTTTATTTGTGTCGTGAACAATAGCTTTCCTGACATTCACTATAAAAGCACTGTGAGCCTAAACCTGCCCCCAAAAACAGCAGGTAATTTATCTCATACTCAAGCTTTACAGACTCATTTCATTTTCTTATTTTTTAAACTCATTGCTCTTTTGTCTATTCCCCAACTCTCACCTCCCATCGACTCATTAGTATGAATTTTGTGTCCAGCTCGACCAAGCTGCTTAAAAAAAATCTAGAGTTAAAAGCTGAGCATTTTTGTTAATCTATAATTTACTAAGTATTGAACTATATTGAGAAATGAATACAAAATCTGGTTGTCCATCATTTAAAGTCAGAATTTTAATTGAATCAGATGATAAACTACAAGAATCATTGATTAATCTCATCTTTGTCTTATTCCTGAAGTCAATCGTTCATCAAAATATTATAGATATTTTGTCTTCACTCTCTCCTGGCAATCCATTTCATCTTTTGATAACCGAAAGAAATGTAGAACAGCCAAGCCCTCATTTCATTTGTTGTTAACTGGTAAAATGGTAGATCTGCCCCCTGTTGCCTTTCATGGAATGAGGACATTCCAAATGTTGTCCACGGCCATTTGATATTTTGGTTTATGATGGTTGATCTCCAACTAAAACAACTGTTCCCAGACACTTTCAATGGGGAAACATTAGGGTTAGGGTTACAGCTGCCAGAAATACAAACTCCAGGAAGCATATGTGAAAAAAGTAAAACACAAAAGTTTGCAGACTCCATATTTGAAATAAAAACACAATGCTGGAGAAACTCAGCTGGTCAGTGTCCTTTATGTAGCAAAGATAAAAAGACATAACCAACATTTTTGGCTTGAGCCCTTCATCAAGGTATGGGGAAAATGTTGGCAGGTGTCTGAAATAAAAAGCTAAGGGGGAGGAACATGATCCCAAAGGTAGGAGGTAATAGGTGGCAAAGGGAGGGAGGGGCCAGATGAGTAGAGAGGGAAGGTGGTGGGGGGAGGGTTAAGGGAAAGAAAACGGAAAAGCCAACCTCCAGTTTCGCGTCTAACTCACATATGTGTTTATCCATGGCCTCGTGTCCATCCCACCAAGACAACCTGTAAATTGGAGGAACAATACCTGAATTTCCATCTGGGCACTCTCCAGCCGGATGGCATTAACATCGACTTTTCCAGTTTCTGATAGGCTACTTTCCCTTCTCGCTGTCCACTTTCCCTTAGCTCTACCCCCACATTCACCCAGCCATACATCTCCTTGCTGCTGTGCCCTCCCTTCTCCACCTGTTACCTCTTGCCTTTGCTCCTACCCCCACATCTCGCCCCTTTTTATTCTGATGTATGTTGACATTTTTCCATACCTTGAAGAGCTCAAGCTCAAAACATTGGTTCTGTATCTTTATCTTTGCTGTATAAAGGACATGGTTTGACCTTCTGAGCTTCTCCAGCATTGTGTTTTTCCTTTTTGCACATGTGAAGAAACAGAATTAATGTCATGGACCTGAAACATTGACTCTTTTTCTCTCCACGTTAACCTTCATAGCACAAATTTCAGAAAATTACATTAACTTTGTTTCTTCACATATAACCATTTACAGCACAGAAGCAGGCCATGTCGGCCCTTTGAGTCCATGCCGGTTCACTTGAACAACTCCACTAGCTCCCCCCTCCCGCTCTCTGCCCATAACCCTCCAACCCCTTCACATCCCATATGCACATCCAACCTTATCTTAAATGATGGAAGGGACCCTGCCTCCTGGCTTGTTATCCATTTTTAGGAATTGTATTTTTTTCGTATAAATTCAAAGGTTTATGTTTCTGGAGCCCAAGTAACATTGATAGAATGATGACGTACATGAAGGTTATCATACTCTTGGATTGTTGCGCATAACCTGAAGTTAACATATGCCAACCATTCATAGTATTTAAATACAAAATCTAAGCCATTCTAGAATTGGGGCTAATTTGACGAGGACAGTGGGTGACAGATGGCCATCCCAATACCAAAGAGAGCCTAATCACATTTGGGAAACTGCAGTTCATTGCTTGCCATTGAACCTGGATCTGATAAAACTATCAGAAAGTTCACTTAGTGGACTTTAAAATCAAATTTTAAAATGTGTTCACAATGTTTATTTTCCCAAAGTAGTGTTACAGTTGATCTAAGAATTCAGCATTTTGAAGGGGAGTAATATGGAAATTGTATATAAATGGTGTAAATAAAATAGAAATGCAAAATCAGGAAACAATAAGCCACCTTCATTACAGACCCCTGTCAACTTTTATCTCTGAGGACTTTTAAGAGATATGATCCAGGAGCTTGTGACTTTAATGAGTAGGTGAATCAAGAGCTTTTTCATGAGGTGTTCGAATTGGACAAAAATGTATCTTTGTCACCAAAGAAAATTGTTTTCATGGTGACTTTTATACTGGACGCCATCACTGTCTGCTGAAGACTTTGATTTCAAAGGAACTTTCATGCATTATGCTGGACAAAAGACACCCTGCTGAATAAAAGCTTGTTCCAGCTAATTTATCTGTCTTTCATTCCCAGAAAATCATTCCATTTTAATTGGGAATCTCTGCAGCATTCAATGATTTTATAGTCAAAGCCACTTCGCTTTTGTGTGTGTTTTTTTTTCAAACAGGGACTTTTGATAAGAGAATCAAGATAGTGGGTAATGATGCTTGAAATACATGTGGAGATTTGTGCTGTCTTTTTTCAAGTCTGGGGACTCTCAGCCTTAGTGATCCTGGAGGTGATTGATGGGGGATATAACATTGCAATGTCCTCTGCAAGATCCCTTCTCCCCAATCTCCAACTTGTGATAGAGCCTGGCCCACATCCTTTCTTGTTTGAAAGAGGATTTCTCTGAAAAATAGAACAATTTTAAGAGGTTTGACAGATGGATGGTATGAATTTTTTTTCTTTTGATCAGAAAGTCCAGAAATAATAGTTGCAAACTCAGCATGGGGGGGTTAGCGATTGAGAAGAAAATTCAGAATCAGTAACTGGAAAGGACTGAGTGCTCTGTCCTTAGCGATTCAGGGTTCTGGTTGAGATTGTAAGAATATTAGATAAAGGATTATCCATGGATGTTGTCTGATTCTAAATTCCTGCAGCAATTTGTTTTCTCAAAATTTCAGAATTTGCAGCTTTTGTTTCTCAATGTATATTGGAATTGAGCAGGAAGCAAAGTCGGGCAAAAAACATGCATCTTGTGGAGTCTGGAGCAAGATTATCCAGTGCCTACCTTGTTCTTTTATATCTTTGTCTTGCCTCAATATACTCATGATCCTTTTTGTAGAATGCTCCTTCACAGAACAGTCTGATGTGTGAGTTGAAATGAGTTACCATGGTCTCCCTTCTCTTCCCCTTTCTTTTCCCTCAGCTCCCCTTTCCCTCTCTACTCACCTAGCCATCCCACCTCCCATTTAGTGTCCCATTTATACATAATCTCTCCTGCTATCTTTTCACAATCGGCATGAGGTCCAATTTGTGCCCAAGAAGTGGAGGGGGGGCGGTGCGGGGGGGGGGGGTGCTCCCTCAAAGAATGAGGCTATTGTCCTTCCCAGTAATATATTTTTTTGAAATCAAGTAATTTTAAACCCCCCCCCCCCAAAATTATTGTTCCACGTCAACTTGTCTGTGGAGATTCTATTCATTTTACCATTCCACAGGAACCTTCTGACACATTCGTTGAGCCTCTTTTTTTAAACAAAGCCCCGGGACAATGAAATGGGTAACAGATTTTGTATTCAGTTCTCAATATAGTTCAACACTTAGTAAATCACTGGAGCCTTGGCATCACCTTCATTCAGACGCAGTTAACTCTGCCCACCGGTGTTATGGGCAGTCCTTCATCCAGCAAGTTCCTCCTCAATCTTCTGGAGGAGAGGGAGATGATTAAGTTTCTATAAATTGCCCAAATTTTTGTCTACTTTTATCCCCAGACATTTGATGCCTTCTTGCAGCCATTTAAATTGAATTCTCTGTTGATATTGTCTATAATCCCTGTTTGTCAAAGGCATAATCTCACTTTTGTCAAGACCTTCCCATAATCCTCCAGTGAGGTCCTCAGCCTGGGCAACGAGAGCCTAAGGTCGGGGTGTCAGGAGCTAGGATTGGAGGCAGCCAGGGCCTAGACGAGAGCCTGCGGTCGGGAGCTCGGAAGGGTGAAGGGCCCTGGGTGAGAGGGGTCAACTTTTACACTTGTATTGACTATAGCACTCGTATATATGGTATTTATTTAAAAAAAATATTTTTCTTGATTTTTTTGCTGGTTGCTTGAATTCTGGATATCAATGGTTTTACTTTACCTCCTCACTATGTTTTAGTAATTTCACTTGGTCTTGGTTGCTGCATTAAATTAAACCAATGTAGCTTCACTGCTAACTGAAGGATCGCACAACCAGATGGGTTGAGTTCAGTGAGCAAAAACTGATTTATTGCAGGCTGGCTGGCTGGTTTTATACTCCCAGCCCAGACCTGGCTGAGAATCTGAGATGTGGGGGAGAAAAGTGAAGTATTGGCCTCGTACAAAAATAATTGATTTAAAAGGAGAAAGATTGAGGAGTGAGACTGGGTTTGGTGGCCTGGGATTGGATGGCTGTTGTACAGATGAATACTCCGCAGTTGAAGGACCAAATGAGCTGTCTTAAGTATTGCCAGATTTTAAAATGTATGAGTCGTCTTCAAACTCTTAGAAATGCAGCCTGTAGATTAGTCAACCTCAAGTATTATTACTGATTCAGTCAAGCTTTGAATAGCCTTAAAAAAACTAAGTGAATATTAACAATAAGGGTATTACATTGTTGAAGTGTTCTTGATTGTCATAGAGGATTAAATTTTATAATTACATGGTTAATCTGCATGAGTCTGGGGTGCATTGTCGGGTGATAATCTAAGCCTTGTCCAGTATGACTTTGTCAGAGTTAATTTCAATATACTTTCACTGGAGCTGAAGAGAGAACTGTTTGTTCTCGACATTCACCCCACACCACCTACCTAAATCTCAGGAGAACAGATTCACTAAATCCTGAGTTATTATAAATTAATTTAACTTGCTGAAGAGGTAAAATCTGAGCTATTATATTTTTAAAAGCAACACAGATTTCACCCTGACTCAGACTTGCAAAGACTTTTGTATTCCTGGTGTGAATGCCATTTCCATTGTCACAGGTGCTTGTTATCATGAGATTCATTGACACTAAATAGAACTGGATTCTCCAATTGAAGTGAATGTGTCATTAGCCTTTCTCCATGAGATGGGTAGCCTGCAGAAAGTCATTTTACATGCATTTCTGACCAAAGATTACACCACTTTTTTTAACATGAAGGAAAGATTCCCAAAGTGATATGACTTTTGAAAGTCTAAAATTTGGAAAGAGGAAATGGTGGAAATTTTGGGTTTCAGGATCTTTTTTTAAAAAAAAAATCACTTATTTATATAGGACCTATCACAGCTTGATGATGTTCCAAAAGCATTGTAGCCAATTAGATCCTTTTGCATGTTGGTTACAATTTTTAAGGCAGGAAAAGCAACAGAAATTAGGGTACAGCAAAACCTGTCACAAATAACCAGATAATAAGCAGATGAGATAAACAGAAACTTTACATCAGTGTTTTTTCAATTTTTTTTCTTCAAATCTAAATCCATCCATTTTTCACCTGCTCTTATCTCAATGCAAGTTGGAAGCTTTGAACCTGGATTTCTGCAGTTTGATAGGAAGCTGGAGGGGAGATCTGGAATGACTCTTCACTGGGACAATTAAAGGTTTCCCAACCTTCTGATCTACACCTTGGATAAGATTAGAATTAATGACACCTAATGTCTGGTATAAAACTACAAAAAAAACTAAAATAAGACCATAAACATAGGATCAAAAATAGGTCATTCAGCCCATCAATTCTCCCCTGCTATTTAATCATGAGTTGATCCATTTCCCCACAGCCCCATTGCCCAGCCTTCTCCCCATAACCTTTGATGCTCTGGCTAATCAAGAACCCATCAATCTCTGCCTTGAATACACCCAATAACCTGGTCTCCACACCATCTGTGGCAACAAATTCCACATATTCACCACTCTCTTGCTGAAGAAATTCCTGTTCTAAGCAGACACCTTTCAATCCTGAAGTTGTGCCTTCTTGGCCTAGACTTTCCCAGTATGAGGAAACCACCTTTCTACATCTACTCTGTCCATGCCTTTTAACATTCAAAATGTTTCAATGAGATCCTTCCACTCATTCTCCTAAATATCCAACATGTGGACAGGGCTCATTTACATTCTACAGCCCAAGAGCTGTCAAAAGCTCCTCATATGATAACCCTTTCATTCCTGGCTTTATCCTAGTGAACTTCCTCTAAATCAGCACAACCCTCCTGTGAGGATCCTAAATCTGCTCACAATACTCCAAGTGATGGCTCACCAATGCCTTATTAATCCTCAATATCACATCCCTACTCAGAGAAATATCCCTATTTCTCTGGAAATGAATACCAGCATTGCATTTGCCTTCTTCACCATCGACTCAAGCTGCAAGTTTACATTCATGTAATCCTGCATGAGGAATCCCAGGACCCTTTGCATCTGGGTATTTTCAATTTTCTCCCCATTTAAAAAAAATAGTCTGTCATTTAATTTTTTTCTACCAAAATGCATGACTGTACACTTTCCAATATTTTATATATATATTGTTTGTCACTTCTCTGTCCATTTTCATAATCTAAGCCCTTCTGAAGCCTCTGTTTCCTCAACACTACCTGCTCCTCCACCTACCTTTGTATCATTTGCAAACTTGGCCGCAAAGCCATTCATTACATAATTCAGATCAATATACAACACAAAAAGCTAATTTGAAAGCTGAAGAGTCTGCTGTGGCATTGCAAGGAGGAGATGAAAGATGATGGTTCTTGAGATAAATGGAACAATGGATTGTTTGAGTGTACAAGAAGCCATTTTGTTCGTAAATTCCAGACAAGCCTGGAAACAGGAGAGAAACATCAAACAAGTTAATTACTTTGATTCTGTAAGAAAGTGGACAAAGATGCTTTTAGCGCATAAGGGTCAAGAGATATTATGAACTTCAGACTACCATGTGACATGAGAGATTTGCAAGAAATATATTATCAAGATGAGAGGCAGAGAGTCAGTTTTAAGGGAACTTGCCATCCTGTTCAGGCAGGATTGAAAGCACCAATATTTCCTGCAGAGGGGGAACAAGTTGCCTGTGCTACTCCTGGAAAAGGGGACACAGAATAAATGGCTTTGAAACAAGTCAGCCCACTTCTGGCTGTCTCTTTAAGATAAGGGGGCAGTTTCATCACTTGGGACACAGATTCCAAATTCAAGAGAAGAAAACACTCGTGTGAAGAAAATCTCTCCAGGTAATTCTGAGTAAAAGAGGCCTGATGTTTAAAAGTGCTTTACAATTGTCTCTGAACTGAACATTTTAAGTTCTTCAAGCAAGACCAAAATGATGCTGAAGTTTAAAATGGACTTTTCAGAGTTTGGGACTTGCACAGACACAAAGAGAGAGAGGGACACACACACTTGCTTTAAGTTAGAGATAAGTAAGACATGACATGTTATTATTGGTTTAATAAAAACAGTTTTGAATTTACCACAATGTGGTGATGTTTTGCCATTGCTGTTTCTTTGTTAATGCTAACAAAGACTCTTTTGTCCCTAACAAAATTGAGAAGGTTGTTGGTTTGTAACAGAAGTCATGGACATGTATGTAACATGTGAGTGGAGCATAGAATTGAAATGGTTGGCCACAGGGAGATCCTTGTCACTGATGTGGACAAAGCTAAGATGTTTAGCGAAGCGATCTCCAAATCTGCGTCCAGTCTCTTGTGTAGAGAAGGTAATTCTGCAGATTCTTTACACTCACATACTACTTTAAGTATTCCCTATTGCCATAGATTGCTCTGTGATTAATAAGGGATTACTTAAGGTGGGATGTGGGTGGAAAGAAAAAGTTTGAAAACCACTGTTTTAATCGTACCTAATTAAATCGTTAGGTGCATGGTTTCATAACTCCAAAGAAAATGGGCCAGTGGCAATTTTTCTCAAGCAAAATATTTCTGTAATAACTGGGTCGAGAGCAGTGATTGTGAACCTTCCCTTCCCACCCACATCCCACCTTAAGCAATCCCCGACTAATCACAGAGCACCGATGGCATTGGGATTACTTAAAGTGGGATGAGGAAAGAAAAAAGTTAAGAACCATTGCCATTCTGGGAGCACTGGATCAGATCCAGTCATTTACTGTCAATATTACATTTCAGCAGGTTTGGGGAACAAGTTCCTGAATCATTGGACTCTTTGTTTCTTTGGCTTGGCTTCGCGGACGAAGATTTATGGAGGGGGTAAAAAGTCCATGTCAGCTGCAGGCTCGTTTGTGGCTGACAAGTCCGATGCGGGACAGGCAGACACGATTGCAGCGGTTGCAGGGGAAAATTGGTTGGTTGGGGTTGGGTGTTGGGTTTTTCTTCCTTTGCCTTTTGTCAGTGAGGTGGGCTCTGCGGTCTTCTTCAAAGGAGGTTGCTGCCCGCCAAACTGAGGCGCCAAGATGCACGGTTTGAGGCGTTATCAGCCCACTGGCGGTGGTCAATGTGGCAGGCACCAAGAGATTTCTTTAGGCAGTCCTTGTACCTTTTCTTTGGTGCACCTCTGTTACGGTGGCCAGTGGAGAGCTCGCCATATAACACGATCTTGGGAAGGCGATGGTCCTCCATTCTGGAGACGTGACCCATCCAGCGCAGCTGGATCTTCAGCAGCATGGACTCGATGCTGTCGACCTCTGCCATCTCGAGTACTTCGACGTTAGGGATGTAAGCGCTCCAATGGATGTTGAGGATGGAGCGGAGACAACGCTGGTGGAAGCGTTCTAGGAGCCGTAGGTGGTGCCGGTAGAGGACCCATGATTCGGAGCCGAACAGGAGTGTGGGTATGACAACGGCTCTGTATACGCTTATCTTTGTGAGGTTTTTCAGTTGGTTGTTTTTCCAGACTCTTTTGTGTAGTCTTCCAAAGGCGCTATTTGCCTTGGCGAGTCTGTTGTCTATCTCATTGTCGATCCTTGCATCTGATGAAATGGTGCAGCCGAGATAGGTAAACTGGTTGACCGTTTTGAGTTTTGTGTGCCCGATGGAGATGTGGGGGGGCTGGTAGTCATGGTGGGGAGCTGGCTGATGGAGGACCTCAGTTTTCTTCAGGCTGACTTCCAGGCCAAACATTTTGGCAGTTTCCGCAAAGCAGGACGTCAAGCGCTGAAGAGCTGGCTCTGAATGGGCAACTAAAGCGGCATCGTCTGCAAAGAGTAGTTCACGGACAAGTTTCTCTTGTGTCTTGGTGTGAGCTTGCAGGCGCCTCAGATTGAAGAGACTGCCATCCGTGCGGTACCCGATCATTGGACTAATGATGTACAAAACAACTTCTTGGACATGAGGTGCATGGGCTTTGAGACTGTATCAGAAATCATGGTGTTATCTTCAGAATTCATTCTATTCTTTCTTTAGAATACTAATAAAAATGATTGCATTAGAGTAGTGGTTCCCAACCTTTTCCTTTCCACTCACATACCACTTTAAGTATTCCCTATGCCATAAATGTTCTGTGATTAATAAGGGATTGCTTAAGGTGGTACGTGAGTAGGAAGGGAAGGTTGAGAATCACTGCTCTAGACTCAATTGTCACTGAAATATTTTGCTTGAGAAAAATTGTCATTGGCCCTTTTCCTTTGGAGTTATGAAACCCTGCACATAACGAGTCAATTTGGAATAATTAAAACAGTGGTTTTCAAACTTTTTCTTTCTACCCACATACCACCTTAAGCAATCCCTTATTAATCACAGAATACTTATGGCATAGTGAAAACTTAAAGTGGTATGTGAGTGGAAAGTAAAAGGTTGGGAACCACTGCATTCGAGTTTAGCTTAGTTGTCTTCAAGGCTTGAATGAAATTTCATTTCTCCAATCTTGAACACTTGCCTGTGTCTAGAGACCGATCTTGAGAAATTTAGTTCTGTGTCCATTTTTGCATCTGAACAGATGGAATTTCTGTTCTTGTAGATTTTGAGAAAGACTTACTAGTGCATGGTTTCATAGCTGCCTTCTTGTTGGTGACACTGTCCTTTTCTTACAACTAACAAGGCAGTCACACAGCTGAGTCGGCATTGTCTAGTGCACTTCAACAACAATTGATTTCATTACACTTTTGAGTAATGATTGCAATCATTGCAAATATACTTTATAGAATTTACAAATGATTTCAGTGAAGTTGTAGTGCTTGAAGCAAACTTTGCTTCGTATGCTCAATTGTAAATCAGAATTAATGAGCTTTTGCCACAAAATTGCTTTCTTCTGGGGCTGTAATTCTTGTTCTGAGGGTTGTTCCTCTCTCAAATATTCTCATCCACACTCTTGTGGTCCACTACCATATTGTAAAGTGCTCATCTTATGGGTGGACACTTTAGAAAATCTTAAAGAAAATTCACAATCTGAGAATAACAAACCAGAATAATAACTTAGTTTCATAGCAATGCGTTAACTCTTTGGACTCTGGCCATTTTAAACCTTTCATAATGTATACTCCAGACTGGGTTCAGTATGAACACCAGTATGAACCAATTGATGGTTGGGTATAAAACCAGTGCTGGTAAACAGGAGGACAGATTGTATGTGCTTGTTAGTAGCCTCTGTAAATCAGGACACAAGAGTCCAAAGGATTAATAATACCCATGAACAAATGCCATGTGATCTCAGAAAATGTACCATGCAGAAGCAAGCTATTTGTTAGGTTGAGTCTATGCTCATTAAAAAGTTACCAACTTAATTCCATCTTCCACCCAAGGTCCTTTGTTGTGCAGTCGTGCATCTTCAAGCACATGTCCAAGTATTACTTAAAGGTGAAGAGGATTAAAATCCTAAATTCTTCCTCCCCTCTACCAATTTTAGATTTGTCTCCTAGTTTTTGCTTTTCCTTGATTTTGAGTTTAGGCCCTTCCTATTTAATCTTAATTTTATTCATCCAAGTTAAAATTCCCCTGCTGCAAAGAAAAGAACCTCAGTAGAAAACAACAATCTTTTATCATTGCTGCAATTTTCCAGTCCTGGCAACATCCTTGTGAATCTCCCTGTACCGTGTCCAGTGCAGTATCATCTTTGCAGTTACGTGACATTATAGACATACAGCAAGTTAACAATCTCCTTCTGTCCGTGAGCCCAATTAACTTACAACCCCAGTACGTTTTGAACAGTGGAAGGAAACTGGAGCACCCAGAGGAAACCCACGCAGACACTGGGAGAACGTACAAACTCCTTATAGACAACACTGGTTTGCCCAAGTCGCTGGCGCTGAAGACGCTGTTTACATCCGGTACCGCACGGATGGCAGTCTCTTCAATCTGAGGCGCCTGCAAGCTCACACCAAGACACAAGAGAAACTTGTCCGTGAACTACTCTTTGCAGACGATGCCGCTTTAGTTGCCCATTCAGAGCCAGCTCTTCAGCGCTTGACGTCCTGCTTTGCGGAAACTGCCAAAATGTTTGGCCTGGAAGTCAGCCTGAAGAAAACTGAGGTCCTCCATCAGCCAGCTCCCCACCATGACTACCAGCCCCCCAACATCTCCATCGGGCACACAAAACTCAAAACGGTCAACCAGTTTACCTATCTCGGCTGCACCATTTCATCAGATGCAAGGATCGACAATGAGATAGACAACAGACTCGCCAAGGCAAATAGCGCCTTTGGAAGACTACACAAAAGAGTCTGGAAAAACAACCAACTGAAAAACCTCACAAAGATAAGCGTATACAGAGCCGTTGTCATACCCACACTCCTGTTCGGCTCCGAATCATGGGTCCTCTACCGGCACCAACTACGGCTCCTAGAACGCTTCCACCAGCGTTGTCTCCGCTCCATCCTCAACATCCATTGGAGCGCTTACACCCCTAACGTCGAAGTACTCGAGATGGCAGAGGTCGACAGCATCGAGTCCACGCTGCTGAAGATCCAGCTGCGCTGGATGGGTCACGTCTCCAGAATGGAGGACCATCGCCTTCCCAAGATCGTGTTAAATGGCGAGCTCTCCACTGGCCACCGTGACAGAGGTGCACCAAAGAAAAGGTACAAGGACTGCCTAAAGAAATCTCTTGGTGCCTGCCACATTGACCACCGCCAGTGGGCTGATAACGCCTCAAACCGTGCATCTTGGCGCCTCACAGTTTGGCGGGCAGCAACCTCCTTTGAAGAAGACCGCAGAGCCCACCTCACTGACAAAAGACAAAGGAGGAAAAACCCAACACCCAACCCCAACCAACCAATTTTCCCTTGCAACCGCTGCAATCGTGTCTGCCTGTCCCGCATCGGACTTGTCAGCCACAAACGAGCCTGCAGCTGACGTGGACTTTTTACCCCCTCCATAAATCTTCGTCCGCGAAGCCAAGCTAAAGACTGCTATGCTGTGCCGCACCTTGGGTAGCGTGGGCTCTTAGGCTGGAAGGGCTTGATACTATGCTGTATCTCTAAATTAAAAATAATGACCAGAATGTATACTATTCCCAAACTGTGAGGTATGCAATGTTGTGTAGAGTTCTGACATAATCTCACTGCTCGAATATTCTATGCCTTGGTTAATAAAGGGAAGTATTCTGTTCACCTTTTTAAGTCCTGCTAGACATATACTTCCACCATGTATAATAAAGATGGTCCTTTGGACCTTATCCCTGAAAGTTATTGAAGGCTAAAACATTTTTGTGATTATAATGTCAGGCTCAAAGAATATTAGAAAACCCTTCTAGCCAGCAGTATCTTCAACCCACTATCATCCAGAAGAAGGCACAGGAGCATCAAGATCAGGATTCAGGAATAGCTTCTTTCCACAGGTTGTGATATTGATAAATTTTAAATTTAGACCTAAAGCACGGTAACAGGCCACTTTGGCCAATAAGCCCAAGCCACCCAATTAACCTGCACCAGTGCATTTTGAATGGTGGGAAGAAATCCACGCAGATGTGCAGAGAGTGTTCAAGCTCCTTACAGACCACGCTGGTTTTGAACTCCTGTCACTGGTGCTGTAACAGCGTTGTGCCGACTGCTATGTTCACTTTGCTGAACAGTATCCTGCAACCATGCAAGTCATCCCAAAATTTGTTCATATTGTGATTATTTAGCTGATCCTTATATACTGTGTGTGCACCATGGCTTAGAGAGCTACTCTTTAGTCAGGTTGTATATCCACAAACAGATGAGAATAAACTTGATTAGGATTGACAATATTCCTGATTGCGGATGTCATTCTGCATGTCTGTTATCACCACCTGTTATTCATGAAGAGTATCCTGGTTGGATTAAAACTACATCAAGTTCCTGCATTGAAGCATTTGATGAGCGTCATAAATTTAAATTTACATCTGATGGTGGTGATGACAAACTGTGAAAGATGTCCCAGACAACTCAAGAAATGATTGTCATTCATATTTATGTCACTCTCTGATCCTGAATTAAATTCCTTCATTTTTCAAAACCATTATTGGTCCATTGCATCTTCTCATCCTTTAAATATGCAAACATCTCAATTTCATCCATTCTTGGAGGCAGAGTATTACTTGATCCAACGACTCTCTGCATAAAAAAATCTCTTTGCTTTCCTATGATCAACTTAGAACCATTGTTTTTTTCAAATAATTTTATTTAATGGAAAACCACTTAACAAACATCACAATATCGCAAACTTAATCCGAATGCAAGTGGTATGGTATATATATATAAAAAAGGAAAAAAAAGAAAAACTCCCTCTCCCAATCCTCTACAAACTTTAAAAAAAGGACAAGAAAACCACAACAGGAGCCCTTCACTTTCCGAGACTTTTAAACTTATGTATATGTATATATTCATAGAGACCGATAGGAAAAAGGGAATATTTGAGATTCATCTAAATTTTAATGCAAACAGTTTGTAAATATGGGCTCCGTATTTCACCAAATATATGATATTTATCTCTTAAATTGTTAATTTTCTCATGGAATACAATTCCAAACTTCTGCATGCCATTCTCAAATCAATATCTGACTTCCAAGTTATAGCAATTCATTTTTAGCTATTGCCAAAGCAATTTGAACAAATTTTACTTGATACATATTCAGTTTTAATTTAGGTTTAATCCCTCTAACATCTTCCAGTAAAAATAACATTGGATTCTGTAGGAATCCAACTTCAGTTATTCATTCTAATAAATTACCCAATTCAAGCCAAAAAGATTTAATTGTGGAACACTGCCAACTTGAATGCATCAAGGTACCAACTTTTTGTAAAACTATTATTGACACTTTCTAGTTTATTCGCTACCCTTTGACTCCTTGACAAGCAGAATACAGCTTTTAAAAATTTGATCAAGCATCCCACAGTGTATTGAGGATTAAAGTAGAATATTAATTTATTTTGCTTTTGATTCCTTGACTTGAGAAATTAAGCTTCCTCAAAGCTTTCCATAATTCCATTGTTGAGCACAGCAGTAGAACATTTATTCATTTCATTATTCTAAAGAAATCCAGTGACCCAGTGACTTCCCAAATAGAAATTTAATTAAAAAGCCACAACACATCAATACAAAGAATTTTGGCTGCAATAATTAGGATTGAGCACAATTTCAGGGGAGATTTTTTTTAAAGAGTGTTGTCTGCTTTGAAAATCCAGAATTAAATTGGCAATTTATATATATAATGTATATTCTAGTATCATCAAAGTTAAGTTTTACTGAATTGTGTTTGTCTAAATCATGAATTGTAAGTGGTTTGACCTGAAACTTCAATTATAATGCATTGATGTTCTTGCACATCTGATAGAACCTTGTAACTAACAGCACAGAAACAGACCCCTCTGGCCCTTCTAATCTGTGCCGAACATTTTATTGATATTTTTCTTGTAGTTAGCTAACCAAAACAGAATGCAATTCTCCAGATTTGGCCTCACCCATGTTTTGTACAACTTTAATATAATGTCCTCAACAAGACTGACAAGAAGCTTTTGCTCATTAAAATGGAATAGGATTACTTGCCAGATCTGTGAATGAGGAAAAAGGCACCCAGAATACACATTTCAAAAAGGGTGCCTTTGTGTATGGGAGGAAAGGGGTCTGTAATTATTTGAGAACTTCTGAGTAATACAGGTTTATCTTAAAATAGCCAGTCCTCCATGCCCACTGCAAGTAAAGCTCTCTTCTGTGCTTGAGATGAACTCATTATATTCCTCATAACTGAACACTGCCAATCATTTTTAACCTGGACACTTGTCAGGAAGGCTCAGCAGCAACTGCACTTCCTGAGAAGAATGAGGTGGACAAGGCTACCGGTCACCATTCTTGTCAACCTTGTACAGGAGTTCTATTGAGAGTGTTCTGACTGGTTGCATCTCAATGTGATATGGTTGTTGCAGGGAAATGGATTGGAGATCAATCCACAGGACCATAAGAGTGGCAGAGAGGATCATTGCGGTCTCTTTCCCACCCCCCCCACCCCTTTCCCCCATTGACATGATCTACCAGGATCGCTGTTTGAAGAGGGCAAGCAAAATCTTTGAGGACCTCATACACAACCTCTTTAAGCTACTCCCATTGGGTAAGAGATACAGGAGTAACAGAGCCAGAACCACCATGCTGAGAAACAGCTTCTTCTCTTCGGTAGTGAGAATGCTGAACTCCTAAATGAACTGCCCAGACTAAGCCTCCAAGATTCTCCTATTTATTATTTATTTTTATTATGTATATGTGCTTGTCTATATATGTGTTATATCTGGTTGTGTGTTTGCAGTATGCTGTTTCACCAGGTTGTACAATTGAATGATTATAAATTTGATTATTGTACAGTTGATGAGTTATAAAATCCTGAAATTTCTAGACCAAACATATTAATTTAATCAGTTTTCAGGTTATAAATTAAACTTGCATTAAGAGTGAACTTCTACCCCCAAAAATGGTGCTTTTGCAGCTTATTTCAATTTTCAGTTTAAAATCGTGAAATATCATTTCCAATATTTAGGAATTATGATTATGAAAGTTATAAAAACTTATTGAAAGAGAATTTCTTGGTATTACCTGATAAGATTAAACTATTATTATCGGGTTGGTCACCCTTATCTATTATAATGATGGGACGTATTAATTCAATTAAAATGAATATTTTACCTAAATTTTTGTATCTTTTACAAACGTTTTATTCCCAAATCCTTTTTCAGTTTGCTGGATTTGGCTATTTCTACTTGTATATGGCAGGGGGGAAAAAAACACGTATAAACAATTCCATCTTCAAAAGTCCACATAAAATGGAGGATGATCACACCCAGATTTTAGTTGTACTATTGGGCGATTAACCTAGAACATTATTATTACATTTGGATAAATCAGTGAATCACCCCTCTTGGGTAGAAATGGAATTGCAGTTCTCCACAATAAACCTCTACGTTGGCAGTTTTAGAATCCCTTTTACCATTTTCTTTTTGACACATAATCTGTTAATGAGAAATAGGTTGAGAATTTGGCTCAGTTTAGGAAATTCTTCGGGTTTAATGGTTTTTCACTAGGTAGTCCTATTACAGATGCCTATCTTTTTCAACCCTCCTTGCTGGATGCAGGTTTCCAAGAATGGCATAGAATAGGTATTCAAAGTTTTAACAATCTCTTTATTCGAGATAATTTTGCCTCTTTCAAACAATTATTAGCTAATCTAATCTTTCCAACAGACACTCTTTTAGATATTTACAAATTAGACATTTTGTTCAGTCTAAGCTTTCAGATTTTCTGAGAATTTCCAACACTAATATTCTTGATTTTTTTAAATTTAGGGTTTTTTAATATCATGTATTTATAATAATTTATTGGATTTAAAACCCCTATGGCTGGGATCAAAAGCAATTGGAAATGAGATTTGAACTTTCTCAGGTGAAGATTGGTACTCTAACTCTCAGCTTGATGAATGATTCGACATTATGTGCAAGGCAATGTTTATGACATTTTAAGGTGGTTCACAGAACTCCTCTCTTCAAACTTAAATAATCTCAATTTTATGCCGATTTGATTCACTATGTGAGGTGTAAAATTTTTAAAGTTTCCCTGATCCATGTGTTTTGGGAGTGCCCAAATTTAGAGAGATTCTAGAAAGACGACTTCCAAACTTGATATCAACAATTTTCTTAAGATTAATTTGGAACCTTGCCCGTTAATTGCTTTGGCTTATCTCGTGATCCAGATAAAATTATATCAGCATCTCAGGGAATTTTTTAGCTTTTGCCATATTGATAACCAGATGAGCAATCTTATTGAAATGGAAATATCACTCATTCTCTGCTCATACATAAACAGTGGTTAAATGATGTCCTATTTAAGATGGGAGAAAATCAGAAATAATATTAAAAATAGAAAGTTCCAATTTATGAAATATGGGTCCCATTCTTAGAATTGTTTTTATAATGGCAAGAATTAACAATTCTGTATGTTCCAGTGATTCCTTGTCTGTTTTCCGGGGGTCGCCAATTGTTTCATATTATTGATTTTTAAAAATTAATTGTATAAAGTAACTGAGGTGGGGGGGGGGGGATTAGATTTAGTTTTAAGGTTTGACATGGTCACACAGATCATTTCAATTAAATGTTTTTGAGGTATAAAGCAATTATTGGTGTAGTTTTATCTCCTTTTTTTGGCTTTTTGTATGTGCTTATTCGTATACAAATGAATTATGTAATTATCAATTCTGTTTGTTTGGTTATATGTTAAACTCAATAATTATATTTTATAAAGAAAGAAGAGTTGTCATCATGAAAATAATCTTTCACAATCTAATGATCTGAGATTAAGGTGATTCTTTATTAGTACAAAAGACGAGAGCTTTCACCAGTAATTTGCAGCAGGTAAATTCCAAGTTTATTGATGAAAGGAAATCATGAATATAGTCGTCACACTTTTTGATTTCCAAAACACAATCTGGAACAAATATCACAATTAAAGTTTCCAGAAATTAAAATCTTGACATTAACAGCATTGATAGCTCAATAAGGATTGCAAATGCTTTTGTACAATGTGGAGATTGTGGCAAACATGGCATCTATCCTACAAACAGCAAACATCTATTTTGGCAGTGTTTGCACAACTCATTATACTGTGCTAGTTGTTGCCAGTGTTCTTTAAATTGTAATATGAGGGGCTCCAATCTCCATGTGACCAAATGGTAAAGTCAGAGGAGCTTTGGTTTAATCTTTAATTTAATAATGGCAATGGATCTTCTCACCAAAGTGATGTGCCCAGATCTGAGGGAGGGACTTGATCCCAACTAATGATACAACTTAGTTACAAGAGACATTTTATTTTTAAGAAAGTTTGTCAATAGACAAATGAGCTTTTCCATGAGATACAACAGAAACTATCTGAATGAGCTCTTCCATGAGATACAACAGAAATTATCTGAATGTGATTAAGGGGATTGTCATTGGTAATAATGGGCGAATCCTTGGCAATGGATGGTGGTTCTCCCACAGACCTTGCTTTGTGCGCTGATACCCCTGTTCCTTTCCACCTCCAACCTGACATGATGTCCTTCCTGAAGGAAGGGGTGTAGAATCCATAGATAACTGGATTTGAGCAGGTGTGTAGCAAGGCAAATAAAAACAGTACAAGATTGACATATTCTGGCACATTGTGCAGTACGTCTGGCTTGAACCAGTACCACACTCCAAGTAGATAATATGGAGTCCAGCAGATGATGAAAGATGCAACTACAATTATGGTCATTTTAATTGTTTTCATTCGAGCCTTCAAAATGTAATTTGCATTCTTGGTATTGTTTCTGTAAAATAAATCTTGCTGTTAATGTTAAAGCCATAAAAATTGTTGAACCAAAGGGATATTATTTCAAAGCATTCTACAGAGCGACTACAATATTAAGCTCTCACTTTGATAGCCTGAGCAATGACACTACATGAGAAACTTGCCTCTCATCCAATCTTGGTAGACAGTTTTGTATTTCCTTCTTAAAGTGTCACTACTCTTTAATTACTTTATTGGCTTAGTGTTTGGCAGCCATTTCATGAATGGGGCAATGTTCCCTTTGGATGAAAATGTTCCATAGCAAGAACAAAGCCCAAAGCATTGGCCTCTGAGCCCCAAGGTCTCCTGACTTGGTACTGGTGAGGTATTTTAAATGTGTTCACATTGTGCAAGATCAGGGGTAGCATAGCTGGTAAAGCTACTACATCATAACTACAAGACCCATGCTCACTCCTGACCTCTGGTTCTGTCTTTGTGGAGTTTGCAGGTCTTGGAATGTGACCCAATAGTTTCCTGTGGGTGCTTTGCTTCCTCCCATCTCCCAAAGTTGTGCGAGATGGTGGGTTAATTAGACACTGTAAATTGGCTGAGTGTGAGACAGGAATCTGGAGAGAGTCAATGGCAATGTAGGAAGAATAATGTGGGATAATTTCGAGAAGGATTAGGGCACTGACTTGAAGAGTCCTATTGCTGAGCCACTCTATGCCTACTGTATATATTTGTGTAATAGTCGAATTTTGCAAATCAATTTTTAGAGGGTTGACTACTACATGCATACAACTTGACTGCTTCATTTAGGGCATCAGGAGCTCGGATGGACAGGCAGGACTAGGTGGCAAGACCAAGTTTGGGGCACCGGGAGCTCAGATGGGTGGGTGGGCTGTTGGGACTGGGTGGTGTCTGGAGGCAGGATGTAGGTAGCTCACATAGGCAGGTGGCCTGGGCCTAAGCAAGAGTTTGCGGTTGGGGCTTTGGGATCTCTGGTGGGCAGGTGACCAGAGCCTGGGCAAGAAATGACAGTCAAGCAGTCTGTAGCTCCAGTGGGTGGGCAGCCAGGGCCAAAAATGGGGGGGGGGGGGGGGTCGACTTTTAAATAGTATTGATTAACTGCACATGTCTACTTGGTAAGATCATTTCATTTGGGTGGAGGGTTAGACTCTGAAGATGTAAAGTAGAACTTGAATAGATGCCAACTTCTATTGCAGAAAATGGAGCTCATCATATAAAGACCAAATTTATGACATTGGGCTTCCCTGACATACTGGCATCTAGTTCTTTGGCTGGGCTTCGCGGACAAAGATTTATGGAGGGGTATGTCCACATCTGCTGCAGGCTCTTTGGTGACTGACAAGTCTGATGCGGGATAGGCAGGCACGGTTGCAGCGGTTGCAAGGGAAAATTGGTGAGTTGGGGTTGGGTGTTGGGTTTTTCCTCCTTTGTCTTTTGTCAGTGAGGTGGGCTCTGTGGTCTTCTTCAAAGGAGGTTGCTACCCGCTGAACTGTGAGGCGCCAAGATGCACGGTTGGAGGCGATTCAGCCCACTGGCGGTGGTCAATGTGGCAGGCACCAAGAGATTTCTTTAAGCAGTCCTTGTACCTCTTCTTTGGTGCACCTCTGTCTCGGTGGCCAGTGGAGAGCTTGCCATAGAACACGATCTTGGGAAGGCGAAGGTCCTCCATTCTGAAGACATGATCCACCCAGCGCAGTTGGGTCTTCAGCAGCATGGATTCGATGCTTGCGGACTCTGCCAGCTCGAGTACTTCGATGTTGGTGATGAAGTCATTCCAATGAATGTCGAGGATGGAGCGGAGACATCGCTGATGGAAGCGTTCTAGGAGCCGTAGGTGATGCCGGTAGAGGACCCATGAATCGGAGCTGAACAGGAGTGTGGGTATGACAACAGCTCTGTACACGTTGATCTATACTTGTCTATCCAGAGGGCTGGGTGTTTGAAAACTAGAGCTACAGGGTACAATAGTTTTGATGCAGGCTAATGCATGATACATAATCAAGCCTCACCTTGGTTCTTTTTAATCTGCTTGCTTATCTCCCAGAGAATCCTGCTGTAGCAGATGATCATAATGGTGAGACGTATAGAGTGATGAAGGTGAACATGTTATAGATGGTTTCATGCCAATGTTCGGTGAAGCTCCCATAGGTCACACACTGGATGAAGTTCACACCATGGGCATCCTGCACCTGGAAAATGAAAAGCTAGGAAAAGGAGATGGGAAGTTACTATTTGTTAGCACTTGTTTCAATGTCAGAGTGTTGTCTGTGTGGAGTTGGTGGGAGTTGTAGTGAGTGAGGACATTGAGGATGAATGGTGCTGTCAGAATGTTCAGAGCAAATGGGAGCTACAGTGAGTGGTGTCATAGTGATAAGAGAGGGTGATGCTGTTGTACATGGTTTTAGCCGGAGAGGAGTGAACAAAGTTGTAGAACGTTTAGTAAAACATGAATGTCTGCAGACACCATGAATGAAGTAAAAACACAACACTTGAGGAACTCAGCAGATCAGTGTGCTTTATATGAAAAAGATAAAGATTCATAATCAACATTTCAGGCTTGAGCCCTTCATCAAGATGTGAGCAAAATGTCAGCAGGCACCCGAACAAAATGGCAGGGGAGGGACAGGGGAGGAGCACGGTCCCACAGGCAGCAGATAATAGGTTTATAAGGGAGAGAGGGCACACCATCAAATAAAGGGAGAGAGAATGGGGTGGAGAAGTGAAGGAAAGAAGACAGAGGGTCAGGGAAGGGAGGGAGTACGGGGAGTGGGCTAGCAGTAACTGGAGATCAATGTGAATGCCATCTGGTTGGAGAGTGCCCAGACGGAAAAGGAGGTGTTGCTCCTCCTATTTGCAGGCAGTCTTGTTTCACAGTGCATGAGGCCATGGACAGACATGTTAGCATAGTTAGCGTAGCGGTTCGCGCAATGCTATTACAGCGTCCGCAACCTTGGTTCAAATCTGGTGCTGTCAGTGAGGAGTTTGTACATTTTCCCTGTGACCTGCATGGGTTTCCCATGTGCCCAAGTTTCCTATTCTGTTCCAAGGTCATCAAGGGTTGGTAGGTTAATTAGACACATGGGTGGTGCAAACTCATGGGCCACAAGTGCCTGTGACAATGCTGTATCTCTAACATATGAGGGGTTATTTTAAGTGATGTCTTGAACAGAGTGGTAACACTGACAACACCAAAAAATTGATAATTATAATAGACGACTTCAAGCTGAACACAAAGTTCATTTCAGGTTGGCTGTAGGAAGCTGGAGAAACATTAAATTAACTTTTATAGAATTTAACATGTTTAATTACATAAAGATGCTCTCAGGTTGACTGCATCTGCTGCACAACAAATGTGAGGAGCCCAGGGTTTGTCTTGGTCATTAATTTTACAACCGAAGTAGAGCTCATCGGCTTTCTTAATATGTGCAGTCAAGCAGTGTCTTTGAGCCTGAAGTGTACACTCGCCACCAATGTAACAACGTATCGCAGCTGATGCGACATTGACGAGATTTTTCTGCTGTACTAAATCTTCCCGAAGACAATAAATGCTGTGTGTATCTACACTCACTCTGCAATGCCTGAAGAATGTGTGCATCGACATAGCTTTAATCTATGTAATGCATAGCACCTGCACTGAGTGCTTGCCCAGGCATGGCTTGGACCGACCAAAACAGGTTGCTTTGCTGTACTAGAGAACTGCAAATGACAGGAAATCACAAAAATAGGTTATATCTTTTAAAAAAAACAGAATGGGATAGGAAATTTTAAGGTGATTTTGTGATCAGCAGTCCAAAATCCATAAAATACACCCAAAAGTATTCAGGAAGCAAAATGTTCATTGTCCAATGTAATGAGTGATATAGTGAATTCAAGCTGTGGGCATGCAGCATAAAAATGGCTGAAGGATGCCAAGTGCACATTTGGGCCGTCCCATGGACAGCATACCTGAGGAGTTGCCAGTAGTCCACTTACAATCCACACCATTAAAAGCATCAACTTGTTCCTGTGACCAGCACTGATAAAGCTGAATGGGTTCAGGATAACTGAATGGCGATCAATGCTGATCTCACCAGGACAAGAGCAGATGCATCCATGGCAGATAACTTCAAAAGTTTAGGACTGTGCATACCACATTTCCTGATGCATCCATGGCAGATAACTTCAGGAAGTTTAGGACTGTGCATGCCATATTTCCTGTGTGCCACTGGATGGTGAGGCTCCAGGCTGCATTCAGTGGCATCACGAAAAGAGTCACCATTAGGTCTGCGATAGCGAGGTTCAAGATTAGAACCCTGATGTGGGATCTCTTCCTCCTCGTGATGCTGAGGAGGACGGCGATGTTGCTGAACACAGACACGATGAAGAAACAATGACTCGGACTTTGGCTGCCACAGTGAAGGCTGGAGTGATCCAAGCTTCAGGAGGAGCGGGACTTGTGTTGGAGCATCTGAATTCGAAAATATGAAGCCCATCTGATTGATTAGTGAAGGCCAGTGAATCCACCATTGTCTGTTGGAGCAAAGTGTAATAGTATCAGAATAATTTCATTTTAAATGCTCTTGGAATAGAGAAATAGGTAATAGGCACATAACTGAATTTCTGCTATAGATTCCATGTGCAGGCAAACTAAATGGGAATCTTACTTAATGTAAAAAACAGCTTGTATTTTCTATGCAATTTCCTAATGATAAATCAAAGAGCTGAAACATTAACTGTTTTCTCTCCTAACACATCTGACACAACATTTCCTGCATTTATTTGATTTCAGGATTCCAGATCCTGCAATAGTTGGTTTTCATTGAACGTGCTATTGACCCCGTGTATCAGCGATACGGAGTACAATTTAACAATCTGAGGGCATGTTAAGAATTTTGGTGCACAGCTCAACCCACCATTCCTTTTTGTAGTTCTCCCTTGATATTAACTTTGCCGAAATTAGCATTTTTTGTCCATTTAAATCTTGGAGGTGAATATCTCTGTGGTAGATATTTTTCTTTTATTAGTTTACATTGCAACTTTTCTCAGACTGAAGCATGAAATATCATTCCCCCCTCCCAATTTCTTCATATTTTAATATTTATCTTTCTTGACATTCAGTAAAACCTTCAGTACCCAGCACTAATGGGGCTTGGTAGACGAGTCGATTTGTTAGTTGCTTGAGATTGTGTGATTGACGTCAATTTTAAATTTTTTTCCCTATTTATTTTCTACGATATTTTTTCTGGCTGCTTGAGGCAGAGGTCGTACAAGATTGCTGCTTGTAGGATCAGATGTCATATTTATCTGATATCCATTGTATCACTCATGTACAGCACAGTGTGGTGCTGACCAATATGTACCTACCCAAAATAAACCTAAACCCTCCCGACCTCATAACCCTCTATTTTTATTTCATCCGTGTGCCTGCCTAAGAGTCTCTTAAATGCCTCTATTGTTCTCAGCCTCCACCTCCACCTCTGGCAATGCATTCCAGGCACCCACAACACTCCGTGGAAAAAAAAACTTACTGCTGTCTCCCCTAAACTTTTCTCCCTTCATTTTGCTACTCCTGCCCTGGGAGTATATCTTATCAATGCCTCACATAATCTTGTAAATATTTATTAAAGTCATCTTTCGTCACTCCAAAGAGAAAAGCTAACCTTGCAACATATGACATATTTTCCTATCCAGGCCACTTCCTGGTAAATCTCCTCTATACTCTCTCCCTTCCAAATCCTTCCTGCAATGAGGTGATCAGAAATGTCAAAGGAGGTTGCCTCCCAGGTGGCAGTGTCAAGGAGCTGGAACATCACCTCATGACTCCTGAACTAAATTTCCCTATTAATGAAGCCCAGCATACCATAGGCCTTATTAACTATCCTATCAACCTGTGTGGATAATGAATCTGGTCAGGAGACAGACCTCTCGGTTTGGATCCCAAGCTCCCTCTGTTCTTAAACACTATATCTGACCATTAACCATGTTCTCTGCCTTCAAGTCTGACCTTCCAAAATGCATCACTTCTCAGTTATCCAGATTGAACTTCATCTGCCACTTTTCTCCCCAACTCTGCATTCTGTCCATATCCTGTTGAAACCTACAAGCTTCTTCAGTATCCACAACCTCTCCAACCTTCATATAATCTACAAACTTACTGACCCATCCCTCTACCTCTTTGTCTAGGTCATTTATAAAAATCACAAAGAGCAGGTGTCCTGAACAGATCCCTGTGGAACTCCACTAGTCACTGACCTCCAGGCAAAATAGTTTCCATCTACTACTACTCTCTGCTTTCTACAGGTAAGCCAGTTTTGAATCCACATACTCAAGGTTCCATTGATCCCATGTCTCACGATGTTCTGAATGAGTCTCCAGTGGGAAATCCATATACATCAAATCTACATTCATCCATTTGTTTCATTACCTCCTCAAAAAACTCAGTTAGACTTGAGAGGCACAACCTTCCCTCACAAAGCCATGATAGCATTCCCTGAGAAGACTGTAGTTCTCTAAAAGCTCATAAATCCTGTCTTTCTCCACTTGTCTTCCCACTACAGATGGAAGTTTCATTGGTCTAATTGCCAGGATTCTCCCTATTACCTTTCTTAAACAAGGAGATCCATTTGCCATTCTTCATTCCTCAGGCATCTCCTCTGTGGACAGTGAAGATGCAATTATTATTCCAAGAGCCCCAGCAATCTCTTCCCTCCATTTCCATAGTAACCTATGGTATATCGCATCTGGTCTTGGGGATTTATTAATCCGAATTATGATGTTTTTAAGAAGATCCAGCACTTCCTCTTTCTTAATCTTAGTCTAGCACACAGCTTGTTCTATCCTGACCTCTCCTTGACCAAGATCCTTTTCTCTGATGAGTATTGAAGCAAAGTATTCATTTAGGTTCTCCCTAACATTTTCCACCTCCAAGCTCACATTGCATCCTTTATCCTTCAACAGCCCTCCTTCACTCTTGTCATCCTTATGTTCCTCACGTATACATAGAACACCTTTGGGGTTTCCTTAATCCTACTTGCCAAAGCCTTCTCATCCCCTCTTCTTGCTCTCCCAAGTCCTTTCTTATTCCTTTCTGGCCCCCATATAATTCTCATGATGTTGGCATCCTTAATCTAATGTATGCTTCCTCCGTTCTCTTACGAGATGCTTCAACTGTTTTATCAACTACAGATCCCTTTTCCTACCATCTTTTCCTGGCCTCCAGAACCCAATGCAAGTGGTCCCTAAACATTCTCCTGAGAACACCTGATCCCAATTTAATCTACCTCATTCCTGTCTCATCCCATTGTAATTAACTATTCCCCAATTAAATACCTTTCCATTTTGTCTGCTTTTATCCTTGTCCATAGCTCTGACAAAGCACAAGGAATTGTGGTCACTATTTCCAGAATGCTCCCAAACTGATAGGTCTGTCTCCTGACCAGATTCATTATCCAGAATTAGATCCAGTGTGGCCTCCTTGTTGTCTGGTGCACATACTGCATCTGGAACCCTTCCTGGGCACACCTGACAAATTCTGCACCATTTACCTCTCTTGCAGTTAGGAGATGCCAGTCAATATTTGGGAAGTTGGTCTCTCATGACAGCAACCCTGTAATTTTTTTTTTTTCACACCATAAACGACATTAACCATGATGCATACTTTTTCCTTTTCAAATATAAACCCTGTAATTTCTGAATCATTCCAAAATCTGCCTGCTTAACTGTTCATCGGTGTCCCAAGGGCTATTTGGGGACCTGTAGACTCCTCCCAGCACAGTGAATGCTCCCTTCTTATTTATGACTTCCACCACCACTGACAGTGTAGACATTCCTTCCATAGCATCCTCCCTTTCTGCAGATGTGATACTATCCCTGACCAGTAATGGTACTCCCCCACCCCCTTTTACCTCCTATCCTATTCCTTTTAAAACATCGAAACCCTGGTACCTGTCCTTGCGTCAACCAAGACTCTGTAATGGCCCCACCATCATAGTTCCACGTACTGATCCATGCTCTAAGTTCATCTTCTTTATTCCCTGTTTGTCTTTCTTCACAACTCACAACACATTGCATCAACCTTTCCACCTTCTGCCCTATTCTCTGCCCTCGCATTCTGGTTCCCATCCCCCTGCCAACCCTCCCCAATAGCTCTAGCAAACCTTCCCACAAAGATATTGTTCCCTTTCTAGTTCAGGTGCAGCCCATCCTTTCTGTACAGGTCAGACCTTCCCCAGAAGCAATCCCAAAGATCCACAAATCTGAGCCCCTGCTCCATCTCTTCAGCCACGCATTCATCTGCCACAACTTCCTCTTCCTGCCCTCTCTAGCATGTGGCACAGGCAGCAATCCTGAGATTTCCACCCTTGAGGTTCTACTTTTCAGCTTCCTTCCTAACTCTTTCTATTCCTTCTTCAGGACCTCATTCCTACTCCTATCTATGTAATTGATACCAATGTGGAACATGACATGTGGCTGCTCACCCTCCCACTTCAGAATGCTGTGGAGTTGCTCAGAGACGTCCCTGACACTGCCACCTGGAGGCAACATACCATCTGGTAGTCTCGATCAAGTTTACAGAACCTCCTATCTATTCGCCTATCGAATCCCCAATCACTATTGCTCTCCTCTTCTCCCCCCTTCCCATCCTTGATGAAGGGTCATATTCTGTGCCAGAATTTTTCCTGGTAGATCGTCTCTCCTCTCCCCCCCCCCCCCCCCCCCCCCACCGCCAACAGTATCCAAAAACATTATACATTGCTGAGGAAACAGCTGCAGGAGTTCTCTGCATTGACTGCCCTTCCCTCTCCTAACAATCACATAGTTACCTGCCTCTTGCCTTTTGGGTGTGACTGTTCCCTTATTGCTTTTGTCTACCTCCTCTGCCTCCTGATTAATCCGGAGTTCATCCATCTCCACGTCCATTTCCATAACAAGGTCCATAAGGAGCTGCAGCTGGATGCGCCTCTTGCAGGTGTAATCATCAGGGACGATTGTGCTCTCCTAGATTTCCGACATCCTGCTATAGGACCATTCCACTGCCCTAGTTGTCATCTCCACTACCTACTCTTTGTTACTCTACAAAGACCTGATCTGACCTTACCTGTTGTACATCTTCAGCCTTTGCTCGTGAAGCCTCTCGAGGCAATGTCTCTAAATCCTCACTCGTACACTGGGCCATTCACACAATGGCCACCCCGCTTGAGCTTCCCTTCTCTTTATATTTAAATTTAGATAAACAGTACGGTAACAGGTCTTTCTGGCCCATGAGCCCATGCCACCCAATTACCCCCAATTGACCTACAACCCCTGTACGTTTTTGAAGGGTGGGAAGAAACCAGAGCACCCAGAGGAAAGCTACACATACACAAAGTGATGTGCAAACCTTTACAGGCAGCGCAGGATCGGAACCCAGTTTGCTGGCTCTGTAACAGCGTTGGGCTGACTGCTACGCAACCTGTGTGCTATCTGTCGTCCTGCCTGCAGCAAATTGCTGCTCTGCTTACCATTTAAATATTCTTGAAACAAACCCCAGCTCCTGACACTCCCCGGTTGCTGGGATATCAAAGGGCTAAAACAAGCCAACCTGTAGCTGAAAATTAGTTATCTCATCAAATATAAACATCTTAAGTGATCCTTTCCACCACAAAATGTGCTCTCTTACATTTCAGCATTAATAATCAATAAACGCTGAAGTGTTTGGTATGGAACTAGGATCCATACTAGTAGATGAGCATTTTTCTTAATATCACTTTAAAGAGAGCTTAATGAGAGGTTGAAAATGCCACTGCAATTCTATGTTGTCAGTGTGATATCCATTTCTCTCTGCTCTTTTCCCGACCTTTCTAATGTTGCATTTGAATGGCCAGTGAGAGCTTCAGAATTTTACATTAAAATTATCATTAAAAAAATTAACATGTAGTGACACAAGAATTAAAATGGGTTCTAGCTCCATGAAAACCTGAATCCAGTGGTTTGTTTTTCAGGATTGGTTTTGTGGATTTGAACTACAATTTGTGTACTATTTGTTTTTATAAAGACCAACTGGAACTGAGGCTACAAAGGTGAGCGGTTTGGTACAGTCACAGAAATAAATTATTAGTATCGTTTTTAAAAGCTAAAATCATACAATATATTTAATTCATTTTCTGCAATTAAAGTGGCTCCCTGCACCAGTATTCGATGATCAGTTGTTTTGTTGAAGAATCAGAAGGCACACTGAAATTAAGTATACTTCTAAATCAATATAAATAGCATTCAGCATGAAATAGAAAATCGTTGAAGGCAGTTAACGTACTCATACTTTTTCATACAACAAAGATGCCAGGTCTCCTCACGTTAATAACCTCACATAGTTAACTGAGAAAGCTGGATGATATACAATTAGACTTCTTCTTGGCTTGGCTTCGCGGACGAAGATTTATGGAGGGGGTAAAAGTCCACGTCAGCTGCAGGCTCGTTGGTGGCTGACCAGTCCGACGCGGGACAGGCAGACACGGTTGCAGCGGCTGCAGGGGAAAATGGGTGGGTTGGGTGTTGGGTTTTTCCTCCTTTGCCTTTTGTCAGTGAGACTATACAGTATTATTAAGGGCAAAGGTTTCAGCAATCTTAAGTAAATCACATAGTTTCTTTCAAATGCACATCTTTTTGATGAATAGTCAATTAGTAAAGTCAGGTTATTATACTAGATTATTTCAATGTTTAATGACAGCATTAATTGAAATACGAAATCATTTATATTATGATATACTTACAATATAATTGCTAAAGGATAATGTTAAAGAATTAAATAGCAATTAGTTACAACATAAGAATGATCAAATATACATGCACTTCAATTGGACTGTGTTGTCACATTAGAATATTCTATTGCCAGTTTCATTACTCTCAATTGCTTTGGTGAATTGTTTGAGATCATTTCAGTGGATAATTACTTTAATATTATGTAATTACTCTGCATAAATATAGTATTCAATTGTCAAAAAGTGCAGTTTCATCACAACACAGATTATAAGGATAAATATGGTAACTTACAACAACAGAGCAAAACCTTTTTGGAAGATTCCAGGAACCTAAACATAACCTCCTTTTCCCAACCCACACTGATGTGGCTGTCTTTGGAAATCACGACTCAGATTGCACCACTGATGTATGATCCAACAACACAGAACGATGACTGGAGATACTAGGGAAAGTTATTTTTATCAATTCAAGAGAGAACTCAGAATTTTTTCTGTGCTGTGTCATCTCAGACTACAGCTCCTCCCTTTGCCATGTGTTTGTGTTGCCATGGCTAGATTAACACATAAAAGCCAGGAAACATTTATCGAAGATAACAGCAATGTAACTTTGTATAGTTGGACATTCAACTTCAAGTTTATTATCATCAGATTGTACATATACATCCTGACAAAACATGAAACAGTGTCTCTCCAGTCTATGGTCCACACAGATACACACACAATACACAGTACATAATAATCACATAAATAATCAAAATAAATATGTATAAATATTTGGGATGATTTATATGATGCAGTAGGAGAGAACAAAGTTTCACTCCCAGATGAACTCGATGCCTTCTGTGCCTGATTTGACCACCAGAACAAGGAAGAGCCACTGAGCACCCCCATGTTTCCTGCCGATCCTCTACTGTCAGTATCCAAAAATGACACATGGGCTCCCTTCAGGTGCGTGAAAGGATCCGGAACAGACGAAGTATCGTGCTAAGAACTGAAAACCTATGCTGAACAACTGGTCAATGTATTCACAGATATTTTCAACATCTACTGTGACAGGGTGAGGCACCCACCTGTTTCAAACAGGCTTATTTCAACATCTGCCTAAATATCTCTCCACCAGTGCTACTCACATCAAGCATGATGAAGTGTTTTGAAAGGTGGTTTTGAAGCATATCAGCTCCTGGATCCATTCCAATTTGCCCACCACAGCAAGAGGTCCATGGCGGATGCCATCTCACTGGCTGTACACAATGTCCTGGAACACCTGAACAGCAAAGATGCATTCATCAAGGTGCTCATTAGCGCTAGAGCTCAGGATTCAACACCTTTATCCCCTCGAAACAAATCAGCAAACTCAAAGAATTGGTCTTCAATACTCCACTTTGCAATTGGATTCTGGATTTTCTCAATTCTGGATCTCAATCAGTGTGGATTGGCAAGAATATCTCCACAATCTCCATCAGTACCGGAACACCACTTGGCTGCATACTTAGCTCCTTGCTCTACTCACTTTACACCTAAAATTGTGTGCGACAATTACACCATCTACAAATTTGCCGATGATACCACAATAGAGGTTGTATAAAAAGGGATGATAAGTCAGCATAGGGTTGGGAGATTGAAAACGTGGCAAACTCAACGTCACCAGAACGAAGGAGCTGATTGTGGATGTTAGGAAGGGAAAACCAGAGGTGTATGATCCAGTGATCATTGGGGAAATCAGAGGTGAGTTTCTTGGGAAGTTCAAAGAACATCAAAAGTTGTCTTTGATAAATGAGCTGAACTCAGCCAAGGTACAAATCTCGGAGTTGGTCACAATATCTCCAAGTCAAAGAAGGGGAAAGAAATCAATCAGGGTCCACACTCTCAATTACTACTCAGTAAATCCTGCAAGAGAACCCTGATCTATACATGGAAAGAGCACAGGATAAGTTTTCACTCTGATGCTCTGTCATATTAACCAGCCTGCCTGATGCCTTACTAATTCGGCTCAGTATTGAAGGTTGTTCAATTAGAGTGATGTATTGGACAGCTGGCAGCTCACTAAAGAAGTATATCCATGTAAGCCAAGAGTGTTGGGAGAAAATGAGAAAGGGTCAACCTGCTAAACGAGTTGGCAATAATCTCTGCAGGATCTCACTGAGGAATGTGTTTCTTAAAGTGCAGGTGTTGTGCAAAGTCCACTGGCCATTTGTGGTTCATTGTCAACCTGCAACAGAATGGGAACAAAGTGCTCTTGTCTGGGAAGCTCAGATGGGGGGGGGGGGGGGGGGGGTTAGGTTTGTGCTGCGATGGGCTGAGCACATTGAAAATAATTCAGTGGGAAAATATTCAACTTCTGTAAAAATGCAGTTTCCAAAAGGTAACACCAAATGTGAGGTGATTTCATTTCTTGACTGATTTATTTTAAAAACAAAATTACAGTATTTCCCAATATTTAAATTAACCCTAAAATAGACAGTTTTGGAGAAAATAGCTCCTGAACGGAACTAAAGAGTAATAAATATAAAATTGGACCTTGCCCTGATGGCCTGGCCCATTTCAATTTGCTATAACCTTGTCCTTTCACTCCGCCCTGACCCACTTGGAGAATCACACCTCGTATGCCAGGCTGATGTTGATTGACTTCAGTTTGGCGTTTAATGTAATCATTCCCCAGAGGCGAGTGGAGAAGCTGTTCTCACTGGGACTCAACACCCCTCTCTGTATATTGGTAAGAAGTGGAAAATCTCATGATATCGTGCGGGAATCTCAACCTGAGTCTCATGTAGACATGATAAAGGAGATGATTGTAGACTTCTGGAGGACCAGTGACAGTCACCTCCAGAATACATTAATAGCTAGGTAGTGGCGAGAGAAGAGAGCACCGAGTTCATTGAAGTCAATACATCTTCTTACTTGTCAGGAAGGCGGAAGATCACTGGCCACTATCATGGCAACTTTCTACAAGAGCTCTGTTGAGAGGGCCCTGGCTGGCTGCATCACTGTGCGGTACGGTTGCTGCAGAGCATTGGATTGGAGGTCAATCCACAGGACCATAAGAGTGGCAGAAAGGATCACTGGAGTCTCCCTCCTCCCCATCGACGTGATCTACTGAGATCATTGTCTGAAGAGGGGTCACAAAATCATTGAGAACTCCTTCCATCCCCCACGCAGCATCTCTCATCCTCTCCCATCAAGAAAGATACAGGATTATCAGAGCCGGTGCTGGGCTCTGATACAACCAAGCTGCGAAACAGCTTCTTCCCACGGGAAGTGAAAATGCTGAATGAACTGCTCACACTATCCCTCCAAGACTCTATTGATTCAACAATTTTTATTTATGTACATATGAACTGCACATGTATTGTTTGTCTGTGTTTGTGTATTTCTTTGTGTGAGTTTGCATGTTTTTGCACTGAGGATCAGATAATGCTGTTTTGTTGGGCTGTAGTTGTACAGTTGGATAATAAACTTAAACTTGAAGCTGTCCCCTTAATCCATTTTCATGGTCATTTTTTTATTGCCATTAGGTGGCAGCAGAATCAACGGAAATTTAGTCACGTCCCAATCTGCTGCCATCTTCAATGTCATCTGATTCTAACCATATCTTCAAGTGACTCTTTGTTCATTGCTATGTTTTCAACAACATTGATGTTTGCCCTCTAATTCCAATCATTTTAGAAATGAAATCTTGCAGGGCAGCATGGTTAGTGCATCACCTTTACAGTGCCAACGATCGGGACCAGGGTCTGAAACTTGCGCTGTCTGTAAGGAGTTTGTATGTTCTCCCCATGTCTGCATGGGTTTTCCTCAGGGACTCCGGTTTCCTCCCACTGCTCGAAATGTACCTGGGTGTAAGTTAATTGGGTGCAAATTGGGCAGCATGGACTCGTGGGCCAAAATGGCCTGTTACTGCGCTGTATGTCTAAATTTTAAAAAAATCTCCTTTCCTGAATCTTGAGGCAATGTCTCCAAGTTCTACTCTCCCCCACCAATGGAAACAACTTACCTACCTCTACCTATGACTTTCATAATTTCATATGTTTCTATAAGATCCCCCTCTCATTCTTCTAAATTCCAGCGAGCATAGTCCCAAATGACTCAATCTCTCCTCGTAGGCTAACCCACTTATCTCTGGAATCAACCTAGTGAACCTCCTCTACAACAACTTCAAAGCTAGTACATCCTTCCTCAGGTAAGGAGTCCAAAATTGTAAACAGTACTCCAGATGTGACCTCACGAGTACCTTGTACAGCATCACCTCCCTGCTCCTAAATTCAATCCCTCTAGCAATGATGGCCAACATTCCATTTGCCTTCTTGATAGCCTGCTGCATCTGCAAACTGAGCTTTTGCGATTCATGAACAAGCACTCCAAAGTCCTTCTGATGGAGACCTCTTGTAAGGGTGAGATGTTATATCTGTACAAAGGTCCCTCCATTTTGTGGCCCACTCCCATGCTCACCTTGTCTGTCCATGGCCTCATGTACTAACCCGTAAATTGGAGGGAAACACTTGAATTTCCATCTGAGCCCTCTCCAACTGGTTGGCATTAACATCAACTTCTTCGGTTTCTGCTAACCTACTCTCCATTTTCTCTCCTTTCCCTTTGTCTTCTTTCTTCCAGCTTTCCACCCCTTCCTTCTCCATTCACAGAGCCATCCTTCCTACTCTTCCTTACTGCTGTGTCCTTTCTCCCATCTCCACCTTTTACCTCCTGACTTTGGGACTGTGCTCCTCACCCAGCCACTCCCCCCACACCATTTTGTTTGGATGCCTGCCAACATTTTTCCATAACTTGATGAAGCTCTCAAGCCTGAAACATTGGTTATGTATTATGTGCTCCTTTTTAGTAAATTGAGTAAAGGATAGTATAGACAGGAGGAACTGAATGGTCACAGATAACATGTAACATTTCACACAAGCACCATCACAAGCCACAGCCCAGCGACAGTTCGATACATTGGAAGAACTGAGGGAAGGTTTGTCACAGTTTATTCCAGAATTCAATACATTTGCAAAGACACTGTGATTTTGCAGAGGGAGAACCGTTCTGATGCTGAAGAGAAAGGAACTTTTTGAAGCAGCTCTTGTGGCCAGACATTTTTTTTAAAATTCAGAGCAAAGCTGGCTCTGTGAATGACTGGGCCTTTTCGGTGGATTGACCTGTGCCAGGAGGGTCTTTTTGGGAAGCAAAGTGCTTCATTTCGAGTGTGAATAACAGTGGAGGTCACTTGGAGAGATTGGTGCCAGGGTCTTGGAAGCTTCGTGGAGGCTGCCCAGTTCAAGTGTTTTCTTCAAAAGGACCAGGAGTGCTATCACCACAGCACGTGTAATGCAAAGAGAATTTGGGAATCTGTAGCAGCCAGAGCGTCGTCTTCCCATCAGTTCAACATTAATTCTGGGCATCAAATTTCAAAGGCCTGCGCTTCAACACTGAATTTAAAAGACTGAACTTTGAAGTTTCTTGCGCGCGCGCGCGCACACACACACACACACACACACACACACACACACACACACGTTACGAGTTAGAAATAAAATTAGTGTTTTAAAATTAAACGGTCTGGTTCATTGCCTATTGTTGCCCTTTACATGCAGTTTGTAACAGTATCGTTATCTTGCTCTATAAAGTACACTGCTGAGTTTTCCCAGCATTGTATTTTTACTTCAACTATGGTGTCTCCACACTTTCATGTTTTATTTGCTTCAGGTGTGGACAAAGACTTTTTTCAGGTGCAAATCAACATGATTAGGGTCACACATCTGCCTGGCTTTTGTGCCCAAGGTGTGGAACGTGAAATTATGTGGTCTAGTTTCGAGGCTAAGGCATGGTGTAAATAACTAGATACAGTTAAGTTCATGTCTTAACATGAACTTAAGAGATAAATATTGACCAGGATATGTAGATAGCAATTGCTTATTCTCTTATTGAGTACTTCCAGTTCAACTCATAACAAAAATCGTTCTGTAATTGAGATTTCATCTGACACTCCTTTTCTGAGCAGTTTACATTTGTTATTTAACCAAAAAATATTGGATTTCTCAATAGAAAGTAGGTTGCCTGAGAATATAGAACTATATCAGCATTGAAGGGGACCATTTGTCCCTTTGTCTATGCCAGCTCTTAGTAGAGCAATATGTTACCAACAAAAAAGCATCAATGACACAATCCAACATCCGAATCTCTCGACCACTGATGACTTTCATGTTTGATAATTTGCAGCTTCTTACAAGTGAATGAATGAATAGATAACAAAATTCAAGGGCTGTTTTTTTTCCTGCAGTGATCTGACTCCTGAACTTGCAAAATGTGTCGTATTTGCTCCAAACCAGTTGTTCCATCTCTGTACTATTGTACTGTGCCTTTTCTGTACTATGTATGAGATAGCTAACCAGACTGCTTGCAAAAGGACAGGTGACAATAAATTGAACCTGATGGGAAGAGTTTTGCAAATACCAGCACAACATGAAAGTGATTGGAGGTTTGAATGATAATGTCTAGCTTTAACTTACTTTGCATTTCTGTAAAGGAAAATAATGAGGCAAAATTGCACAAAATGGGACTTTGAACCTCAGGCTTGGATAGAGAGCTAGTATCAGATAGATCATAGAACACTACAGCACAGTATAGGCCCTTGGGCCCTCGGTATTGTGCCGACCCGTATATTCCCCCCAAAAATATACTAAATTCTTCCTACCTCAAAACCCTTTTTTTCATCCATGCACCTGTCTAAAAGTCCCTAAATTTCATTCCCCACTACCACCCCAGAAAAGGCATTCCAAGCAACTCCATGTGTAAAATAAAAACCATACCCTTGATGTACCCCTAAGCTTTCCTCCCTTCATTTTGCACAGATGTCCTTCGGTGATGGGAGCTAAAAGAAGGTGGGGAGAGGCAACTCTGGAGTATGGGATGACTTGAATGAAGGTGGGGAAGACTGTACAAGATGAAAGGACAGAGCTATCTGGCACTAACAAGATGGCGTGGTTACAAGGCTAGAATGAATAGGAGGTTAATGATGGATTTAAACCCGAGTACAGGAATTATAAATGAGAAATTTTGGAGTTCCACAAAAATGGTTGATTGTGCACTGAGAAAACTTAACCAATATCTTGGCAGGAGGGTTTGCTAGAGCTGTTGGGGAGGGTTTAAACTAGCTTTTCAGGGGGAGGGAAATCAAAATGAGAGCAAAGAATAGGATAGCAGCAAAACAGGGCGTTACCCCAGAGGAAGGAATTAATAGTAGAGGTAGTCAATAACGACAGAAAGGAAAGGCAGGTGAGCATATGGGAGAGAGATGTTCAACAGGAATACAGCACAAACGACATGGATAATGGGCGTAGGGGCCTTAAATGCACGTAGCATCAGAAACAAAGTAGATGACCTGGTCACTCAAATTCAATGAAAAATGTATGATATTGTGGCCATTACTGAAACATGGCTCAATGAGGCATGCAATTGGGAGCTCAATTTCCGAGGAAAGATGGGCAGGTGGGTAGAGATGGAGGAGAGGCTCTGATTATGTAATGACATTAAATCATTAGAAAGAAGGGACATAGGGTCTGAGGCAGTAGAATCAGTATGGGTTGAATTCATAAATGCCAAGGGCAAAAAATATTATATTGGCAGTTATATACAGGCCCCCAAACAGCAGCTGGGAGATGGACTATGAGATACAGACAGAAATACAAAGGGCATGTCACAAAGATTATATCAAAATAATTGTGGGAGATTTTAACATGGCAGGGGATTGGGAAAGACAGGAATTTACTGGATCACAGGAGAGTGAGTTTGTAGAGAATCTAAGAAATGGATTTTTTGAACAGCTTGTTGAGAAGCCCACCAGGGGATCTGCAGTTCTTGATTGGGTCACGTGCAATGAACCTAAGGTCATTAGGAAGTAGTGATCATAACACAGTTGAATTCAATTTCAAATTTGAAAAGGAAGAAAAAGAAAAAGTGTATATCATGGCTATTGTGATTTATGGTGTGAAAAATAAAAAATTTAAAAAAAAAAAATTTGAGAAGGAAAAAATGTTATCCGATGCATCAATTTTTCAGTGGAATAAAGGAAACTATGGTGATATGAGGAAAGAACTGGCTCAGGTCGACTGGAAAAGCAAACAGGTCGGAGGAGCAGAGCATTTTTGCAAATTATAAAAGGCATGCAGGATGGATATATTCCAAGGAAAAGGAAATTAGTCAAAGGAAAGATCGTACCAATGTGGCGAACAAAAGAAGTGAAGGCCAAGATGAAAGGGAGGATGTAGAAAAGGAAGCTAAAACTAGTGGGGAATCAGAGGATTGGGAATCCTTTAGAAACTTACAGAAAGAAATAAAGAAGGATATAAAGAAAGAAAAGATGAATTATGAAAGGAGATTGGCAAACAATATAAAAAAAACTAAGTTTTTTAAAAAATATATAAAAAATAAAAAGAGACACGTGTTGATATAGGACCGAGAGAAAATGATGCTGGGGAAATTATAATGGGTTACAAAGAAAGGGCAGAAGAATTAAATCAATATTTTACGTCTAGGTAAATTGAATGGATTAAAGATGATAAATCTCCCGGACCAGATGAGGTACACTCAGGGTAGCTTTGGAGATTGCAGATCCATTGGTGACAATCTTCCTGAAATCAATAGTCTCTGGCATGGTTCCAGGGGATTGGAAGGTTGTGAATGTGGTTCCATTGTACAAGAAAGGTGAGAAACAGCAAAGAGGAAACTATAAACCTATAAGTCTGACGTCAGTGGTTGGGAAGATATTAGTGTCAATCTTCAAGGATGAAGTTATGAAATACCTGGAAATGCACGACAGGATAGGTCCTAGTCAGCGTATTTTTTTAAAGGGTAGATCCTGCCTGATTAACCTATTAGAGTTTTTTGAAGAAATCTCAGGTAGGGATAGTCAGAGGGGAGGCTGTGGATGTTATATATTTGGATTTTAAAAAGGCTTTTGATAAGGTGCCGCATGTTATGCTGATAAATAAGTTGAAGGGACGCTTTTAGACGAGATAGAGAATTGGCTGATAGGCAGGAAGCAAAGGGTTGAAATTAAGGGATTCCGTTCAGAATGGCTGCCTGGAACAAGTGGTGTTCTGAAGGGGTCGGTCTTGGGGCCACTGCTGTTTACAATTTATATTAATGATTGGGGTTGTGGAATGAATGGTTTTGTGGCCAAATTTGAGGGTGATACTAAGATAGGTGGGGGAGCAGGAAGTGTTAAAGAAACCATAAAAATGCAGAAGGATAGAGATGATTGGAGGACTGGACAAAAATATGGCCGATGAAGTACAATGTTTTTTTTTTTATAATTTTTTTATTTTTCACACCATAAATCACAATAGCCATGATATACACTTTTTCTTTTCCACACATTTACAGTGACTTTTTCTCCCCCCCCCCTCCTCCCAAGCCACCCCCCCCACCCCCCCCCCCTCTCATCCATTTTAGGTATACAATCTAGGTTGCATTAATTCAGTCAGACAATGTTGTCATTCAACAAAAATACACCAAAAATTCTACTGAGTCCATTCTTTTCTTTTCTTCTCCTTCCATCAACTTAGGTAATGTTTGTTCCCGGTAGGTTTTCGCTATTGTATTTAATGTAAGGCTCCCATACTTGTTCGAATATTTCAATATTATTTCTTAAACTATATGTTATTTTTTCTAATGGAATACATTTATTCATTTCTATATACCATTGTTGTATTTTCAAATTATCTTCCAATGAAGTACAATGTTGAGAAGTGTTTGGTTCTACGTTTTGGCAGTGGAAATAAACAGGCAGAGAACTATTTGGAAAGGGAGAAAATTCCATCTTCGGAGGTACAAAGAGACCTGGGCGACCTTGTGCAGAGTCATCTAAAAGTTAATTGGTGGTGAAGAAGGCAAATACTATGCTAGCATTCATTTCGAGAGGTATCATGTGTAAGAGTAGAGAGGTATTAATGAGACTCTATGGGGTACTGGTGAGACCCCATCTAGAGGACTGTGTACAGTTTTGGGCCCCCTATCTTAAAAAGAGATGTGATGTTGCTGGAGAGGGTGCAGAGGAGATTTACTAGGAGGATTCCTGGAATGCAGGGGCTGGTGTATGGGGAACATCTGGCAGCTCTTGGATTATATTTGTTGGATTATAGGTGAATGTGGGGGGGGGGGGGGGATCTCATAGAGACATTTCGAATATTGAAAGGTTTTGATAGATGGAATGTGGATAAGATGTTTCTCTTGATGGGTGAATCAAGGACAAGGGGTCTTAAAATTAGAAGTTGTCCAATTAGAATAGAAGAGGAAGAACTTCTATAGTCAGAGGGTCGTGGATCCGTGGAACTCACTGCCGCACAAAGCAGTGGAGGCCAGATCCCTGGGAGTATTTCAACAGGAAATGGACAAGTATCTCATTAGTAAGGGTATCAGGGGATATGGGGAAAAGGCTGGAAATTGGAACGAGGGGTGAGCATAATTCAGCTTAGTGTAGAGTCATGGAACAGATTCGATGGGCCCAATGGTCTGCTTCTGCTCCTTTAACTTGTGAGCTTTCTGACTGGGTCAACAGGGAAGCATCTAGGAGCATTGGAAAAAATCACTTATTTTAAACTCATTTCAAATTAAGGTTATATAACCAAATAAAATCAGGGTACTTATTTTTATTGATAATAGCTGTGTTTACTTCTGGGTAAGGGAATGGTCTCAGAATAGTTTATGGATCAGGGTAATAGAATAATGTGTTGGGAACTCTAGACCACAAATGAGCCTCACATAACTGATCTCTAGCCATCTTTGGTCATTATGTTTATATCTGCTGTCTTGGTTTTAATTTCGTTGACCTGAAGTAGACCCACATGCTGTACTGTGTGATCAGGTGGATGCTTTGGTGGGTGAACTTTTAACGGGCAGCTGTCAGACAAACTTAATTCATCTGTGTTCTTAGCCTCCTGCTCTAATCACTTTGTATCTGCGACTGCGTTGCTCGAAACAACAAGACTCTACAAATTTACCAATGATACCACGTGTATAAAGAAAGGTGATGGGTCAGCGTACAGGAGGGAGAGTGAACATTTGGCTGAATGGTGCACCAACAACAACCTTGTACTCAAAGTCACCAAAACTAAGGAGCCGATTGTTGACTTCAGGAAGAGAAAGCCAGAGATATACAATCAAGTGATTAATGGGGGATCAGAGGTGGAGAGGGTGAGCAAATTTAAGTTCTTGGGAATCACTATCTCATAGGATCCTTCCTGCCAAAACACTAATGGCATTGAGAAGAAAAAACACATCAGCGCCTCTACTTCCTCAGGAGATTTGGTATGACACAGGAAACCCTGGCTAATTTCGACCAATTTGTGGTGGAAAGTGTGTTGATTGGATGCATCCCCATTTGGTATGGGGACACCCATACCCTCCACAGCCCAGGACATCACAGGCAAAACCCTCGCCACTATTGAGAACATCTCCGTGGAATGCTGCCTCTCGAGAGCAGCAGCAGCAATCATCGAGGATCCACACACCCAATACATGGTCTGTTCTCGCTGCTACCATCAGGAAAGAGGAAAAGGTGCCACAACACTCGCACCACCAGGTTCAGGAACAGCTGCTCCCCCTCCACCATCAGACTCCTCAATCAGAAACTCAGTTCAGAGCTCTTGCTTGTGCACTTCATTGATTTTTTAAAATTCTCTCTGTATTGCACAGTCAGTTTGTTTTTATTCATTGTCTGTTTACAGTTATTTA